>NC_138910.1:367073-984573 GCF_965231255.1 Vanellus vanellus
TGGAGAAGAGGAGGCTGAGGGGAGACCTTATCACCCTCTACAACTACCTGAAAGGAGGTTTTAGAGAGATGGGAGCTGACCTCTTCTCCCTGGTTACAAGTGATAGGACAAGAGGAAACGGGTTCAAGTTATGTCAGGGCAGGTTTAGACTGGATATTAGGAAGCATTTTTTCCACTGAAAGGGTTATTAAACATTGGAATAGGCTGCCCAGAGAGGTGGTAGATTCACCATCCCTGGAGGTGTTTAAGAAAAGGGTAGATGAGCTGCTTAGGGACATGGTTTAGAAGTGGTGGTGTTTTTATCAGGGTAGGTTAATGGTTGGACTTGATGATCTTAAAGGTCCCTTCCAACCTCACTAATTCTATGATTCTATGATGTGATATTTAAAAAAAAAAAAAATTGTACATACTGTGAAGCTGCCTGACAAATATCCAAAAGCATTTCAGATAAAAAATTCTTCATGCTCATCTTTCACACTTCAAGAAGACTGATTAAACTGAACGGCAATATTGTACATTTATATTTCCTCATCCCTTGAAAGAGACCTGGGATATTGGATCTTGTGTAGTTTTAAAGATATTTTGATTAACAGGATGTTTTCCAGCAATGCTGGCATCTCGTCTTTTCGAAGCACATTGTATTTCCTCTTTCTCCACAACTAAGGTTAAATAAAATCATTCACAAAAATTTCAGGAACACTTTCAGCTATTGCAATTGCTTTTCTTTGGTAAACAAGTCAGTTTTAGATTTTCTTGTTTCCAATTTTTAAATTCTGCCCTGAAACCACCTGTTTGTTGTTTGGTTGGGGTTTTTGTTTTGTTGCTGTTGCTGTGGGGGAAACGAGGGGTGTGTGTGTGTCTGTGGGGTGAGGGGGTGGGGGGTGTGGAGTGGTTTTTTTAAAAACTTTAACTGTTGTTTCCATTTTTAAAACAGATACCAGGTGTGGACTGGCTATCCAAGGGTTGATATTAAATGATATCACATAAGAAGGAAAATACCTCAACACGCGTTTGCTTATGCAATCAAAGATCGGGTTAGCTGCTCACAAAGCTGGACCCCCCACCCCAGCTCACGTCAAATACATTTTAAAACAGGTCCTGCCCTCCCACCAGTCCAACTGTTGTTCCTTAGAGACACAGGACATTTCATACAGTTGCCTCGTACTCAGCGCATGAAGGGAAGGGGCGGAAAGTCCCTTGATTTAAGAATTTGTACGATCAGCATTTTCATAAACGAGGGACTCCAAAACAAGATCAGGTTTGTAAAATACAAATGCTAGGTTATGTAGAGAGTTGGGAACACAGACAAATACAACAGTTTACTTCATTACTAATCTTTTACAAATTAAGTACTTCGCTACCTAAGGAATCCTCTCCGAAAAGCAAAAAGACAGAAAAAAAATCTCTCCCCATTTTCACTCTGCCTGTGAGCCTCCCTTAACGCTCAGCAGCTTCCTTGCGTGCGAGTATTTTCCACATATAGCTACTACTGACAGATGCCAACATCAGTAACAAGACAATTCATAGCTTTTGTTCGCATTCGTAACTTTTGTCCCACCTTCCTTCCAGGTCTGCAGCCTGCACGTTTCATATGCCTTACCCATCAGAGTGGGCTGTTTGCAGAGATCCACCCACAGGAGTTCATCGCTTCTGGAGAGGTGAAATAAAGTAATCCTACAGGTACGTAACCACCTGAGCTAAGGCCCACAAACTCCGCGTTTACCTGCTTCCCAAAGTTGTGGTGTTCAGTCTCTCCACATTTAAATCCTGAAAAACAGTTAGCATATATTTGCAAAGAAATAAAGGGTGGAACATCTTAGTCATTCTACCATTTGCACAGAAGTACTTCAGGACTCACCACCTTCCAGTGGAGGATTTATTAAACATATACTTCAAAAGAGCTGTATTTTAAAAAGTGTATTTTGTAAATATCCCAAGACTCAGTCCTAAGGTTTGCAGAAAACTTGATTTAGTCACAACTGCCTTCATTGCCTTTACGTGCATTAAGAATTTCATGGTTTACACGTAGAGAAGTTTCAACACTTCCCTTAATTCAAATTCCTTTAGCTGAACTGTATTTGTCAAACAAGGACAAAACAACAACAAAAATATTTAAAGCAGCGAGGTGCTACTGATGTAACAGAAATCACGATAAGACAGTAAGTAAAAAATCCTTTAAAATGACTACATTTTGAGTCATCAATATCTAACATTTTATAATAAACAGAGGGCATATTCCCAGACCTAAGAGACTCCTAATTCAAGAATGTTTGTTTGAAAACAAGAGAACAGTGTTTTTTACTTTTTTTTTTTTAAGGTACAACTTGTGATAAGATATACTGTTTTATTATTATTCAAATACATGAATGAAAATGATAAAACAGATGCACTGAAGAGGTCTGTCTCTGACTTCATACAATAAAAGTAAAAGGCACATATGATGTTTCCAAGGGGCTATATTTGGCCAAATCCAAACAAACTCACTGAAGTTAAACAGCTATTATTGAAATGTTTTTCTACAATGCCCTGAACAATTACAGTCTTTACCCTTTGCAGATATTTCTTATACAGGAAGAGCAATACTGATATAAAAATTGACAAGCTATACTGTATTTTTTTCATTTGTTGCTCACTCAATAACCTAATTATTATTAATCTTACCTACGAGATACTGCCCCCCGACACCCCTGAAAGCTATGCATCAATTTAACAGGAGGCTGCAAAGAACCCAGAGGTTTCCCATTTGCTGCTCACTTCTACATAGTGGAATTCTGCCCTGAAGCACTATTAAAATACAATGAAAGAGGTGAAAGATGAGGAAGCGTGAGAAACACCTCATTATCGTGTTAGCTATTAGAATGCGCTTTTGCGGTAGCTTTTTTCCCACCAGTCGGGTTCTAGATTTGACTGCCCAGATGTCACAGATGTACCTATTCCCTCCTGCAATCACCCAGTTTTGGGCTATGCTACTCCTTTACCCTATCCCTGATTATTTTGGCCAGTGTCTCTACGGACTACAACACAGGGGAAAAGATGGTCTCTTCACCTGACTGCTGTCCAGAAATCCTTGGTCAGGTGCCAGACCCTGCCAAAATGACTGTTTATCAGTTGTAAAGACTCCTGTTGCCCAGCTACTTGTTACTATCCCGAAGCGCTGAAGAAACTGATATTGCACTGAAGCAGACAAAGAGCGCTCACAAGTCAGAAATCTTAACTTCAAAGGTCATAAGCACCTGTTTGAACTAACCTGAACAACTCAGCAATGATGCAGATGAAGAATCATCAGTTGAGTCATTTACCTGTCTACACTGGGGAAAAAGAGCAGCAGTTGTCAACAGTGGAGCCATAATAATCTTAAAGATTCGCAGCTGTTTCTCATATGAAAAATATCTGACCACAGACAAATTTATTTTTTCCTTTCTTTTCCCATTCTGCCAAGTCCTTCCAGAGAAAATGCCAAGACCATAGCTTTCTACCATCTTCTACAGAATTACCCTTCTCTTCAGTTATGATTTTTTTTTTTTTTTTTTTTTTGGTAAGTCATCAAAAGCCCCCTACTTCTCATCACTAGTGAATTTATGAAATTTATCCTTGCTATTTAGTCTTCTTTCTGAACCCCTCTAGCTCTTGTAGTTTACAAGATACCACCAAATCCTTCGGAGGATCCAAAGACACTGTGCTCTCCCGGGCCCATCTCCTTTAGCCTAACTCCTCTCCCAGCAGGACTGTTTTCTCCCTTCAATTTTATCTTTAGGTATCACAGAAGCAAATTACTCTCTATCATTCCACTGCCTTTTATTTCTAAATTCAATGAATTATCTCTCCTCTCCTCCAGCTTTGCTGGCAGGGATCAGCGTACGCAGATTACGCCGCAAAGTGGGTTTTTGCTTCAGGGGCAAGAAGGTGGTGGGTGGGAGTGGTGTGGAATGACGAGGGGCGGTGAGAGAAAGACTGCTTGCTACTGGTCTTCAGCAATCATCCTCACCTCAATAAAAAGGTTTCACAAAAAAAATAAAAAGAAAAAGAAGATGGCCCTCCTCTGAGTGGAAAGAAGGTCACTATTTAGAGAGGCATTCTAGAATGAAATACGGTCACGAGGTTTAAAAAAAAGTCCTGAGGAAACAGCATTATGAGCACCCCCACCAGCACCCCCGGGAACCAGTGGATGTCACAGATAGAGTTTGCACTGAGGCAGGAATGAGCAAACCGGGAACCAGTGGATGTCACAGATAGAGTTTGCACTGAGGCAGGAATGAGCAAAGGGAAATGAAATCTAACCATAGATATTTTTTTTCTTGCCTTTGTCATAATGGCCACTCTGACCCCAACTCCCTCCATCCTCCCATGTTAAAAAAAGTGACAAACCCCCTCCTTTAGAATCAATTATGAAAGGTTCACAACACTAGGCAAGAGAACTCATCCCTTTCCAGCTGGCAGAAGCGACACCCGGCACACGCTATGTCAGCAGAAAATCAAGAGCCTAAAACTAGATGAAAACTAGGTCAGAAACTGCCATTTCAGCTCCACTAGTATAAAGAAAATGAAGACAAAAATCACGCTAACCAAAATTCTGACCCAACTCACAGTAACCAAGTCTTATTTTACTGCATAGTTGCAACAGCCCCGTCCTCTCCAGAACGTGCAGAAGATTAGGAGTACGGAAATAAAATGTGTTTTTCAGTTTCTCAACTGTCCCAGATACAGTCCTAATTTCCAGACCAACATCAACAAGCTGCTCGTAAAACAACACAACCGTTCGCTCCGAGCAGGCAGAAGCAAAGGCGGTGCAGAAGCACCCATCTTACATTACACAGGCTGCACTTCAAACACCGTCGTGGGCAAAACCATCTTCCTTCGTCCTGCCGCTCTACATCAGCCTGAACCTGCTTCCTACGCACCGCAGCAACTCCACATGCTGGTTCGTGACCCACAGCACTGAAGACAACTGATCTAGCAAAGTGAAAACGAGGACAGATAGCACATTGGTATCTATGTTAACTGACCCTAACTTTTTAACAGATTGGCTCTCCGGACTATTCAGGCACTGTGCAGTTTCCAGCACATCCATTAGAAGAGTTGTGGGTTCCCCTATTTCCAATAAAAGGCCCAACAGTCTTTGCATTTTGTATTTAAGCAAGATTTTTCTGCTCCTGTTAAACTGCATGTACTATTAAGGAATCACCACGGTCTAGAAAGGTCAGCTGGGGAAGAAGCCAAAGAAATCAATCTAGAAATAATTTTAGTGTTAAAGACAAGCAATAACCGGAAGCAATACCTACTTTGCAAAAAACCTATTACTACAGGACAGGCTACAAACTTCATATAACAGTACCAAACTGACTGGCCACACATCAAATTTGTAACAATTTTGGGCAGGATTTGCAAAGGGCTACAACACCTGATCAGGGATCCTCTCTTCTTCGTCCTGCAGCAACGGGAAAACCCAGTTTCTCCTACAGCAGCAGGAGTGATGTCTTCATGACATGAAAATTCCGAGCCCAATGACCGTTCATTTCAAGTCTGCATGGCAACGTCATCCTACCAGCTGATTCAGAAACGCTACCTGGCACATTGGATTCATTACGCTTTAAAACTCACTTGGCCGTCTCCTCCAGCTGTGCACACAATTTCTATACTCTCCTCCATCGGAGAAAAAGACCAAATGCCATTTAGCAGGCAGCAACATGACCTCACGGCAGTTGAATTATTATTAACTTTTGGTACAGAACATTCTTTTAAGATGGTTGGTGCTTCCTCATCAGATAGCACACACAAGATTTGTCCACTAATCATAAGCCAGGACGCAGTTTTCTTTAAGTCATACCATTTCGATGCGGGAGTAGCCAAGGGCTACATTTCCCTCATATGTCACGACTGAAAAGATTATAAGGTCCACCCAGTGAGGTTGAATACTAATGACTTAACCTTCCCAGGCTTACTAATATCACTAAAATCCATAAGCTTCGCAACTGAACTACGGCAGCTGAGACAGGCGAACCACCATCTGCTTGTTTATTGTGGTTTTTAGGCTACAGCTCATACAGAGAAACAAATAAATTACTATTTATTTCAACCACTTTAAAACTTCAAGGGAAATTATCCCAGATAAAGGGATTTAATACGGTAAAATGCTTTACTAGAAGGAAACATCAGGCTAAACCAATAGCAAGGGGGATAAAGTTACTCAGTTTCACTTTCAACTTGCCAAATACTGCAGATGATAAATCTGTATGTATAAAAAAAGTCCTACATAAACCTACCCAGTGATGTGCCTGCATGGAGTATTGTTTTGAGACTTAAGATGTGTATTTGCAACTCAGATCTCGCAAAGCAGCCACTTTTGTTCCTTTTCAGTCCGATGCACACCAACCAAGCTGTTATCAGCCTCAATATCAAAAAAACAAAACACAAAACCAATACACAAATGAAAAGGAACAAATCACAGACTGTCTTTTCCCAAATTAGACCTGACCAAAGTGAGTAATGTCTTGAGAATGTCAATGGAGTACACTGGTAAGCTAAGGCAGCTCTGAAAACAGTACTCTAGGCAATATCCAAAAAAATGTGACTTCAAAGTGATCTAACACCACAGGTCTCTTCTGGACACAATTAAAACAGCATGTGGTCCAACAAACATGTTAATTTCCATATTTGTTTCTTTTGTCTACAAAGCTACACATAAAAACCAGCAAATCAAAACAAGAACAAAGGAAAAAAAACATTAGGCAGCTCCAGATTTGAAGAAACTCTGCTGTACCTCAAAATGAGGCAATTCTACCACCAGGCTACATATAAGCACACCACATGACTGTGAAAAGGCAAAGATTTTGTATACCCACAATGCTTTTATACAAAGATTTTGTATACCCACATTTTTGAAAAGGCAAAGATTTTGTATACCCACAATGCTGCCTGTTGCATCTACTGTACCGAGTCTGACAGCGGTACCGCTTCGCACATGAAAAAAATTCTGAAGGCTTTAACAGACTGATGATCCTTTCAGAAAAGAAAAATAACTTCCCTCCAAATGTGAAACGAAACCATTTGAGACCAAGCCAAAGCAGGCACCAGTGAAACCCGGCGGTATTTGATTAGCAGATGCACATAACTCAAGGAAAATGTAGGACGTGGTATGAGTGCCCTGAAGTGAAGGCTTCTTCCACCATTTCCCTCATCCACTGAAAAGCAAATTGGCAGTAAGCATGGACGATTTTCCTCAGAGAATTTCTCTGTGCAACAATAGCAGAGGGGACCAGTTGTAATACTGCTGAGTTTACAGAGCGCTGACACACATTTGCACCGTACTTTGCTGGTCAGAAGCCATCGCCCCAAACTCTTCTTCCTTTCAGTCTTCAGCCCCGACTCGGGGTGCAGGTACTTCAGCAGGGCAGATCGCTACCGATGCCAAGAAGATCTCTCAGAAGAGGAAAAAAATGCTGACATAGTTGACAGTCACTCTACTAAGGAATTTCAACTTTGAAAACAACACTGAAATGAACCCACAAGTGGATGAGGCGGCAATACAGCTCTCTTCTGTGCCCGCAGTTTAACTTCAGTCCTATGCTGGCACCACAGCTGGGTCTACTCCTGGACTCTTTTACAAAAGGAAGGGAAAAGGAAGGGAAAAGGAAGGGAAAAGGAAGGGAAAAGGAAGGGAAAAGGAAGGGAAAAGGAAGGGAAAAGGAAGGGAAAAGGAAGGGAAAAGGAAGGGAAAAGGAAGGGAAAAGGAAGGGAAAAGGAAGGGAAAAGGAAGGGAAAAGGAAGGGAAAAGGAAGGGAAAAGGAAGGGAAAAGGAAGGGAAAAGGAAGGGAAAAGGAAGGGAAAAGGAAGGGAAAAGGAAGGGAAAAGGAAGGGAAAAGGAAGGGAAAAGGAAGGGAAAAGGAAGGGAAAAGGAAGGGAAAAGGAAGGGAAAAGGAAGGGAAAAGGAAGGGAAAAGGAAGGGAAAAGGAAGGGAAAAGGAAGGGAAAAGGAAGGGAAAAGGAAGGGAAAAGGAAGGGAAAAGGAAGGGAAAAGGAAGGGAAAAGGAAGGGAAAAGGAAGGGAAAAGGAAGGGAAAAGGAAGGGAAAAGGAAGGGAAAAGGAAGGGAAAAGGAAGGGAAAAGGAAGGGAAAAGGAAGGGAAAAGGAAGGGAAAAGGAAGGGAAAAGGAAGGGAAAAGGAAGGGAAAAGGAAGGGAAAAGGAAGGGAAAAGGAAGGGAAAAGGAAGGGAAAAGGAAGGGAAAAGGAAGGGAAAAGGAAGGGAAAAGGAAGGGAAAAGGAAGGGAAAAGGAAGGGAAAAGGAAGGGAAAAGGAAGGGAAAAGGAAGGGAAAAGGAAGGGAAAAGGAAGGGAAAAGGAAGGGAAAAGGAAGGGAAAAGGAAGGGAAAAGGAAGGGAAAAGGAAGGGAAAAGGAAGGGAAAAGGAAGGGAAAAGGAAGGGAAAAGGAAGGGAAAAGGAAGGGAAAAGGAAGGGAAAAGGAAGGGAAAAGGAAGGGAAAAGGAAGGGAAAAGGAAGGGAAAAGGAAGGGAAAAGGAAGGGAAAAGGAAGGGAAAAGGAAGGGAAAAGGAAGGGAAAAGGAAGGGAAAAGGAAGGGAAAAGGAAGGGAAAAGGAAGGGAAAAGGAAGGGAAAAGGAAGGGAAAAGGAAGGGAAAAGGAAGGGAAAAGGAAGGGAAAAGGAAGGGAAAAGGAAGGGAAAAGGAAGGGAAAAGGAAGGGAAAAGGAAGGGAAAAGGAAGGGAAAAGGAAGGGAAAAGGAAGGGAAAAGGAAGGGAAAAGGAAGGGAAAAGGAAGGGAAAAGGAAGGGAAAAGGAAGGGAAAAGGAAGGGAAAAGGAAGGGAAAAGGAAGGGAAAAGGAAGGGAAAAGGAAGGGAAAAGGAAGGGAAAAGGAAGGGAAAAGGAAGGGAAAAGGAAGGGAAAAGGAAGGGAAAAGGAAGGGAAAAGGAAGGGAAAAGGAAGGGAAAAAAAGGTCACACTAATATAGACAGCTGTATTTCCCTGAGTGACAGTAAGATGGTGCTGGTAAAACTCAAAGCTATTTTAGTTCCTTATCATATCTAGTTCAGATCTCCTATAGTCTTCATCCATCCTACCAGATTATTTTCAGGACTTTAGTCTCTTTTTCTTGAAATCTTCCTCTCTCTCAAAAAGCAAAAATGGTCCCTCTCCTCCTGTTTTACTAATAATTTTCTCCCAACACTACAGGTCTCTATTTTAGACAACAATGTCCAACACAGGTACGTGTCCTGGTCCCGTTCCCCCCTCCCCCCGTGCAAGCTATCTTTAAAAATTCTGGGACAGTACATTTTCTATAATCCGTAATTATAAACTACCTGGTCTTGAAATGGCTGGGAATCACAGCCACTCACTTTTGCCAGAAATCAAATGCAGAGCTCCATCCAAACACTGCATACAAAGGACACATTATATACTCCCTGCTTCACAGGCCTATAAATAGAGAAAAACATATCTATTAGTAAGTAAGCACTTTTGGAGGTTTTAATGTGACTGTAAAAAGGTATTACTCTGGTTTCAAATTGATGCTGGTATTTTCTTCATTAGGATATCTACCTTCTAGCCTCAGTTACTAGACAGAGTTGTATGTGTGCAACAACAGCTTGAAATACCCACGATGACAAAAAGTAACCACACTCGTTACAATTTCTTTGGTTAGGGTAGAGTAACAGAATGGCTGAGGTTGGAAGGCACCTCTGGAGGTCACGTAGTCCAGCGCCCCTGCTCCGACAGGGCAAGTCATACAAGAAAATCTTGGAAACCTGTATTAAAAATGCAGTGCAGAGTTATCTCCTTCAGAGAATGCAACTGCCTGAGTGGATATGCTAACAAACACATCAAAAAAAAAAAAAAAAAACAAACCGAAAGAAAAGCAAGACACAACACCTAAGTGACCCCGAAACTCAGAAATAAGCAGGAACACAAGGCTCAACCATACCAGGACTGGTACCATCGTCCAGGACACATTAGCATAATTATACATACACACACAAGAAGAAGGGTATAAAGCAGCAATTTAAATCGGATAAAATAAATTAGCAAGCTTGGGAATTTAACATTAACATTCTTGAGGCTGCCTAGAGACTAGACATTTAAGTTACATCATCTAGAAGGTATGTGAATCAGAATGAGTCTTAGGCATCTATATATACTGCCCCTTCTTCCTCAGAGCATCTCAGAACGTATTCCAGTTCATTACAGCCTGCAGGGAGGGTCGCAGTCTTAGTTCCCTTTTACTTAAGAGGAGCAGAAAATAGTTTGCTGAAGGTCATAGCAGGCGAGTCTTCACAAGCCGGCCAAAGGGGTCAGCTGCGCGCTCCTGCTGCGCTGCGCCAGCACCGGTACGGTCTTCTGCGTGTTTGCTGAGCTGCACTGCGGCGTCAGATGAGCAACAGAGATGACACAGGAAAAAGAGCAGGATCTCAGGGCAGGTACAGGAGGAAGGAAAACCGCTCCTTTGAATCACAGCAAACTGTTAGATTAGCTCAGCTACCACCTGAAATCTCACCCACAGAAATGTGGCAAAGCAGGAATGTTACCCTCCCTACTCCCCATCTCAAATCCAGGGATGCTCCCTTTTCCTGTCTCTTGTGAAATGTAAACCTTCCGTTTTTAATTACTCGATCATGCCATTTTATGGACAAGACTCGGACATTCTTCTATAGCGTAAACTACAAAGAAACACTCTAACATCCGTGTTCTTCCAATTCCTCTTCCCTTAAAGCTCTCTTCATTTTAATGTGCAATGCAGTAGCACGAAGAGGCCCTGTTGCAGTGTCAAAATAAGCTCTGAACGTTTATGGCAGGCAGGATCCACCACAACGGGCTTACAAGCAAGCCCTCCAGTCCCGCCACGACCCAGCATGTGTGTACTCTCTTGACACAAGCACACCACTGACATCAATGGAGACTATTCACATGAACCAGACAGATGCTTTAGGTGTTATTCCTTGTCAGCCATAACTCCACTACAGAGCTCAAACTACAGACAAGAAGATACATGGAACACCCAAGTTTGCTCTTGAAGAAAAATCAAAGGCTTGCCTATACAAGGGGAAGAGCGCTTCGCATTCACACCCTGCCTCGTTCTGCAATAACTCCCCAGCGTAGACAAGATCTTACATGCTCTTACCAAAAATATGAAATACCTGGCAAGCCCATATTTATTAAAATTTTACAGTTGTCCTATTGCTTTCAGTAATTAAACAGCCAAGCACCTCTAAAGCTCTCTAATTCAGATGCCAGAACACATTCCCTCCACAGGCAAGTGTCAAAAAAATAAAAGAAAGAAAAAAAAATATCCTGACAACCAGAATTTAACTAATAGTGCCAGTAGTGGAATACAAACTTGTATCCTTCAAAAAAATTAATTATTCATTAAAATCTTAGGTGTGCGTCTATCTTTATATACGTGTATGTCTTGCCAGAACAGTGTGTACTGCCTCACCTTAACCAGTTCATGGGATGCTTGCAAGTCCTGTGTAAATCAAATGAGCTGAGTTCAGAACAGAATAGACATAAATGAACAGAATAGATGTAAAACGCCAACAAGAAGTCACCTAGCTCAAAGTCCCGAGAACAGAAGAAAAACTGCAAAGAAACAAAATTCAATTTTTCTCTTGGGGAAAGCTAAGAACTGAAGACAGCAGCTCAAGCAAGGCTCACTAAGGAGAAAAGCATTTGTTTGCATTTGTTTTTCCTATTAGCAGACACGATGAAAATGGGAAGAAAAGAATCCTGTTCCTGCCAGATCGAGGGACAGTGCAAGATTTCTCAGATGCCAGTTCGCCAGACTCTTGGAACACTTTGCTAATACAACGAGCTCTCTCAAGAAGCCCATTTCCCCACTGTGATCCCAGACGCGAGGCTGGTGGCACACACCACTGCAGAGGGTGCACGAGCCTTGGAAGAATCCTCTGCGCAGGCATGGGGAGGGGAGAACAAGAAAAAGAAGAGAGTCCCCTCTAACGAGCCATCCAGCATATTCCTCTGGTGCAGACTCTTACTTACAAAGCTTTGAACTCTAGCAGAGCAAAATAACTTCCTGTCATTTTTGTCCTCCTTTCCGCATTGTTTTTTTAAAGACAACGTGCAGCATTTCTGGTCAGGAAAAAAACCCCAAACCAACATTGATGAGATCTTTGCTTCCCAAACTTTCAAAATACATCTAGTACTTCTGAATGAGTGTAAAACTTTTTATAAAGTGGTCCCATCAGTCATTGATTGACTGACTGCTAACTTACAGAAAATACATCAGGTAATGTTCTACAGTAGCACAGAACTTAGCTTAGAAAGGGAATCAACAAAAACTCTCTACACACCAGCTCTGTATTCCCAGGTTTTTAAATATATCAATGAATTCTGAAAATATACATTAGTTCGGTACATCACGCTAGAAAGCGTGATGTTCCCATGCTCCATTCTACCTTTGCCAAGTATAATTTATCTGAGGATAAAGCTAAGCTTTCCCCTCGTGTCTTTACATTGTCTCTTGAACTCAAGAGACAACATAATTCTGGCATGCACACAAAGATCCTGTATCGGTAGTTGGGAAGTGCTGAAAATTTTACTTTGTCCTAGCAAAACCATATCTATACTTCGTGGCAGTAATATTCCTCCCAGGAACGCAGCCCTTACTAACACAGGCACACACACACACAGGCACACACACACACACAGGCACACACACACACACAGGCACACACACACACACAGGCACACACACACACACAGGCACACACACACACACAGGCACACACACACACACAGGCACACACACACACACAGGCACACACACACACACAGGCACACACACACACACAGGCACACACACACACAGGCACACACACACACCCTTAGTGACCTCAATGGGAATTTAGCCCGGTGTAAAACAGACCTTTAAGCATATTAACCAAATCAACTCAACTCAAAGGCATTTCTGGTGTAAAACACAAAAACAGACACATTAAGAATATTTTGTGTTTTCTCATTCTTGTTCAAAAACGACAACAAAAAAAAACACCAAACAAAAAAACAAGCCCAAACCAAAACCAACCCACACATTAAACTCTCCAGCAACTTCCATCTCATTGAAGTTTCAAAAAAACAAAGGTCATATTTTGCTTCCCTTTATTCTTACTTTTATATTGTTTAAATCCTAACTTGTTAAAAGTATGGTCAGAAATAGAGATTCTAAGGAAAGGACATCTGGTAAGAAAGAAATGGATTAGTTTCATTGTAAATGACAGGAAGAAGAAAAGCACAGGTTTTACACTACTCAAAATCTAATATTTTTCCAAATAAAACAAAGCTGAAGCAGTTTAATCTGGACTCTGTCTTTTCAGCAGTTAAACACCTCAGCTATTTTAAGTGCAATAGCTTTGAATTTGACTTAAAACTACCAGCTTTTGACAAGCCATAGATATTTAGTAATTAATACTTAATTCTGTTAAGTACATGGCAGCGAAGTCCCACCAGAACCTCATACAACATTTGAAGATGCAAAACTGTTCTAAACTAAACAGAGTTCCCCCCAGTCCAGCTCCAGCCGCACAGCTGCCGAGCTCACATTTACACACAAACACACACATCAAAAACTGTCTTTCGGGGCGTTTCCTGTGTTGCTAACAAGTTCCAGCTTCTCTCCCGCTGGATCTAAATTTAACCAAGACTGAGATCAAGTATTAGAAAAAACCAAACCAAACCGATAAAAGCAAAAAAAAAAAAAACCAAACACCAAACCAAACAAAAAACCCCACCAACAAACCAACAACAAACCAAAGGAACCAACCCACACCACATACGCAACTTCAATGCAATGCAGCAAACGTTTCACAGGCACCTTTGTTTTTAAAGCTGTTAGTTATCAAATATACGAAATATGCAGCAAACAAGCAGTAGCCCCTCACCCTTTCGCCCTACACGTTTCTGGAATTGCACTTTACATGCTACGGGGTGCGGGTAACACAAGCAGTTAACAGCAGCTGCTGGGTCCATACGTGCGTGTAAAAGTGAGCGACCTCGACCACGGAGGTCTGGAGTCCAAGCCAAGCCGCGGCTCCCCAGCGTGGCTCAGGTGCTCTGCTGGCTCAACTGAGCACTAACCACAGCAGTAGCTTGGGTCAAGCCGAAAAGACTCCTTACGAAGTCAGAAGACTGTTACAAACAGTCTTCATTAAATATTTTAATAACAGATTTGTCTGAGCTAGACAGACGGGGGAATACGCCGGCAGAAGGGGAAGGGTAAGAAACGACTTGAAGTGCAGGAGGTTCAACACCCAAGCTACCGACCCCAGCCCCGAGCTGGGGCCTCACACGCCACCCCCGTCCCGAGGGGCTTTGGCCAACGTGGCTCCCCAAGAACCCCCCCGGCATTCCCACCCTGTGCCCACACCAGCTCCCATCCCATGCGACACAGTGCGTGCCACACTTTCACCCTGCGTGCCTGTCTTCAACAGGTTAATTCTTACAATGCTGCAACACCATGCTTTTTTTTTTTTTTTTTTTTTTTAAACAGTGTTCAATTTGAGTAATACTTGGATGGCTAATCAGAGGGGAAATTCTACTGTGGGCCAAAATGAGACTGCAAACATTTCTAGAGTTTTTTCTCTTTCAACACGACCCCGCATTTTAGAAATCTGAAACATGGAAATCTGCATTTATTGATAATTCACAAGTTCTAACTTTAAAGCAACATCACGAACTTGAGGCAGCCGATAAAAAATGCACAGGGAGATTCAAAATACATACCTGTAGCTTTGTACCTTCTGCATTTACAATATTTAAGATCACTAGAACACCAAGTTGCATCTAGTTTTCCAATTTCATGCACTTGTAGCTATAGCCGAACCCACCAAGGCATGCGAGGGAGAACTAGATGACCTCAAGAGCAGCCCTACTCCCAAAATCACTGTGGTCATCGGGATTGCAGGAGCGCTTCACAAAGCGGTGCTTTACCACGTAAGTCACCACGCAAACACTAAAAAGCCGTAACCCCTAACTCATTGACACAGACGGAGTATTTGCAGAAAAAGGTCAAAGGTGCAGTAACTTACTGAGCACTGCCACCAACTTCAACACCACCAAGATCCTAAAAGCAGCTCTTCATTTGACCTCAAAGACACTCAAATTTCTGCTAATGGCTATGCAAAGCACTAGTTTACTGATATCGCTGCACCGACCCCACCCCCCGTTAGAGACTCGGCGAGATTCTCGAGCTGGAAGCACTGTATCGTCCCTGACACCCGGCAAACCGTTCCCCGCGGCCGCTGCAGAACGGACACCCCCCGCGACAGGACACCAGTGAGGAGACACTTCAAACCTGGCCAGCCGGCTGCTCAGCGAGGCGCTTCACCCAACCAGCCAGGGGAACGTCCCTTTCCAGACTGGCACCCTCATTAGAAATTACTATTCCAGATCAAGAAGAGAAAAGGAAATAAGTTAAATAGTAAATTGGAGATGGCACTACCTCAGGAAATAAAGCACATATTCCAGCAACTACTCCCAGCTGCGCGATGGAGAAATAACTCCGATACACGCATTTTGTTACCGGGCTGCCTGCTCCCAGGCTCTTACAAATACTACCTGGGCACAGGAGTGTCCCCATACGTTATTCAGGCACGCCAAGCACTGAAGTTAAGATATTGCGAAGTTTAATATTCCAGTACCAAAGTGCCTTTACAGATTAAGCCTATAGCTTAATGGGCCTCCTCTCAGTGAGGGGAGGGGGGAAACAAGAACAGAATTCCCAAAGCATGGCAAGAGAAACAGGACTTTTTAAAGCTCAAGTCATTACATTAACATGAACTACAATGCATATATTTAATGATGCAGGAGTGACAAGGACGGATGAAGTATCTGAAGGGGCCTACAGGAAAGCTGGGGAAGGACTTTTGACAAGGGCATGTAGTGATAGGACAGGGGGGAACGGCTTCAAACTGGAAGAGGGGAGATTGAGATGAGCTATCGGGAAGAAATTCTCTCCTGTGGGGGCGGTGAGCCCTGGCGCAGGGTGCCCCGAGGACCTGTGGCTGCCCCATCCCTGGGGGTGTTCAAGGCCGGGTTGGACGGGGCTGGGAGCGACCTGGGCTGGGGGGAGGTGGCCCTGCCCGGGGCAGGGGGGTGGAACGACATGATCTTCAAGGTCCCTTCCAACCCAAACCATTCTGTGATTCTATGAAAAAGAAGCCTATACAGCGATGTATTACCTACACAGCGCAGAAACCTGAAATAACTACAAAGCAGCCTCTGCAGGATTAGTCTCTCCGTGGGGCTGAAGGACAGGAGCATGGGGAAGCACCAGGACATTATAGCTACGATAAGGAGATCAAAGGCACCCCAGTTTGCTGAAGCACGAAAATGGACAGCAGAAAACCTATGTCCTGGAGCAGACTCTCCCTGCTTAAAGTTGTCTGCGTCCCAAGTAAGCAGGAAAGGTACGCTGCACGAGACTCCTAAAGGTATACGGTGAGGCTACATACAGAATAGAGAGCATCGCATGATCCCTATAGTATATTTTATACTTAGATAAATAATCTAATCAGGTAAGTATGCTGAAATACCCTTATGGGATTTCCTAAATACAATGAATACTAAAGGATTTAATCAGTCATGTTAAACAATGAATTTTAAAAGGAGAAGGTACTAAGTGACAGCATAGGAAGTCGACACATTAATATTAGGCCACACAATAGGTATTTTGCATTAATGAGCAACTGACCCCTTTATTTACTCCCCTCCAGGACAAGATCAGAGTTTAAGATTCCACCAAAACAAACTTTTTTTTTTTTTGAAAACAAACAAACAAACAAACAAACCAAAAAAAGGCAATTTTCAAACTAAAGTTAAATACAAAACCAAATGCAGTGCGGATCCTGGACTCTTTCAGTGATTGCTTTTGGGTTTTTTTCCATTATACTGTGCCTTACTTATTATTCAAAAGTCAGTTTTCTAACACCAGTGCCTCCTATACACAAACATATTTTTAAAAAATCAGACTTTATAAATTTGTTCGGCCGTATGCTTTTTTCTTCTTTTTCCATTGCTGCAGCTGTGTGATAAATAAACTCTCCAACCTCCACGTTAATTCTTGGGAGCTGAAAGCAACCAAAACACACGACCTAACCCAGTTTTGTCCAGCCTTACCCACACAAAAAACCCAAAGCTGACCTTTCTCTGTTTTTCTGGAAAATGTGAAGATCTAGCTCCTGATAGAGCCTAAAATACCAGTTTTTATTTTAAATTAAGGTTTTTCTGTAGAGGTGGTATTTTAACATCATTGATATAAATTTCAGCTTACAGATGTTTATGGGTGTCATTACAAATAACCAACAGATCAGGCTGATGCTCTTACACACACAGGAGTTTGAGGGCTTGCTGTTTAATCTTTCGTCTTCAAAGACAGGTTTAATTTTGATGACAGTAAGAAGTTCAGCTAAAGAAAAGCAGAACACCTCTGCTTAGCTGTCTTCACAAGTATATACTCAGATCACAAAGTTGCTATGGCATCAACTTCAGGACTGTGGTTAGACACACAAAATGTCTTTTTCCTACAGACAGTTATGGGAAGCTGAGCAACTTTGGCCATGAACCAAATATGTTTTGGCTCTAGAGTAGACACAATTCATCACCATTTGGACATTCCAATGGTTAGCTAAACTGAGAAAGCAAGACAACCAGCACTTTAACGCATCCATGTAAACGAAGCTCGAAATACACTGCCCTAGCAATAGCAAAAATAAGTTGTATTTGTGCTTACTTTGTTTACTAACGTTATTTAATACATAATGCTATTTTTCCAGCACTTAACTGTCAGATGACAACAAATGGGAAAGGTTCATTTTTGGCAGCTGTATATCAAACCACAGTGGGAGGAAATTCCGTAGGACCCAAGGTATCAACCACATTTGTTTCCCCTATTCCCTGGTATTTTTAATTTTATAAGCAACAGCTATCAAAAAACACGAGCTAACATAGAACTTTCGCATGTACTGAATAATCCTGCAAAACTCTGAAGCAGCCTGGGTGAATAAAACATTTGCCATACTCTAGACCAGTACACCTCTTGCAAACTGTTTTACACCCCGCAACCAAAGCGGCCCAAAGCACACCTCCCGCATCCCCCCCTGTTGGCGTTCCACATGCCAAAGCGGCGTTTGCTTATCCATCAGCACACACCACCTCCGAGGTGGACCAGAGGAGTGCCACTTCCACACCGGCACCGCGGGGGAGAGGGGGTGGGTGCAAAGCAGAGAGCAGGGTCGAGGGGACACACTCGCATCGCACTGAAGCCCATCTAAACTCTTCTTTTCTCCCCCCCGAGGCTCATCCTCATAGAAGGATGTCTCCGGTTACATTCTGGTTTTGAAAACGATCATTTAGGAGCTAGTTTATTCTCCGTCCAATACATACGCGTTATGAGGCTTGGGCGAACAAATAATGGAAGTAACACTACTGAGAGATCAGAAAGCTTTAGAAAGCACACCATAAAATACACGGTTACTATACATTATTAGTAACTCACATATTAAAAGAGAAATCAAACTATCGTTTGACCATTTCATTGAGCTGACAGCAGGCAGCGCTGACCCCCGCAAGGGCAGGCGTTCCGCCTGCGCAGCCGAGCCAAGGTCAGCGCCAGGGTACGCGGGCGTCCCCGCTCCGCCCGAGAGCCGCACATCTGCCCAGCTGCGGCCGCCCCCGGGAGGAGCGGCGGCGGGACGCTCCCGGCCCTGCCGGGGGCCGCTTCGCTACCGAGAACGAGTCACCGCACAGAGACCGCGTTCTCCCGACCGCCAGGTTATTCCCCCCAGCCTCTACTAATACAGGCACGAAAACCGTACTGGTCACAGAGACGTGGAAGCCCGACCCGGGCAGGCGGAAATCCCGGCCGCGCACACAGCGCCAGGCCTCGCCGCCGCGGGAGGGCCCGGGCAGCGCCCCTCACCGCCCCGGCCCGGCCCGGCCCCGCCGCCTCCGCCCGCCCCGCGCCCTCCCCGCCCCCACCTGTGCTGGCCCCGGCCCCGGCCCCAGCCCCGGCGCCGCCTCAGCCCCGCCGGCCGCCCCGGCCCCGGCCCCGGCCCGACATGCCCGTACACGCTCCTGGGCCGGAAAGTTTCACTCGCGGCTCCGCTCCCGCCGGGCCCCCGCGCGGCGCTCCGGAGAGGCGGGCGAAGGGCGCGCAGCGGCGGGGAGGAGGGAGGGCGGGCTTACCTCCGCCGGCGGGGCCCGGCCCCCCTCGCCCCGGGGCTCCAGCGGCGCGGCCAGGCCGGGCTGCTCGGCCGTCAGCCGGGCGCGTCGGCGGTATGAGCTCACCGGGAGCGGCCGCCCCTCCGCAGGACCGGCCCGGCGGGGCGGGGCGGGGCGGGGCGGGGCCCGCGGCTGCCTCAGCGCGGCGGCGGCGGCGGCTCCGCAGGCCCGGCTGGGCCGGGGGGGGGCATCGCGGGCAACGCCGCCGGTCCCCGAAGACGAATGTGCCTCCGCCAGAAACACGGACTCGAGACGCGCCAAAATCACCTCAGCCGCCGCGGCTCCGCCGAGCGGGGCCCGGGGAGGGCCGCCCGCCGCGGCCAGCGGGAGCCCGGCCGGGAGGAGGGCCCGGCGGGGAGGCAGCCCCTGCGCAGGGGTGGGCCCGCTCCACACGGTTCAGCCTTCTTTACCTGTAACCAGAAAATAACTACATCGCTGCTTATAAGAGCTGCAACAGACAAAAAGATGGGTGGAATATAAATAATAATGACAGGAGATCTCTCAGAGTGACACAGATTACTTGCTAAGGTGTGCCATGCATGGTACTTAAGACCCGCAAAGCATTTGACACCATTCTGTACAACATCCCGGCCTCTAAATTGGAGACACATGGATTTGACAGATGGACCACTCGGTGGATAAGGAACTGGCTGGACAGTTGCACTCAAAGAGTTGTGGTCAATGGCTCCATGTCCAAGTGGAGACCAGTGACGAGTGGTGCTCCTCAGGGGTCGGTACTGGGACCAGTGCTGTTCAATATCTTCGCTGGTGACATGGACAGTGGGATCGAGTGCACCCTCAGCAAGTTTGCCAACAGCACCAAGCTGTGTGGAGCAGTTGACAAACTGGAGAAGAGGGATGCCATCCAGAGGGACCTGGACAGGCTGGAGAGGTCATAGGCCCGTGCCGACCTCATGGAGTTTGACAAGGCCAAGTGCAAGGTCCTGCACGTGGGTCGGGGCAATCCCAAGCACAAATACAGGCTGGGCGGAGAATGGGAAGAAATTCTCTCCCGTGAGGGCGGTGAGCCCCTGGCGCAGGGTGCCCCGAGAAGCTGTGGCTGCCCCATCCCTGGAGGTGTTCAAGGCCGGGTTGGACGGGGCTGGGAGCGACCTGGGCTGGGGGGGGGTGTCCCTGCCTGGGGCAGGGGGGTGGAATGACATGATCTTCAAGGTCCCTTCCAACCCAAACCACTCCATGATTCTATGAATGTTGCTGCACCACAAAAAGCTAGTGCATTCTTTGCCTGTATACAAAGGGATTAGCGAGCATGTGCAGAGAGGTGGTATCACCTCTGACTATGGCTTTGGTAACACCAGCAGTGGAACACCGTTGCCAGTCTTCCTATCCATGTTTTCCAAGATACTGAAAAATTAGAGAGGGTGCAGAAGATAACCACAAAAATGATCTGACAGCTGATGATGATGTCTAACAGTAAGTGTTTTAAAATATTTAGTTTATCCAAAAGATAACTCAAAAGGCATCTTATGAGAAAGAAAATGAGGTACTGATATTTTTACTTCGGTGCACCTAACTGAAGCCAACCCTACCTGTGTAACCCCAATGAGCTATACCAAAGTAGCCACTACAGAGCATTATCTCTAGCTGGTTTTTTTACATTTAGATTTAGATAACCGTCTCATATTAATGGGTTTAGTGTTTAAGTGGGGTTTTTTAAGTATGGTCTGAATGTCATCATTATGAGCACAACAGTTGATAATGTTAGCAGAAATACTCATCTCGTGTGTTTTTCTTTCCCAACCTTAAACTGCTTGCCTTTTCCACCCCAAATGTCCAATACTCCAGCTATTCCCCGCATAAAGGCCAAAGTGCTTGGCTTCCCTACACGTAATTTCTACAATACAGTTCCACATAATTCATTAAAAAAATAATCCTCCTCACACCAAAAAAGGAAAATGTAGGGCCAATCCAAAATACATTTATAAATAATACTAAGGGTTCGCTGGGCAAACTATGATTTATTTTCACATGTAATTCATCATGAAAAACTAAATCTGCATTTAACTGCAAAATAATTATTACAGTGCCAGAGTATTCTAGAACATTTTCTACACTACGCATGCATCTCACGGAGCATCTTTCAATGTGTCTGTAAGGGGCACAAAAGAGAACGCATATATGTGTTCAGCAGCAAGTTACAGGCTTACACACAAGAAGAGCATCCTCTCAAGAACATCTGACACAATTGCCTTGTATGGTATTAGAGGAGCAGCGTAACATGGAGACAAAGCCTCTCAGAGTTAGCAGAGCAATTAGTTTTCTTGCACTTCTTTCATTGTGACTTCAGCAGCTTAGTAGCTGAAGACTTGTCCCAAAGGAAGGGCAGGATGCTGCGTGCGACTCAGCCAGAAGCTGTTCTGTCTTCCAGTAGAGAATCCTCTTCATCACATTCTCTTCCCTCCATTTTGCCCATGTGATGAGGTGTATGTCTGGAAAGGAAAGAATTTTCTCTCTCAGAGGAGATGTCCTAGTTCTGGCAGCCTTTTATGACTTCGTCTTTTGTCTCTGAAATCTGAGACAAAAAAATGAGCTATGATTCCACTGTTCTGGGATCTATTCCTCCTCTGGTCCACTACTCACTCACTCTTCCTTTGCATATGAAACCAGAAGTTTTTAAATAGTATTTACAGTCTATTGGATTTAGGTTCTGCGGTTCCATAGGATAGCTCAGGATCAAAATATTTTTAAGTAGGGCTTGATTTTAGTGCTTCCCTATTTGTCTCAGTAGAGCAATGCTTTTGATACCAGCCACATAAAGATTTTTGCTCTCATCAGTAGCTTCCTTTTGGGATGAATTTAGCCCACAGCTGTTTTTCTACTTAAACTGTTCTGCCCTCTGCTCCTTCCACTCATTTGTTCAGATGATTTGTCCATTCCCAGCCACTGAAATTCTACAGCTCTTTTTTTTTTTTTCCTTCTCACAAATGTTATGGCTGTCCTCAGAGTCTCACACTTATCATGCAAGCTTCTTGCAGATTTAAAGCCACCTTTGTTTTTTTTTTATTTTTTGAATGCAGGAACCTTAGACCAAGCTGAAATATAACGGCAGCAGTGTTCACTATAGTGCTGGGGACTAGCAAAATAAGAAATCAGACTTCTCATTTTTTCTGCTCAGCTTCCATGTTGTTTATGTTAGCTTGGGCTTCTCATCTAAACCTACTATTGCGATTCTTGGTTTTAAATGGCTCCTTCAAATAAGACAATTTTGTAAATTTTAGGAGCTTCCTTTCAATGTAGCTGCTTTTATCCTGTCAGATTCATTCTCATGCAAAACAGCAATTTGGTAGAAAATTCTCTATTTACTGATTTTAAGAAAACAACTTGTTCTGTAACTAGTAGAATCAACACCACCTTATATTCAATAGCTTTGTGACAGTTGGATCCGACTGTCTATGTCATTGATGAAGATATTAAAGAGTACTGGTCCCAGTACAGACCCCCGAGGGACACCACTTGTCACTGATCTCCATCTGCACATTGAGCTGTTCAACACCACCCTCTGGATGCAACCATCCAACAAATTCCTCATCCACCGAACAGTCCACCCATCAAATCCGTATCTCTCCAATTCAGAGAGCAGGATGTTGTGGGGGACTGTGTCAAAGGCCTCACAGAAGTCCAGCCAGTAGCTCCTCCCTTGTCCACTGGTGTAGTTACTCCATCACAGAAGGCCACTAGGTTGGTCAGGCAGGACTTGCCCTTGAATACTTAATTTCATTGAAGCATTACAGTCAGTTGATTTTTCTTGAACTGAACCAACTGGTTGCAAAGCTAGTGGGGAAAGAGGAAGGGGAACAAGGAGGTGTGCACACAGGGGTTGTATCTAGGCATGTTTTCCCTATGAAACCAGGCGAGAAGTTGGTCACAAGGCTTTACAGGGCAAAACAAGAGTCAAGCTTAATATCAAGTTACAAACAACACCTATATCAAACTACTGTATGATGACTACGTGCCCCAGCTCAGGTCCTGCAGTTGCTGTCCACAGCAGAGCCTGTGCAGAGCCTCACTAATTTCACTGATAACACATCAGAACTTCATATTTGTGCTGTTTAATCTCTTACGATACTTGTCAGCAGCTCCCATAGGTGTAGGTGCTACTTTGTAAAAGTGTTAATAGGATAAATAGTAAAAAATAATAATCAGTCATATCAACTAAAATATTCCAAATGCCATTACATGTATTGCAATTGCTTCCATTAATAATTTGGCCCCTGTGCTCTTTTCGGTCCACTGTTTTCCAGCTCAATGTCAATTACTGTCCTTCCCTATGCTTTGCTTCCATTCTGTCCCCCTGTTCCCAACTCCTTCCATTACATACTTTTTAAAAAAATGATGGGGAGCTGACCTGCGTGTAAGGTTTGGTCGTGCAGACGGCACGTGCTGTTTTCTTGTCTGTTTGTCAGGAGTACACTTCTGAAAGGTATGGGGAGGTAGGACAAACAATCCTTATAATTTCTCTTAGGAACTGCTGTTCTAAAGTCAAAGTGAAGGGGGCAGGGACTTATTCTGTGAATATATACTTATATCTGAATGGTTTTCTGTTGAAATATTACTTTTTAGCCAGAATCCACATAGCTTCATTACACAAAACCAGATGCTGTTTAGAAGAGAAAGGAAAAGGTAAGCAGTACCTCTGCTACCTCACTACAAAGCTGGACTGACAATGAGCACAGGAGGCTAATGCAATTTTAAGTCAAAGGTAAAGTATTGCAGGAGTAGATCTAAATTACCCAACATGTTTTCTATTTCATCTGCAGATAAGCATTGATTCCTTATGTAACTTTTGCATGATTTTTTTGGAGGCTGTGTGGGAGATTGTGTCTTTTCTGTTGCTCCAGTGAATCAGAAAACCAGCAAGAGATGGGTAGTAAACTTTGTCTGGAGTAAGAAAAGTCATGCCGTTATTCAGTCTGTGCAGGTGTAATGATCCACGAACACACACGCAGCACTGCAGCAGAGACAGCCAATGGCACACGTGCAGCACGAGGAACAAAACCCAGGATACATCTCTTCAAGCGCCTATTTCTGCCGGTAGTCCACAGTCATATGAACTGAGAGAGGGAGTTACAGGAGAAACAGAATAGCAGAATAGTATTGCAGGTCCTAATAACGTTAGCTGGTAATTAAGATTCTACATGATGCCAAAAGCAGGTCTTGTGCTTTCAGAACAAGCAGAATTTGGATTCTAGCCTTGCTTCTACAGGTAGTCTGCAGCATGGTCACACCTCTGAACTCCCAAGGAGCCACTATATTTGAAATATCGGTAAGGGCTACTAATTAGAAAAATCATATTCATAACACATTCTGTCTCACTCTCAGCAATAGGACTAAGTAACATCAGGGAATCTTTTGGGGGAACATAACAGACTATTAAAAAAAGTACTGTTGGCTACAGGAAACAACAAAAAGCAATACAATTTAACAAAAAACATAGGGTGGAAATTTTAGTGCACTTTATGCAGCCTCCTGCTTGAAATCCAAGAACCCATAGGACAAATCCCTACACTTATGAGAACTCTTGTCCATGCAGAATTTCTCAAGTAGCCCTCTTAACTTAGGCAGCTCTAAAGGCAGTTACTGAAAATAAGTGAGCAGTTACTCATTGCCTATGCACAAAAACATCTAAATGCAAAGTTAGAATTAATGATCTGAAACATTGAAAAGTCTGAACTAGAGAAGCTTTTACATGATTCACATGGATTTTTAATTGCTGTTCAAGCAGTAAGTGATGATTTGGATACCTAGACTGCCAATGGGTTGTGTGTGCCAAGATTAGCCTTTTATATATATATATATAAAAAAATACAGAAACCTCTTTTTTAAGTGAAAACTGTATACACTTCTCTGAAATAAGAATTGGGTCCAATGATTATGACCTTTTATGTCCTTAGGTTTTTCTGTCTCTCTGCTTCTTCTGTGATGATTCAGCTATCATCTATTGACACTCAAGCATTCCAATTTCTTTATAGACTCATTTGAACAAAAAAAAATAACAGTATGATGATAGAATATAATGGTGGAAGCAAAATTGCCATGAAAGGAGGCAGCAGGAAGAAAATAACTAATATAAAATAATACAATACTTGATGTTTCTGCAGATTCTGTTGGGAAAGACTGTCTCAAAAGAGCCCTAGCGGAGTGCTTTGGTTGTTACAGTTCAGCTCTGCAAGCACAGTTGGAAAGATGAGTGCTACTGAGGTCCCTCTCGGGAGCAGGGCCTTTCCGGCCCCACCAAGCTGGAACCAAAGCATAGTGAAAACTGGGTTCTTTCACATTTTTGTTACAAATATTAGGGACTGTTCTTTAAAATGACAATTTGTTTCTGATCGGTGAGCCACCCAAGCAGAACACTCTGTGCCTCCCTGGCAGCGTTTGAAGGCACAGTGCTTTCACCAGGGTACCGAAAGCTTGTACCGCAGTTGGGGAAACTACCAGAGGTGAGTCAGCCTTGTCACTCCTTTTGAAAGGAAAAGTAGCCTTGATTAAAAAAAAAAATTAAAAAAAAAAACAAAAATCTGAGTTCATTATCATTCTGTTATCCCTACTAGCTTAAAATTTAAGGTTCTTCAATTTGTGCAGTGCGAGCTTATTAGTTTCAAACAGTTTATGCATTTAAATCAGCCGATGCTCACAGTATGTCCAGTTTTGCCAGCCAAATTCCTGGATCCCTTACAGCCAAGGCCTGCAGAGCTTTGGGACCTTCTGCCACCACCACCCCCACCCCCTTTTTTAATTCATGACAATTCAAGGTAGCACGGCCAATTTTAGGCTGCTTGTAAAGGACTAGCAGCTAGAGTTTTCAGCATAATTGGAGGGCTCTATAACGTATTTTAAAGTACTGTCTTTAGAAACCTCAAGAGACTTTTGGATGGAAGAGCTCAACTGCAGAGACTCTGCAGAGACGCAATTATACGCCTGCCTGTCTTTGACTGGCATCTGAGAACAGCTCCAACAAAATCATCCCATTCTAAATTTGGCTTTTTGACTTGTTTTACTTTTTAAGTCTGAGATCCATAGAATAAACCAAGTTAAAAGTTTTCAAATTTCAGCTGTTTTTTTAATAGATAATCTTGCTTTTAATTGTTTTTTTATGTTCCTTGATAGTAATGTATAAAGAACAAATATTTCAGGCTTGTGTAGCTTAAAGATAGCTCAGAGTTTGCTCCAACTTTGAAAAAACATACCAAATATGGAAAAATTAAACTAGAAAGAATTTAAGAAAGTTATGAACAATGAAAGTAGAAGGTTGGACTTGAATTTTGAAGTCAATCTTCATTTTAGTGACCATTCTATTTCAGTATCCAGTAAATGCATATTGTACAACTAAAATGATGGCTATTACATAAAACATTTTTTATAATGGCTTAGGAAAAGTCTTAATCATTCCTTTATATAAAAATAACTTCTGATCTAATCACCAGAAGTAAACCCAAAATACAAGAGAAAAGCACTGTGTATAAACGAACTGTTTCAGAAATTTCATCCCTTTATAGGTAACTGGTGAATATGAAGTGCTGTATACAACTTTTCTATGTTCATGAAGCAATGAATTTGTTCCGAAGTGACCACATTTAGAAACATAATATGAAAGCATCTACAAAACCAGCAAATCTTAATTGTAGGCACTCTACCCTATTCCTTGTTCCATGTTTCATTTGGAATTGACTACAGCTGTGGGCACAGAGAACGCCGGAAGGATGAGGAAACAGATCCCACATTTTGTTACCGTCTTTATGCCCTTTGTATCTTTACGACTTCTAGGCAGTCGTGTCCTCTGTGAAATACCAAATGATGCTTTCATAAACTAATCTATTATTTTTTTCTTTGAAAATTTTTCAGCAGATCAAAATATACATCCTTGTAGGAAAATAGCTGTGTTTTCTGAGGCTTGCTCAGCTGGCAGAACCCGAATAAGCTGTAGGTATACAGCAACCTCTTGTGGCAAAAATAGTGTACACATAATAATTAACAACTATGGAAATTTCTTAAGCTACTCTTCATGTGAGCCATAAACCTCTATAAAATCTTAAGTGCTAGCAAACAACTGAAGAGTCTCTCTTAGCTGGAGAGTCAGCAATACTTAGACCTCAGCATTGTAATAGTCCGTCTCTTAATTGAAGAATGAACTAAAACATTGGTAGCCTGTTAATTATAAATTAAGTGCCAGACTGAAATTTCTGTTAATAAAATTATCTGAAAGTTTTTCATTAAAATTCAGCAAGAGTGGAATAATGTCCAGGAGCAGAACCCGTGGCCAGGGTTGACAAGAATAATAAACATGCTATTATGTTGAATCATTGTTCTCTCTGCGGTTTTGCTGAATAAAGGGAAAACCCTGACTGACTTCAGTAGGGAAGCCAGAGCGCCTTTCGAACTGGCAGCAGCTGAGCAGGACGTCACACGGCGCACAGGCCTGGCGCGTAACGTGTCTCCAGGACGCGGGCACAGCAGCACCCTTTGGCCGGGGGTGGGGAGGGAGCACAGCGGCAGCCAGAGACGCTGTAGGGCTGGAAGGCAAAAGGCGCGGAACGCCGGTGCCTGCCAAGGTCCTGGGCTGTCCCCCACTGGACGCCCGGTGCCCACCAAGCCCTCTGTTGCTCCCCTCCTCAGATGGACAGGGGCAAGAACATAAGGAAAGGCTCACAGATTGAGATAAGGACAGGGACATCACCCACCCATTACCGTCATGGGCAAAACAGATTCAACTTGGGGAAATTAATTTATTACCAATCAAATCAGAGTAGGGTAATAAGAACTAAATCTTAAACACCTTCCCCCCACCCCTCTCTTCTTCCCAGGATCAACCCCACTCTGAATGTCTCTCCCTCCTCCCCCAGCAGTGCAGGAACGGGTGCTGTGGTCAGTCCATCACACAGTGTCTCTTCCGCCCCTTCCTCCACAGGGAGGACTCCTCACTCTTCCCTGGTCCAGCGTGGGCTCCTCTCCAGGGGTCAGAGGTGCTGACAGGAGCCTGTTCCAGCGCAGGCTCTCCACAGGGTCACAGCCTCCCTCGGGCATCCCCTTGCTCCAGCGTGGGTCCTCCATGGGCCACAGGTGGACATCTGCTCCACCCTGGACCTCCATGGGCTGCAGGGGGATAGCCTGCCTCACCATGGTCTTCACCATGGGCCACAGGGGAATCTCTGCTCTGGTGCCTGGACCTCCTCCTCCTCCTCCTCCAGTGACCTGGGTGCCGGCAGAGCTGCTGATCTCACATATTCTCACTCCTCTCCCCGGCTGCTGCTGTGCAGGGCTTTCCCCCCAACCCCCACTTCTTAACTATGCCGTCCCCAAGGT
Source organism: Vanellus vanellus (assembly GCF_965231255.1). Lineage (NCBI taxonomy): Eukaryota > Metazoa > Chordata > Aves > Charadriiformes > Charadriidae > Vanellus > Vanellus vanellus. The sequence continues at coordinate 395,624 of NC_138910.1, forward strand.
GCTGCCACTGTGGCTGATGGGCTCAGTCTTGGCCAGCAGCAGGTCGGTCTTGGAGCCAGCTGGCATTGGGTCTATCAGACACAGGGGAAGCTTCCAGCAGCTTCTCACAGAAGCCACCCCTGTAGCCTCCTGGCCACCCAAACCTTGCCACACAAACCCAATACAGCAAGAATCCCATGGCACCTGCCCTCTTTAAAAAGATTCAACTCACAAGTGGTGCAAAAGCATGAAGTGCACATTCCTCCAGCTAAATGGATCAGCTGCAGGTGTCTGTCCTGCTGACACTAAGCAGGAGAGGACAGTCTGGAGGGTGCAGGAAGGGAACGGGAGGAACGCAGCGTGCTGACGCAGCGCTCCTCCAGGACAGCCAAGTTTTCAACACTGTGAGCCTGTTACAGGAGTTATGCACCACAGAACAATCCCAATATGAGTATCACAGATGACACAATTAGACCAAGGAATATTTTTACTTTCTAGAAATATACTCATCTACCATTGAAACTAAAGATGAGCTCAGTAAACACTTGGGCTTATGTGCGTACCCGTTACCAGAATTTCTGGGTTTTGTACACCAGGGAGAGGTTACTGTGCTTGAAACGACTTGCAAATCTGTGCACACCACTTAGGGAGGAACAGGCTGAACAAGTACATCTTGGAAGGGACAGAGGCTTTAAACAACATTTAATATTTATTTATTAAAATTAAGTCTTTTGTTATAGTTCTCTTTTATTTTAACTTCCCAGATTCACCATGGGTAATTTCTTTGACGTTTCATCTGCTGCAGTTTCATGCAAGAGTCAGAAATCACATACGCTCAGTACAGACCTCAGCCTGTACACTTAACAGCACGTACTCTACTTCACTCCACACCTGTTAAAAGCTGCACTGCCAAATTCCCAAATCACTCTGTCAGGCACCACCCAACGTAGCAGTGTCAAGTGCTTAAAAGGCAGAGACTCTTCCTTGCCCAAAAGGAAATTCATCCCCGCAGAAAAGTCCAGCAGAACGTGTGACATTACCAAGTTTACCAGTATGTCGAACCAATCAACATCTAATGAAATCTGTTTTCACTGCTCTCATTGCCACTTGGCTTCGGTCACCCCCATCTCTGTAAGGTGGTGTGGGGTCTACAAACAACTGCATTTAACCAACACTGTGTCCATCAACAGGATGAAATAAAGATCAACAAAAGAAATAATTTCCCGAAACCATGCCATTCTTGTTGAACGCCTGTAGCATTTGTAACAACCCTCGAGAAGCCTGAAAACAGGCTTCCTGCAAGGTTTTGATTTTTCTAGCAAACCAACTGCATTTGTTCCTTATGTTCTGAATTTAGCTGTAGTTCATATTTAAATAATGAAAGCAAAGTACTAAATTAAGACTTGAACTAAATAAAACAAACTCCCTAAAACAGAAGACACGACTGATCATCGCAGTATCATCAATGACGGTGCAAACACACTAAAATGACACGCAGAACAGAAGGCACAAACAGGATGAAAAACTAAGCTGTCTATTATTTAGATGTTCAAAATAGTTTTAGTTTCCTCTTTCGCTCTTGATATTAAGAACACTATTATAAGCAGTACACCTTAGTAAATAGAAATGAAAGAAAACAATGCATCTGTGAAAATACAACAGGTGAGTAAAAGACTGACTTGGTTGAAAAGGGAGTGCTCTTAATTATAAAATATATTTTAAGCAGAAGACTTTAGTTTGTTCCCTATGAAAATCTTTCAGATTCCCTCCAAGGACTAGTATGTGCTATTGACACAAAAAGCAAGTTTGAAATGGTACTCCCAATACCAGCCCAGGGGACGACATCCTGCAGAAGCAGGAAATGAAAGCGATCAGTCGCTGGGATTTCCCCCTCCATAAGACGTGTGGGATAGCAGAAGAGGAGCTTGCACCCGCTTTACATTTGGTAAAGCCATGAAACTGAGCTTATCAAAATTGGACTGCCTGACTTCTTGTTAGGTCCTCTTCTTACACCTGAAAGTTTTACACAGGTAGAACATGTAAGACACTTTACATTAAAGCAGGCTTTCTGCTGTTACGGAGCTGCCACGCTGTCGCTCCAGGTACGCTCTGTACACAGGCAGGTCCCAGGCACTGCTGCCATACACGCACCGATTCGGTCTCCAGGAGGACTGACGCTTCTTAGGAGCATATGCTGAGCCTATGCTGCATAACTGCCCTTTGGCGACACTGTATACACTGTACTTCTAGAACCTGAGTTACCGTATGTACTTAATTCATCTATATAGTATTGAACTTGCTAAATGTGCACTGCACAGAGAGCACACAGGACCTTTTAAACAGTATTACACCCATAAGCAATGACTGTACGACTACCTGATTTATGTCACAAAAGTGATTTCCTATAGCTACCTTCTACATCCTACCCTGAACATACTACTTCAAACAGTTCAAATAACGTTCATTAAAAAAAAATAATCAAACTTCAAAATCCAGTAAGGAACCAAGAGAAGTCTAGTCAGATCCTTGGGTTTGTTGACTGCTGCCTGCAGCAATGTTAACGGCTGTTACACAACTGCAGCGCTGCAGCATGCAGTAACAGGTCGCATTCCCACGGGGTGATATGCACACAGCTGGGGCAGTAATGCTTCCAACCCCCGCGGGGATGCAGGACAGAAGTACGGATCCCGGATATCCCCATGCCCACAGTATGTGAGTAACTCCTCACAGCAGGGCACAACTTCCCACAGTTACCCATTTCTGTAGTGTGCCAGGGTACGTCCTGTCCCTTCCAGGCACCGGGAACGGCTGTTCAAACAGTTTCTCTGCTCAGGTCTATGTTAAGCACAAATTGGCCAGAGCAACCGGGTGCCCAGTTCATCTAGCATCCAGGGGAGGGCTGGGTGTAACTCGGGAAAAGGTTTGTCTTTTCCCACAAGTTCTCATTTTGCATTAAACCCTTGGCCAGAATATAAATACATTTTCAGAAGCAGATTACTTCATAGAAAGTACTGTTCATAAAGGCCCTCAGAATCAGATCCCTTAATTCGTCACTAGCCATTGATTTTCTTCAGAAACAAAAAGGATAAAGATTAGAATTATAAAGATCTTACTAATAGGCTTTCTGTAGGGAGCACATAGTAGCCATTAAGGAGGAACTTCTTCACTTTGAGGGTAGTGGAGCACTGGAACAGGCTGCCCAGAGAGGTTGTGGAGTCTCCCACTCTGGAGACATTCAAAACCCGCCTGGATGCTGTCCTGTGCAACCTGTTGTAGGTGCCCCTGCTCTGGCAGGGGGGTTGGACTAGATGATCTCCAGAGGTCCCTTCCAACCCTGACTATTCTGTGATCCTCTGATTAGCATGTTAGAGCGCATGGTGCAATTTTTGGCCTTAATAGCATGACAGCTTTAACTCAAACCACGTTCCATCATTTACATGCATATTGATATTCATTTATACACAGTCAGCCCGGAAAGTGGAAAGTGTGCTATGTATGACAGAAAAGCAGAACTAGCTGCTTTCTAAATCCCATACCTACAACTTAAATATCCATGAAGTATGTTGCTGCTGTTGTCCAGGGTAACAGTGACAGTATTTTACAAGTAGCTGACAGTCAGTTAAGGAACATCGGAGAAAAAAAAAACAAAGATTTTTCATCATAGGAGCAGCACTATTTTAATCTTTCCTACTTACTCAAGGTGTAACCAAATTATTTATTGCACATACTACTAATCACCACCTCCTGTGATCATCATTTAATCTTTAATCAAAACATAAAGTTATTTACATTTTATGGATGGATGAGATGAAGCATGCATTCATGTTAAACGGTAACACTAATTCCGGGTAACCCACCTGGGATCCCTCCATATGAGAGGGAGTGTTTTTCGTACGTTCGCAATAGATTCCCACTGTAGTCATGTGGAAAGCACACTATAAAAAGAAGCATCCTTATGGGCACAAGTTAGAACACAGGAAGTTCCGTTCAAATACACGGAAACACTTCTTTACGGTTCGGTTCGGGTGACAGAGCACGGGCACAGGCTGCCCAGGGAGGGGGGGGGAGTCCCCTTCTCTGGAGATTTTCAAGACCCGCCTGGATGCAGTCCTGAGGAATGTGCTCTGGGCAATCCTGCTTTGGCAGGGGAGTGGGGCTGGGTGATGTCTAGAGGTCCCTTCCAACTCTGAAAAATTCCGTGATTCCGTGTTAACAATATAAACACTTTTGAGCATCAACTTTTCACTTGGTTCTTCCTACTGTCTGGATCCCAGCAGAGGAATCTCTGCAGAGGAGCTGGATTTCCTTACAGAAAGAAATACAAGAAAAAAAATATATCTTCCACTTCATGGCAATCTTTCCCAGGACTTTCTGAAGTTTGTAATTATGTGGTAAGCCTAAGGCACACATTCAGCCTGGAACACCTCAGCCTAAATTAAAACAAAACACAGGCCTTTCAGGTGTGACCTGCTTGCTTGACCTGCTTGATCACGTTCACTTCAGCTTCACTATCATTACATTAAAAAAAAATAAATACAAAACCCAACAAAACATGAGGGCTGACAGTTTCCAGTACTTCAGTCAAAGTCACGCAGTAAGTGAAGCTGTTAGACCTCTTGGCATTGCATAATTACTGGACACTAGTAAAAGCAGGTTAGACAGAGCCATGATATTTTAATAAATCCCAAGTTCATTTAGTAACACTTCTTATAAAGTATTTTATTGTAACAGAAGTACAGTAAGATACAAAGCACGCAGCTTTTGATCACTTTACCACAGTGGGCTATTTAGAATAGAAACTCACTTCTAAGTAAACACGAGTATCTTAACATTTCCGTGGCTGTTTAATAATGTAAATTCTTTTCGGCAGTATGAACTTCTCCAAGGCAGGCTGTGGCTTTTGGTGAGTCACTTGTAATGCTGCTGCATGAATTTTGTGGCTCATCTGTAACATTAAAGGGGGAGGGGAAAGTTGTGATAGAATACAGGTTTTCTATTATCTTCTTAAATTCCATCATATGAAAGCAGTTTAAAAACAGTAGTAAAACCTAACCTCACACAAAGTTCAAATGATCAATACATAAAACTCACGGTGACTCTGTACTTTTAATTATAATTTCTGTTTTCAAAGTCATATTAGCCTGACTACCTTCAGTGAGCTATTGTTTCTTCCCCTCCCTTCTTTTAGTAGTTCATAGAATGAGCTGGCAGGATAAGGAAAGCAGAGCAGATAATCAGGATGCCAGAGTTAACAGTAAGTTGCTTCAAATTCTTATTTTCCCAGATTCAAATCATCATCATTACAGTACTTAACTATCACTTTCTAAGCTACCCAGGAAGCTTCATGTATGAGATTCTGGAAACCAACAGAAGGAAATGGTAGGTCAGAACAGAGGAGATGGGAACAAGTGGAAGAGAAACAGGATGAGTTGTATCTGTTCTCCTTAACAAACAAGCCTAAGCAAAAATTCGAGATCTACATACTAAAGCTATAATCACATCTGTTGATGAAAGGTTTAGGTTGAAATGATGCAACTAATGTTTTACCAAGCTCTGTGGATGAGGAACTCTTTTATGCTTCAGAATCTAAAGACACTGAGTGTATGAAAAATAACCAGTAACTGTCAGATCTTCAGATTAGCATGCAAATTGAAAAGATGCTTGTTAAATCAGCTCTTGCGAAGTGTAGGCGTAGGAGTCTGCATCAACAGCCCAGTGAGAGATACTGGACAGTAGTTGTAAGCATAACGATGAATAGAAGGGTCCATCAACAGCTTTGTGACACAAAATTTTACATGACCTCACTGTATTTCCAAGGGAGAAGTCAAGAAGATGCCCGACTATCTAATCAGGGCTCAGGTGAAATAGCTGCATACGCAGCAACAGTGGAATACGCTGTGCCTGTTGTCTTGGGAACCACTTACTGTAGTTTGGCATCAGCTCGCCATCTTGGTATCCACCGAGCGCTTGTCAGAGACACTACCCACCGCCTTCCAAAAGCTAGCTCTTCGCTTCTCACAGTTGGACCCTTACAGAAGTTAAAGCTATTTCCACAGTGGGATAAAGAACTGAAGACTAGGTTTTGTCCTGGGGTGTAATCCCAGCTCTGCCACAAACTTACTGCGTCACTGATAATTCTTCCCCACATTTCAATAAATCTAAATCAACATACCACTTTAAAAAAAGAACACACCTTGATATCTTGCTGTACTTTTCTGTAACAGGCATATGTAACTACCCTGGGGCTACTTAGTGTTAAACAGGAATGGAATCAAACATAGCAGAATCAGGAGGGAAGGCTAATTACTTCTTAGCCATCTAGCCATTTTAGCCACGCAACCGCTCAAGAAATATATAATCTCAAGAATATTTAGTGGTAGATGACAAACCTACAAATGACAGATGACCGCAATTTAAGGAAAATTCACTTTTTGATTTTTTTTTTTGTTTAGCTTTATGGAGAAGCCCTGACAAACACGTATTTGTTCTTCCAGATGTACTTACTTTGCTCAGCACTTCTGCTACCAAGACACCCATGTTCTGATTTTTTGAAAAACTGGCAATAGCACTGTAAAGCAAAAGAAAAAAGCATTTAGCATTTCCATCTCACAGAAGCACTTGTCACTTTCATTTTCCAGACTTAATTCAAAACGTTTTGTAATAGAAATTTAGGTTTTGGAGCGAAATCCTCTAATCACATTAAAGACTATATGATATTAAAAAAGGTATGCTGCCTCAGAATAGAACAATGCAAAATCTGTGTTGCAGGCTGTTTTATTTAGATATCATTTTATAAAAAAAAATCTCTATAAAATTTTCTTAAATATCTCAAAAGGGTTTGTTTTTATTTTGTACACTGTGGAGAAGCTTCACAGAAGCTGAGCACTGATATCCAGAACTACAAAATTTGACTTTGTAATTCTTTGATTCCAATCTAGACCTACAAAAAAAGTTCACCTTCTGCTTTTGGGAAGTGTTTCCTTTGACAGCAGCAATTTGTCAAGCAAGAACTTGAGATTATCCCATTAACTCCTTCATATTCCAATGAAGAACAGCCACGTTAACAATATTCCACAAATAAACAATCTGTGGACATGAAATAATTTAGTTCAGCAACAGGAAGAACTGTGGATTGCATGTTCTTCTGATGATACCATTATTTGCAGTGACATCTCTGTAGCTTAAAATGGAGTCGAGAAAAATCATTATTATCTTAACACAGGGAACCAGATACCTTAAATGTGCCTCTTGAAAAAGCAGATACTGCTTTAGCTAGGTTAATGATTCTGTGGTTCAGGAAAGACACCTTTCCTGCTGAAATTTCAATTTAGCAATCGATAGTTTGCCACACTGACAAATACAAGCTATTCAAGATCTGTTTATGCCAGCAGATAACTATGACTACGGAAAAGACAGCAGCAAAATTACACCCAATGCAACTGGGTGCAATCAATGAAAACAAAACTGGCAATCAATGAAAATAAAAACCTTCTCACTTCAGAAAAAACACAAACCAAAAAAACCCCAACCCCAAGTTATTAAAAAACAACAACAAAAACCAAGAACACACCAAATTCCAAATTGTTTCTCTTAAATAATGAGGTATAGCCAAATGTAATGTATGGTTCAGAAAACGGTCAGGCAGGCATCTAGTTATTAACATGATGCATTACATTCTATTATGGCATATATTACCCAGCAACTTTAGTGCAAGCATGCTGTGTTTTTTTTCCCCCAGAATTAAATCTCAAAGCTCAGATCCTGCCAAGCCCAATCTCAGCTCTGAGTAGCCACTTCAGGCTATGACAGTGACTTTGAGACTCTCAGATAATCATAGAATGGTTTGGGTTGGAAGGGACCTTTAAAGGCCATCCAGTCCAACTAGGTCAGGTTGCTCAGAGCCCCATCCAACCTGGCCTGGAATGTTTCCAGGGATGGGGCAGCCACCACCTCTTTGAACGACCTGGGCCAACGTCTCACCACTTTCATTGTAAAAAATCTCTTCCTTGTATCTAGTCTAAATCTCCCCTCTTTCAGTTTAAAACCATTACCACTTGTCCTATCGCAACAGACCCTGCTAAAAAGTTTGTCCCCATCTTTCTTATAAGCCCCCTTTAAGTACTGAAAGGCCCCAATAAGGTCTCCCCAAAGCCTTCTCTTCTCCAGGCTGAACAACCCCAACTCTCTCAGCCTGTTCTCCGAGCAGAGGGGCTCCAGCCCTCGCAGCATCTTGCTGACCTGTTAAAGGAGAAGGCGCTACCCGAGCATTCACACCCCATCCAAGGAGTTGCACACGCACCACCCACGTCTTTAACTCCCAGGACCAGGATCCCTTTGCAGCAGGCCGATGGGTGTCCCTTTCGACTCCTCATATGCACATTCTTACTCTCACACACTTGGTGTGCTTCCTCCTTCTTCAGATTCGACCCTAGGTTTCCTGAAGCAGTCTCAGGCATTTGATTTCATAATAAATAAATAATTTAATTGAAAGGTACAGCAGCAGGGTCAGCCCGGGCTGGGTGCCTCCAGACAGGGATGTTGATCAAAGCAATCCCTGGGCAATTACACCCGTGTGATCTATACACCTGCCCCTCTCGCACTCTTCACACTTTTTTTTTTTTTTTTTAAAGTTCAATGGTGATTTTTGGTCTGGGGTCTCCTACCACTTTATTGTATTCTTTTTCTGTGTCCAGGCAGGCAGGCTGTTGACTGCTCTATCTTGTTGATTTGCAGTCTCAAGGGTGGGTTGCAGCCTCCTTATCTTCTGGTTTATGCTTCTTGTGCGCCTGCGCCCGCTGGCAGAACATGGGGAACTGAGAAGTCCCACACTTAACAGAAAACACTACCAAAACATTCGTGTATTAATCAACATTTTTCTTGTTCTCAAAGACTAAACACAGCACTGTACCAGCTGCTAATCTCTCTCAACAGGCCCTACTCTGGACCCACTCCACCAGGTCCATGTCTCTCCTGTGCTGAGGCCCCCGAGCTGGAAGCAGCGCTGCAGGGGGGTCTCCTCAGAGCGCAGCAGAGGGGCACAATCCCCTCCCTCACCCTGCTGGCCACGCTGCGGGGGATGCAGCCCGGGGTGCTGGGGGCTCGCTGGGCTGCCAGCGCACATTGCCGGCTCATGTCCAGCTTTTCATCCTCCAGTACCCCCACTTCGTTCTTGGCAGGGCTGCTCTCCACCCCTTCATCCCCCAGACTGTACTGATACCGGGGGTTGCCCCGACCCAGGTGCAGGACCCTGCACTTGGCCTGGTCGAACCTCATGACATTCACACAGGCCCACTTCTCCAGCCTGTCCAGGTCCCTCTGGATGGCATCCCATCCCTAACCTGAATCTCATCTGAATCATAAACTTAGAGGCAAGGAGTCTGTATATGACAGCTACTAAACTACTTTACAAAGTTGTCTGTGACTTCTGTGATTGCAACCTGACAATGAAATCCATCATCCCAACAAGGCATGTATACTATATTGAGTAGCCATTGATTCTGGCGCAGAGAACCAGTAAACAGGCAAGAAGCTAGTGTTACTGGTTCAGCTTTGTTCCAAAAACTGTATTTTAGGTTAGTGTCCTCCAAGCAAGCAAGGAGGAAAAAACACAACCAAAAACCTACAGTGGTGATTTCTGTAGCCTGCCAAAAATAGTGTCAATACGTCAGTGTTAAATATCACTAAAACCAGTTAATTTAAAAGTTATCCAGCTGATTACAACATTTTAGAGGAAAAAATAAAATCACATCTTGGTCCAAAAACTGAGTTCGGCTGTCAGTCTAGTCACAAGCTTCCCTTTTAACTCCTCGCAAAATAATCTATTTCACAATGATGTTACTAGATTACAGTACTTTGTAGTGACTGTCAGACGCTCTGATACTGTGATTGCTACACACAGACATTCAACTAAAAAGGAAGCCTTCTTGACAGCAGTTAAAGATATTCAGAAGCACCAGAGGTAAATCTGTTTCTCAAAAGTAATATAGGCCACTTAAATCTTGGTGTGGAAAAAAAAGTGGGAATCAGAAAAAGTCACCTGGACCGCTTCCTTATCCTGTCTAATCCAGGCTTTATAAATAGTTACCTGGGTACTACAGAAACTCCATAGTATAGGTGGCTCCTTTCTTACAGGTAAAAAGTAACTGATGTCCCTAAATACCGAGCAGTGGAAGGAGTAATTCACAGCTTTCAGGATAATTCCGAGATCTGCTTTAATAAAGACATGATTCTAGAGCTGCTCCCAGTTTGGACAGGCCTCTTCAGCAAGCCCAGAGCAAGCTATCAATACAAAGACTGCCGCCTGAAGGGTGTTCTGTTCTTAAGAGATACAACAGAATATTTAACCTTGTTTTGTTTCAGTTTATTTTTATGCATAAAACTAGTCCCAAACTGGGACAAGAGAGGCATCTACATCCGGACAGAAATCAGAGCCCACTCCTACAGGTATTTGCTTATAAGTGCCTTTTCATAGCAAGATGGCAAAGTCACTTTTAAAGCAACAACAGGTGCATTTCCTAGCCATACCTAATAGTGCTCAACAGTTTCCAAGGGAAGAAGGAATTCCAGGCTGTCCTTGTTCTAAAGGGAACAAAGCCCTCATCTCCTGCTCTCATCTCCTGCACTCAAGATTCGACGAGATCAGACTGTGCTCTCTGCTTGGAGCTGGGCCACTGAGCCGCAAAATTTTAATGTTTTAGAGGGCTAGAAAAAACGTGTACACTAGGTGCAGCAGCACTCATTAGAGAAGGATATCCAAGTTCCAGTCTCAACTTACACATTATTTTGAACACTGAGAAAAAGGATAAAGGTATTAAATGTGAGTTACAATGTCCAGTGGAATTTTAGATCCACCTCCCCAAGCACAGTACTTTAACCGTTACATTTTGTCTTATCCCCACAAGTCTCAAGTCTTTTTCTATGAAGACTTTTTCTATGAGTCTTTTTTCTATGAAACAGGAAGCATCTAGCTCACTGGGAAAGGCAGTGACACAGCATGTTATGTACCATTTTTAGCTGATAACAGGCTAAAATTCAGGTCTTCTATTTCCTCACCATAAAGAAATATGGAGTATTAGTGGTTCAGTTTAAATAAAACTAACCATTTAGAGTTAATCATTTAGTGCTAGGCATACTACTTATATGGAACTCACTTAGCATAAGTAGCTAAAGTTGCTGAAGCCTGAGGCTGAACTTGTTTTGAACTTCTACTTAATTACATAAAAGAAGGGCCGGAGACCTGTACAAACTGGGAGAGGATGCAACTCGACAAGGTAGGAACAGTTGATGGCCTGCCTGGAGACAGAGGAAGAATCCAATACGGAATACGACAACCCCAGACCATAAATCACTGTTGGACCAGGTGGCTCGTGCAAGGCGTGTGAAGAACGTGTGAGGGACAGATGCATAGATTGTAAGGATATAATTCCCCAAGAATTTCTTGGTTCTGGGTCCCTCTCCGGAGGCACCCCACTCGAGCTCTCCTCGCTGCTGTACCATTCCAATAAATTTTCTTTTTTCCCTTTGGATTACTGCCTGAGACTCTGCTACGGGAAACCTAGGGTGAAGAAATTTCTGTAGCGCTCACAAATATCCTAATCATCATATGGAGAAGGATACATACACCACTTCCTTGCACAGCAAGGTCATAGCTATCAGGACACAGCAGATTTGTTCCAAGGGCAAATCACTGGATCAGGCTCCTTTGAACAAAAACAGTGTTACACTGACTGGTTTCTGAACGTCACAGCAATTATGAGGGATGCTAGGTACTCTGCAATAACTATGCAGTTCTAGATATGCCCCAAAAGAATCGCAGGCTCTTAAAGGGAACTTTTTGTGAAAAAAAGGTATGTGGTGAGATAAGGACCATCCAAACTGGGTGGCCACTGAGAAGGTTTACAATTGCGATAGAAGCGAAAACCTGTGTGTCTAAATCCTATTTAGGCACTGTGTTCCATTTAGGATTTGGACTGTCATAGAATTTCAGGAACACCACAAGTCATTAAAATTTTACACTCTCATCCTGATATTGGTCAACTTTTTGTTAAGTGGTATTTAAGAAAAGTGCATATATTTTAGAAAAATATTCACTCTTTTTCTGAAAAAACTTTAAGAAAATATTTGTTTTGTCAGACTTCAACCAGTCACTGCTACCTTATTTAAAAATAGAAGCATGCCTTCATTTTGGGCCAAGATAGCTTGAGTAACCTTACGAAGTAGAAAACAGAAAAAGCCAAATTAGAATTCAGACTGACATAGCAGATATAGCCTATACAGGAGATAACAGACTCTTGGTTGTGGGGGGGGAGATGTGGGTTTCACTTCCTTCAGAATGAGGACAGCCTAAAATTCATTCTTATTTCACTGGAAACTGTTTGACCGTCATTTTATTAGGTATAGGTAGGCAACACGTTGTTTTAATTTCTGTCCCATAACACATGATGATAGAGAAAAGATTCAGCCTTTATCTTTCACTGCAAGGCATTGTCCTTAGGTTTTGAAGTTGGGGTTTCTTGTTGGTTTTGTTGATTGTTGCATTTGTTTTTTTTAAAACGTTGATGATTACCTCAAAGTTGCCTTTCATCTATAAATTGTACAAGTTAATTTAAGAATTAAACTATTCAGAGTTTAAGAGTTGTCTTTGTTTTCAACCTTCAGCCCATTACCTATGAACTTTAAATACAGGGCAGGGGGCAACAAGCCCTGCAGCACAATACCTCGTCTTTTCTTTTCCTGGAAGTTTAGCATTTTTCTCAACAGGTCCACTTTCTTGCTTTTTAGACACTCTCATACCTCCAGCTTTGACTGCAAGAAGAAAATACAATTTATGTAAAAATGTCTACAGAATTACATACATTACGTACACTTAAGAAGCAAAAAAATGCTTATATCCCAGATATTTTTTTAACAAGAAATCATCTTTCAATATTTAACTCTATGCTTCGCTTTTAAAGACACATATACACAGAAGTAATCCAAAGAGATCCAACAAAGACTTTAAACTTCTGTGTCATGGCACACTCAAATCAACTTCCAAATACTATAATCAAGAAGTAAGAGGGGTTTTGGTTGTTGCTAACTATAGTAAATCTTAACACCTTATTATGTTAATATGCATTCTTTCCCCACAAATCTCAGATGTAATAGCTTCCATTTTAAATTTAAAAAAGCAAAGCAAACAAACCTCTCAACACTTTCAGGTTTTCAAACAGTGTCACTAACAGCAATAAAGGTTTCATGATTTGCTCAAGATATTCTTGAATGAACCTAATAATGCAGGTAAGAACCAGCTGCATACTTATCTTGTTCTTGTGTTCTAACATGTTTAATTATATTTTATTAAGATATCTGCCAATCACAAAACCAATTAGCACTAATTAAGCTACAGACGACCTAACAATAATAATTTAAGGTCTGAGGCATGTCAGAAAATTCAATTCTGAACAAAGAACATGTAAAGTTATCTAAAACATCTTGTTGAAAGAAATACTTTCTCCCTGTTCATGAGGGTATTTTAAAATTTAAAACTGCGACAGTAAGAAAGAAAGAACAAACTTAGTATGCATTTCCCATTATTTTTAAGAAGTTGCTTCATCTTACAGCAAGGCTTCTATTCTTATAATGAATAATCAAGACTAGAGTTTTCAAACTCAAATATTTGGGTGTGGAAGTGAACAGGGAATAGAGGAAAGTTTCAATAATTACCAGCTAAATAGCATGAGAAACGCATTTGGCCATTTTCAGCGGAGCAGATGTGTCCATCTGTAACTAACACCCATTTTCTACCACATCTGACTACTCACCTTATATTTCCTGGTTGCAGGTTTAGTTTTAGAAACAAGAATTCTCCTGCAGTCACGTCCAAAGCAGCCTTACAGTGCTGGAGTTCTGCAATGTCTAGACCTGGCTTTTCTTTTCTTTTTAGAATTACACACATCCAGTTAATTATACTGCTGTATAAGCAGCAAATGAATCGCCTAGCCATCTTACAGCTGCAAATACACTAGAGATCTAGACTGAACTAAATTCTTTTGGGAGTCTAACTGCAAAATGGAAAATTTCCTCTTAAATGGAAGTGTCAACCACTTCCAATTATCTACCAGTAAAGAGAATCAAGATTCTAAATACCCTCAGCTCACACGATGTGAAACTCTTCCTTGTCTTTGTAAGCGGGAGATAACATTAGAGGCATCTTTAAACAAGAATGACAAAGGATTTAAAAAAGCAAAACAAACAACCCAAAACACCCTGGAATATTTCAAGATCTTAGACTGTCTTCTTGACATCACCTTCCCTTTATAACAAGTTCATCCAGAACACCAGTGCAAGTTATCCCAAGTATTCTTCCACAGCTTATTAGGTGCTTAGATTTATTTTCTTTTTCTGCTTTTTAGAAAAAGTTAAACCGCAAATGGGAACCCAATTAAAATTTGGGAAGTAGATAAAAAAACATAACTGAACCTAGATCCATGACTTTTGGTTTGGGACCTTCACTAAGCACATGTGCAGGATTGGTGATTTCTAGATACAAGCATTTTTTTTATAGTTTTAATTTAGCAGGGTGAAGAGATCCTGACACACAGGGAAGCAAAGACATTTTAACACTACGAAACTTTACAAAAAGCGTAAAAGGGAGCTGGGGTGTTGGAGGGTGGGTAACAATGAGAGAGAGAGACAAAATGAGAAAAGATATTTAAACACTAAGTGGCCAATCAGGAATTTTGTCTACTACCAACAAGCCCGCAGAACAAAGTTATTTAAAATGACTAGAAATAATGCATCACTTATTTCAATCTTTTCATTGATGTAAAATAGCTGCTAGTAGCAGCTGTCAAACCTGCTCACACACATCCATGGCAGTGGAACAGTTAAATATGGAGGCTTCTGGAATGCATCAGAAAGCTCTTTTGTAATTTTTATTTATTTATTTATTTCAAAACAATTAAGAGAGATGTCAAACTTTTAATATAGAGTTCAATTTTTGGATTTGTGTAACTGCCCTGTAAGCCACGTAATCTAACAGTTAAGAACTCAGTGCCAAAATCTTTACTAATTTCCACATTTAAAAAGCTGTATATTTTCAAAGAAAGAAAGAAAGGAAGGAGGAACATCCCCCTTCTTCCCTCTCAAAAAAACCCCAACCCCAAGCCAACCAACCAACCAACGACCCAAACCCCAAACTGAAACCAAAGGCACTCAGTGCTGTTGAATCCCGAGGTTACTTATGGATAGATACTACAGTCAGGATAAAGGTGTCCACCTCCAACCTGCTTTGCTGACAGCGCGCACAGCTGACACCACTCGTTCCTGCCATCCCCACTCCCCCGCAGTGACACATACGCCTCGCCAGGACGCGATTTACTGTCATCTGAATTAAGAAAAAACAGAACCCGCACCGGGTCACCGCCTGCCGTGGTTTAAAGGCCCTTCCAGGTGCAGCGCAACCGTCCCCGCCACACACACAGACTAAAAAAAAAAAAAAATAAAGGAAAGGACTAGAAATAAATGAAGCTGAAAAAAACTACTTACACCACAAACTCGAGTAAAAGCATGCTTAAAAAGATAAACTGTGAAGAAAACAGAACAGATTCTATGGGTACGATGAGACACACAAGTTACGCCGTGTGCTCTGCAGGCAGTAACTGCCCCCAACAGACCGGGGAGTCACACAGGCTAACGGCCGCGGACCGGGCAGCGACGGCGCACGGGATGCAAAGGCTGAAGCCCCGCAGCCACTCGCCGGCTCGACCCGGCCCCGCCGGGCGCGCTGCCGCCAGGCACCGGCGGCGCACGGGCGAGGGAGGGACCGGCACCGCAGCCGGCACCGCCCGTGCGCACTGGCACTCCGGCAGGCCCGGGCCGGCAGGCGACGCCCGGGCATCGCACCGCGGCGGACCGCCGGCGGGACCGCTCCCCCGCCCCCCGCGCCGGTCGGCCAGGCAAAGAACGCCCGGGGGGGAGAAATAAAAAGTTTTTCACGTTAGGATATGAGGCGAGGAATAAGGCTGGAACATTAAAAAAATATATAAATACTTCATGAAAACATTGATAGCTATTTCTCCCTCTATTATTATATCATCCTCCTCCCGCACCGGACCGGCCGGGTCCCACCTCGGCACCCGCTCCTCCCGTACCCCCCCGCTCCGCAGCCCCGGCCGGGGCAGCCCAGCCCAGCAGCCCGCGGCGGGCCTGGGGGGGAGCACCGGCGGCGGCGCGGCCCGTCCCGGCGGCTCCGCGGGCGGCCAGCACCACCCGGAGCCGCCTTTCTGGGGGACGGCTGATTTCGGCGGCCGCGTCCCCTCAGAGACCCGCCACGATGCCGTCGCCGCCCGGCTGCTCTCGGCTGCTGCGGCCCGGGGGACGCCCGTCCGTCCTCCGGCCCCGGCCCCGGCCCCGGCCCCGGCCCCGGCCCCGGCCCCTACCTGCAGGAGGGCGCCCGCCCGGCGGCGAGACACGCTTTCTCCGCACCATGGCGGGTCCGGGCAGCGGGGGCGGCGCAGTAGGGCTGGGGCGGGCAGGAGCCGTGAGGGCCGGGCGTGGGCGGGCAGCGGTGGGAGGCGGTAAGGGGTGGCGAGGGGCGGACGGGAACGATGAGGAGCTGTGAGGGGAGCGGTGAGTGGCGGTGAGGAGTAGTGGAGGGGCCGTGAGGGGCAATGAGGGGAAGGGCGGGGAGGGGCGAGGCGAGGCGATGAGGAGCGCTGCAGAGCGGTGAGGGGAGGGCGGGAGCGGGGAGCGCTGAGGGGCAGCCGTGAGGGGCGATGAGGGGCCGTGAGGGTAGAGCGGGAGCGATGAGGGGCTGTGAGGGGAGAGCGGGAGCGGGGAGCGGTGAGGGCCCGTGAGGAGTGGTGACGGGAGTGTGCGCTCCAGCCGGAGCGGGAGGCGGGCTGCGGGGCGGAGGCGGTTCGGTGCTGTGTGCCGAGAGGGGAGCGCAGCGCCGGGCGCCCCGAGGGCGTCAGGTGATACGGGCGAGGAGGAGGAAGGGAGAAACTTGAGGGAGAGGAGTAACTGTATGAGGAGTTAGTGTTAGACAGACCGCTAAGATTTGAAGAAACGAGTGCTAGCGCGCGTGCCTCGTGGGGGGAAGGCTGAAAGTACAAGTATTGCTAACGTGTTCAGCCTGTGGTATTGCTCGATTCTGTTTCAGTAATGACGGGCAGTACAACTACTTTTTTGTGAATCACTAAAAGAAAGATATACTGGGTGTATTCTCAGCAGCAAATGAGTTCTTTAATAAAAGCAATGTTTTATGGCAAACACACGTAAGTGTAATGACTGACGGAGTGGCTGCTTTGGCTGGAGTAAAAAAAGGGTAAAAGGATGCTAGGGCAGGCTTACGGAGGTGGCACTACGCGTGAAGTTAATTAGCTGCATCATTCATAGGCAAGATACTGCAGCAAAGTATTTGGAGCCAGAAGTGCACAGAGTGCTAAAGGATGACATCAGTGGGGTTAATTTCATTCCAAGAAGACCTTTAAGTAGAAGAGCGAGGTGGGGAGTGACCATAACGCAGAGTTTGCTGGTTACCTCATGGCAAAGTGCATTAAAGAGGTTTCAAACTTAAAGATGAGTTATGCATTTTTCTTTCCCAAGAAGATAAGTGTTCCAAATCTGCTGACCATTTCTGTGATGACAAGTGGCTGACAGTAGTTTGTAGCCTACTTAACGTTTTCAAAAAAATAAACACACTTAATGTGTCCCTTCAAGGTAAAGGGGACACTTGAACAATGAGTGAGAAAGTAACTGCTTTTTGAAAGCAACTGGTGCTATGGAGAGAGCATTTTGAAAGCAAATGTTTGGAAATTACTGTTACGTGATACTGTGCCAAAAATGATGTGTCACCTGTAATAACTCTCATACTTAAAAACCTTGGAAACAGAAATTCCTAAGCTATTTAAAAGTCTTCCAAAATAAGTGTTTCAGTGGGTTTTGAACCCAAGTGTTTAAAATATAAAAATGCAACACCTTGCCATGAGTTTGCAAGAACAACTGATTGTCAGCAGGGAAGGTGAAAATTTACTAGTCAAATTTCAGGAAAAGCCTTTGCATAATTAGTGCAATTAGATGGGAGTGCAAAGTGAGTATCATGATTTAGTAAGTGCAGCCAACAATGCTCTTCTTCTGGTTGGATCTGCGTGGGTTGTTGTGTTTTTTTTTTTTTTCCAGCTATGATGGCCATTAAGACCAACTATCAAACCAAACTGAGAAAGAATCTATTAAAATCATAGACAGTTTCAAAATACTCTAAAGACTTTGGATGCATAGTGTCCAAAATACACATGCAGCATACCAGTGAGTTACCTGTTCTCTGAAATCGAGCCCAGAAGACTGTTAGCTGCTAGGTACAGGGACCTTCTTTCTCTTGTGAATTATATACACCTCAAAAAAAAGTTTCAAAACCCCCCTTTGCTTCCAGGCCTGTTAGAACTTACTGTCACACTTCAAAAATACAACAGTGCAGCCTATAACAAACCCTTCTGAATTATCTAATGCATCGTAATGAGTTATACTATTTAACCTGTATAAAATTTTCACAGAATTTATTAAAAATACCCACCTGTCATAATGTTTGAATTAACAAGTCTTTCATCACTTCATCCAAAAGATCCTATTTTGTCATTCAGAAAATCTAGGCTGAATTTCATGTGCTCTTTGAAAAGCTGTGCCATGAAATTAAATCTTTGGTCACAATTAAGTCTCTTTTTGCCATCAGTAGCACCATAATTTCCCCCTTAATTAATACAGAATGTCCATAAAGTGACTGTGACATTTGTGTTAAACAGATATATTTTCAAAGCAGTACCATCAGTGATAAAATTTTATACCAATGAAAATGACATTCAAACTGCAGTGAACTAGGAACATGCATATTTTTCTTTGTTGCTTAATATATTAAAAATGTGTAATTAGTCGTAGTAAGCTTCAGTTAAAAAATTTCCAGCACTGGATGGCACAAGCAGATTTTTCATGTGTGATTTTACATAATTTCCCATGTATACTTCATTGTAATTATTTTCCTTCTTAAATAAGAAACCAACAACTTAGTGACAGAGTGTTAATGAAATATGGTACGTTTTGTTTAAATACTGTCATTGACAATGAAGACACCTAAGCAGCCCGCATGTTTTCTTAAACTGTCTTTATTGCCCCAGATCAGTATCATGGCAGCATGGCTACTGGAATACCCCGCAAAAGTTGGAGAGAAGTACTCACTGGAAACAACAAGGACCTGGTTTCAATGGTAGTGTTCATTAATGCTTTTTTCTTACTACATATGAAGCTTTTTGTGTGATTAATACTTAGTTCTGAAATAATTCTACTGTGAACTGTTACTTAGTAGGATTTTCTGAACCCTGTCTGTGATTTTTATCATCGCAGAGTTCTGGTAGTTAATCCTGTTTGGAAATAGCATTGTCCAAAATAAATGTCTTCTGTAGGAATCGCATCACCTAAGATAAACGTCTATTATAACATTCTTACAATGAAACACAAGAACTGGAAGTAGATATGGCTAATCTGGAATTATTTATTTGGTAAACTTCTTCACAGTTTCACTTTCAGTATTTAAAATGAAAAATTCCATTAAGGAATTGTCTTTTAATATTTACCCTCTCTGTTGTAAACCATGTTGTGGATGAAGAAATCATCAGAAATTTTTGGATTTTCTTGAATCTGTTGGTGATTATAATCTTTTGTATTAAGATAATGGTACCTGCAGGTCCCTGGGCATTATGTACGACAGTGGGTGTAGAGTAGAAGGTAGCTCCTACGCCGTTCTTACTCTGTCCCTAACCGGACAAGTCAAATAAGGGGGGGTGGGGGGGTGCGTTTGTGTGCCTGTGTATGCATGTGTGCTGGGAGGGAGGATGGAAAGCAATATTAGAGTACTACCAACGCTTGCCATTTTATTGTGTTGCAATTCTCGGTGGCTTAAAAAGA
Organism: Vanellus vanellus; assembly: GCF_965231255.1. Taxonomy (NCBI): domain Eukaryota; kingdom Metazoa; phylum Chordata; class Aves; order Charadriiformes; family Charadriidae; genus Vanellus; species Vanellus vanellus. Next base: position 415,538 of record NC_138910.1, read on the forward strand.
CAGCTACGAAAGCATTGCTCACAGTTCCCTGACTCATGCAAGAATAACCCTGCCTGAGTCAGAGAGCAAAATCTGCATATATTGTCACGAGACTGAGTGAATTTTATCTGCAAGCAGTTGCTGAAACCATAACACATAATGCCAGAGTTTTTTCTAGATGCTGTAAGCATGTTCTGCTTTGCTGTTGCAAAGCATTTCATCACAAAAATTAACTCTTTTAGACATTCCGAAAGCAAAACATGAAAGAAGAAAAAGTCGTTAGTCTCATGCTTTATTTGGGATTGTCTTATTCTTGGATTTCAACAATTAAAACCAAAAAGAGGAGAGAGAGAATGTAAGAATAGGATGTGATTAAGTAATCAGAAGAAGGGGGAAATAGAGTAGAAAAAGTAGAAGAGAACATGGTATAAGAAACCATGTTTGGCTGAGAGAGCTGGGACTCTTTAGCCTGGAGAAGAGAAGGCTGAGGGGAGACCTTATTATGGCATACAAGTATCTAAAGGGTGGGTTGAAGAAGGATGGAGCCGGGCTCTTTTCAGTGGTTCCCAGTGACAGGACGAGGGGCAATGGGCACAAGTTAGAACACAGGAAGTTCCGTTCAAATACACGGAAACACTTCTTTACGGTTCGGGTGACAGAGCACGGGCACAGGCTGCCCAGGGAGGGGGGGAGTCCCCTTCTCTGGAGATTTTCAAGACCCGCCTGGATGCAGTCCTGAGTAATGTGCTCCGGGCAGTCCTGCTTTGGCAGGAGAGTTGGACTAGATGATCTCTAGAGGTCCCTTCCAACTCTGATAATTCTGTGATTCTGTGATTCTGTGAAACCAGTAGGGATTTACAGCATGGCAGCTACCTTGTGGATGACTACTGTTGGCTTGGATTTTTAGAGCAGAAAAAGTTGAAGGACATCCAGTCTAAACCAGATATATTTGATTTTTTTTTTTAGTTCTGTGTGTATGAGGCAGGAAATAGCTTTGAAATGCAGCAATTTCCTCCCTAGAAAAGCAACTTACTTTGCAAATATTAAAGTCAATAGTACTGCATATCTCTGCCAGTAAGTTTTTAGCTTGAAATGGATGATGACAATTTGGATTGGGGAAAGAAGTTCGTTCAGATAAAATGGTCTGAAGGAGAGATAACAAAAGAAACTTTTCCTGAAGTATTTGTTCGGTAGCAAGGGTTTTTCATATTAATGTTACAGAGAAATATTTCTTCTCAGCAGAGAAATATTGATTTTTCAGTTTATTTACATGAATGTGGGTGTGCTACCCTCCTCATATCAGAGCTGAATGATTCATGAGCTTTTCCTTAAGGTAGTAAGTATTTATTTCCTCTGCATCTGCTCATAGCAATGACGAATTCACCAAAGTCAGTATCTCTTTACACTGGTTAGGTGTCAGAAGTCTCTTTTTTTCTATTTGCATGCTAGTCACTATTAGGTATTGTCCACAGGTTTCAGTCCTGGAATTTGCAGCATGCAATAGCAAACCTATTAAATCCGTATATCATTCCTTCTCCCAGCAGCAGTGTAGTTCTCAGGCAGACATTGTAAAAGAGCTATGAACTTAGGTATTTCATTGTTGACATATTTTGGAAAGTTGGGGTGGCGATTCCCATCCATGGTGCTTTCATTTCAAATTTAAGGCCCCATTAGAGCTTATCTACTCAGATCAGAGATAACCCTCCCCAGTGGATATTTTTTGTAAATAGCTGTTATTTTAGTATGCTGACACAACCTACTTAATTTTTTTGAGAGTGGACCTAGAATTCACATAGGAAAAGGTATCTTGGAGATGCTGCTGAATCTGCTAGCAGGATAAGGAAGAAATAGGTGTGAAGAAAAGCGAGAGTGAGAAAATTAAAATAAATAAAGCACGGAGAGGAGAAGAATCTGGAAAACCCATGCGAGCCTGCTTCCCTTACTGTAGCTTGCATCTCCTGCGTGCAAGCTCAGTGTCAACCTCTTCTCCATCACACTGTTCCCTCAGTACCCTCAATTCAAACTTGGAGTTTGGCAGGTGAACCGTTGGGATTCTTTTGATACCGTGACAACTAATTATTATATCTATTGGCTTCATGTTTCTGGTTAAAATACTACCCGTGTCAGTGAGGTAACCATCTCTACCCATTGTCTGCAAGCATACTTCAATATCAAAACCTAGTCCTTCTTGGCTTTCTTTAAAAGCAAACCAATATTCCTACTAAGGCATAAAAGCCATAGCAGTTCTTATCTATGCCTCCTGCAACACCTTCCACCACCTCTATGAAACTGATTGAAAGAAGGCAATTCTGAACAGGTTTAGATTTGTCTCTGTTGGTTTGAATGTTTAAGCTTGGATTTTCCTTCACTGCCTTTAAAATCCAGACTTTAGGTCATCCAGTAAGAGTCTATGCTTTTAATAGTAAAACCATAGCGGCAAACCGAGCCATTGACCCGTGCTAAATTGGTCCCATAGTATGGAATTGTAAGCGCAAAAATAAAAACTACATTGTGCAATCTTTTAATGAGTGTGAATCATGAAATATATGGAACATAAACTGTTTTTTACTGTACAGATTGATGGTGATGGTACATAACTTACCCCATAAGGCAGTCAAGTAATACAGACTGCCTAAAGCATTAATAATAAAAATGTTTAGTTCCATTGTACATCTGTTCCAGAAATTCTTGTGAAAATCATGGGAACTTGGTTGAAACAAGAAATAAGAAGTTGCTGTTGTGAATTTCTTACGATATTAAATGTAATTCACTATTTGTTTTTTGGTTTTCTTCCACCCTCTTTCTCTTTACTTCAATACCTCTGTCACTTGTTATATATTTAAACCAGAAGCTGTTGTGAATGGAAATCATATCTGCGTAATAGTATTTATCAGTTTGTTGTTCTTGACAAGTAGCCCTTGGCACTACTGAAATACCGCAACATCAGCATAGATTTGTAAATCTGATTTTATTTAATGCTTTAATTTATTTAGATTATTTTTCTGTTGGAAATTATTAGACTGGTTTGTCTGGGCGGGAGGAATGAGTGAGACACTCATTCTCCTGTGACTGTGGAATAGTGCAGTTGAAATCCCCTTTTCCTGCCATTCTCAGTCCTGCTTCCATTGAAGTCCCATTCACATAAATATCAGACTTCAGAGATGCTCATCTCATGCTGGGGATAGATTTATTTTAATGGTAGTACTCTGTGAATGACTGAATTAGGGATGGAATTTACATTGTAATAGTTCTATGTATTTTTAGAATGTGGATTTGTGGTTTGTTTTGTTTTGGTTTGTTTTGGTTTTGGTTGGTTTTTTTGTTGTTGTTTTTGTTTTTGGTTTTTTTTCTCAAAATGGAGGCAGGTGTGGGAAAGCCTGGGAGCAGACACAGAATTTTAATTGTGATAAAGAGACAATAGTCACAGGAAATATTTTGAGCGGTCCTCTCAGTGCTCTGGAACTCTTCCACCTTTCATGACAGTTCCTCCTTTAGAATCTACGTTCTACAGGCAAGTTATTACTTGATTGCAAAGTTTGAAACGTCACTTGGCAGAATCAAGAATCAACATTTTTCCAAGTAGACTGTCTGATTACTTGATCTAATCTAGCTAATAGCTATTAGCATAATTATACATCAGCCATAGTCCCCATCTAAAACAAGCACTTCAGCGTGAAGGCATATGGAATATCTTCCGCATGTATTATGTTTTAATTTGTATCTCTGTGTTGTTAATTCTATTGCTCCTGACTCTGCAGGAGTTTCCCCTATCCACCTTGTCTCCAGTGTTGCTCATTTTCTAATGTCAGAATTAGTGGCTACTGATATGACATGAACCGATACTGTTTTTACATCTGGTAATTGAATGGTGAAATACTGTTGCTGTTTTCTGAAGCACAGTTACAGATAGTGCATTTTTCAATTGAGTCAATATAGCTGTTCTTAAATGCTGCAGGAGCGCGATGGTGACAACAAATAATCTGGTGCAGGTATATGACTTATTTTTTATTAATCCATGCTTTAATTTTTTTTTCCTCTGTCCTGGATTAACCTTGTCAGTTTATAGTAGTTCAGCATAAAGTTAGTAATGTAGCAAAGAACATTATTATTAAGTATTTAAAGACCAATTAGTGAAGGCAGCCATATGTTCAGTGATTTTTATATTGATATAATTGTTCACTAGTGCATATATTATGCATCTGACAAAATCTGTAGGAAGTCTGGCTTCACATCTGCAAAGCTTATCTCTTTCTTCTAGGAAACCTGAGAAGTTCAAGCCCTGGTTCTGATCTGGACGCTAGTTGTTGCACAGACTACAAGACGCATCACGACTACAAGAAGAAGCATCCAGACACTGCGTGATACTGCTGGAAGGTAAAGGGTGATATCATTAAGGAGAAGATATACCTTACTGGCTAATTTTTGGTTATAGAATCAAACTTCTTTTGACAGAATGACTAGAAAGATATACCTTTTTCATCATGTGTTTTGTCCACCTAAGTGTCCTTGTTAAAAAAAATATTACTGGGTAGTGGAATAAGTGAATAAATTCTAAAGAATTAAATTGCAACACACTGAGCCGTACGGAAGCCCTTACACAGATTTTGCTATTTCTGTCATATCGTAACAGCAACACTAGTTTCCCCAAATGTTAAACATGGGAATTCGCTGTATTTTGTTGCTGTTGATCATGGCTTTGGACCTTCACACTCAGAAAACAGCTTAATGGTGAGAAGCAAAGGAGAGCAAAATATTTTTTGGTGTCTTGCTGGTTTTACATGTCATGTGATATTGAACTCCTTGGAGCTAGTCAACTGCAAATTACTTGTCATGGCATCTATTTTTCTGAACAAGTCCACAAAACCAACTTTTTGCATTAGAGTGACTAGCCTCTAGAGGGCACAGCACATGCAGTAACTGAATGGTAATTCTTTACTAGACCTAGCTTCATACTGGACCCAATTGTAAACAAGAAATGTACCTTTTTCATGGTGGGTAAAAACTGATTTAAATTCCCCAGTAATTGCCATTGGAGTAGCATCTTTCTGAAGCAGTGGTGATTAGGACATACTCCTTGGAGTCTGTCAATAATCTGGAAAACAGAGGGAGAACTGTGAATTGCCCCTGGTCTTGTTTGGCTTGTTTGGGATAACATTGTAGTAGTACGGAGCTAAAATGTAATTGCTGTATTTACGTAGAGGAATAAACATGAAAGTTACACAAGAGGAAAATGTTATAATTGATAGTCTTTGCAGAATGTCATAAAAATTATACAAAGGTGCTAAAACAGAATAATCGGTTTTAGTATACCCATTTTTCTTCTGTTTGTGGTGTTACAGTAGTTATGGTGAGATTCATCTTGCGAGCTAGATTACAGTCTTTGCTTGTTGAATGTACAGGTCAAGGTTTAGGATAAGTAAACTGCAAGTCTCCTCTGCAGTTGCTACCTGATTAGCTTTCCCACAGGCTATGTTGTGCAGCCAGAGTGGGTTACTCCTGCCTTGTGGAGTGCCAGTCACTCCGAAGAAAATGAGGAGGAAACAGACGCAAGGATTCCTTTCTTTCCCCCATCAGACTACAGAATAGGCTTGGCATGTATGGGGCAGTAATACAGATTATGCTATATAAAGTATATGTGTTGCAGACTATGGAAACAGAAGTCTTGGGGAAGCACGTCCTCCTTGTGATCTTGTTTCCATGCTGCTTGGAAAGCGCAGGAAGTGATTTGTCTGTGCTGTGTTGGCAGGGAAAGAAAAGTATTTCGTAGTCTCAGAATTGTAACCGTATAGAAAAACTGCCACTAGATGGTGTCATGAAGCAGAGCATTTTAGCATTTGTAGGACCAACAGCTGGCAAGCTGAAATGAGCTTTCTCAGCTCTTCAAGACTTCTCTTAACACACAGGCTTTGTAAACTACACAGCTTACACCTTGTGCATCACTATGACAGTTTCATGCTGTTTGAAGAGAATTCTTCATCTTAGTATGTTTGTCCCCATAGCAGGGTAACAGTTACAGCTCTAACTTCCAGCCAGTTTGTTGCTCTAGCACTGTAGCAGGGTAGAGCTACCTGCACAACGCCATCTGTCATTGGACCAGCCAGGCTTTATGGTCTTACTTGTTAACTGCCACCATATCTAGCACATTATTTTATACCCACTTAAATTAGGAAGATAATCACTGAGACAAAGAAAAGTGCATGGCAGCTATATCCGCAAAAAATATATGGAGACACCTAATAATCATTTTCAGTGACTTGCTTTTTTGTGCAGTTTGTTAAGTCAGTAGGCTCTGTTGAAGACTCTATACTTAGTTTCAAGTTCGGTTTCAAATATGGGTCAACAAATGGGTTCAAACAAATTGACTTGGAAGTTTACTTGTGTTATTTGGGAAAAGTTTAAAAAAACAGCTGAGAGTGGTTTTGCTTAGTCTTTTTTACAAGCTTCATTGTCAAAATTCATAACTGGTTGTCGTGGTTTAGGCCAAATCCACCACTGGGGACCCGAGGGACCCCAGACGGGACCGACAGATGCTCCCCTCTAACCCTCTACAAAGAGAGAGGCAGAGGAGGAAAAAGAGACTTATGAGTTTAGAAGGAACTAAACTACTTTAATAAAATATTAATAATAAAATAAAAAGAAATAATGAAATATATACAAAACCATATCAAGCTCCCGAGATGACAATCACGTCACCGGCTGGCACTGGGGTAGTCCCAGACTGGACTCAGTGATGGACGGGAACTGGATTCCAGATCCGCATTCAGGATGGGGATCACAGGCAGACGAACAGAGTCCTCCTCAGACGTCGGCCATTGAAGGAAGAGCCCGTGACCCTTTGATCCCTCAGCTTTTATACTGAGCATGAGGCAGATGGGATGGAATACCCTGTTGGTCAGTTTTGGGTCACCTGTCCTGTCCGCTCCTCCCTGCAGGTGGGACCCCACTATGCTTTTCCGCTTCTCAAACCAGGACAGCTTCCGACCCTCCAACGTGGCACATAACAAAGTTGGTTGGCCGTGGGGGTTATAGCAATAAGTATAAGCAAGAGCCTCTCTGCATCCCATGCCTGGGCATCAGCTCTAAACATTGGTCTGATCACTCGGAGAGAGTGAGCATTTTCTGCACAATATGCAGTTAATTTCAGTTGTTAGAAGAGGCCCAGCTAAGAAGCGAAGTTACTGAACAAAATTGGTTCTGTTTTACCTCAAACCAGGACACTGGTAGACAGTTGAACAGGATGGATGTTGCAGAGAGTTACAGTCATGTGAAAGGAGCAGGGTTATAACAGAATTTCCTTTGTAGCCCTTTGTATGTCAGGCGTAAGCAGGGGTTAACATACCTATAAAATTTAAAAAAATTCCTTTTTTTGTTTCCAATGTTTGAATGTTTAATTATATTTCAAAGTGTTCAAGACCAGGTTGGACGAGGCTGGGAGGTGTCCCTGCCCAGGGCAGGGGGGTTGGAACTGGATGATCATTAAGGTCCCTCCCAACCCAAACCATTCTATGAGTATCAGCAAGCTAGGCTGTCGTGGTTCAAGCTAAATGCCTTTTTGACAACTGATGAATGGCCTTATAATTTCATTGTATGGGTTTATAATTGTGTGCAATACTTGATATTAGATAAATCCTCTTCTAAAACAACATAGTAACCTCTCTGGATGAGTGACAGCTTTAAATAGGGTATGGATCAATAGGAGTGCTGGACAATTTGCAGCCGAACTCAAGGAATGTGTATTTTGCTCCCTTATTAAGCACTCATATACAAGGATCGATTTTTGGGCAGAGGGAAGGCTGTCAACAGTAGCAATTCAGCATTTCATGTGATATGATGATCTCAGTTTCCTGCATCTCTCTGGCCATTCTGGGGATGCACTGGCGGATTCTGGCTTTACTTAACTGAGTAATTTTAGGACATAGTCAAATGAACTGTGCTACCATGCAGTGACTTGATTATAAGGCTTTTGTAATGAGCTGGAGCTCTTTTGTATTTAGTCCTAATGGAGATCAATCTCTTCTCATAGTGTGTGATTACTTTGTACTGATGGACAGGTAGATAACTCACTTCACACTCTTTCTAGTCAAGAAAGATGAACCCGCATGTGACTTTAAGAACTAGCTGAAAATTACCCCATTAAATACCCTGCTGCTTATGTTACTCTTTTACGCATAATTCATATAAAGTAGAACAAGCTACAAGGTGATATTCAGTATAATGGTATGCGTAAAGATACTTACTAATATTTAGGGTGCTCTGAAGTAGTAAGGGGATACAGCGCCTGTGATTATCGGACTGCTCCGGGGCTCGGACTGGTCAGCTTCGTGGCGAAGGTCAGTGAACCAGCTGAGCCTCAGGAGCTGACCCAGCCCTTTGTATGTCTGTGGAAATGCTGCTGCTGTAGTCTCCCAGAGGGAGTGCCTGATTGCAGCACTATCTGTGGGAGCCAGTTCTTGGAAAATAGACCGTGTGTATAGCAAATTGTGAAGGACGCCTTAACCTTGAGACTAGATAACAGGAAAGTTGGCAGAAAGAGTAAAACAAGAACAGGTGTCCGCAAGAAAAATAACGCTTGAGCAAGACTAAACAATATGCTAATGTTAACCAATCATGGGTGAAATAACCCTGCGTGCTCGCCGCATGCACAACGCGAGACAGCCAATCAAACAATGCGTGATCGTGTGTACAAGATATGAATGACTATATATGTAACCCGAGTGTTAACAATAAACGGAGCTTAGCGGAGATTGACGCTAACATACATCGTATCGGTGTGCTTGCTCCCCTCTACCTGGCCGCAAGATTCTGGTGACCCCGACGTGATACAGAAGACGTGATACAGAAGCTGCGCTGCAACTGAGAGAGACCAGGACGGCTAAGCGGACGAGAGAAGGTAGAGATCCCGGCTGCTCGAGAGAGGCAGGAAAAAAGAAGAGAAACGTGGCCATGGCTGACCGGTGAGTCAGGCAGACTGCGGACTGGTTCGGGATGGAATCCGCTGTATCAGCGATAGAAAAAGCTACGATAGATGGGTTGTTAAGCGTAGCAAAGAAAACAGGGCACCAAATACCCCGGCAGGAGCTCACAGACTTCTTGTTTTGGTGCCGGCGCCGGGGACTATTACAAGCCACTGGACAGTTATTCGATCAAGACCAGTGGAGGCACATAGGTGAGGAATTATGGCAAAGTGTACAAAGTGGACAAAAAGGGAGTAAGCAGTTAGCGCGGACTTATCGGCAAGTGCGTCTCATGATAGAACAAGTACATGCTGACGCCGAGGTTGCAGCTGCTTTACGAGACGCACTGAGTAAAGGGAGGGAGCAGGCAGAGAAGGAGGAGGCAGATAATCCTACAGATTGGGGGCCTCTCTCTGACCCTGTTCCCCCAGTGAAACCCTTTCACAATATTGCCGCCCCTGTAACCAAAAAGGGCGAGTTCGATGATCTAATTCTGCCCTGGAACCCTAACGAAAAGGTGCCACCGTATCCTAATACCGAGGGGGCTTCTGCACCTCCGGAAGAGCCGACACCAATGGAACTTCAGTTGCCCGAGGTGCCAATAGAACCACCACTAGTACCGTTACCCAAAGATGATTGGGATCTGGCGGAACAGTTAGGAGAACAGAAAGATCTCATGACTAAGCTTTTGCAAGAAATACGGAAGTTGGACAAAAAAGGACATGAGGGAAGGAGGGAGGAACTGTATAAGCGGGCAATGGAGGCTATAAAAGGGGGCCTGGAAAATATAGAGAAACAAGTTGATAAAAGAGATCAGCAGGTATGGGGGGGTCGGGAAGGAATAAAACGAGCAATTAAAGCAGGCAGAATGTCGATAGCAGAAGGTCATAAAGAGCTCAAAAGGATTTTTGGAGCAGCAAACGGCCTGACTGAGGAAGAGAAACGAGAGTTAGAGGAGAAGATATCCCCGGAGGAACAAGATAAGGGATATATCCCAAGAGATTCTAATTTTGATATGAGTAAACGTTGGAGGGGTATTATAACACAGGCTAATTTATCCGGGGAGGTCACCCTTGAGCCCTTTGTGTCTGCCCCCGTGATAACTACGGCAAATGGCCCTGAGTGGAGACCGTTAGATTGGCAGTTGGTCTCCGAGCTCCAGCAGAATATTATGGCTTATGGAGCAAATAACTCGGTTGTGCAGAGACAAATGACTGCCTTCCTGAAGTATCAGGATGTAGTTCCAGCAGACATCAGAGTGCTTATGGAGACTTTGTTAGGACCGACCGCCTTTACATTATTTCTTGCAAAATGGCAAGAAAAATTAGAAGAAAAACAATTAGATAATGTTAATTTACCGGATGGGGACCCGCTACGATTTGCTACTCTACAACAACTGATGGGATCTGGCCCGTATAGAGATCCCCAAAGGCAAGCGGCACTAGCCCCGAGGGTGTTAGCTCAAAGTAAGGCTGCCGCCCTTGAAGCTTTTTCCGTGTTGCCGCAGATGGGGAAGCCCAGCCCCCCATATATACATATAAAGCAAGGGGAAAATGAACCATTTCTTGCCTTTGTTGATAGAATAAGAGAGGCCGTTGATCAGGCCCCTGATATGGATTTTGAGCTAAAAACAACGCGGGTAAAGGAAATAGCAGCTCAGAATGCGAATGGCACTTGTAAACGTTTGCTCGCTACGCTGCGTCCAGGGTCCTCCCTCATACAAATGGTAGAAATTTGTTCTCGAGCTCCCTGGGAAGAGGAGAAGCAAAAGGCGAGCATCCATGCCACCGCCTTAGCCGCTGCACTAAAGCAAGGGAGGTTGGGAAGGGGAGACCGTGGACCAGGAGTGTGCTTTCGATGTGGGAAAATGGATCATCTGAAACGTTTTTGCCCAATACGCCCCTCTAACAATTCGTCTTCTCCTTCTGTGTTCTCGGGAATATGCAATCGCTGTGAAAAATTCGGCCACCGGGCCGCTGAGTGTCGCTCGCGGTTTAAAAAGGATGGTACTCCGTTGCCGGGAAACCAGAACAGCCGTGGATCGGGCGCGGCTCAGAAATACCCGACAAACAGGAGACACGCCACGGTTGCCTCAACGAGCTTGCCGCAGCCACCGCCGGGAGCGCAGGAGTCGATTTGGCCGTGGCAAGAACCGTAACTATTACTACAGGAGAGGTAACCCTAATAGACTCCACGGCAACAGGACCATTGGGGATGGGGTTAAGTGCCTTGCTTTTAGGACGTTCGTCAGCGAGTAGAGCGGGAATTTTTGTGTTACCAGGTCTTATTGATGCCGATTATACGGGAATAATTAAGATAATGATTAAAGTATTTGCTCCTCCTGCAACCATTACCCAAGGAAGCAGAATAGCGCAGCTTGTCCCATTTAAATCGAGAGTGCCTGTTGCAAAACAGGCAATTCGAGGGGCGGGCGCATTTGGTAGTTCAGGACAAACTGCAGGACCTTTGGTCCTCTTTACCACCAAAATTGGGGTAGAAAGACCTCAGTGACAGGTGAGAATAACCCTTGAGGGTGAACCAATGACAGGGACAGAAATCAAAATGATGTTAGACACAGGATCCGATGTTACAATTGTCCCTGCTTCAGCATGGCCAGAGCATTGGCCCCTGACCACGTCTGCTACCGTGGTTAGTGGTATAGGAGGAGCATCAATTACAATGCAAAGTACCCTTTTTTGTTGTATTGAAGATAAACAAGAAAGGAGGCAAGCCTGGGTAAAGCCCTATGTCATGCACACACTCCTGTGGATTTTAGGTCGTGATGTGATGTCCCAATGGGGGATTACATTGCAAACTTCGGGTTTCTGATAGCGGCCATTGAGGGGCAGAGGCTGCCCATGGTAAAACTGCAATGGGAATCAGATGTACCGGTGTGGGTATCTCAGTGGCCGCTGACTGAAGACAAGTTAGAGCCTCTGCAGCAATTAGTCGAGGAACAATTGAAATTAGGACATATTAAGCCATCATTCAGTGAGTGGAATACCCCTATTTTTGTTATAAAAAAGAAATCAGGAAAATGGAGGCTCTGGCATGACCTCAGAGCGGTAAACGCAATAATGAAACCTATGGGGGCATTACAACCAGGCCTGCCTTCTCCAGTCGCACTACCAAAACATTGGCACTTACTGATTGTAGACTTGAAAGATTGTTTTTTCTCTATTCCCCTGCATCCCTTAGATACTGAACGCTTTGCTTTTAGTGTGCCACAGAAAAACACCTGTCGCCCTACACTCAGGTATGAATGGACCGTACTTCCACAAGGTATGCGCAACAGCCCTACAATATGCCAATGGTATGTAAATCTAGCCATAACCAAGTGGAAGTCCAAGTATTGTGACGTGATAGTATATCACTATATGGATGATATCCTGTTAGCCAGAGAACAGGAAATTTCAGAGGATATGGAGAGTCATTTACTGGAATGTCTAGCTGAATATGGCCTACAGATAGCTCATGAGAAGATACAGAAAAATAGCCCTTGGTTATATTTAGGAATGACTATCACAGAAACACGCATTAGGCCAGGAAAGCTGAGACTTCACACAGAAGTTAGAACAGTTAATGACCTACAAAAACTAGTGGGAGACATACAGTGGGTCCGCACATGGTGCGGAATTACCAATGAAGACCTGGAACCCTTATTTAAGTTGTTACAAGGTTCCTCTGACCCAACAGAACCAAGGAAATTAACTACAGAAGCTACTGAAGCATTGATAAAGATTGAACAAAAAATTGGCAATCAACAGGTATACCGCTATGACCCTTCTTCCCCTATAAAGGTTGCAGTCTATGGAACAGAACAGAACCGATCCGCTATAATTATGCAACAAGACAACGAAAAAATTACCATTTTAGAATGGGTATTCCCTGCTCATCTCCCAGGAGCATCAATCACGCCATTGCCCGAGTACATTGGAGGCTTACTATTGCGAGCCAGGGAAAGAGTCAGGTTAGTATTTGGGACAGAGCCAATCTGTTTTATATTACCCTGGAAGACGACTGATCTGATCCACTCATGGGCCGAAAGTTCGGTTGCTTTTGCAATCGCTACCCACGGAGTGGAGCTATCTGTCCACTACCCATCTCGTCCTTTATTTAAAACTACCTCAGTAATAGAAAGAGGTCCCGTTGTTAGCCAAAAGCCTATCCCCGGAGCAAAAACGATCTTTACTGATGCAAGCAGTCGCTCAGGAAAATATGGGTTTGCTTGGAAGGAACATGGAGAGTGGAAAACCAAAACATGGGCAGAAAGAGGCCCTTCTGTCCAAGTATTAGAACTGAAAGCCTTAGTTATGACATTAAGCTACCATGGCTCAGAGCACATTAATGTCGTATCTGATTCACAGTATGCCGTAAGTTTACTAAATAGGATAGAAAACGCTAAGATAGGGAAAATAACCACCCCTTATATAGCAGAATTAACAATACAGCTGTTTAGTTTGTTAGCATCTAGAATTCACCTAGTTTGGTGTACCCGTATGAAAAGTCATACAAATATTCCAGGTATATTTGTAGAAGGCAATGCTGTCATTGACAAAGCTGTTTCCGGAGCACTCTCTTTGCAGGGTTTTGACGCAGCTAAAAAGGCCCATGAATTTTCCATCAATCAGCGCGAGGCTTACGGAGAGAATATGGTATCTCACGAACACAAGCTCGAAGCATTGTAGCTGCCTGTCCAGACTGTGCTCGACTTCCCCCCCTGCAGCAGCAAGGAGTTAACCCAAGAGGACTCGACTCACGAGCTGTATGGCAAACGGACATCACGGAGTATCCATCGTTTGGACGGTTGAGATACCTACATGTTTCTGTGGACACACACAGCCACGCTGTTTGGGCAACGGCACTCTCTTCGTCTGCATTCCGATGCGTGCGACAGCATTGGCTGCAAGCGTTTGCAGTCTTAGGGGTTCCACAAACTATAAAAACTGATAATGGGCCGAGCTACACCAGTAAAAACTGCAACGACTTTTTGACGCGATGGTCCATTCAACATATCACCGGAATCCCATACAATAGCACTGGCCAAGCTATTATAGAAAGACGGCACCAAGACATTAAAAGACTAATTAATTCTTTGAAAAAAGAGGGGGAGATGCCCCTCAACACACATGAGATCGTAGCAAAGGCTTGTTATGTAATAAATTGGAAAAATCCAGTAGCACTCAATGAAAAAGATCTAGAATTACCAATTAACATTCATTTTTCAAAACAGTCTATAACGCTAAGTAAGGTGCCAGTCCAGGTATGGGACCCTAAGGCCGGAAAGTGGGAAAAAGATCAATACACTCTACTTATGTGGGGACGGGGATATGCTTGTGTCTCTACAGGTGACGAGCAACCCCACTGGGTACCTGCGAAATGGGTGCGACCCGACCTAGCCACGATGGATAAGTAGACTGTTTTTCATTCTCTATGAACTTACGCAGAAGAAATAACGCAGAGTGAGGAACGGCAGCGCAGAGAACCATCGCCGAGGAAGATAAGAAGGCATTAACCGACCCACCTGTAAATTAGATAACATAGACGCTTGGTGCTGGTTTTGTTGAGGCGAAATCCTTAGGGAGTTTTGGTTTCGTTTCGATAAAACTAGTACTAGGTGCGCTTGCAATAATCACTATATACTAAGTGCGCTTGTAATAATCCTAATTGCTTTATGGAATTATTGTGGTGTTAAATAAGAAAAGAAAATGAAAGTTTTGATTATGCTATTGATTACCCTTTGGGGAATCCAACAGGAAGATGCCTTATGGATTCCACCACAGCCTAAGACTAACATTTGGGTAACCATGGCGAACCTGACCAAACAGGATGCGATTTGTTTGTCACTATCCTCGCCTGGAAACCCGTTTTCTACATGCCTGGTGGGTCTGCCGGCAGATAATTGGCCATGCCCTAAGCTACCAGTTTGTAATTCCACCGAGCCAAAGAGCACAGTAGATAACTGGGATAGTTGGGTCCCACGCCTGCCCCTAGCACCCCAAGAACCTCAAGAATTGGAATTGTTAGGCTCTGTAAAAGTTGACGCATGCGTAATGTTTAATTATTCTAGTAAACAATCAGGGCCAATGAACCACATCACTGTAGTAAACTCCAGTTTACCTATATATCGAAATAGCACCTTCTGGTGCAATTATACATCACCAAACATTTCAGTATCTACAAACAACACTCTCGTACTGCCGGCGGGATACTTTTTGATCTGTGGGGACCGAGCTCGGTCTGGTATACCATCCAGGTTAAAAGGAGGTCCATGTACCTTAGGATGACTCTCATTACTCACCCCTAATACATCGATGATCTTGAACATGCGTCGTCACTATCACCGAAGTAAAAGATTTGTGCATGCATTTAATAGCGGCTGTAGAGATAATGTACAGTTTTGGTCCCCTGAGAAAATCATAGCAGCACCTGGCCGCAACAACTATCCGTCTCTACTGGCACGAAAAAAAAAACGTTGAACTTTGTTCCTTCCTGTGGCAGGATAGTGCTCTTTGCACAAACCGCCCGCAGGCAGTTGGACCAGACAGCTGTTGTGACCTTGCTTGTTATTAGCCTCTGCCGCACCCATGGCATTCTTTTATAACCGCTTTTATTCCCTAGACTAACCACGGAGGCAAGAACTTTCTATTTTTTGCAATTTAATAGCATACCTTCCCCATGAACACTGCCTAACTGTGTACTTTTCCTGGCCTGTGTTCAGAAGGGGTGTGATCAAACCTGAAATTTCATCTGTCTGTGTTAACCAGTCTGCCCTCACTCTGTGGCAGCACTCCCTATGTCTTTGAATAATGCGTAGGAGTTGAATCAAGTTTACATGCAGTTTCAGCAGAAAGAAATGCTTTGAACCTGTGAAGAGAACCAAAACCTTAATCTTATGTATGAGTGCCCATGTTTAACAATGGCATGGGCAGTTACGTGTGATGGTAGCTCTGAAGAAGCCATTGCATTCTCTTTTTAAAACACCATAAAGTGTTCCTGTTCTGATATTTTTTCTTGTCCCCACGTCTCCCTCTAGAGCTTGCCTACAGATGTGATTAGTTCCTCAATTTTCTTTTTAACTTCACTTTTTGTTTTTTGGAAACTCACTAGGTTCCACCTACAAGGGAAACTGTTGTCTTAATTGTTTGCTTGCATGAGCCAACACATCACTGAAGATTCAATGTGCAGATTCATAGTATTCTCATTGGCGAAGTGTTTTAGCACAGACCATCATCCTCATCATTCTTTGAGTTACTAAATCCTTTTGCTATGGGGAAAGAGCTGGTTTTAAAATATTTGCAGTGACAGACTTCACAGTGGAAGAGCAAACGTTTAGCTTTCTGCTCTGTGTTTAGGCTTAACCCTCCTCCTAATAGTTCCGTTGATGGAGCTATGAGTGTCTGACATTTAATTTCCCAGGGTAACGCTGCTGCTGGTGAGTGGCAGGTTTTCATTGTTCTTCATAAGGCCTTCTGTTAGCGCACCGATGGATCTCTGAATCCAAAAAAGTCTACCGTGCTAGTGATCAGCTCATGTGAACTGATGGAAGTCTACCCTAGGAATTTCCGACAGTCTGTTCGTTAGCTATGTCATGCAAAGCTCTCATGTGGTATGCTGACTTTTTCCCAGCTTGTCTTCAGTAACTAATGAAAAAAAAAAAAGATCCCTTGTGTGAAAGTCCCGCAGGACTCATTTCAGCAGAAACAGGGATACAAAATGTCGATATTTTTGTACATGGTATTACTTTTTAATTATTTCTAACACCTGTATGAAGCTTTGTATAAATGCATGTTACACTGTGAGGACACAGATGTCCTAGGTAGGATATACAGAACTTGTGTATAAATTTTCTAGTGTGAGCACAACTAAGAATAACAAGAAGCTCAGTCAACAACCTGAGTATTTACGCAGCTGCATGGATAGATTTTGCAGCCTCCACTGAGTTCCACATTATTGAAGCTACACATTTAACAATAATCAAAGTAGACCTAAGCTTTAGTTCCCAAACTGTGCCACTTGGCCCTTTGGGGTTACTGAATTCGTATGAAGTGTTTTAGAGAAGTGTGTTGTCATGACAGTGTTTCCAGTGACGCATACGAAGAGACAGATTGATGTGCAATCCAAGTTACCGACACATAACTGTAACCCGTTTTCCTGCTTCTTCCTTTAGTGTAAAAGACACACATACAACAATCCAATGTAACTGTGTTATCGGTCTGTTGTTTGTAAATCTCCCTTGTATTCTCTAAGCTCCTCTGGCCAGAGGAAAGTTGAAACGCACTGATATTATTAGATAAATGAAAACAATGTAAATTAAGGGTTAGTCTGAACTGAATGTTGTTGTCCAGTGTGCTTTTTCCTTCTCTCATGAACTGTAATTATTCTCCCGTGTGGAGTATACAAGTAATTCCCCCATTTTGCAGTTCTTCACTGACCTTTGTCAAGTCTTGACCTTTGACAAGAAACAAGTCAACTCTTCCTCGCACGCGTTCCACTGTGGTGGGCAGTCGCACATGTGGATGACAAGGTGGAGCAAAGCAGAATGCCAAAACAGTAATGGGTCGTGAAGGCTGCACCAAAGTAAGTCTTTTGAGCTGCTCTCGTTAGAACAGTGTTTTGTTTCTCAGGCACAGAGCCTCAGTCTTGCACGTTGTGTTTCTGACTCTTGCTTATTTTCCAGTGTTTATAGTCCATTGTCTACCTGATGTACATTTGTATGTGTAGGACGGATGGTATATTATCGTGAATATACCCTTCCTGACCGTCATTTTAATAGCAAAACAATTGATATTAGAACTTGATATCAACAGCACGAGGCTTATTTGCTATAATAAACTCAGTTGCAGAATTGGCATTTAAGCAGAGGGTATGGTGCAGAAGTAGCAAGTCAGTTTAAAGCAGAAGGCACCTCACTGTTACCTATGAGACTGATTGCTATCAGTCAGTGCTTTTCTAGAATAAGTAATGTGTTCAAGTTGTTTGCTGATACAGTACACATTTCTTATTTCCTATGTCCATTAGTTTTTTAGGAAGTGATGCGTCCGTATGGAACTCTGCGTTTGGTCTCAGTCCAGATGTGAGTCATTGCATGGAAATATGAGCATTCAGTGTGCTCTAAGCCATGGAAGAATGAAAAGATATACTTTTCCAGTTTTTGTTTTCTATTTTCACCAGAAAGTTATACAGAGAATGTAACTGTTCCATAGGAGGGAGTAAAATGAAATTATGCTAAAATAGCACAAAACATTAAGTTACCGTTTGAGTAAACTTATTAAACATATGCAGAACTTACTTAGAAAATGTAATTAATCCTTTCCCTTCAAACACCCTCCTTGACAACATACAAGGTTAAGGGAAAAATGACTGGGTTTCTGTATTTCAGCTCTTCATCTGTAGGTGGTTCACTTTCTAAAGACTTAAAGATCTGGCTTCCTTCATTGGAAAAATGCATGCTGTTGCTTTTCGCCTCCCATATATGCTCTAGCTGCTCAAATAGCTGATAGAAAGCCTTTGAGATGTAGGGCTGTGCATGCTTTGGTTCTTTGTTTTGGCACTGCCCGTTTTAAAATGCTGCCATAAATGAAATCGTGCTCACGGCAGATTGAAATTAAAGTACACAAGTCTCAGAGAAGTCTCCATGATTTCTTCTCAAAACTGAGAACACAGGCTTTTGACAGTTAACATTTACTCTGAGAAATAATCTGTTCCAGATATTCTGCTGAAACTTGTACCAGGTTTGTGGCGACACAAACACTGTCCCCACACAGATTTGAGGAGGGGCTTAGTGAAGCAAACTGTCAGTGCAGGCGTTGGTACAGGCTCTAAGCTTGTGTGTTACTTCAGTTTTATTGATTTGTTTGGTTTTAGCAGTATGGTTTCGGAATAGATGTCTGGTGGGGAAAGCTACGTAGCTGATGATGGCTTTGATTGTCCTACACCATGTTCACGAAACCCAATGATCAGAACTGTTTTTCTGGGGTTAATCTAAAAGTCCTCTAGAATATTCCAGTTATACGTTTTTAAGCATACCTGATTAGGTTTTATGAAAATAGCACATCTAGGATGATTACGCTAGCGTGGCTAATTATGATGTAATTATCAACTCTACTGTTAATTAAAATGCCATAAAGAAAGCTAAGTGTTATTTTTTTTTTTATGGCCTGAAAAACCTAATAAAAGCAAAAAGAAAACTCCGTATTTTTTGAAAATACACGCATTTTAAACTGATGAAAGTTGTATGCACCTAAATATAAAATATTTAGAATCTCAAATAAAGTAATGCTGTCTTTGGATAAAGGAACTCACAAAATACCGCTTTGATGCTAATTGTGTGCAAATGAAGAACCTTGTTGCTGATTTCTGGCGTCCTTTGCAGACTGTGACTTCTCCCACCTCTGTTGTGTGTTTGGAGATGTCTCTCGCCGTATACCCCATCAGAATGCTCTGAACGTTGCCCTGCTCCTCATTTAGGCTTCTCTGAGGTAAAACAGCAAGGTCTTCTCCTTAACAAGGAGCAATTGCACGTTGCCGACAGTGCTTTGTGTACACCAGTCTTACAGCATGTTTTCATACGTTAAGGGCTTGGCTGGGAAAGAACTTGGACCGCTGGCTGTCTTCCCGTCTTACTTTTGCCAGACTCAGTGACTGACCATTTATTTCAAATCTGTCTTGATGATTAGATGTGCTAATCTTCTAAGAACCTGAAATGGGTTCTTGCCTCATTGCCAGAAATGAGTCCATGCACCTTTGTGCCACAGCACATGAAGATTCCTCCAGTCTCTTCTGTCCAGTCGTACCTATGAGATAGTCGGTCTCAAAACGACAGCTTTTCTTCCAAGCCCTTCATCTGCTGTTGTTGACAGCTGCAGTAATTTACCCATGGCCACAAAGTCACGTTTTGTTTTGTTTTGTTAAAAGTTGATTAATGTTTACATCGTTGCCTTTTACGAGCATCAGTCTTGCAGTAACCCAAACACAGAATGCACGCATGACCGATGTCCTCGGCGGAGATGTTTTCCCTTCACCTAAGCCAGGTCTGCTAGCTCTGATAGGCTACAGAATTTGTCTTTTTCAGGTGTTCACAATCCTTCGCCTTATAGCTAAATCTTGTTTTTCTGCATAACTCATCTCTGCTCCTACCGGGCTCATCCACATCTCTCTTCATTTGCTCCCCTGTACAGTTGGGTTTGGCCGTGAAGGGTTCGTTTCACTTGGCAGTTCAGCCGGATTCGCGAGGGCTGTTGCGGCTTCGCAGAGCTGTGCTGTCATGCCACAGCTAGCTGTTCTCCCTGGGGCTGTACACCTCTGTGTACGTGCCGAGAATTAGTATTTTAGGATATATCGTAGATCTCTGCGCTACACTAAGATGAGTCACTCCTTTTCGCACCCTGTGAGCATACAGGAGGAACTTTGTAAGGCAGTGCAAGACTGCAGCACTTACACTCACTTCAGTCAGAGGGGACTCGGTACGAAGCAGCAATACCCAGCTTGGGCAGGAGCCGTCTGCTCGAAGCGAGACCCCTGGCTGAGCAAACGAAGTGCCTGGTGGTTAGAAATGGGAGAGACAGTAGCTGAGGAAAGGTTCCAGCTGACTACAGTTCAGCCATAGCTTCAAGACAACTAGTAGAAGTCAAAGAATCATCTCATGAATGCTGTCCTGAGAAAAATGTCTCATTTGTCCTTTCATGTACTTGTACGTAACTGTATCAATTCACCAACGCTTCAGGTCAGAGCAGGTATGACCTCCCTTGCCTAACTTGTTCATAATGGACACTTCTCATTCAGGCAGGAGTAAAGACCACACACACACACACGTGAGGCATCTTTTTAGGGGTCAGGATTCTTTTCGGCCTATTTAAATAACGATCCTAATTCCATTACGATTAATCTCATTTTTGAGCATATTGTATTTAGGCTTTTTACAAGACAGAGAATCGCGAACACACGTTACTTTGAGCACTTGTTTCCCATTGTTCTGTGGCATTTAGCGAGTGGAACTGTTTCACTGAGGTCAGTGCTGCTTCCAGTTGAACTCCGTGGGAGTTATTTACACAGAAGGACACGTACAAGCCTGCTGCTGAGTCTCACTGTACACCTCCTCGATCTGTTCTAATCCAAATTGTATTTAACTCCCTGCTTTTTAATTCCGCTTTTTCTTTCACCATATTTGCAGTTATTAGAAAGGCGGCAACAAAGCAGTGAATGGCCCAGGCTGCTATTACTATTTAACTTCCAAATTAGCATCAACTTCCAAGGACATCCACTTTTTCAGAAAGTTAACAATTTTTCTTTCTCAGGGAGTATCAATCTGAATACAGAATTGTGAATACAACGCATTTTAAAAGCATTCTGCTTAAATTCACGCTCATGACATTTTGAAACAGACCCAAAAGCCAGACCGCACTATGCAAGTGAACAATGAAATGAAATTGCGCTCTATTTCTTCCCCACTTCCACACGTTCAGTCGGAAACTACACATAAAGGGAAATTAACCAACAAATACACTGTACAGGTAATTTTAATCAGTATAGCGCCAAGACATAATGTGTAAAAATACATAAATGAGACCAATAAAACCAAGATAAAACATAATGAACTATATATATATATTCTACAGCACGAAAGATCCAGACTGGGGGTGCTGTCCCGAATCTTGCTGGTTTTGATCTCGATGAAACTGCCTCAGACGAGAAGCAAAAATCATTCCATGATACAGCTGCTTTGTTGAAATGACCGCCTCCCTCTGCTTTGGAGAGTTATCAGCAGATTCAAAGCAGCAGTAACAGACTGTGACCCTCGCCAGTCTATTATTTTGTTATCTGTAGCTAATCTAAATCTTCCTGGGACAATGAAATGCCAAATAAGTGCACTGGGCTCAGAGCTTACCACCTTTAGCAGGTCAG
This sequence comes from Vanellus vanellus, assembly GCF_965231255.1. Lineage (NCBI taxonomy): Eukaryota > Metazoa > Chordata > Aves > Charadriiformes > Charadriidae > Vanellus > Vanellus vanellus. The sequence continues at coordinate 437,374 of NC_138910.1, forward strand.
CAACGCTGCTCTGCGCTGCTCTGCCTACCGCAGCTCTGCCTACCGCAGCTCGCACAGGGCTCTGGAGGGAGGTAGAGACGTGATGAAAGATCAGCCGCGAAATTATTGTTGCAAGAAACAAACTCAGAGTTGAGTAAACAGAAACTATTTTCTATCTTAAAAGAAAAAATAAAGTCTTCTAGGAGAGAAAAGGCACCGTCTGCACAAAACTGGCCCTCAGCAGCACACGCTGCCCTGCAGCCAGCGGGGAAGGGCACGGCGGGCTGGCGGCGCCGGGACATCACTCACTACTTCTGCTGTGCTGTTCACCCCTTTCCTTTCTGCTCCCTTTGCAGTGGGGGGCTGAAGGAGCCCAGCTCATTAAGGAAAAGTGAATTTGCTGTATAAACTGAAGTCCGAGCAGTTGTGCTTACCTCTTCCCATTTCACTGATGCAGTCAGGGTATTTGGAAGCACTGAAAACCAAAGAAAAGTGCGATCACGGGGGACAATAACTGTGATTACAGACGGTATAAAGTTAACAGACTACGACGTGAGGAAAGTATGTGACTTAGCTACTTAAAATAATCAAAGATTTTTATTATAAATAGGACCAAGCAGAGTGTAGTGCAAATGGAGACTATCTTTTCTATGAAAGCAAGATCATCTTAATTTCCTTGGGGAGAGCAAGGGGAGAAGTAGAGGAGTGATGGGAAGAAAACGGGAGAGTTCTGAAACATCTCGGATTGCCCATATCAAAAGTAGACCCACTAGTCTGAGGAGTAACAGGAGGAAAGTGCAGAATGTTATACTTTGGTCTGCCAGCCTGACAAATTCAGAATGTATGCCATGAACAAAGCGTGGAAAACGGCCCAAATGTTTTGATATATTTAGCCTGCTTAAAAACATGCAATTAGACTTCATATTCATGGTATTTGTTTCAAATATCACACACAGAAAATAAAAAAATGAAGAGGGAACAGCTTTCCATGGATGAGACTTCCATATTTATTGTTACTCCATGTGCATAGAAAATGGCAGTGAAGTTTCTTATGAAATAGGCGGGGAATGGGAGAGGTGGAGATATACCGGACTGGACTTTGTGCTTCAAAATTACACTATTCATTTTTAAAAGTTTTTTTTTTTCTTTTAAAATTTGTAACATTTTCTTGGATTTTGTTTTGTGTACGATGTTTCAAATTCCTTTTAAAATGACACACTGCATTACAAATGGATGGCACTTGAAACCGACGTGGCATTTCCATATTTACACCAACGAAAGAAATTTACAAGACGTGATAGCGTACAATCTGACATTTAGTAATAGCAATAAAACAAGGGCATCCATTTTATTTTTTCTGTACAAACTATCAGAACAAGACTTTTATTCACATAAAAAAAAATCAGCTTTAATTTGCTCTGACCTACACACTTTCCAAATTCATTTTACTCAATTCTCAAACCTTTCATCACATCGCCCACACCCTCACCAGACTACAGGAGCTACAAGTAATTATACCTAACATCTAAACAGAGCAAAAAACCATCCCTTCCAGTTTTTCTTCCTCACAATTCTTCACTCAAAAAAATAATTCAAAAAAAATAAAATCTTCCTTGTTCCTTCTTTTATTTCACTTTCACATTTCATAACCAAAACAACAAATGAGGCCGTTCCACTTCTTCTCACGCAAGATGAGAAACACGCTCTTGTTTTTTCTCTTTGATGCTACACCCAGGAGTCAGGTGAGCCCGGGTACTGTTCTGCTCTATAAGACGACCGTCTGGTGGAATAAAAGTCTACGTAATTTGTGGTTGATTTCAGTCCGTATTGTGTCGTGTAATCTGAAGTAGCAGGAAAGTGAACTCGATCATCAAAATACGGGTCTTCATAGCTATGTGGGGACTGCAAGTACAATCTGTACGCATCGTAGTTTTTTCTGTTGGTATCTTCTTGACTGTAGTACAACTGCTGATGCTGTTGACAAAGCGACAGAAAAATAAGCTTTCAGAATATAAACTTACACACACGATACAGAACCTTTCCCTAAAAAGTTCAGTGCAGCTCTACCAACGCCGATAGTAACACAGGTTTCAAATGAAATGTACCTCATTTTTAAATGAAACTAACTGGGGGAAAAGCCTCTAAGCCTGCCCGCAGATCTCCTTCCGCGGTCCCTGGGAACCTAGGCATGCTCCAAAAGCGGTACCTTTAGAGCATAAGGAGAAAGTCTAGAACCTGACCACACCTCCCAAAGAACAAAGTCAAGTCGGAAAAGTGGTCTCAGATCCCACCACGTGAAGAACACACTAAAATATGTGACTATAAAAAGAAACCCAAGGTGACAGAAGCAACATAAGGAATTGCCAGTTGGAGTACACTCCGGCCTGGTAACCAACTCTGCCAGGGATACACTCCAAAAAGCAGCGCTGCAGTATCACGGGGCACACTCCAGCTCCATTAAGCACTATATGCCGAGTCTCGTTATTGGCATCATTTCAAAATAAAGTTTTGCAGTCACCTGTAGTCGTCTATTTTGTTCTCTTGCTGGTGAGGAATAGGAACTGATGTAAATTGGTGAAGGTTTGCTGGAACCTGTGAGGAAACAGTTTATGGCATAAACTTCAGTCTTTATTCTTTCACCTGTAAGACTATTTGCTTCTATTTTACTTAGAAGAAATTATGTAGCACCCAAACAATCAAGTCTGCAGATGTCAGTATCTACTAATAATATAATACAGTACCACAATACAGGCAAATTTTGTTCCTCAGCAGTAGCTAAATTGAAACCAAGAGGCTTTTTTGCATTGCTGTCTTTTGGTTTCCAGAGTAATAACTTTTAAAACAAGGAATTTCCTTCTCTTTATTCACCGTCATCTCCACTGTTTTGATACATGTCAAATGGCAAGAAGGAAAAGGGAGATGAGGGAAAAGGTGAAGTCTTGGTATAACTTAGTAATATAATAGTAGTGTATTATTATAATATACAACTGCACATTATTATTTATAACACAATGTAATATATATAATGTGCATAATGTAACAATTTTCTGTAATATGATTTAAAATATAAATAAAAATTCCAAACACCTCTCACCTCCCAATATATAAACTGGTCTTCTCTTATTCTGGTAACGTGCAATTTTAAAGAAAAGAGCAGAAGAGTCAGATGAAACCCTGCTCTGTTCCACACACAATGAATATAATGAATAAAAACGGAAATCAACATGAAGTAGTGACAAGCCTGCTAATGCAACTGTCCGGGTTATGATTGTATAAACTCCTCAGATAAGGAATATTTACGTACTCCAGTTAAAAGCTCACCTAACTGGTTATCTTACCAGTATATATGTCTTTATGTGTAATGACATCGCCTTGGTTATTATAATACTGCATAGAAGGTTGTGTTCTATCATATTCAGAGCGGGGTTCTCGAATTCCTAATAAAGCCGGGGACGAGGACGTGCTGCCAACTGACAAAAAAAGAGAGATTATCATTCAGGCTTTTCCACCCCTAACCTTCTCTCCGTTCTCTCCGCAGCCCCACCTTCCTCGAGGCTTCGCAAGGGAGAGACACGCGGGTTCCAGACAGAACTAGGACACAGCTTTTCCTGGGTGGAGAACCCCAGTGACAAAAGCCACCAACAACATACCACAAGATTTATAATGTTATACGTTAGGGGTGAAGCACTGCGCTATAATGCTTACAACGGCAGTAAGAGACCTTACCCACTCCAGTTTGCGTGAGACATAATTTGTTTCCGTTTAGATGGTGATACTCCTGCTAATGTTTATGATTTTATGTAAGTTATACTTAAAGAGAGTCTTTAAGTCTATCCTATCACTTGGGTCAGGACAGAAGAATTTATGGTCTGCCTGGCTGAAGTGATCCACGTCCACACTGGATTACTGCTCTTTGATTAGCACACAGAAGCGTATCTTGGACGTTTTGTGCTCCAGTTGGCTGATGACCATTGTAAGATCATAACAATGGATTCTTTACTTTATATTCTTACAGTCAACAGCTGAATCTCTACTGTACCTCTAAAAAGTTTGTTCTAAATCTTCCGTTTTACAGACCACTCCGGTTTTGTTGGCTTAGAAAGACTCCAGTAACACAGGAGAAGAATACTTTAAAATGATTTCTAGAAATTTTGCTTCAAAATTAATCAATGATATCTTCTTCCATCAGCTGTGTTCATTACGTCATAGCTCATGTTTCTGTGTTGTTATGGATAGTTTGTTTACTGATATTATCCTGGCATATTCATGGCTAAAAAAGCTAAATATGGGGGACCCATTAAAATTCTGGCAGCGGTCAACATAATGTGTGTGTTAATAATCAAGCGACAGAAGCCAGAACAACCGTTAGAGGCCAAGTGTAACCGTTCCACCACGCACCTGCGGTGCGTGCTGTGCTCGGCCAGGCTGCTGCCGCAGTGGCCTTTGCACCAAACTTCCACCTTACTAGTTTTGAGTTGTTCACGCTCTGGAACGGAAAAGCAGACACTTCCTATCAGGATTTTTTTACTTGGCATTCTCTGAAGTTCAACAGCCTCTGAATATTACGTTGGAACTGCCCGTTTACTTCCTACGTGGAGTTCAGAGAACTGGCGTCACACAGGTGTTCTGCCAGTGTACCCTGGGAGAGAAAGCACCGAGATAGGAATGTGACAGTAGGTACTGGAACAGCCTTTTATGCTTTGGTAGGATCTGGTCAGTTCCCTGAGCCTAAGCCGGGTTTGCTTCCTTGTCACTGCCTAGTTGGGGAAGGTGCTTTTGGCCCTGGCAGTAGATGCACAGCTTAAACAGTCTGTGGGCTCAGGGTGGTGGCTGAATGGCAGCACGTGCACCCTGGCGGCCAGGTGTCAAAGTAAGGCTGCCTTCGGTATCACATGGTTTGAGAGTGACAAAGATACTTGGTCAGGACGTTTCTTTGGAATCCTGGAGGGCTGGGAGAGAAACAAATGTGGAACACAGTAAGATCCAAATAACAAAATCCTCCAGAACTGGTAACTGCGGTCTGCTCCCGTACGGCACTAGGGAAAGGAGGCGGTCCTCTATGTCGTACTGCGGTGGTGGCAGGAAAGATACGCTCGCTCTCCCTTCCTAAGGCACTACCAGGGTACTTCTCCTAGGAAAACAAACCCCTGCTTGAGTCCTGGTTTTTCGAGTCAACCATGTCATGAAGGAATGTGTGGGGGTTGTTACTTTTGTATAAAGAAGTAATTAAATGAGAGTATTGTAGGAACCGGTCACTTATTTTAGCAGTCGTGGTAGATAGGTATTTCTCGGTATTAACAGAGATCTATTCACATAAAACTAGAAGAGTAAATTGGATAAAATAAAATGCCAAACAAAGACAATACACAAAGCTTCAAGTAGGTTTTATATCAGTCCCTCGTGAAGATCTAAATCCTCACGCTGAAGATGTTAAAAGAACAAAGGTGAGAAATAAATAAGGAGTCAGAAAAGTATGGTTTTTGTATTTGGTCTTACTCATCCTAGTGGGACATTACATAATCAGGAGTGAAAACAGGTTCCCCACTATTGGTCTGATAGAATTAGCAGTAAACTGAGAGGCTATTTGAGTTTAAAAAATGGGATACCAGTAACCCTTCAGTAAATCTCTGCATTTCCCGACTGACCTGACTGTATGACAGGTGACATCTGCTGATTTGTTGTTGATAAAGAAGGATGCGATTTGAATCTCTCTCGCTCCAGCGTTGATACTGGTGTAATAAAATGACTTTGATTCCATCCATCCTGGGGAGTGGCAAGAAAAAAAAACACAAAAATAAATTGCTTTTCATTAAATTAGGAGGTTCTGTAGAACTGTTTTCCAGTGTAGGCCAGTTTTGTAATTCACCTTTTTATAAATGCTGCGGAGATCTCGGTATTGCCATAGTGTATTCAGTACCTGGGCGGCTGCCTTGACAACTTTCAGTGACGATCTGAGGAAGTAAAGAATATGACATCAGTAGAAAGCCACTTAATTCCACTTAAAAAGAACAACGTTCCTGAGCTACACAACAGCCTGAAGCTCGGTGCTGTGCAGCGAGGTAGGTCGTCTCTCCCGGTGCCCCTGAGGCACGCCTGCGGTACCCCAGCGTGACCGCGGCGGGGGCAGCAGGTGCCAGCGAAGGCTGGTGCAGACCCTGACGGAGCACCACCATTGTTTCCCTGTCCAGCCCAGAAATTCCCTCTTCAGGTCACCCACGTGCGGAACCCAGATAAGGGCTAAAATAGCCACTGTCATTTTCTGCAAGAATTGAAAATCATGGGAAGAAACATTCGATCTGATGCATAAAAACTGAGACTACGTACTCTCATCATTGTAGAAAATCCCTAACTGTAGAAAAAGAATAATCAAATGGAAGAGAGCTGGTATTAGAAGTCTTCAGGCATCCTCACAGTGAGACTTTGCGCTCAGTGCTGTGTTGCGCTACTGAAAACTCTTCTGGGCTAGGAAAGCTCTCTTCCGCCCTCAAGGGCAAGGCTAGGAAAATTGCTCTAGCTATTACTAACAATAAAATCACGTCATCTTTTTAAAGAGAAATGGGAGTGAGCTGTAGTGGTGCTGAAGTAGTGACTCGACACTAAATGCCCCAGCGTGGCATCAGCGTTGGACATATGCCTTTTCTGTCACTGTGAAGATCCATCCAAATACAGGTTTTGAAAGAAAAGACTGAAAAAACATTGCAGTTGATAGTGCTAATCAACGAGCAGACATTCTTAATATGTTCACAAGATTTTAGATGTCAGTGTACCCTGTTGCCTCAGAACTATAAGCACAGATGCAACTTTACATGTTGTCTCCACAGACCAGTGAGGTCATCTGCAGGATCACACCTGCGGCTGGAATGAGCCTGTGCCCGTGAACATAGAAAGCATCACGAGCTGTGGATACTCTGTTGTAACTGTGGATACTCAGTTCCTTTTGAGACAAAGACCATGTTAAAAATGTGCTGTTTAATTCACACTGACCAACTTCTCAGAGAAGAGACCCCTTTCCCACCGGAGCACACCCCGGGAGCCGTACGCAGGGCTGTCGTGCCATCAGCTTTCTGCTGCCCGCAGAAGGGAGGTCCGTGATATCCCACCTTATTCACGAGTCCTCCTAATACGATTTGCACCACTTGTATTGCCGGGGAGCACAGAGCAGCAGTGCTGGCCCACACCAGATGGGGTCCGTGAGCCCGTGCGACGCGGGGGCCGTTACGTGTTCCTGTCGCTGGACGCTCAGCTGCCCAGATCCAGAGGGGTTCATTACTGCTGAACGCAACCCTGGTCAAGCCCAGCGCCGAACTTGGCTACCAAAGCCCCTCGCACGGGGGCTGGCACAGCCCTGCCGCGTACGTCTGCGGAGCCGGGTCTGCTCGGTCCGCACGTGCTGTGCAGTCCTGTTCGAGAGCGTCCCGCTGGCTTGGTGAACTGCGCGGCAGGACGAGTCCCCCTCACAGCCTTCCAAATGGCCACACTGCGTACAACTCATAGCTACTGCGGTACTTCCTGACAAAGGCACTAATGCCTTCTGACTTTGAAAAGCTCTAAATATTCTATTAACCCTGTAGGTGTTTAAGAGGGGACAATTTTTTATTTTTTAATGCCATGTAACCTGAACAGGCCCCGTTAACGTGATCACTGCGTGTACCCGTAAAAGCCTCCAGAAGCTTTAGACAGTGAATACACTGCAAGAGAGCGGTGGTACCGACTGCCTCTTCCTTCCCTGCGTGATTCAGGCTTTGTTAGCTACTCACATCAGGACTGCAAGAGCAGATCCTTTCTTTTTCCTTAACTCAAAAAACCATTTCCCGCATTCTTAAGCATTTTAAATGGAACAGAGGAACAGTTCAGGTATGAACTTTGCTGCCCACTTGCCTGTCACCTCTTCCTTTCGTTATGTTCACCAGCTTCTCTATTCCCCCGGTATCCGCGAGGGCTTTGGCATTTTCCATGTTTTTACTGGTGACCTCGTGCAGAGCGCAGCAGATTGCTGCTACCGTCTCATCAGACAGTATGCTGGGACTGTTGCCTCCCGGGAGTCGATTAACCAGATCTCGCATAGCATATTTACCTATAAAAACCATCGACAGAACCAAGAGAAAAAATACATTTTGGTACTTAAGATTTGAAATGACAGGACTCATCTCAAAACTGCATCTGAAAGCAATAAGAAGAAACACAGGATCAAAACCGTGGAAACCTTCCAAGAACTCACATTTTACACAGAGTCAAGAGAGACCAGAGATCAAGTTTTGAATTATTTTTTTCCCTTTAGCTTAAAAAAAAGTGAGAAGTTGCACTCTTGCATTAAACCAGGAATTTGTAAAGAGGAATTGTTTGGAGAAAGCAGAATCATTCAAGGAAAAGCGTTACGCTGTTTATTATGATTGAAGGAGTAGCGCACATTCCATAGGCTTCGTTTATGGGAAGGTTGAAGAAATCCTTACAGCAACTTGGAATTTTGTTTTACTTTCAGACATTCCATTCACCTCGTTTGTTATTCCTAAGAGATCAGATCTCAGCTCTTTCAGATTTCAGCTCCTGAGTGATGCGGAGGAACAATCACACTGTAGGCAAAGGACGTTAACTAAAGCTACGGTAATTTTATTCTCCTGTTTAGGCTGTGCTGTTAATGGAATGATTAACTGATTTTACTGAAGACATGTATTTGTACGTAACAGCGAATAATGAATAAGCTTTACACAAAGCCATCAGCTATCTATTTGCGTGATGTGCCTGAGGGAAAAAAATACCCCAAAAGGAATTCTGTGAACTAAAGGAAACCCTTCCAAAGGCACTGGAAAGCTATTCCCAGCACTGCTGTGTACAGCAGCGCCTGTCACTGCCACTCTTACCAAGCTCATCACCACATGGTTGCATATACCCATCTATATTGTTATTTGTTGCAGTCCCCAAACTCTTATTTTCTTCAGAGTTTAGTTCATGTAAACCCACGAATTCCTGTCCTCACCAACAGTGGTAAAGTTGCATAAAATCGATTACCATTGTGGGGTAATTTATGACTCGGTTCATGTCTCAAAATATTTTATACAAAGATCAGTTTCAGAGTGGATCTGAAAGCCGATAATTCGTTCACGGTTAAGGCTTTGACAGGGAGAGAACAAGTGGAGGTAAATTCCTGAACTGGAAAGTTCTGCCAGGAAGGGAAAACATAATCCTGACAAGAGACTATCACCCGAGGAGGACCTGTGTGCGGCTGGTGCCAGAGGGCAGAATTTCCTGTTGCCGGTTTCTGATGCAAGCGCTACCTACACTGCAGGAACACACGTTCTGAACATCCGAGATGGAGAAGCTTCAGAAACACGGAATAAACCTCTGTTCACCTGCAGTTATCTTTTTGAGAATAAAGATACTCTTATCTGTATAAACAGTTGTAATATACTTATCCCACCAGTCTACAACACGGAAAACGCTCTTGTGACAAACATGAAACTTTTTTAGATCGTGCCATGTGTCCGCAGGGTTCATTTCGGCCGCAGCAGCCCGCGGGTGAGAGTGAGGAGTGTTCAGCACTCGCCGGAACAGACTGAGATTCCCAATCATGGCAGAAAAAATGTTGTTTGAGTTTTTTCAAATGCTAGATGCGAAGGGCACAGATGAATGCCCAAAGTATTAAATATTAAAACCGACAAAAGGGAAACTAAGTTTTTCTAGCAAGCACCCTGCTGAATTAAGTAATCAGCAAAAGACGCGTATATACTGCTCTGTTTCTGGGGTTTTGTGGAAATGTCTTATTGGGAGAGGATTTCTTCCCTCTCTCCCTATCCAATACTACTAAGTGATGTATTTACTGGTGTAACGGCAGCAGAGCTGTCCTGTCCTCTTAGGGCACAGCAGGGACACTGAAACCCTGCAAAGGTTCCTGTTTAGCTCCAAGGAAGCAGTTGTGTTTTCCACCATGTTTTGTACTGACAAATCCCCACTCAGACTGGTTTAGCTGAGGTGACTGCCACCTGTCGTGAAGAAATCGCCATGCAAGATGACTAAAGACAAACTAAAATGTCAGTATTACTCTGAAAAGCTACTGCTGGCAAAAAGATTGATTTCTGTGACCCAACTGCCACAATCCAGTACAGCCACGTATGCTCCTTCTGGTGGTAGGATCTCATCCTGCTGTTTCCCAGTACAAGCTCTGACACATCGGTCATCGCGCCTTCCCCGGTGCCGTTCCGGACTTACCAATAAGCTCCTTATTACGAACGTCTAATGCCATATTCCTTAAGGCAGTTGCCACAGATGAAACGACTCTGTCGTTATCCATTCTCAGCAGCTCCACCAGGATCGGCAGTCCTTTTTCTTTCCTTACAGCAGCTCGAATGTATGCTGCGAACTGTCGTAAAACTCTGGTTACTCACAGATCTGCAGCAACCTCCTGCCTGAAACAGTCTCTTACTAGATTGTGATTTTACAGTCTGTTATGGGATATTTTCCAAAGAAAAGACGCCACAATAAATGCGTGTATTTTCTATTATTATAAATGGTTGTCTCTTCGCTGTTTTTCACTCATTCCTCTTACAAAGCAACGTTTAAAAGAAGTGGTCCAACAGACAAAATATCTTAATAGATAAGAAATTATTGAAAAGGGAACAGGGTTGGTTTTTTTTTTTTTTAAGATCAATTTTATAATGGTCATAATGTTAAAAAGTCTTAGCTGTTTTTCTACAAGCAAAATAAAAGATTATGTTTCTTTTTTGATCTCCCTGTGACAAATACGTAACACTAAGAAAGTGTTCTCACGTCGTGCTTTTTGAACATACTGTATGCAAGGGCCACAAGCCAGAATGTATGGAAATAAATAAATACAAATAATAAAACAAATACAAACAATGTATTTATCTGATCTTATTTTGACAGTACCTTCCCACCAGAACTCACAGGTAGAAGATGCTAGAAGATTATTTTGACCTAATATGCACTTTTTCTGTTTATTTCAAATAAACGGTTCCAATTTCAAGGCCAATTTCCATATTGCTCTTCCTGTCTGCCATCTTTGTCGTTGCTTTTCACCGTGGAAATAACATTACTGCAGCACACGAGCAGGAATGATGCACACGAGAGAGAATGCTCAGATACATACCAGAAAATTACGTGTTCCTTCCAAACAGATTCCAGTATCTTATTAAAGAACCCAGCTAAAATACAACAGGAGGAAGAGAAGGCACTCCCATACCTTCCAGTTGCCCGCAGAAAGATTCTGGAGAGATCCCGCGGAGCCCTCCAGAGTAGCCGGGTTGGAGCTTTCTGCCAGAAGCGTGAGGTACGGCTTCACCACAGACGGGTGCCACAGCATTTCCACCCCTTTGGGAGACTTGGAGAATCCCGGGATTGGGCCAACTCCATCCCACTGAGAAATGAACATACATTTGCAACTGCACGAAGCCTCTACCTTTTGTGGTTGTCCCCCCCCCCCCCTTAGCAACACTACAGCTGATGTATTTGTAATACGAGGAACACGGCAAACCTGATCCTCCTGTGAAGTTTTTTTTTTCTTCTTCTTTTTCTTCCCCCAGCAGCTTGGCTCTGAGTCTTTGCTAGGCGATTCTTTTCCTAACAGGTCATCCAGTTCATTGATTCCCAGCAGACGCGCCTGAGGTACCTCCAGTTCCAAACGGTAAGAAAGGTTTCTCAGGGTACACACACAGTTCTCCACTGTCTGAAGCCAAACCAGAAAGATGTCATGGAATGAGTTACTTTCTTACATAGGGATAAAGCAAAGCAAAGCAACACAGTAGCAGTGAAAAGACATTTGGAGCACAAGCACTAAATCCCAATTCTGGCCCTTGGGCATTGCTGTGTCTGTTTTTCTGGGAAAACGGCACTCTCTCTCCTGGTGCCCTCAAATATGAAATTATTTATAACACTAATCTCTACTATAGTGGCTCATTTTTTAGTATTCAGAAAATGAAAAGCACAAGAGCTTATTATTATTTTATTAGAGACTGAATACTTCGGCGCTGATGACAATGTAAAGCACAAAGGAAGTTACGCTGCGTTATGGAGCAGAATTTGATTGTGATCGGTGAACCGGGGTTGGGAGAGAGGACCAGCTGAGCTCAGCACATCACGGTGCTACGTTATACTGCACAAACCCCGAGAGAGCCTACCAGACGTACAGCCTAGCACTAAAATTCACCGAGCAGAAACGCGCACCCACCTTGCTGTCATAATCCGACGTGTTCACACATGTGTGGATCACGTAGAGCAGTGAGTCAACCAGTCCCTCGCAGGACCTCATCTGCTTCCGGGCTTCTTCCCCCGCTGAGCTCAGATTCCTGAGGGGGTGAAGCCACAAAGGAGCACAGCGCGTTCGCAGACAGACGGACAATCGCTCGCAGAAGGTTTTTATACGGCCGATTGAGAAGTTAAAAGCAAGCATACCATTTTGCGCAGCAGCCCACCCCAGTTCTTATCAAAGATGAATACGACTCCAAACTGCAGTTTCACGACAGCACCGACTCTCTGACACAACCGCCCCCTTTCCCCTTTCCCACAGACTTCCCCTCTGGGTTGTACAAGCCCCGACCTGCAGCTTGTGTCGCTGTGGCACAGATCGCTGAGCCCATCTGTGCTCGAAATACCCTTTGTTGCCTCTTTTTCAAACTGGATCCACTCAGGGAGGTGTTCCGCGGCGCAGCGCCACCGACGTTTGTCACACTGCCGCACAGACAGAGCGGAGCTGTACAAGTCGGGGTGCAAAGGAGAAGGCCGCGCTGTGCGTTAGGAGGAGCACAGGGCGCAGACAAGTCTCTGCCTCCACGGCCGCCCCGCGGCAGCACCGAAGGTCCCGCGGTGAGCGGATGCCACCGGAGCGGCACCGCTGCGGGGACGGGCAGGCGCTCTCCTCTCGGAGCGCATCCGCACCGCTGCACCGCGCAGCCCTGCGCTCAACGGCAGCGTGAAACTCCGCATCTCAGAAACAGCCCCGCGAACAACAACAAAGAAGCAGTTTATGAAAACCTGCTGAAGTTTAGGAGGGTTACCAGCAAATAAAAAGCAATTCCAGTTCCGTTCAAACGCAATGGCCTTACTCTGCTGTTTAATGGAACACAATTTGAAAAGTAATAAATTAAAATTATGAACAAACCTACAAATGAACAGAAATAGCTCACATACTACCCTGACTCTTGAATTCTCTTTTCAGATATTTTAGTTTTGCCTTCATTATTCTGAATATGTTTTTCTCTTCTTACTGCTGTTTGAGAAATCCAGAGGGAATAGCCAAACAACTCTTCACTGATATGTATATACAAACGTAATTAAATGTAAACAACAATAAAGAATCACCAAATGCACATTTTTTTCCCTAAGTAATATTCCCTAAGTAATACACACAGCACAAAAGTTGCAGTAATTAACAGGCGAAGAGTGCAATGATTATAATTTATCAAAAAAGCCCACCCAAAATTTAACCCCCAGCCATGACAGTTAGCATCTTAGCCACTAACTTTGTACTTTTCGTATTTTTCTATTACGGAAAAAACCCCAATGCGAAAGCTGCCTAAATGATAGAACTGTATGTAGTTTATAGACCGCAACAACTCTTTTGCTTAAAACCGACAGTATAAAAAAGACGCGTTTGATAACATGATTACTCTGAAAAGAGACTCTCCGAGAACAGGAAGTTACCTCAGGCATCCCGTAGTATTGCGCAGAACTAGGGAGGTCTGGAATTTGATTTTATGATCATCGTCAAAGGAAGAACTGTTCCATCCGGAATGTGGCACTATCACAGCGTTCGTCAGTGTGGACAGAGCGTCTCTAATGATTGTCATCTTCACCGCATCGCACGAAGACAAGTTCCAGAGAACCCCTTAAGAAGAGATTTCCGTTGCAGTGAAGTCAGAAAAGACTCGGCAAACAAACACGAAGCGACATTAGCAACTTGAAAGGCATCACTTTAAACAGAGAAAGACAATTTACCTACGCAAACCCACAAGAAATGCAACTGGTCTGCAAGGCAACTTTAACATTATTCCAACATCACTGGTCGGTAAGTGCTCAGCAAAGCCACCATTAAAAGATTCACTTTACAGACAGAGATAAATACTTCTCCGCTTCAGACTACGCGGAATGCAGCAGCCTTCCCTCGCGCTGTCTGGCAGCTGCACGAGCTCTCCGACAAGAGCTGGAACGGGATGTGATAATCAGGATAACTCCAACCATCAGCAGCGGCGTTTGCCACAACACCGAGAAGGAAAACGTGCGTATCCCTGAGTAAACACTCTTTTCTGAAGGAAAAATCCTTGAGTCCTCAGCAGACACCGACACTGACTGACAGGAGATGTTCCCTTCTTCCCCGCGGTGTCGCTCGGTCGGGCAGCTGCGGGGAGCAGGGCAGGTCCCTGCTGCGGGACGGGGTCCCGAGGGACATTCCCTGCAGGAGCAGACTCCGCTCCACTGCAAAGCACCTCTCCGTCTTTCCGAACTACACGTGCCTCGAGCTCACTGCATCGCTAATGCCACTATCTTTCTTGGGTATCCAAAGATCAGTCCCATACCGACTGCCTGTAACGGGAAGAAAAATCTGCCTTTTTCTGTAGGGTGCCAGGCAACACGCCAAATCGGTGCGAGCTGGTATCGACGTGCCGCAGCACACGCTTCTGCTCCTCAGCGGATTTGCCGGATTAATTCAGCACAACACTTCAGCGAAAACAAAAACTGGAAGTAGTTTAGTCCTTCACTATTAACTAGATTCTACTGATGTCTGTCACCTATCTGCACATCTGTAGGTGTGACGCCCTCCTGAGGCCGCCCGGCAGCAGAGGCACCCACACCACCGCTGGTTCCTCCACCACAGGAGAGCTCCGGGGTGCAAGGAAAGGCGCAAGTATTTACATAAACGGAAAACATTTCTCTGAAGGTGGCAGCGGCTGGTAACCCCCTTCCCCAACTGTTGGCATGGACGTTCCAACCATGGGCGACCGTCAGCAGTGGCCTCCTGACTGACAGCGGCTGTGGGGGAACGTCACTACCGGAACTGTCACTGCTCTGTTGGCAGAAACGTGTCCCGCTTCGTGCTTCAGCCAGCGGCACGGCCTCTGGAGGAAGGGCAGCCACAACCGGGCAGCTAAACCTCAACAGAGCCACTCCTCAGAGGTGCCACTGAGACGGCGTGCCCTCTGGGAGCGTAACCTCAGCCCCAGCGGCACGGCCGTGCCACCCCGTGGCCCCAGCCAGCCCGCGGGCTGAGCTCGGGAGGTCTATTTGTCAGAAGAGATACGGCATTTTCCTGAACTCTTCATCCTACTCAAAAAAAGGCACAACCATCGGACCTCCGGGGGGGAGGCTTCAACAGCCCTGTAAGAAAGAGGTTTGGGAGAGGAAGAAACAGATCATTACCCTGATTTGTATGAAACTGGGAGATTAAAGTCATAAATGACTTCTTAAACATGGAAGAGACGTGGCAATATTCTTAAGAGAGAGACTGTTTACACTGGAAATCTCTACAACTTTGCAGGCAGAAGTTAACAGCTAAAAGAAAGGTCGTAAGAATAGAAGAGCAAGAATGAAGTGAGAAGAACCCAAATCTGTGGCTGTCATGGCTGAAAGATCATCAGGAGTTGCAAACATGAGCTCTTGTGGAAAAATTTTTGAACAAATGACAAAGGCGGCGACTGGCATATGGGCAGTAACCACAGAAGAGTTTTCAGGAAAGGTCCCACGCGTGTGAGGTGACAGCAAATAGGCGGAAATAGGTGAAACCCTATTTTGTGCAATACGTGATGCAAATTAGAAATTAGATCTCGCCTGAACCTCCTCCTCACCCCCAAACATTTGTTATTAGAGAGAGTTATGCAAGAGAAAAATTCTATTTTGAGTCTCAGGCTACTATTAGTTACCTAACCCATACAGGAGAACGGCACGCTCGATTTGACGTGACCTCGCTCTGCAAACCTCACTGCGCGGTTACTCACGGAGAGGGAGACCTCGCAGCCCTGAAGTACGGCAGCCTCTGAATACCCGCTGGCTGAGGCACAGCTCGCGGCACGGCCGGAGCAGCGCTGTGCTGTCCCAACGGCCGAGGCACCAATGGCGGAGGCACCGTGGCACCACGCCGGCAGCTGCGGCAGCGCTCGCCAGACCCAGGGGGAGGTGGCACACAGCCCCCCCCACCGCCTTCACAGCAATGTTGACTCGGACGCCCGCCCAGACGCTGGTGAACGGCCCGCGGCATCTTCTCAGATGTGGGCACAACAGCACAGCCCGCAAAGTCCCGCCGGAGGACCGGCCCCAACGCCATCCCCCCAAGAAGCCCGTGACACCACGGCACGTATCACCTTGGCCCCGAGGATGGGCCGGGGAGTGCTCCGAGAGCAAATCACTGCCGCTCCACTGAGTAACTACGCCAAAACTTGCCCAGAAGCCAGACTCTCCAGGAAGTAGGTTGATTGATTAATAATTTATCACTCCTATGCTCATTATGTGAAGGCAAAAACTCTCACTGGGACACTATTTCCTAATTTGGGAGAAGGCTTCAGCTATTTATTTTACAAAGTAAAACTGTGTATTACACAGCCCTTTAGTCTCCATGTTAAAAATGAGAATACAATCCGGTTATTTGTACAGTGCTTATTTTAAGACAATTGGGACCAAATTTAGTGCTTATTAGAAATAAACCCTGAAGGCAAAGGCAGTTATAATTTGGGAAATTTCGACTGAGAGATAAGGACAATGGTGGTAGGAGGCGGCACAATGCCATGTTAAGGTCTAAGAAACTTCTTGGATTACTGTATAATTTTGTATGACATTTAAATAACAGCGCCTGTTTATTCCCCATTGTTGTGGAAGCACACTTAAAAACAAGTATTTAACTGTTACCAAATCATCTGCCAAAGTCCAAACAGGCAGTTTGAAACTGTAGGTAGAGAACGACTTTCCAAAACATGATTTTCCAACAGCTCTTAGCTGCCGCTTCCATCATTCTGGAGACTGGTGAACATCCGTTCAAACACCTCTGCGCAGCAAGAGGTGCCGTGTCCCTTCACCCGCCTCAGCACGGCTCTATGGTCGCTGCCATGCCCGCGTCTGGGAGGAGAGGAACTTCCTTTGCTCCGCCTGTTGCACTTTCCTTTGTGTGTAACTCAACGGATTGCTTCAGCTGGTCGCACGTTTCTTGCTTAGTCTGTGAACGTACAATAAAATACAGCAGAAAAATCACAAAGCACTATTAGTGCCCAACACTGCCTAGAGGTGAGGAAAACCTCTAGGTGGGCAAAAAAAATAAAAACTCTTTGCAGGAGAGTTTAAAACGCCATATGAGAAAACTTCCGCAGGTTTAATGAAAAATGTTTTTTTTTTTTGACCAGGGACCGCCTGCCCTATTTCTGCCTGAAATTCTGACCCTTGCAGCTCAGGGATGACCCTGCTGAAATAATATTGCTCTGAACACTGCCCAAAGTAATCCTACTCAGGAAATTAAAATAAGTAGCATGATAAAGTTGAGAGCCTTATCTACATGAAAATTTGCAGTTACTGTCATCGACAAAACTGCTTTGGTATTAGCAATGGTTGGACATTTTTGTCACAAAATTTGTTTTAGACAAGACAGAATTTACCTTGACGCTTGTGTCAAAAGTGACAAGAAACAGAACTCTATAACAAACACAAATTCCTGTCTGCAAAGTTTTAGCCAGATCGAACCATTCTGATTAGATCATAAGAATAAAAATGAAAACATTTAAGGAGTGCGTCTGCCTTCTCAAAACCAAAGAAATTTTCCAGGTCATATTTAATATTACCTGGTATAGAAGACAACTAGATATCTAGCTCTTGAATGACATAGTCTAGCTTAAGTATTAATGCTTTTAAATAGCTAAGATGTACGTACAAGACATAATAAAATACAAGCACCCGTACCAAGCTAAGTAAACTACTTTGTTTTCCTCTCAAGAGGCTGAGTGGGAGAAGAAAAAAAATAATCCAAAATCATGTGGGGAAGACAAAAGCAGGATAAAAACGCTCAACGGGATATTCAGAGGTATAATCTAAGTTTAAAGATGTAGATATGCCTCTTCTGTAAGACCGGGTCCCAACAAAGTCAAAATAAAAATCCCAAGAGCTGTTATAAGAGAGTCTTGATGGAAAGCGTGTAGGTTTACACACCTCAGCTATTCCCCGATTCCGTGAAAGCAAAAGCCCAAAGTCCTGCATAAGAGGACCTTCAAAGAAAATGCTTACAAAGGTCAGCAATAGAGACTTCCGCAGCCTCCCGGCGCAGGTTAGAGGGACCGCTCTCTGACCCCCTCTGGCATCTGCCTCGGCATAACCACACTCACTGACAGCGGATGTAGGGACGGGTATTTGCGGGGCTGTGACGGTGGTTCGGGCCCCACATAAACAAACAGAAGATGCAAGAAGGGAGAGGAGCAGGTAGCGGCAGAGCCGACAGCAGCATGTGGAAGTAGCAATAACCTCATCAATGAGAGGCAACAACAAAACGTAACCCCCCAAACCCAACGCATGAATGAAGCTGAGGACTACCGAGAGAAGGACAGGCGTTTGAGGTTTGCCTTACGGGTGCAGAACAGGGTTCTGTTTCAACACCATCAACTTCCCAACAGATCTCACGTCCGAAGTTAGCGGGTGCAGATGCGGCGAGGCAAGCCAAGGTGTCCTGTTCCCTAAAACCAGCGGCACCTTGAAAGAGCACTGTTAGGTGTTTGGAGGATATTCTCCACGTAGATTTGGGACGTACGTTAACACTCGCAACTGAAAAAAAAGAAAAGCCTTGCCCATAAACTTCTGGTTTTCTAGACTGAAACCCCAACTACTTCAAGAATAAAGAGAAATCTTAAAAAATACTGATCCCATCCTTGAACCTGAAAAGCTTTGAATAAAGCCAAATGATCCTGACTATCTATTGTAATCTCTGGTCCAGCAATAAAAAAAAAAGAAAGAAAATAGGATAATCTGGAAGACTTTTCTGAGGAACTGACTACAGAAGCGAGCACTGAAAAGGAGCAGAGATGAACCACACTGAAGAAACACACATACGCACTAGTGCATCAGAGAGAGTTTGCTTTAACAGCTTTCTCCTGAAAATCTGAAAGAATCAGCTTTTTGTTCGAAAGGCCCCGGGTGTCCGGCTCTACGATGCTGGCCAAACTCTTCCAGCAACCTTTGATAATAGGAACTGACTTTAATTGATGAAGTTCCTTCCTTGTGTAGAAGACGCTCTAAAAGCACTTGAAATTTCTACAAAGTAAAGGAGCAGAAACAGAGAGACAAATCTAAACCGCTAAGTTTCAGTGACTGAGGCTTTTGGGGGTTGTTCTCGGGGTTTCTTTTTGTAAGGATTCAAAAAATATTTACAGAATAATGGAGAAAAAGATTCTTCCTAAGAAGGAAATTACTATTAAAAGGCAAAAGGACAAGACTCTGGAGTAATACAGTCCTCTTCTCAGTCTTCATGTTTTCGTATGACGTTACCCACAGCGTATGTGGAGGTTCAGAGATGTTTGATGAGGAAACTGCTGCCAGTGAGGCCCTGAGATCAAACTCCGCGTGCCAGCTGCGACACTCCCTGCCACACAGCGGACACCAAACCGCCGGTCCAGCCGTACAGAGGGAAGACACCTTGGGCGAACTTCTGTGAAGACGACATGTGCTTGAATTAATTCACGCAACGTACCAAAAATTTTGTAGAAACAAAGAACGAGCTCAAGATTTAGGCAGCAAGGATGAAATTTTGTCCTGGAAGTGTGATCCAGACAAGGTGATAAGATGTAGAATGAACAAAAAAACCCCTCAAAATATCCATAACTGAAATATCTAGTGAAAACGGGAATATATAAAGACAAAACGTAATATTATTGCATCTAGTGATTGTAATTGTTTTTCACGGAATCACGGAGTTTCAGAGTTGGAAGGGACCTCTAGAGATCACCCAGCCCCACTCCCCTGCCAAAGCAGGACTGCCCGGAGCACATCCCTCAGGACTGCATCCAGGCGGGTCTTGAAAACCTCTAGAGAAGGGGACTCCCCCCCCTCCCTGGGCAGCCTGTGCCCGTGCTCTGTCACCCTCACCGTAAAGAAGTGTTTCCGTGTATTTGAACGGAACTTCCTGTGTTCTAACTTGTGCCCATTGCCCCTCGTCCTGTTACTTGGAACCATTGAAAAGAGCCCGGCTCCATCCTCCTTCAACCCACCCTTTAGATACTTGTACGCCATAATAAGGTCTCCCCTCAGCCTTCTCTTCTCCAGGCTAAAGAGTCCCAGCGCTCTCAGCCTTTCCTCATACGGGAGATGCTCCAATCCCTTCATCATCTTTAATCAAATCCAACTGCATGTAGATAGGTCATAGAAATACTGAAAAATCCCTTGACTTCGAATTCGAGGTGGGGCCTCACCAGTGCCGAGGACAGGGGGACCATCACTGCTCTCGTCCTGCTGGCCACACTATTTTGATACCTTTAGTGCGCCTTCTGCTAGTCCTGTGCTGAAAACAGTATCTTTAGGCAAACAGTTGAAAAGAATCAGTACTTTAGACAATTTGATGTCTTCTCAATTGCAATTATAGATCCTGAAATAAAAGGTTATGCGATTACCTAGTACAAATTCATTAAATCTCTTAAAGGTTCAATATATGCTCTTCAGTAATGAGTTTAAGCCAGCTCAGATGCGCAATTACTCCTGCTACTCTGACGGCAGACATCAAGTAAGACAAAGTGAGACGCAAAATATCCTCACCTAAACCCCGCAAAATACAGCAAGCCAGAGTTACCAGCTTGTAAAGAAACAAATGTAAGTTTCTATCTAAACTTTCCAAATACAACAATGAAAGCACCAGAATTAGCACAAATAGGGAAAAAGCAGTGCCCGGATTTTTACCACCACCCACCACCTCCAAAAAAGTTCACTATAAAATTGCTGGGGATTACTCAGGAGCAACACATTCAAATTGATGGCCTTCTACATGGTTAATATGAATTACGTTTAAAACTGCCCTCACGGACTAATAAATGCCGTAAGCGTCACCTCCCACACGAAGGTATGAGA
This sequence comes from Vanellus vanellus, assembly GCF_965231255.1. Lineage (NCBI taxonomy): Eukaryota > Metazoa > Chordata > Aves > Charadriiformes > Charadriidae > Vanellus > Vanellus vanellus. The sequence goes on from NC_138910.1 coordinate 458,374, forward strand.
GACTGCCGCTGTGATCGCAGGCGCGTAGCGCTCTTTCATTCGCTTTACAAACGGCAGCACCGGCTGACAGCTACCAGCAAAGTATGTCACATACAGCAGAAACTAATCACGAAGCAGATCATAGTTGATCTTACCGAAGCACAGAAGTCTGAAACGAATGCATGTGCAGTTTCACGGGCCTTTTTCTGCCGTTAGGCGGTAAGGCGGGAGGAAGGCAGAATGTAGTGCAATAGGGACAGCGTATGCAAATATTTTGTTAAGTAAAAGTTACTAGTTGTTAACTAGAATTTATCAGATCTACAACAGTTTTGTTGTCGCAGGTTGTAAGGACCTCATGAAATACAAGGTTTTACTTTTATTGATTTTTAGAGGTCAATGCCTGTCCCAGTAACACTGCTTGAAGCCTTTGGGCCCCGGTGCGAGAAAACCAGTAGACTTCACTTTACAGCAACATACAAACCCATCCAACCGAGCCGCATCGAATGCCAGCAGCTACTTCACTTACAATTCATCACTTTTTGTCATAGTAAAGAATCTTCTGTCCACTTCTGGACTGAACTTGGACAAGACCGGTTAGCTTCTCTAAGCGCAAAAGCTGAGCGGGCAGGACAGGTAACTGGCGGGAGAGGGAATTCCACGCAGATCTTTACCCCCTTTACCACCAGTTGCTGGAGTCACTAGGAGAGCTGTCATCGGTGAGCACAACTTTGGCTTCATCGCTGTCTGCGCTCACCAAACGCACGGCAGGACCCAACGAGCGTGTCGACCCTCAGCCGCTGCCGGGGCCAAGAGCCGAGCCGAGCCCCGCGGCTGAGGGAATCGGCTCCATGGGAAACACCTCCGCACCTCTCCTCCTCGCTCACCCTTTCTCCTCTGGCAAAAGTATTAAGACAATTGTGTATAGACTGTTCTGATGTACACAATTTTTTATATTTATTCACAATCCTTCTGGACGTGGATCTATGGCTATGTTTTCAGATGACAAATCTGTCTTTTCTAACAGAGCGCAGTGAAGCGTGAGGGTAATTAAGCCCCACCTCCTCCCCAGTTCAGCAGCTTTTAGCGCTGGAAGGGTTTTCTTTCATCGGTTTGTTTCTACTGGTTACAGGTTCAGGGCTGAACCAGTTACTTTACTGTAACTTAAGCAACTGTAATAGGATTGTGAAATACTCGCTCTGTCCAGAAAACCCCTTATGTGGTAACTCTTCAAAGGTTTGTTGTGGTACCCAGTTCAGAGACTCCACGAAACGTATGCGGTAAGCCAGCAGTGTCACCAGGACTACAGGACGTCAGCGCCTAATGATGTCTGTGACTCCACAGTTTTGTCTGTTTAAAGAAATTTGCGAGAAAATTTCAGGATGGGAAAGAGAAAAGCAGGATTTGCTCATCCCTTGCGGAGTGGCTTTGTACTCGGGGTGTGGGGGGCTCAACTGTTCACAGAACCCTGGTATTGCCGGGGGCAAAGGATTCTTTTCTCCTCTGGACCCAGCCACGGTTTTCACGTTCTCTTTTGGTTTGGAATCTTGGCATTTTAATCCAGATTTTTAAGACCCTGGACGGGTTTATGACAATGAATTCCACGGCCTCTGCTCACATCAGGTCGTGTTAACCAAGCAGGCAGCAGGTTTATTAGGAGTCCTTCAGCAGCTGCACCCGCCTGCAGGTCCACTGCCGATCACAGATGACCGTATGCTGCCCCGGCAGGTTCCACACAGCCAATCCCCACTGCTTTGCATTGTGTACATCGTAGAATTTGGGTAAATATTATAGTAATGTGAAAATTGTGAAAGGAAACCACATCCATTTCACAGAGTGCTTAGTCTGCAAAATGGTGTGGGACTTGCCGCTACTTCTGTACCTTCTCTGAAGTCTCCTCAGGTCGCCTGGAACTGCAGAACCCTCGGTCCCTCCTCCGAAAGCAAAGCTACAATGCACAGTGCCAACGGCTGCAAGAATACAATCACTCAGAAAGATGACACTGTGTATAGGAAAGATCATGCTGCTGGACGGAGAACAGCGCTTCTCAAGCGAACTGGCTGAGGTAGGACTCATTTGAAGAAACAAACTATGAAGCATTGCCTGCACCATCAACACCAACCTCCCTCCCCTTTACGGGCCGAGCTGTACCACACAGCTAAGCTAGAGATTAACTGCTCCTGGAACTTGTGCTCATTCCTTCCTTCCTTCCTTCCTTCCTTCCAGCTATACAATGGCACTGCTGCCCCAAGTTCAGCACCGTCATTTGCTCGACCTTCCAGGGAGGAACGCTGCCACAAAGCCAGCCGCTCAAAAGAGCGGATCAGAGGGCTTTCTCTGGGCAGGGCATGGTTTGTGGCATCTCTGCTGCTGGAGATCTGATGGAAATCAAGAAACTACTGCATTAAGGCAGGCATCTGACTCGCTTTCTCTGGAAAACTTGCAGTCGTCGAGAACACCAACGTTTCTCACATTTTAACGTACGAAAGGGCTGTTTCTGAGGGTCTCTTGAAAGCAGACTACATTGTTAGAAACTGCACCTGGGTTCAAGAACGCGCATACTTTGATTTCTACCTCATGGAGTTTCCTGCTGTATAAGCCTCCCAAGACACGAGATCCTGAAGCTCGCAGACGGCCGCCGGGCTGCGCCGACTGCAAAGCCCGGCCACAAACGCCCACGCATCCTCCACCCCGCCAGGGCGGGAGCAGTTCCTGCGCACAGCCCGGGAGGCCCCAGCAGCGCTCCTGCTGCCTCGCCAGTGCCGCAACGCGCAGAACCGAACCTGTGCAGATGTGCACAGCAGCCACCTCCGGAACGCGCTGGGGCTGAAGCGTAACGGGCCGCGGTGCGGATACCAAAAGAGACGTCCCCCTCCCAGCGCTGTCTGCCCGCAGCGCCCAGGGTGGCGAGGCGAGGGGCAGCGCATGCAGCCGGAGCGGGCTCAGCGGGAGCGACCCGCCTCCAGCCCACCCACCGGCCAGCTGCGAAAGACTTTTCAAAAAAACCCGTATTATTTCATTTCATGTAATGACTATGAAAAGCGATTCAGCACGTTTTACTTTCTGAATAATCTACAGCCATTAAAAGATGACTCTTAAAAGATTCTTGTGGTTTTGCAATTACACTTTCTATATTTTTTAATGTGACTTCTGCTCGGTTTCCACTTCTTTATCTCTCTGCATTTCAATCCTGTCATTTCAGTTACTGTTAATTAAATATAGCCCCGAGTATTCTTACTGTTCTCTTACTCCTCTAAAACATGTTTGTGCAATTAACCCCTCCCCCAACATGCTCGCTTTTCACCCTTATCGTAGTTAATCTTCAGGGCACGTTCCCAAATAATTTCTGAGGTTAAAAGATTGATTTTGACTAAAGAATTCCTCACAAATTTTATACAAATGAATTCATGTGAAAAGTATCGATACAGATTGCAAGAAGTTTGTTATTCTAATTTCACTTATCTGGGATAATCAAGTTCTCAGATATCTAACTGCCCATTAACTGGATGAATTTCACTTGCAATGACACCAGATACACCTGTTGTCTTTCAAAGGCAATCGATAGTGCTAATAATGAAAGTGTAATTCACTTAGTAAGGAAGAAAGACCATCCTCAGCAAAAAGAGAAGCAGTGTACTTCATTAAGAAATGTTACCCTGGAAAACCCATTTTGTATTAAAAATTAGGAATAAACTATAGCAGTAATGACTAGTGGTAATTTTAAACTAGGTATCAGCATACAGTCTTTCTAGTGGTGTAGATTTGCACTATTTTCTCTGTATTGACATCTTAATCTGGGAACACAAAGTAAACTGGCTGTGGTTTGCTGGTTTTAGTTCTGACATAGGTGGCGTTTTTTAGTTATTAAACAAATAATCATTGGGTCTCTTGCACTTTTTTTTTATATTGCTGTCTATAGGAAGCATTTAAAAATCCCTAAGCTCTGAAAGTCTGCTGTGGATTCTTCTCAAGCATTCAGCATTGCTCTAACAGAAGTGAACGCCACCAACTTAACCAGAAGACAATTAGGTCAAAACTTTCCATTTTGTTGTAGCTGGTTAAAAAAAATTAAATGTGTAAACATGTGTGTTAAAAAGAGTCACTTTTTCTGAAGTAGTAATCTTTAATTATAATTTATATTAAATACGATATTTATTTGAAAATCTTTTTACTTACAGATTATGTGCTATACCTTTTTTGAAAGATAACAGTAGTTGTGTTTTTTTTTTTTTTTTTTTTTTTTTTTTAATAGCGACTAAATACCTTCTATAATTAAGAATTTGACTTTGGCTTTGTCTGTGGAACCATCCCTAACATCTTAAAAGCACAAGTAATTTAGATACATACAACATGAATTTTGTAGAGCAGACAAGGCAGCTAATGTGTAATTCTAGTTCTACATATTCCATTTGAACTTCTTAAGAAAAAAACTGTCCTTCTAGAGAAACCGTGAAAGCTGCAGGTTATCTTAATGCTTGCTTGTGTGGAAAATACTTCAGGAAAATAGCCTGCACTTAAATGCTTTGGATACCTTCTCTACAGAGTCCTTTCTCTACTTAATGGCTTTCCTAAAGAAGGAAGTAACTTGGAAAGGCTCCCAGTACGACACCTCTCTCACTTGGGACATGAGCTGTGCTTAGTAGGTCAGTAATTAAGCTTCCTCGTTTAACAAAATCAAACGAGGGAGCGACTAAAACCTGAAAGAGGAACTGTTTAAAGAAAGTGAAATCTCTGCTTTTTTCTATCCTCTCATATTTTTCAATCCCCTAAAACCTTCATAGACAAATCAGTCCCGTATTGAGTGAAGCAGAGAGCAGATGTATGCAGCACCCAACAAAACCACCTTGTTTTGACAGAAATGGAGCTCCTTCATGTGCTAGAGCTGCAAATCATTTATTATTTCTGCACTTTCTGTCTGCACCAAGCAGGTTCATGGGTTACAAGCTAAACCTGTGAGGCCAGGAGTGCGCGCACAGACACTTGCCACAACGCCGCTGACAGACCGCGCACCCAGAGGCTTCTGTAATTCACGTACTTTTAATTTTCTGACTGTACTTATACATTTACACAGTTTGGGTCCATCTTATGAATTCTACAAGATCTTATTTAAAACTGTTATCAGCAGATGATAAAAAAGCCTGTAATAAAACAACTGTCAGGAGTCAGTAACAAAATACCCATCCCAGAACTGACTGCGTATGCGGGAGAATCACACCAGGGGAAAACCTACCCTCAGTAGAGCTTTAGTGCAACTACCTCGGGATTCACTTCTCCCAGTGAACCTATACTTCTATGCTAATAGTTTACCTGCCAGTAACCAAAATAAGTGATTTTGTATTCACAAAACATACCACTGCATAAATAAAAATCCAGCCGATATCCTCAATTCCGGTCACTTACCAGTTATTCTAGTCTTGCCCTCTTCAGGAAAATAATCTGTATTATAGTTCTCTGCTGTTTCTAGTCACAACTTACCTGTTACAAGCTCTTTTATTTCAGCATCGACAGATTTTCTCAACAGGCGTAAAAGGGCAGGTATCCCACCAACGTTCTTCATAGCTATTTTGTTTTCATCAGTAGACTTCCCGTAAACAAGGTTTCTCAGCGCGCCGCAAGCGTTCTTCTGAACCTCCAGGACTCTGTGATCCAAGAGGTCCACCAGGTGCTTGATTCCTCCCAGCCGACACACCTACCAAGGGGAACAGCGGCAACATCAGCACCCTGTGATTTCACCCATTTCACTCTACAGACTTAAAAAGCCTTTTATTTTTATAAAAACAGTACATTTCACTCTACTTCAAGAAGAAATATTGTTGGTACGTTGTAGTAACTTGATTGTTTCACTGCACTGCAAATTCCTGCGAGCCGCTCCCACCCTTGTTGAAAAGGCTCATGGGCACTTTCAGTCATTTGCTGCGTTCCCAGAAGCAGCGTTACTGCTGAAGTTTAGTTTCCCAGTAACGCAGTTTTTAAAGTAATTTCCTATACCTTGGAATATCTTTGTAGGGAATACTAGAATTAAGAAGTTGCAAAGGTTTAAATGCCAACTGTTACACTTGGCTACACGCACACACCCCCCAATCAGATCAAATAAGCATTTAACTAGTCCTACCGGCATGTCTAAAGTTGTTTTTAAAAGGAAGGTCTGATCTGCAGAAATTTCATAAAACAAAAAGAAATGTTTATATTGTTTGCTTTAAGCCAGTTAGTTGCATTTCTTCATTATATATTTTTTTAAAAAAATTAACATCATGTTTTGAGATCTCATTTCCATGCAGTACTTTTTGTTCCAAATAACTTACAGAAGTGATAAAAGATTCAAGTATTTTAGTTTTGTAATATTTACTAAATAAAAAGTATTTTAAAGAGATAACTAAACAGTATTACTTAACATTAATTTTAAATGAAAAATCACCACCAAAAGGCTACCAAGATATTTTCTATGAACAGTTTTAAAAAATACTTTGCAATATAAGACTGATCCATTATAACCTATTGTTATTTTAGCACAACATAGTAACTTTTGTGCCATACTCTCCGTGGAAACGCCTACTGAACTGACATTGGCATAGGAGCTCTTTAAAACCCCTATGCCTGCAGCGGCTAAACCGCCGCTGCCTGAGGAGGAGAGCCCGTGGAGAAAGGGAAGTCGCGCCAGCATTCCCGAGCGCTCTGCTTACGCGGGATGTGCTCCTGGGCCAAATGGTCCGATGTAATACACAGCAGTCCTAAGCGTTCTCTAGTTCAGCACTAAAAGCACTTTTAGAGGCCCCTCTTCTACTCTAACCCATACAAGAATTAGTTTGGCAAGCCACGAGGCTATTTGAAACACGTTCATGTGTACAAGTTTTCATGGATTTCTGGCTCAAAAGGTTCAGTGTCTTCCATTGGCCGTAACACAAGGAGAAAAAAATTATCCTCAATGAAAATGTAACCGAGACCCAGCCAAATCATTTTAAGTCGATACTTTGAAAACCAGAACCTTCTCTCTATTACATTCTTGAAAATTGCATTGGATATCAAAGCAGTTAATATCCTCGTGTACGCCTTAGACCAGCCAAGTTGAAGAGACTTGGGGAAAAAGCTATGGAAATGCAAGGCCTATGGGATTTTTACCTGTCAAACCACCTCTTAAGCAGAATAAAAGGAATAAAATGAAAGACTGGTGACTTGGAAATTTTTTATACCCCTGTTTAAAATGTGTATTTTTCAAAAGAAAACCTATATTTACGCACCTAGATACAACTACCATGTAAGTTATCAATCTAGGGGACACAAAGTTCAGCGATGATCAATTAGACAAGCCACTGCTATGCCAAAAGCCACCAGCAATCTGTATCTAATAGCTTTCACTGGACTTTAACGTTACTCACCTGGCAAGATTTCCGTAGTTAGGAAATGAACATTACCTTACAGATTAGTTATTTGATACAGACTACATTGAAAGCATATACTGTAGGATGCTATAGAAAAATAATTAGAGAGCTGTTCTTTTTCAAAGCAAATCATTCTGATTTCTGTTACTAAATAATGAAACAACAAATGACTATTCATACTCTTCAGTTAAATCTCCCTCTGCTGGAACTGCTGGAAAGGGTCCAGCAAAGGGCTACAGAGATGATGAGGGGACTGGAGCATCTTTCTGATGAGGAGAGGCTGAGGGCCGTGGGGCTGTTCAGTCTGGAGAAGAGACGACTGAGGGGGGATCTTATCAATGCTTATCAATCCTTAAAGGGTGGGTGCCGGGGGGTGGGAACAGTCTGTCTTCGGTGGTGCCCAGTGACAGGACAAGAGGGAACGGGCACAAAAGCATAGGAAGTTCCATTTTAACACGAGGAGGAACTTCTTTACTTTGAGGGTGGCAGAGCACTGGCACAGCTGCCCAGAGAAGGGGGGGAGTCTCCCACTCTGGAGCCATTCCAAACCCGCCTGGACGTGTCCTGTGCCACTGCTGGAGGTGCTCCTGCTCAGGCAGGGGGTGGCACTGGGGAAGCTCCAGAGAGCCCTGCCAACCCCCACCAGTCTGGATTCCGGGATTCCTATATGTCAGTACAGCACATCAAACACTACATCTACACTACACATCCATAACACAGACATGAGTTGTGAATGACAAAATAGCTTCATCATTTTTTCAACCTGTACTCAAAACTTGATGAGATACAGTTTTTGCATACATAATTCAAAATAAAACTGGACTAGAAATCCATTCTTTAAATTTGTAATTTGCTGAGTCGCTAACTATTTTAAACTGTAGCAGCTGTTACAAGTTTGAACAGGCATTTCAAATTCTAACTAAAAACCCCACAATTCTTGTAAAACGATACACTCATGAACTAATATAACAGTATTGTACGCATTTACATATAGATATTCATTACATGGAAGTGTAATGAAGTACATTCATTACTTAGGCAGCAATGACGTAGTAAGAACGCCGAGGGCAATGAAGAAGGATTTCAGGGCCTTGGGATGACTGGGTAAGGGATCGAGAGCCCAAGTCTTGTTTTCTTCTATCCCTCCAGTTGCGGGGAATGATGAGGGGGTCGACAGGCAGAGCCAGCAGGGCAATGACTGGCTCCGAACTTGGTGCTACCGGCAGGGTTTTGGGTTCTTTGGTCCCGGCCTGATTTACAGAACACCAGGCCTGCTGGCAGCAGATAGGAAAAGCCTGTCTCGCAGGGGGACAAGGATTCTAGGACTGGAGTGAGAAGGGCTCACTGAAAGAGCTTTAAAACTAGGGGGATGGGCACGTAACTGGGCTCGATAGAGGCACCTGGGGGTAGCAGCTCAGCACTGGGAGGCAGAGTGCTGGTATTTTTGAGGACTGAAAGGCCCACCACCCCTCAAGGGCAAAAACTACACACTCATTGGCTTTTCTGAAATGCCTGTACACCAACACGTGTAGCATGGGGAATAAACAGGAGGAGTTAGAGATCTGTGTGCGGTCACAGGGCCATGATCTCATTGCAATTACTGAGACGTGGTGGGATGGCTCACATGACTGGAACACTGTCATGGAGGGCTATGTTCTCTTTAGGAAAGATAGGCCAGCGAGGCGAGGTGGCGGAGTCGCTCTTTGTGACAGAGCAACTGGAATGTATCGAGCTCTCCCTGGGAGCAGACCAAGAGCAAGTTGAGAGCTTGTGGGTCTTAAGGGGCAGGGTAACAGGAGAGACACTGCTGTGGGTGTCTGTTACAGGCCACCTGATCAGGATGAGGAAGTTGACGAGGCCTTCTACAGACAGGTGAGAATCGCCTCACAATCACAGGCCTTGGTTCTCATGGGGGACTTCAACTACCCTGACATCTGCTGGGAAGGCCACACAGCTGGGCACGTACAGTCCAGGAGGTTCCTCCAGTGCCTTGATGATAACTTGTTGGCTCAGGTGGTGGAGGAGCCCACCAGGAGAGGTGTACTACTGGGCCTAGTACTGACAAACAAAGAGGGACTGGTGGAGGATGCTAAGGTTGGGGGCAGACTGGGCTGCAGCGATCATGAGAAGATTGAGTTCAGGATTAAGTGCAGCATACACAAAATGACAAGTACGGTTGAAACAAATTTCAGGAGGGCTAACTTTGATTCCTTCAAGGAATTGCTTGGACAAATCCCATGGGAGAGGGCTCTAGAGGGTAAGGGGGGGTCAAGAGAGCTGGCTGCTATTTAAGCATCACTTCCTCCAAGCTCAGGATCAGTGCATCCCAAAGAGATCAGGCAAGGGAAGGAGATCTGCATGGCTGAGCCAGGACCTTCTGAAAAAGCTCAGGTGGAAGAAGATGCTCACTGCTTGGGAAGAGTATAAGAATGCTGTCAGGGTATGCAGGGAGGAAACAAGGAAAGCCAAGGCAGCCTTGGAATTGAACCTGGCAAAGGGATGTCAAGGCCAACAGGAAGGGTTTCTTTAAGTATATAGGAGACAAAAGGAAAACTAGGGAAAATGTGGGCCCGCTGTTGAATGAGACAGGTGCTGTGGTGACAGATGATGCAGAGAAGGCGGAGTTGCTGAATGCATTCTTTGCTTCTATCTTCACTGCTCGGGCCAGTCCTCATGAGACCCCGAGTTTGTGGGTAACAGAGAAAGTCTGGGGGAAGCAAGACTTTCCCTTGGTTGATGAGGAACAAGTTAGAGATCGGTTAGATAAACTGGACATCCACAAGTCCTTGGGGCCTGATGGGATGCACCCTCGAGTGCTGAGGGAGCTGGGGGAAGTCATTGCTTGGCCACTCTCCATCATCTTTGAAAGGTCCTGGAGGACAGCTGAGGTGCCTGAGGACTGGAGGAAAGCCAATGTCACTCCAGTCTTCAAAAAGGGCAAGAAGGATGACCTGGGAAACTACAGGCCTGTCAGCCTCACCTCCATCCCTGGAAAGATGATGGAACAGCTTGTTCTGGATGTCATCTCAAAGCACCTGGATGAAAAGAAGGCTATCAGACGTAGTCAACACGGATTCACCAAGGGGAAGTCACGTCTGACTAATCTGATAGCCTTCTATGATGGGGTGACTGGATGGGTGGATGAAGGGAGGGCAGTGGATGTTGTCTACCTTGACTTCGGCAAGGCCTTCGACACTGTCTCCCACATCATCTTCATAGGCAAGCTTAGGAAGCGTGGGTTAGATGAATGGACAGTGGGGTGGATTGAGAACTGGCTGACACATAGAGCTCAGGGGGTTGTGGTTAGTGCTGCAGTCTAGTTGGAGGCCAGTAATGAGTGGTGTCCCTCAGGGGTCAGTACTGGGTCCAGTCCTGTTCAATATATTTATCAATGACCTGGATGAAGGGATAGAGTGTCCCATCAGCAAGTTTGCTGATGACACTAAACTGGTAGGAGTGGCTGACACACCAGAAGGCTGTGCCGCCTTACAGCGTGACCTGGACAGGCTGGAGAGTTGGGCAGAGAGAAACCTAATGAAATTCAACAAGGGTAAATGTAGGGTACTGCATCTGGGGAGGAATAACCCCGTGCATCAGTACAGGTTGGGGGCTGACCTCCTGGAGAGCAGCTCTGTGGAAAGGGACCTGGGAGTGCTGGTGGCCAACAGGATGCCCATGAGCCAGCAATGTGCCCTGGTGGCCAAGAGGGCCAATGGCATCCTGGGGTGCATCAAGCAGAGTGTGGCCAGCAGGGCGAGGGAGGTCATCCTCCCCTTCTGCTCTGCCCTGGGGAGGCACACCTGGAGCACTGTGTCCAGTTGTGGGCTCCCCAGCTCAAGAAAGACAGGGAACTGCTGGAGAGGGTCCAGCAAAGGGCTATGAAGATGATTAGGGGATTAGAACATCTCTCCTATGAGGAAAGGCTGAGGGACTTGGGGCTTTTTAGTCTAGAGAAAAGAAGATTGAGGGGGGATCTTACTAATGCTTATAAATACTTAAGGGACGGGTGCCAGGGGGATGGGAACAGTCTTTTTTCAGTGGTGCCCAGTGACAGGACAAGAGGTAACAGGCACAAACTTGAACATAGGAAGTTCCATTTTAACATGAGAAGGAACTTCTTTACTTTGAGGGTGGCAGAGCATTGGCACAGCTGCCCAGAGAGGGGGGGTAGTCTCCCACTCTGGAGCCATTCCAAACCTGCCTGGACGTGTCCTGTGCCACTGCTGGAGGTGACCCTGCTCTGGCAGGGAGGTTGGACTAGATCTCCAGAGGCCCCTTCCAACCCTGACCATTCTGTGATTCTGTGAAGCGTAATTTATTAATTCTACGTCGTTTTGTAATTTAAATGGTAAAGATTGCCTCCCCCCAAGTGGTTTCTTATGCTTACCATCAGGTTTTAGCAATGCAAGCATTCTAGTTTATGTTGCTAGTCTTTTAACATCCTGAATAATCTAGCAAATTAATCTGATCTTTACCACAGCAATAAAATAATAAATTTAAATAACGAATGAAAATACAAAAGCAGCCCTCAAATAAGAGTAGAGCAATAAGGCTCTACTCAATTTGGCACTGAAGTAATTGTGTTCCTCTCCTATTCCACCCGGTTTCTTGTGCTGGCCTCTGCTCTGACAGGAACACGCGTCGCAGCTTCCCTACTGCCACCAAAACCCTCGTGTGTCCCAAATACGGATCCGCCTCGAGGGACAGCTGCTCCTCGAGGCACCGAGTGCCTCCTCAGGGCACGCCAACAGAAGGCTTGCTTTCCCAAAAGCCCGCACCAGCCTTGTCTCCCAGAAGCCAGACAACTGCATTCTTTCTCTCATAGTATTCGAAGGATTTCCAACAGCTGATTATTCCTATTCAAAAAAATAACTGCACCAGTACATAAATTTTCTCTGTTTGAAAAGGAGAAATTTTGTGTTCCAAAATTCCCCGCACTAAGTGGAAGGCCGTCTACATTTAGTTGTCTTCTGACTGCTGTAGCACATCTTGTTGTCTATATCGAAAGACAACCTTTTTCTTTGGGTAAGGTTTCATGAGCTTGATTATATGGTATAATATGTCTATAATCCTTTATTACCTGAACTGATTTTAAAACATATCAAATATTTCTAATGCTAAGTAGGGTAAACAATTGAGACACCACACACGACAAGTATTAGAGCCACATTCAAATTCTGCTTAAACTTTGGCATGTTTCCTTTGGTTTTGTGTACTTTTGAAAAAATTAAAGCAGACATTCCATAATTTCTAAAACAAATTCTGTAATAATGAAAATGGAAATAGTGAAGAAACACGAGCTCTCCTGTAAATAAACATCTGCAGGCAAATATCCCAAGAATTCCTAAATAAGCTCTCATATCCCTTATAAAATACCGAGACTACCTATAAATCTGTCTACATCTGTTACCACTGCGATCTTTACCGGAACATCAAAACCACCACCATCTTTTCGTCTGCCTTCCAGCAACAATGAATTATGTTGGGCTATCTTCTTATAAAAGTTGCACCAACATTTTATTAACAGAAATAACGCTTATACTGAAAATAACAGATAATACGCACATGACAAATGAAAAAGCAAATTCCTTCAGATCAATAGCTCATAGCCGCTCTGCAAAAAGAGCAGCTCTTCAAACGCAAACGGTTTCTAGAAATTTCAATGATATTCTGAATTTTCACTCAGATGTATCCTTCTTCCACATCAACTTGACATAAACACTACCCTCTATATATTTCTAGGGTTGGATTTCTTTCCTTTGCTTGACAGTTCACCCATTCCCAGCGATCCCTTAAATATCTACATCAAAGCCAGTGGGAAGCCTGCCAGAATTCTTGTTTTCCTTAGTCTCCAGTCATCAACAGGTTACGCAAAAACAGGCTCTGGTAAATACACTTTACAGTTCTGCTCAGTTACACAACTTGAATGTAAAATATTTTCATACAATTTCCACGCAGCCTCTTATGTCAGGGAAAGAGAGAGTGTGTGTGTGTGTGTGTGTGTGTGTGTAAAATCACACACACCTAGGTACTTCAGTATTATCATACATCGGGTACAAACAAACACAAAAGGCTCCAAAATACGGTGATACGATGAAGAAACCAAGAAGAGGCAGGAGGTCTAGTTTTCCCTATACGGTTTCCCCAGGAAGAGCAACACACCCACACAGTACCTCCGTTTTCACTTTGTTATCCCCGAAGCAGAGGTGCTGAAGGTAGGCAGCCGCGTTCGCCTGCACCGACGGGAACTGGTGCTGCAGCATGTGAATGACTTCAGGCAGTTCTGGATCTCGCCAAGCAAACTCCCTGCGTTACATGAACACATTCAAGAGAAGGCATTAGTTATAAAAGTATGTTTATTCACTGACTAGAATTACTAGAGCATCTTAAGTGGTTTTCAACAATTCCGTTTCTGTTCTGGAATGTCAGGGCTGGGAGGAAACACAGGTACGTTAGAGTAACTGAGTCACATCACCTGTTAGTCTTCTGGTTGGAAAAGGATGGTTTACATCCTATGTTCTCCAGTTAGCTTGGCTGTTGATCACACAAATAAATATATAGTAAAATTATACCAACCCAAACACTGAAGCCTACATAAATCTCCCCAAACTTAAATATATAATGCAACAGACACCCACTTAACAATGCTGCTCAGGGACATCCCTTCCACACAACATTTTTTTTCTCAGTGCTCAGTGTTCATCCTAGTCTGAAGTCAGTTATACAGCAACAAAAGCTGCGCAGCCTGAAATTTCATCAACGTGATCAGATGTAGGAAGTTTGCACATAATTTGAGTTATTCGGGGATTGTAAACTTAAAATCATTAAAATCAAATCTTCATTAAACAAAACGATTTTCTGCAGACAAATCCTGGAAAAGTCATTAAACATATGAAACCAATTCACAGATTTAGAAATATACCCATTAGTATTTGCTGGGCTATTTCCCTTCTGTACAGGAAGACTGAGGGGAAGAAAAAAAAAAAGTAGTATCTAAGTTTTCCCATGCTCAAAAATCCAAGTAAATTTAAAAAGAAAATTTTTATTTTTGAGACTGCAGGATAGGGCCAAACTAGAAAATAACTGGATCACGCTATAAGCCTTCTGGAACACAGGAAGCCCCGAAGATTTCAGTGTGAGACTCTGGTCTGACCACAGCTAGTAGCTATTGTTTTTCAGAGTTTATTTGGTGCCCTGCTGTTCCCTAGGAAAGACTCCCAAGGCATCACTGCAGTCCGTATCCTCCAGTATGAGGTGCTCCACTTTCAGTCGTTTCTAAACCAGTGGAGCGTGAAATGCGCTTTCAGGACAAGGAGTGTCCAGAAGCTGCCTCAATGAACTGGCAACGCGAGGGTGGACTGGAACTTCCAGCCATGCCATAGCCACGCTGAAGACAGACAGTACCATAAATCCCCCCGAGCTCTGCATGGTTCTCATATTCCCATTTTCCAATACAAGGTTTTAATGAATAGTGTCTCTACTAAATTGTGATAATATTAGACTTGTCACGTGCCCGCACTGGGTACATATATTTACAACATCAAACTAGTAACTATTTTAAAAATATGGATGTGTATTGGCTTTCAAAATGGTGTATTTATATATCATTTTTAAACTTACATTGTTCTGAAATTTAAGCAGGCTGCTCACAAAAAATTCGTTCAAATAAATTGGGTATGTACTTTCTAATTTTCAAACTCTGATTCCCCTTCCCACAAAGAGAAAACTTACTACAATATTACAGGTTGCTCTGCAGAGTTACACGAAAATATTTGGAATAATCCAGTCAATTCTTATTAAATTTGTAAGCATTTCCTGTAATAACTTCTACATGAAAATAAACATGGAAGAAAAATGCAATAATAACTAAATCCATAAAAGGTGCTCCTTCTTACTGTAGCAAGTAGACTGCATTTATTACTTAGGTTATAAATGGATAGAGCTCAATACCTAAATGAGTCATGATTGTTTAAACAATGTAAAACTGGAATGTGCACAACCAAGTGCCATGTATATTTTCAAGGCATGTGTTTAAAATCTTATTATGGCAAATATGTATGATTCTTTAAAGCACAAACAGACTTGCCTGGGGTCTTTCTGAATGCTGTCGATGGATGGGGATCGCGTGGTCCCATCGTCGGCGGGCGTTGCGTGCTGCAGCCTGTTATAACTGGACTCCGACAGGCGATACTGCATTGACCTGTAGGGTTCCGCATAGGTAGCTGTTGTGTTCAGGGCATAATTATTTCTTTGGTATGTGAGTGTGCTACGCTGACTGGATGATCTTTGCAGATTTCCGACTCCTAGTATAAAATCAGTATGAAAACAAACTCGGTAACGTATGTCTATTGAAGAGAAGAGGCAATACATGGTTAAAGCGTAACCCAAAACCCCCAAACCATCAGTCTTAAAAAAGCATACCGTGCTCAATGTTGAAAGATATTGCTATCGCCAGATTTAAGGGAGCAACTACCCAGGGAAGACAGAGGGGTTGGTTACAGAACTAAAGGTCTGGTGGAATCAGGCTTATGCCTCAGCTTGCCTCAAAAAGTATTTGAAGTAACTAGTGTATCTTGTGCCTTTAAGCAGAAATCAGGATAGAAAATGTTTTCAAAGTTTTATAATAAAATTCAATTACTAACAGTCACATCATTTCCCAATTGTACTAAAAAGGAAAAATAAGTAAACAAAAATGTATGTAGTTTAGATGGTATTTGCCTTTTGCCAAGTACACGTACATTTTCCCTGACAAAAAGCTAACAAGCATGATTCCAACCATCAAGCTCATCATTTCAAAACCAGGAACACATATCTTTCGGAATTAACAGAGCTGTTGCGGTAACTTTTGCTTTTCCAAGGTACGCGCTAGTAGGTAGACAATTCCAGTTTCTAGTTACGTTTCCTCACTGGCCCATCCTGACAAGCTTGTTTACGCTAGGTTGCAGAAGACAGGAGAACTGCAAAAACCGTTGCCTCCTTCACCATTCCACACCCTTCGCATTTCAGTTACATTAAAAAAAAAACCCAAAAACATTAAAAAGCAATTTTCAAATGTGTGAAAATGTGACATATGAGTCGGATATTTCCCTATAAGTATTTCCAGAGAGTTACTTAGTTAAATGAATAATATTTTGGGAGTTTTTGGAAATTACTCCACTATACAAATTATCTCTCTTTACAGAAAATCTGTTCTAACACTAATCTAATGCCTACGCGCTTCATAATATATGAGTAGCAATTCTATGAAATACCACAGAAATATTTCAGTTTCAATATTCAATCTTCAGATATAGTATTTTAACATTAGCCTTTGCTGAGAAGTTGGGTAAAACCAGCATTTTTACTGTGAAAGCTGTGGTAGGTAATTTAAGTGCACAAGCTATCATTTTACTCTATCGATGAATAAAAAAAAATATGAACAAACTCAATTCGTAAGAGAATGATGCATGGGGAATGCAAGAGGAAGCAATAAATGTTTTGTGTCATGAAATACACTTTGCTTGGATCTACCTGCGTGTGCAATATCAAACAGAAAATATTGGGACCAAAGCTGACACTGATATACAGCCCCAAGTATTTCTTGCAAGCACCACAAAAGCTTTATAATTCCTGCTGGTTATTTAAGTCCTTCAAACCTAATTTCTGCCTCCATTAATTTATAACACCTAGTTTTTTCTCTTTAAACTGGCATTATATATCTCATATTCGTTGTCATATGTGCCCCAGGCTCCAGAAAAACTCCAGTAAGTAAATTAACATGACTCTGGGACACAGTCCGTGAAGAGTCTGGAAGTCCCTCACCCACCTGACCCCGTGCGGTACAGCGCAGACTGGGACCCCTGGTGCAGCTCAATCGTCCCGTGGTTCGGACTACGGTACACCGGACTGTAGTAAGTTCTGCCTTCATAGATAGGGGTGATGTGCAAGTCCGGAGATACGGTTGATCGCAGCTCTTGTCCTAGCTGACTGTGTTGACTGGCGTATGAACTCCTCAGGCCTGAAACCCAGAAGAGGGAAATATGTACACAGCCCGTATCAATTAAAAATAATAAAGCTGTCATGCTTGAATCTTTCTTCTTTTAGCCAAGAAAAGGTGTTAGCTATATCTACGGTTATGAAGATTTATTCACTAAACTTCTTTCCGTTATTAAATGATCCATACTGAAAGATTCATTGACAAAGCGGCATTTCTTTGACGTACAGTTTTGTCCATACACTGACAACTTCAAGTTTTCCAACTCAATTTTTTTTTGGTAGCATTTACAATTAAAAGTCTGAAACATCCAGAGTAAAAGCTAAGTCAGCATGTGCAGTTCACAGACGCAGCGATGAGGAGGGAAGCTGTGACCCTGACAGCAACGCAGCTGTGAAACAGGGCACAGCCTGATGGGGGGTCACAATCTTGGAAGTGAAACGGTACGTAGCAGTGAGAGCAAAAGTTCTCCTGGTAGAGGCAGCAGAGATTTAAGGCTGCGGAGACAAGTCTTTATAAAGGTTTAAACAGCCCTTGATGTGTGTGTATACATAAACTGCTATGCTGCAGCTGTACGAGAATCTCTTTTTTCACGCCGCCTTTCAGCTGCCCCTCTAGAGTTCCTTTTAATTCTCCCCTGCCTCATTTAACGTAGCTTCCTCAGCAGCGGACCTCCTGCTACCGCTTTTGCAGGGATAGATCCAAGTACATTCTTGGCAGAGGTGCAGAACAGCAGTTCGAACAGCGCTGCACAAGCTCAGACTTCTCCATGTGAAGGTTCCCCCCGTATGCTCCACGCAAACTTCATTCACGTTGCCGAGAATGTCCTCCCGTGCATTCCAGCGTGCTGCTGTATTTCTGTAACCGGCATTGACGTATGTTTCCCCTTACTATTGCACTAACTGAATTAACAACCAATCTCCTGTTAAATTCACCGCTGCAGTTCTGATTAGGAGGTTGGCGGTACAGTCTTAATGCTGCATTTCTTCTTTTTCAGCCCTTGAATGTTTTTCGCCATACAGCACCACCCCTCCCATTGATTATCTAACGCACGCTTTGGATGGATTTTGCTTCCCGGTGTTGGCGTTGTACGAACTAGCTGCCCTTCACCAGCCTTCGCAGCTATGTTTAATGCTTTCCTTTAAAGCATCCCAGTTCCCCTATTTTATAAATTATACTTCCAGAGTCTATGGAGAAGCACTAATAAACTAAACTGGGTAGAGGAAAAATAGAATTTAGTTAATCCTGAGAGTTCATCGTTTCCTACTTCAGTTTTGTCAGGTTCTGTACTGCTCTTTAACTGAGGGTACAGAGCTTTTGCAACAGGATGCAGCACCCAAAGGAGAAGCTCTTCTGCACTCAGCAGTTTCTCACCTACCCTTACTCTTAAGATTCTTTTGGAAGCATTTCAGATTTGCTGGATGTCAGTATTCCTCTCTGATCTCCCACACTTCTGCATCAGCTCTTTCACCGCCCTACACGCTCCTGACAGCCTCCTTGGCCGAACCTTTAGCTAGCTAAGTGCTAAACAAGCCTCAGATGCTCTTCTTAAGCCACACCCATACTTATTTTCAAACTCTGTTTACTTCTAGATTATATAATTGCTACATAATACTTTTGCCACCTACAAAATATTTTGAATATTACACTACCAGAAAAATTCTCTTTAATTTTGAAAAAAAATTATTTTTAAGGTCTGTATTCCAGTCTTTTGAATTTTTACTTCCTTTGAAACAATTATACAATACTTCTTCCGCCTCTGAGATCCACCTTGCCATGGGGTCGTCTTCCACTCGCTGACTTTTCTTTACTGCGTCTTACAATGGCCCAAACCTCCCCTTCACCCCTTTTGAACTCACTCCTGTTCCTTCCGTTGTTGGCATTCTTTGCTTAGTCTGTGATTTCACCAGTTTTGTTCTTTTAATTAAATTCTTCGAAGTAAAGATGACCATACACACTTCCCATTATATTGCAGCATAGAAGCGGGACAATCGCATCCACCCCACTCGGTCTCAGACCAGCATTCCTCGTGCTTCCCTGCCGAGACTGCTAACCTAACTTCTTCCATCTTACAACATAATTTATTGTCATCTTTCTTGCCTAAAATTGTATGCAGAGTTTATCTACAACACTTACCCACTACATCAAATCATAAATGGTTAACAGAGTTAGAAAAAAGTTAGCAAATAAGTATGTAACATATGGATGGTATAGCCGAGGCAAACACATTTTTAAATGTTCAGTCGTTCAAATTCAAGTGAGACATAAAACCAGCATAATTTTTGGGTTTAAAAGATATTTTAAAAACTACTTTATAAAATTAATACTGTTTTGTTCACTTTGGCATTACCGTTGTAGGCACTATAGCTTTAGCAGCAAGCAAAGCAACCGAATACGCAAGCGAACTATGCAAAGGTAACGACATGATGGAGATTACAGAAAAACTTCAAAATCCAATTAAGCAGTGATGTGTAACCAAATGTATCCTGCATTTGAATATTTTTTCCCCCCTCAAATCACAGATCTGCTCTATCAGTGCCTGCAAGGAAACCCTTGGGGGTCTCACAGGTCATGACTAAGAAAACACGTCTACAGGTGGTGACAACAGAGGGACTTCACCAAGGCCAAGCCGGCGCCTGGGCCCGTGGGCAACGCAGAGCAGGCAGTTGGACCTGCGCCTCCCAGATGACAACGCTGTCTCCTGGGAAGACTCTGTTCTTATCAACACTTCAATTTTCCCAGAACACACACCACACGGATGCCCTCCTGAGAGACTGTCAGCACAGAAGGAAGAGAGGACCTGACCTTATCACCATCCTCTCCTTCGGCTTGCACAGCGGGGCAGAGTTTTGGGCTGTACTAAAGGCTGCTGCTATCACAACGGTCACCCTACATTTAAGCTGAAGTACTTTGAGATAGTCTAGAAATTTTAAGGAAAAAAAGACTGAAATCCAGTGGTACCAAGTCACGTATTTTAAGAACAAACTACCCCTAAACCTAGTTCCAGCCTAGTATCTTTTACTTTGTGTATAACCTGCACATACGTTTAAATGTACTTTATCTTTGAAAATACTGAAATGCCTCTGTTTGGAAGACTCAGAATATCATTTAGTTACTTAAAACATACGATTTACTTTAATGCATGGCTAGCAATCTAGTAATTAAAGAGAAAGACAGTATTCACTGTGAACTTAGGGTACGATTGACTCACAGTGTTTGAGGTCAGTATTTACAGCTGATTTGATACATCCATCACAATTATGTCCTGGTGCTACAATGTTTCATCCACAAACGGACTACGGCATTCCGGGTTTTCTACAGCTGTAGGTTCGTTCCAAGTTTTAAGCTGTGTCTTTACCTTTTTACTAACCTGTAAGGCTGTCTGGACGCGGAGGGACCATTCTCTCATATATATCATACTGCTGTCCATACTGTTCAATATCGTGGATTGTTCTTTGCAGTGTCGTTCCCAAATGCTGTGGAACTGCAGTCATGCCAGAATGCTTCGGGGAAGAAGATCCCAGCTGAGTTTGGGATGGAGAAGCTACTCTGGTTTGTACATCAGTCAGGGCAAGAGGAGAGCCAACTCTGACTGAAGCTTGGTACTGGGAAGAGCCGCCACTGGGATTTGCCGTCTGTCTGGAGGTAACCGAGCCGATCCGCCGCACAGCCGTCGGGGAGGCAGGTCTCTGTGCGGCATACGGGGATGCTGCCCGCTGTGCTGGCAGGGTAGTGGATGAGTATGCATGAGAAGTAAGAGATCTTTGCTCAGTGACCGATGGAGAACCATACCCGCTACCCAGAGACGCTCGCAGAGACCCCCTCGAAGGGGAAACCCCTGTGGTGACCACGTAAGAGGGAGACTGTGCCCTGGATGGGACTGAACTGACACGTCTCATGACTCGGTTGGTAGCAATATTTACTGAAGGCTGTTTAAAAACAAAAACATTTATTAGTTTTATCATTTGGGACTTGTAGTGGATACTTTTCTCCCATAAGACAGAGAAGTCAACAAGAAATGCGCACAACTTAACAACACATAAAAGCAGCTGAAGAGTAGCTCTTATGCTAAAAGTAATTCCTTCAAGTTTTCCTATAAAATAACTTTTTTCCTAACCAGTATTTCTTAATATATAAATTGGCAATTTAACATAAAAAAAAAAAAAATCTGTTCCTCATTCTTATTTGGCTTTCTATGTTAATATGCACCTACGCTTTCTTTCCTCACTACTCTACCACTTTGGAAATTCAGGAGCAGTAATGCACGGAGTCCTAGTACAAGCTAATAAAGTGGTGTCCGTTACTGTCTTAGTCTCATTCTGATTAATGAAAAAGGAGGCGGAAAAGGCCAGAAACAGCACAAGGTACAGGAACACAAATACCATCTTCCTTTAAGCACTACGCTTACATACAGGCTAAATCGTAGGCGGCTTTCCCCAATATCACAACTGAATGTTAAGCAAGTGATACTTTCTTGACATCCTATTAGCAGCATACTCTGCAGTCAGGAGTCCCCGGAAGTTTTACTTCATTTCAGCTGCAGTGAACAAACCGGATTACGTGCATGCTGATTTCAGCTATGTCTGCTGCAAGCCATTTCTGCTTTTTAACCAGGGAAGGTGTTAAATAAAAGTGTGATTTAATAGCATTAATTCCAGCCTATACTAAGGTAGGTCCAGCTCTACAATTATTGTCTTATAAAACTGTGTTACAGACAGCGCACAGACAGAGATAAAGTGTCCTATTTTGAGCATACCTGGACTGATGTCTGCCCTTCAGCTCGCGAGCTTCTCACCAAATGGTTATTAGTGGTTCCAATCAGGGAATGCTGCTGTCTGTTTTCCGATTTGCTCAAGTTTTGGCTGTTATGGAAACTGCTTACTTCCTGGTAACCACTGTCAGAGTAAGAATTCATTTGTGTTGAACTTCTTGAGTTACCTACAGACCCTGCAGATATGAAGCCCGCATAAGAACAAAAGCATTGAACAAACTTCACAAAAATAAAATATTATGTAACTTTGTTATTTGTTGCATTAATAATTGTATTACATTTTTATACAGCCAATACAGAAATATATTCTAATATTTAAAATGCACACAACAGACCCTCACTTTCATGGAGAGATGTCTGCTCTGGTGAGTAGAGGTTCCCTTGTTCTGGGTCTGTCCTAATGTCATAGGCGTTGGTGTGAACACTCTCTGACACTCGGGGTTTGTTTACACCGGTGGTTGGAGGATCTGAAAGAATAAATTAATTAGATAAACCCGATGTTTCATATGTAAGTTTCCTGAAAACTCAATAACCATAGTTTTCTTACACACACTAATGAAGAACTGACTTCCAACATAAACAGTCTACTGGTAGACGGGTATCATCTACCAAACTCAATGTAAAGAACGTTAATACTAACGGCTGAGAATCTTGCTTCCTCTAGTTTTGATGTAGTTCTACAATTCTAATTTTTCAAATGTACGTTCCAACCTATTTTAATGAAAAGTGTAGCTGATTCCCTAGTAAGTAGACTTTGCAGAGCAGAAACATTGTGCAACTGTGCCGTAGCGAGAGGGCAGCTATCGCTTCTCAAAGTCCTATTGCCTCAAGAGCTTCATAAGTAAAAGGCTGAGTTGAATTTCATCCCTGCTTGTGTACCATCAACAGAAGTTACTGCAAATTTTATACATTTTTTACTTCATATACTACTGTCCAAATGTTTATTTTTAACAACGCTTGAGCTAACTTCAGTTCAAAGACTCTCAGCTGAACTGTACTGCCAAAGGGCAGTGTCATCATACCTAAGAGAAAGTGAAGGAGACATCACAACGCTACTATGAGAAAGGAAAAAGTTAAACACAGTCTGAAAAAAAGATAAAGATAAGGACACAAAACAACAAGAAAAACTGAATCAAAATTATTTTGACAGAAACATTAAGCATTCAATTGCCAACATGTTACACGCTGATGAGGAACAGGCGTCAGAGACGCAGGAGGAAACGTGGGTTACGTTTAGAGGTAACGGCAGATACGCAAGTTCTTGCTGAAGAAATGTATGAATGAGCCTCGAGTGGAAACCAAAAGAAACATGCTAAGAAGCACCAGTCTAGTACACACTCCTGCGACTGCTTCGCGACCAAAGTGGCGAGTTGTGGACAGCGCAGCCTGCTAAGTGCTCTGTGAAAATGAATATAGCAGCACGGTACAGAAAGAGGCAACACACAGAAGTGTCATTACACTGCCATAAACTCCATCATCATCCCTAGAAACGACACAGAGAACCAACACCGAAATAACCCAGTCACAGCTCCTGTTACACTAACTCAGAAGCAGATCATAACAGACACCGGTGGGCATTATATGTTCTTCAGAATAAAGGACTTGTGGGGACCGGGACATTTAAATTACTCTCTCATTACATTTAACTTCAATATTTCAATCTTCAGCCTTTTTCGTTTAAATGATACAAGGCCCTGTTATTTTAGTTACTTGATATTACATGATACTAAACCGATGTCAAACTGACAAATAATCGATTTTGGGAGACGCGCAGGAAGACTGAAGTTCAATTGTGCAGTGCCGGACAGATGTTGCTAAGACAGAGGTCTGAACCAAAACCTCACTCGCCTCACACATCTGCCACCAAGCAAATGCTTTCACAGCACTAAAAAATAAAGATTGTTTAGGCTCTCTAACAAAGGCAAGAATGCACAATAAAATGAATTGTTGTCTTTCTATCTTCCTCTGCTACTATAAATCATGAGGAGAGTGCCCTAAATAAAATAATAGTCTTTTCATAAATTGCTGCTGATCTAATATTCTATTTAAAGCATCTGCAAAACAACATCATTTTATATTTCTGTTAAAAACTCTGTATAATTCTACTGCATAAAGAAATTTGAGCTACGGTCACATCTTATCATCTGCTGACGTTTTTTGATATAAACTACTATCTGCAGTCAGGAAAAAAGGTGATTTAAGGGAAGGTTTTCATTCACCTTTAACTTCAGTATTTTCAGATCGCAGTCGGTAAAGCATCACCTAGTGACACTTCTTCAAAATAAAGCTCAAGAGTGAATCTGTAAGTAAAACCTACAATCATGCTATAATCACAACAGAAATGTAAACGGTAAAGGAAGTGTATATCAGAAAATTTTAAGCAAAACAAAAAAATTTTTTTAAAACATGCTCATTACAAGCAATTCCCCCAGAAAAGCCCTACTCGAGATACACAGAGATGCAAGAAACATACATCTAGATTTATATTAAGGCATGGAGTATTTAAATAGAAATACGATTTTTTTGCCAGATGTTAAGTGACTTCTTAGGGATGCGCACAGGAGATTTCTAAAGAAAAGAAACACACAAATGGGAGGAGAGAATTAAAGGATAAAATAAAATATGAACTGGAGAGATGTAAAAAAGAAAGAGAGGAACTAATAGAAAGTCAAGGAGAAAAAACAAACAATAGACAAAGAGTAAGTTACAGGAAAAACTGAGGAGGAAATAAAGAAATGGAATGCAACTGGACGAGATAAATCAGTAAAACAATGCCCAAGATCTGTCAGGTCTCTTTACCAGTTGTGAACTGTCACTGGAACATTATAGAGCCAGGGGAAATGATACATTTAAAAAAAAAAAACAACCAAACAAAAATAATTTTCACATTGAAAGAATAAGTCAAACTAATTTATCGACTACGTGAAAAATCAAATTTGACTTCTGTTTACATTGTTAAAAGGATACCTGCAAAGCACCACCATGACTACCAAAACTGAAATGCCAAGACAAGGCAGCTGTTGAGAATATCGGAGTGAAAAGAAAGGAAAAAGCTGAGGTGTGCCTCACCTCAGCTGGGGCAATACCACGGTGGCAACTGAAACCATGTAAGTACAATTATACACAAGTTTAAGAGCTTAGTTTCTAAATAAAACAAAAAACAGGAAGGGAAGGGAAGGGAAGGGAAAGTAGATAGTTTGAGAGACTTATTTACCTAAAATAGTCACAATTAATCATAATGATAAATATGCTTGAGTGAACAAGCAGATAACTGATGCGTTATTCTCTACGGCAGAAACTGGATAGCTCTGAAAACTGCGTGCATCCCTATGTAAAGATATGATCTTAACACCGCGCAGAACCTGGTTAATAGAACTTTTAGCAAGCCACCGAAAATTCTAACTGCATTCTGATTACGTTACGCCGGTTTTGCTCAATATGCCATTTTGTCAAGAGTACACGACTGAATCGGAGCAACACAATCCAGTGCAAAAAGCAACTCGCAGGGAGCCAAGGTCCCATTTCTGGTGCTGCCGCGTGGTTTCGACACGGTGGCTTCTGCACACACACTTCATCGCTCTAGAGAGATGACAGCTGTTCAGAAGATTGACTACTCAATATTTTAACTGATGCAAAAGCCCTACCTGGTTAAATGCTCTGATCTGTGCAGGACACATTGGATTATTGGAACAGACACTTGGAACGTTACTTTGAACGTACAGTCCCATCCATTCCACCTACTACACTCCAGAGTAGATGCAGAAGTACTACAAGACAAATGCTGCTTGCTTAGGAAATAAAGTTCAAGTTATTCCGAGATACAAAAATAGAAAAAGCACTCTCAGAAAAACCTTCACTTATTGGAGATTTTCTCAGTTAAGTAAGAATATCTGTAGAAAGAAAATCGGTTTTCAAGCTTAAAACATACTGTATTTTTTCATGATCCTTACCTGCCAAGGTAGAAGTGTTTTTGAATTAATTGCAAAGGAGACCCAACACACAAGACTTTTCTTACGGCCATATCTCACACAGAAATCCCAAGGCACAAAAAGGTGCAAGCAAAGCAGCTGCCACTACCTCTAAGCCCAACCAACCTTCTACAGCAACAGAGGAACACACAAGGCTCCACGTTTGACAGAAGACATTAACATTATACTTTAGAAAAGGCACTTGAAAAAGACATGTAGCATTGCCGCTAATGTTCAAAACAAGCAATGAATGCCAAGAAAATAAAGATTTTGGGGCTTAAAGCAAAATGTACACATAAAAGATAATACCTGATGATCTCCAAGGAAATGACTTCTCAGTAGAGCTGCAGAAAGAAAAAAAAATATCACAAAAAAGAACCACATGGATAGTTTGTATTTAATTTTTATTTTTTCAACCAAAGCATACAAAATCGTACAAACCCAAAACCCCAGCAGATAAAGTTGCAATAGCCCATGTGAATGACACTCTGCAGCACTTTACACCTGACACGGACACCTGCGCTCATCCCCCGGAACTCCCTGTAACCCACCGCCCGGCAAACTATCAAGCAGCGTAACCTATCTGCAGCAGGACCGGTACGAGCACCACTTGAGACAGGCGCTTCCTACGCCGGGGGTAAGGACACACACGGCCGAGTCCCGAGCAAGCACTGTCACTCGAAGGCGCTGGGCCGGTGGGAAGCGAGCCGCTCCGCAGACGGGGCGTTCGCCGTGCGTGGCTCTGCCAAAGGACATTTGGGAACCGCAGTGCCAGAGCATTTCGCTTCCACAAGTATTGGCTTGAAAAGAAATGAACAGAAACAGACCTACAATTTTTACTGTCATTTCTTTTTCCATTTTCCCAGAGAGAATTCCGATCCTTTGCACGTGATGAGGAGTGAACTCATGGGACATACCACACCACGGGCACCTCTACGTGCAAACAGGGAACAGACTTCACACTGTCACCGTTAAAGAGATGCCTTAAGAAAAAACTATTTCACAGGATCAAGCAAGTGTTCAGTACCAGTGTAAACCCTGGCTTCTCTTGAATTTTTACAATAACTATTTTATATCAAACTACCGTAACCATTTTGTTTCTTCTACAAAGCAATGTTCCCTCATCTGTTGATATAGGACTGATGCACAACCACCCTTGCAGACAAATGTAAAATTCATCCATGTGTTATTAAAATTAGATACATTTTCCCATAAAAATAAGTATTTTCTTACTCCACATATGAACTATCAAACTTTGACTATTAAATTATTTTTGCAATGATTATAAGCTGCTATTTTCCAACCCAAAAGCTATTTAAAGTAAAAATAGGCAAGTCCATCAGATTTTATGATAGCAGAATATCAGCATAAAACTGTGATTTTATGTAAGATGTATCTATTTCTAAATTAATATTATTTTACTTCTAACACAGCTGTCAATTACAAAAAAACTTTAGCACAGCAACACGAACAACACTAGATACTTATTTTCTAAAATACAACCAATCATCCAGGAGCCTACAAAAAGTATTTGTGTAGAGAAGAGTGCTAAACTCACACGCTCGTACAAACCAAACTACAATTACAATCAAATTGAGAGAAAAGGGAGAATTCGAGTGTAAGCTTCAAGTATCTGAAAGCCAACTTCATATCTAGGTAGCAACAGAATTTTTTCTACCTATTGGCTATTCTTTCCCTCAGTCTACAACGTGAGTGTCCCCTGGGATGCTACGCTATTTACTTCTTCAGAATGGCCATAAAGCGGACCAGTTAAATAGGCTGAGATTTGGTGCAGAGACACTCCAGGTGAGGACCTGACCCGACCTCCAGACCGAGACTTGGCAGGCTGATCGGCCTTCAGAAGTCCCTTTGTGTCCCCCCGTGTTCCGGAGAGGCTGGTGCGGAGAAGGGTGCTCCCACACACACTCCGGCAAATCCGCACGCACCCGCAACTCTCACTGATATTCCCTCTTTCCTGAAGGACCATCTTGCCCGAGCCCAGAAGCACAAACACCTTAAGTTTAGCCAAAGGCGAAATCACTGAGTGGTACTTGAGCACAAGTCCAACGTCAGAAACACTAAATAAGTACGTAA
Organism: Vanellus vanellus; assembly: GCF_965231255.1. Classification (NCBI taxonomy): domain Eukaryota; kingdom Metazoa; phylum Chordata; class Aves; order Charadriiformes; family Charadriidae; genus Vanellus; species Vanellus vanellus. The sequence goes on from NC_138910.1 coordinate 486,532, forward strand.
ACAAAAGCAATCTACGTGCCGAAACAAGGTAAGCAACTAGTGCCATTGACTGGCGTGCTGTGGGTTTAACTGGGAGAGCAGAACTTGCCCTACAACACCCAGCAGCTATCTTGCCCAAAACTCAACTATCCTCCCCAAAACTCAGCTTCTGTGGCCACGTGAGTTCTGTCCTTCCACCTGAGCGCAAAGCCAGGCGGATGCGTTTAAACTCCCTTTAGTGGTACAGATTAACCCGGGGTTTAACCCAAGGCAGATACTGCCCAGCAGAACCTGCTGAGGCCTGTCAGGAAGAAGGCCACCGCCTCCTGCTAACAGGAGGCGGTAAGCGGCTACAGACGGGTATTTCTTCAGCTGTCGCAACTTCCCCCGCAGCAGCGCAGACGGAGGGACGTGGCACACGGGCAGACAGCTCCGTGCCAACCAGCGGCACCCAGAGACACGTGGAGCTCTGCGGCAGGGCCTGCCCTGCTCTCGCCCGCCTGCTCCAGCGCAGGACCACCAGCCCTCAATTTTTGCACAGCCTTGGGCTAAAGTTCATCCAAGTCAAATAAAAAGTTAAAAATATTTCTCATTTCTAGCACATTACCATTGAATCTAACTAGCCCATTAACTCCAGAATGTTTCTTTGGCGTATTTTGGGGACTGCAAGCACATGACAAAGTAAATTCTGTGCAACTTTACTGACTTTTCGCTTGCAGACTGAACCTTGTAACTATTTTGATGCAACCTTTAAAAATATTTCTATTGTTAAAAATTCCTGAGGAAATTTGTACCAAAACTGGTATTGAATTCAAAAGAATTTGTATAAAACGGAACGAATTTTAATTACCGAAAGCTGAGTTCTGAACGTTAGTTAATCTTCATGAATTTCTTTACTTGAGCTTTACTCGAGCAAACTTGGGTGGAAGATTACTTTAACCAGTTCCTGTTAGCCTATTCATTAGTACTTCGCTCCACTGAAATGAAGAGATAGGACGACTGACTGACGGACAGACAGCGTGCACCCGGGCCCCAGACTGCTCACGCCGCCTGACCAGCAGGTTTTGCTCTCTTCGCCTCTTCATTCCTCAGACTTTGTGGCAACTCGATTCTCGATCAGGAGCCGCCATCGCTCTGTGGTGCTGGTGAAGGCAAGCAGCGCTAAGCACACAGCAATGCCTTACCCCTGGGTGCGCTGCGCCGTGCCGTGCCCCCAAGCGCCCCGCCGCCCCGGCCGGCTCAACTCGCCGTACGCCAACAGGGCTGGCGAACCGTAAGGGCTGCTCTGACTACGGGTCCTAAGTAGAGAGCTACCTCATGATCACTGAAACCGGTTAAGAAATCAACTTGATTCTTATTAAATTACTTTTACAAAAGGTCAGCGTCTACCACCTACTGACATCATCTAATTCGGTCACCTCACAGATGAAAAGTTGGCAAGTTACCAACTCTTCCAGCTTTGATGAGTAAGTCTAATGCATTCTATCCCACTGGTTAAACCCAGCACGGTCAGATCCTGCGCTACCAGCGAGAAGGTGCTGCCACTAACGAGTCGTTATACTGCCTCTTCCCGGCATTAACGCCTAATGTACCTAAAGGGAGCCCAGAGCTGGTGCTCTGCGCTTCTAAAAATACTTTAATTCAGCCCACTAACAGCCTTGGGAAAGAATTAGGTTAGTAGGGTAGGCATGCAGAAAATATATTGTTTTTTCAGAACAGTTTGGTATAATGTATATATTTTTCAATTAAAAAGCTAGAGATAAATATTATTACAGTATAGCAGCTATTTTTAAATGCTCTGGAAGGAAAGCAGATAAAATATCAGACATATGGTCAGGTGCGTGAAACAAATTTTCTCTTCTCAATCCGCTTTGCAAGAGCACAAAGAATAAGTGAAATAAAAACATAACTCTACACTAAGCACATATAAAATACACACACAAACACATTAATTTTTTAGCCAGTAACACAAATATTTGGTAACTGAAGATGGAACATACACACAAACTCTGCTGAAATCAATCTATTCCCTTTTTTTTTTTAATGCTTTGCATTTTTTCCCCTCAGCTCTATTTCCTAAGTATCTAGATGTTTTTGTTTGTTTGCTTTGGGGTTGGATTTTTTTGGGTTGTTGTTTGTTTGACCCTTCCTTAATTTCACACCTTTCTTTGCCAGCTGACAGCTTCAGTTCAAAGCTGACGTCTCAGACACCAAATTGAACGCTGGGGGAGTTCAATGCCAATCTGGGAAAAAAATACATTTGGTAAATGGAGAGGATTTCGTATGAAGTCACTCCGAAAAAAGCACATACTACGTATCACTGGTACCATTTCACATTCTCCAAGCGCCAGCTCTCGGGCACACGCTGCCCAGCTCTGCATTTCCAAGGCAGCAGAGGAGGTCGCCGTTGCCTCAGTGGCTCGGAGAGCCCGAGGACTCGGCCGCCGCGGGAGGCAGGCTGGCCGGTGGAGGTCGGGGCCGGGTCTCCGGCAGCAACGATTGGTACGGACGGGCATTTCTTCAGCTGGTACCACCTCCTCTGCACAAGAACAGACTACGTGGAGGTGGTACACAAGCCAGACCGCCTACCCCATACCTGTGTATGGCACAGCAAGGCTAAAGGAACAATACTAAAATTTAGGAAAACCGCAGATTTTTTTTTTAATTTTTTTTTTAAGATGCCTTAAGCAAGATACAATTTTTTAAAAGTTACATAAACACAACTACGATCTTCAGTTTCTAGACTGGACAGTTAAATTCTCGGTGCTACACACATTTTTTGCAGTCATTATATGACGTGGAACAGTTCAAGCCTATTATCTTAGCAAGTATTCCGTAAGATGAAACGCATTTCTAATTTAAACAGTACTCTCGCTTGAGAGAAAAGTAGTGATTTCCACTGCCTATCTTAACTGCTTGAATATACCACTGCTGTCACCAAAAAAAGGCAACAGCGGGGAAAAAAAAAAAGTATTATTTAGTAAATATTTCCGAAATGGTGAAAAGCTGCAAAAAGCTAAATATATAATTCTGTTGAAAATTTATGTACTTCTTACATATTTCTTTAGTGTTTTGGTTTCCTGCTTGGTGGAGCTTTCGCGGCTGGAATACCTCTGTTCTGCCAGGCACCCAGCAGCCCGGGGGCCATTCCCGGGGAGCGGTGCTTGCTGCTCCGGCGGAGCTGCCAGCCAAAACCTGCGCGCCTCTTGGGACTGAACGGACTGTTCCGCTGGTCCTTCACCTTCCATTTTAAATACTTGCATCAAGAACGTGTTTACATTTATATGCTGTATGAAGGCTTAAAGCTTTGGGTAACTGTCGATTCCTGGTATAGGGGGATTTTTTTTTAACAAAATGGCATCTATTAAACTCCTTAAACTTGTAATACTCATTACTAGCAGCTGACAACCATCAAAATCAGTATAATGAGATTTCATATTTTTGCTTTCCTTGTTGGTACAGGTTAGCAGAAGTTTTCACAAATATTTTAACTAAACGAGGTAATTTTCAGCCTTCAGCTTTTCTGATAGCTAACTTCCTGGTTTCACTAAGACACCTAACCCCTGTACCTGCTCTGCGAGGCCCTGCACAGTCCACAGCCATCCTGTGGCCACACACACAAATTAAACAGCTCTGCCACCAAGAGCAAGCGGTCCCACGACCCGCTAGACGATCTCAGCTGACACAGGCAAGCACTAGCGCTCTGGGTGGGCATTAAAAAGCTGTATGCGGAATACTACCCCTAAACGCGGCCACTTGTACTGGAGGATGCTGTGCCAGGTTGAAACTCAGTGCCGAGAAGCATCAAGAGCCCCGAGGCCCCCGAGCAGGCAGCCACACGGAACAGCGGGGCACGGGAACGCCAGCCCGTGGAGAGCCGAACACCGCTGCCGCCCCGCGCTGTGACACCACGCACCGCTGGCACTGCGACGGCGGGAACTGCACGCTGCCCAGCGCCTACGTCTCCCCACCGCTACCACAAAGCTAACTCCAAATGTGGGTCTGTAGCACATTTCACCACCCTCGGAAAGAACAAACAGTCCTTCAGGTCCTATTTTAGCGACATGATACCCCACAGTAACTACCATGACGCTCCTGGCCCTTTCAGTGCTGCAGGCACTGTTGGAGGGTGGCAGGTTAACGCGTCCCCCGCCCCGGCACGACTGTCCCCCGCAGGCTTCAGGGCATCTTGCGCGGGTGCTCCCGGGAGCAGCCACCACACCGCAGCCCCACACGGGTCCTTCCTTCCCGCGCTCCGGCTGTGCTGCCTGGTGGAGGGACGCTCACAGGGAAAATAACCATCCTATTGTGTAGCCCGGTCGACTATTGGGCAAGATAATGACTATTTATATATACAGCTGTAGTCAATATTAAATCATCACTCCTCAATTTGTCACCAGAGCAACTCTGTAAGCTACAACCTTTTCTTCCCATATTTGAACATCGGCTAATTGCATAAAAAGCCCCGGCATTCAAAAAACTGGCACTCAAAAGCTCTGATGGAATTTCTGAAAGGCTCACACAGTCCAGGTAAACACAAACCAAAAATATCAATACTGGAGCTATAACAAAAAACTTTGCGAGTTTCACTCATTTTCAGTGTAGACATGCAAAAAACTAAGCGTTTCTAAATTTTTGTGGACTCAAGAAGATGTATAAAATACAAAGTAAGAACTGTAATGTCTAAACCAATCATAGCACGGACCAATTTCCAACAAAAGGAGATTCCTTCATGCTGCGACAGAGCCAGGTGCTTCCTCCGAGCGTTCAGCATCACCGACGGCCAGCTGACCCCACGACCGGTTATTTCATTTAACACGGCAAGCAGTTCCTGGCTAGCTACTAATGACGGAATTAATCACTATTTCTTCTAAATTGCTAGGATAAAGGGACTACTAATATCTGTGCCCAAAATATACTTCCAACAGCTCTCCGATGATCAACCAGGAGATCTTGATTTAAAATTATTCATTACTTAGCCTAATTCTATCAAATACATTTTAGCCCTGCTTTTATTGTAAACTGAAACTCTGCAAAGAAAATTTATATCTTTTCTTATTTACTTTTAAATTTAATGTAGCCCTCCAATTGATTTGTTTTCAAATTTCAGTAAGTGTAATATTGGTATAAATAAATAACTAACTATGATTCCTTCCCTCTCCCCGCCTGGAAAGCACATACTGATTCTAAAGGTAGTTTTTAAGGAGCTTCTAACTTGCCATGAACATTTGGTGACACCGTGTATTGTAATATATGCAGGCAATTTCAAATACACCATTTGGAAACGCTAAGTACTGGATACGTCACGCGAACAAAAGGAAACTAGTTTCTGTAAGGATAATTACACCCCGATCAGCTCACTGCGAGCCGTCGGGTCGGGAAGAACTTGCCGCGACACGCCGTGGGTGCCCCGAGCGTGGGACGGCGCACGCACTGGAAGCGTCTCGCACGTTACTGCTCCGCAAGTGGAACAAGAGTGACACAGCTCAACACAACGGTGTGCCGGCTTTCAAGCAAAGCGACTTGCTCTATTTACCTTCTTTATACGCATTCTCCCATTTTATGAGGAAACAATGTATGACCACGAAATGCAATGCACATTCATCTCACAGAAAGTTTACAGTGTTCCATCACAGTGTGCAGTATTTTACTGAATTACTTTGGAATATTCTCTGCTACTTCAGAAAGTGCCAATTGTGTGTCAGCTGGCATTGGGAAATGATTATCTGCTTCGTAAAGCAATGAAAATAAACCATCCTAGGAGCTAAGAAATACATTAAATTTTACAAAACTCGGAAGACTTCAGGTAGACACGTTATTACTCAAACTGACCATTCAGTACTTGAAGTGTTAAAAGTTTTTTGATTATTTACCGTGCTGCCAAAAGGGCTTGCATGCTGATGAAGTCTACCAAAAGAGAAGTACATAAACGGCACACTAAAGTGCTTGTGACAAGTTGCTAATACGACTGCAGTATTTGAAAATTAACTTTAAAAGTACGAGCCGTTTGGTTCCCAACACCACCCAGTTTTCAGGAGTTACACACAATAGATAACTCTCGGAAAGACTCAAGTCGACTGCGAGTCATCCGGGCAGCTCCCACCCGAGGGGCTGGGCAGCGTGTTTTGTGCTCTGACTGCCGACCCGCGATACATACGGATATCTGCCTGCACCGCGCTCCGGCATGCCTGGCAGCCCCAGCTGAACCCAGCCGAACCAGTACCGCCACAGACGGGAAGCCAGCTGCAACGGGGGACCTGATTGCATGGGAGGCTGAACAGCCCAGTGGCTTCAGCACAGAAACCTGTGCGTGTTATAGCACGAAACAAGAGTGAGAAGATACAACTGAAACCTCGCATTGTTTTTCCCAGTCTATCATCTCCGATCTTGTAGCGTATAACATGGGTAAAAATATTTAATACCTACATGCAACACTAATCATGTATCATTTCAGGCTCTTAAGGGGTTTGGAAGTGTACCGGATGCCATGAAAGATCTTAGAAGTGCTGAGTGCAATACCCATTTATAAAAAATAATTACGAGAAGAAATAATTTTAACAGGCAAGTAACCTACAGGTACACAAATGTAATGCCGTACTGGAATCCAGGGCTGCAGCTGATCCAGTTCTTCCTCCTCCCCCCATGACAATACTATCGCTTGGGATCTGCAGATCTGCTCTTCCTCTCGTCTTTCACGCTCCTCAAGGGTGAAACAGCCAAATTACCCCTGGGTGTTGCTTGCACAGTGTAGTTGTAATGCAAGCGAGCAACAGACCAACAAACCTAAGCTACAAGTACCTTCTGTTTGTTTTCCTTTGTTCATGTGTACAAAGCAACACTTGCATTTCTTAAGGACCAGCAGTAATAGAACAGACCGTGCTCCCAAAATCAGACATCTGCATGGCCTGCACTCCACACCGTGCTCCTGTTTGGGCTCAGGGCCACGAAGACCGGCTGCGAAGCTACGCGTAATAGCTGCAGAGAAGTTTCAGCTGGTTTAAGGTACCGATGTCGCATTCCCCCCTTCCCTCACCAGCTGCTCCCACGGCTCCCCCCGGGCTGTCCCTTGTGCGGCTGGGCCCCGGGCTGGCTCGGAGGCATGGCCTGAGCGGCACACAGCACAGCCTGAAGCCCAGGCTGCAGCCACCAACACAGGCGTACGCAGCCGCAGAAGTACCCGCGACTTCACGTCAGCATCTGCTTTGCAGAGCATCACCACCCCCGGGCCAGTGCCGGCGAGCAGGAATGCCGTTTAGAAGTGGGTACATCAGCAGCGCTGCTCCCGCCACTCAGCTCACCACCACCTTCAGCCGGACCTCTGAAACGAAACGCTCCCGGACCTTCTAACCTCACTAAAGGAGATTAAAGCGCTATCTTTGAAAGAAAGCATTGTCGATTTCCCCAGGGACAGAAAACTTGACCAAAGGATAGAAATAAAAAGGTGTTTAGTTTTGCCTGATTTTTTACTTTTTGTCATTGCTTTGGTTTTGATTTTTTTTTTTTTTTTTAATATAAGACTATCTGACAATTTTTATATGTGGCTAGGAGAAACATCACCTTGCTCTCTAAATGCTCAAGTTGTGCTTCTGGGAGCAGGCTGTTAGCTGTCCATGAGCACTCTCAACACAGCATCCCGTTTCCAAGCCTTTCTCCACACCCTCCGCGTGTTTATTTACTTCCCGTCAGCCTCAGCAAAACACTTACATCGCCTAGTTTGGGGAAACACAAGCGTCTTTTTATGGCTATACAGTCTGCAGCTATATTTGTGTCTGCTGTCATCCTGCTCTAAGAGATTGTTTTACCTTGAATCTTTCAACAATTCTTCTAACTACACTGGAAGTAACTGGTTGTGAAGAAACGAAAGCATCTAATTCAAATACGGACTTGTTTTTTCCCCAGCTTCTCACACATCTCTTAAAAGGAATATCCACCTAAAGAATAAGCCAAAAAATTAACCAAGGACACACACATCTAAGAACACATTGTCCAAACCAAGTTTTAATCCCGTGTCCCTCAGTAAAAAAGTAATGCAGCAGCGCACTCTCGTCTGTACGGGACCAGACTCGGCTGGGCTAAGAAAATTTAGAAAAACAAGAACAGCGGTCAGAACACAGTAGCTTCTGTAACACCTAAGAATATAATTAGGCTTTAATTTTACATGTGTAAAATATTTTATTAATAACTACAGAAAATTTATGGCCCAGAAAAAAGGAGCCTGAAGAGTTTATCCAGATTCACAAACACACTCATACCAAAGTATACCACAAACCAACTTATGCACTAGAATGTTCTCCCCCTAAACTTTCACCATCTTTTATTATACAAATGAACACCATTTAGCGATAAGGAAGCGAAAGAAGAAATGACTACATGACACTATAAATTACGTTTTCCATCTAGGTAAAAGGTAGTATTTAATAGAAGTATAGGATGCAACTTACTGTGTAGGTACTGGTAATTGTACATTATTAAAAAAACCGCACACTATTAGTGGTGGGATAAGCTAACTCCGGCGTTCTTTGTATGTGAAATTCTCTGGACCTGGGATGTAGGAAAAGCGTTTCCTTTACATTACTCAGGCAAATTCACTGAAAATGAACATTCGAGACTGAATGAAAGGTGCCTGGAGGCATAAAATAACTGAGGCTTTTTACTCATTCTTCCAGTGGAATTAAACTCTTTTAGCTTTCAGAACAAAATCTGAGCAACAGCTGGAGAAATATGTGGATCTAGACAGAAGACGGGCAAGCAGGAAGGGTATAAAATAGTGATCTCGTCCAAGGAATATTTTTGAATACTTTAAAGTTTCTTAAACAGAAGATCTCAAGCTAATAGCAATATTGTCAAATGATAACTCAGGTCAGGTAGTTTGATGTATAAAAACCAGCTGTGTTAGCTGGTACACTGGATCTTTAAAATTTATTTTAAAATAATCACCTCCTGTTTCTTAAGTTTTTGTAGGAAAAACTTTTCATTTAACTTGGTTATGGCCACAGGAGGAAACATTTCAGAATGACACCCAGGTTTATTGCTGAAAGAATACAGAAACAAACAGTATTTAAGGCAAGAAATTATGCTTTAACCCAAAATGCAGGCATTAATGTTTCATAAGAGAACACATTGTTATCAAGGTTTTCAGAATCAAGAGCTACCCATCATTTAATATTCTTGAAATGAATGAGCGCCCAAACACATTTAGAGTCAAAAAGTTTGCTAAGGAAAATAATAAAAAAAATAAAATCAGAATAGTAGTTAAAGCTGAAATATTAACAAAATGCTTTGCTATAGTTACTGTCATGTACATAAAATATATTTAAATATGCTAACAATACACTTATAGCAAGATGTTCCCTGAACACAAATGTAACAACAGAAAGTATTTCAGAAAAGCTGGATGCACCTAGAAAGTTAATTCAGGAAAAAAATGTAATTGGATCACTGCATTTAACTAGCACTGTTACTTTGATACAAATATGTGTAAGTCTACTGCACTTCTCTTCGGCTGAATCTTAACAACAAACTTCATATTTAAAAAGAAATTAAAGCTTTAAATACACTACATTGAAAATGTAATCCATGATTAGAGAGGCCTCTTTAAACTGTCCCATAACTCTTTACAGCAAATGTGCATTCTTTTAAAATACTTCAGATATTAATGGGAGGTGAATAACTATCGGTGAAAATATATGTATGTAGGACATAAGCACCGCTAAAAACCCCTTTAATTTATGGGACACAGGAAAGCGAAGTCATCAGGACTTGTACCTTGTGCTGGCGATACTTGGTGATTCTGCTCCAAGCCTACATCTTTCTAGCTGATTAGCCACAATTTGCCTTTCCACTTCCAGTTCTCTGGTAAGTCTTTGAAATTGGAGCTCCTGAAATTTCAAAATAAAAAGAAAAGCATTCTTGATGTTAAAAAATGGGTGTGGATTAATTCTGAAACAATCACTGTTTCATCACAATCATGTTTCTTGCTTTGACTATTCCTTAGTGGAATAAACTATTAGAAGATTAAAGTGGGAATTTAATGGTTCTTTAAATCAGTGAGGCATACAAATATCGATTTATCACCTGTTACAAAAGGAAAACCATGTTTAAGCATTTGTGGATTTTATTTCTCCTACAATTAAAATTTTTTTATCTCCTTATCTCGCCACAATCTAACAAAATCAGTACCTGTAAAGTTAGTCTTCAATTTCATCGATAACAGAGGTATGCTGGAAAATACTGCATCTAACCCTTCCAATCGCAAATCCTCGAATCCTAAGCTATGCTACGTTCCGACTTCGGTATCCAAAACCTTAACATTTATTATTTCAAACTGGTTGAGGGTAGAGATGTGCTATTTCACCTTTCCCCGATCAAAGCTTTTGTTTTATTTCTTGGTCAAAGGTACCAAACCTCAGCCTTTGTAAAAGGCTTTTGGAACACAATGCTCAGAGGAAGATGTAGGAATACAAGCGCTGCACAGAATGTTTGTATGTTATTAAAATCCGGAAACATTTTCTATAAACATGATCCTCTGAAATCCATACCGTGTCATCAAGGGATACTAGTGATGTTTTCGTCCACAGTTAGCTTTTGTTAATGATGGAAAAGGATTCTATCAGAGCAACTGTATTATTTTTCAAACCAATATTCTACATCCCCTGGAGTTTAAGTAAACCGTTCGATAGTATTTAAAAATAGATGCGCACCAATATTTAATAATCTGATGAAGCAAGTATTACATACAAGCCAAATACAGCACAGAAGCACTCCTTTAATTTTAAAGTGTGAATTACTAATAGTTTTTTTCTGAATGTGGCTCTTGTGATTGCATTACCTAGTCGTTGCATGCCTTGCCATGTTACAAAAGTCACCTTCACTATTCCTTCACACCTTACATTACATGGAACGAGGCTTAAATACTTCATTTCCATTAATGGTCCCTGAAAGAGCTCTCTACTTCTTGCCGTTGGTACATCTTTTCCGTAAGGCAGAGCGTGGGTCCGCAACGCGCCCCCGGCCGCAGCAGCCTGCGGGGGCCTCTGCCTCCCAGCGCCAGTCCCGAGGGCTGCGCGGCAGGGCACGGCGCAGGGCAGGGGGCGGCCCACCGAAAAGCTACTCTACCACCAAGACTTACCTTGCAGAAATAGGGACTTCTTGGTGGTGGTGGTCTACCCACACCACGGTGAGATCACCGCCCTGAACCTCCAAAGTGAAGGCGAATTAGAACTGGCTTCGTTGGGAAGCCGGCTGAGGGATAAGTCAAACAGCAGCTGCCCTACTGCCAAAACTACTCTATATATTAGATGACAAAAAAAAAAAAAAAAAGCTGCTTCTGAAAGTCTGATTCAAGCTCCAAACTGGCCTGTCAAAGGCAGGCCACACGAGCTCCTGCCCCTCCCCGATGATATAAGGCATTGCGGGCACTTCCAAGCGTTTCCCAGAGCTCGCAAACCAAACCGAATAAACACAGCCTAATATTCCAAATATTGGCCAGCAAAACTGTGTGCCTCCAGGCCGTGGAACTCGCCCACACAGGCATCCGCAGACCAAGACTGCATTTTTCTACTATTGCTCTACTAAGAGCAGTCCAACAGAACAGAAAACTATAATCCTGTTAAAAATAACTACGCAACCATGGGAGCGGCGGGAGAGGGATGTGGTCCTCATCTTCCTCCTGGCCACCCCTTCCATCAGGTCGGTGTTTACTGTCACGCTTCAGCACTAGAAAAGCTCAGCAGTCAGTGCTCAGACTTGAAAGAGCATTTTAGGGCATATGTCCTAAACTTGGATTTTATTAAAACCTGCTTCTAGACAGAATTCTGAAGTTAAATCCTTTTAAACCTGAGACCCCATATGAAAAGCCTCGTGAGTACGACAATCTGCAGACCAGAGCCCGTCTGGGCTGCCTAGTGAGCATATATATTCATGGGCCTGTGTAGGGCCTCGAGAGAACGGGTAATACCAGCAGGTCTGTACAGCACGTAAGTGCATCCAGCAGCAGACCCGCTTGGCACAGCCTGACACCAGCTCTTGGCATGATTCAACTTCGTGTCACACCAAAAGAGGTACACATGCACCCAGTCAGTTCACGCAGACAGTTTGTGTTTTGGAGAGAAAAATATTTAAAAGTGTATTAAGCAACAAAGTCAAATAAATTGATAAGTGAAAATTTATTTTCCAACTTTAAGTCTGAATATAGATAATATATCCCCCTAAAAGTTGATCCACCAGCCAGTCATCAACATGCTAGTGGAGGATGCCATGATTTCCAAAAAACATTCCGATGCTGAAGCTCTGTAAGTTCTGAAGCAAATGTCAGCAAGACAAGCTTCTTCCCAAGGAAACCATGATGTATCATATAACATGTAACAAAAATAAATCTTTAAAATGAATAGTATGGCACTGCTTGTTTACAGAAATAATATAAAGCATTTACCCTGTGTTAAAGCAGTTTCCTGCTCCTTACTTTTAAATCAATATTTAAACAGCAATGTTATTGATACAAACTATGAACGTGAACACAAAATTCAAGTTGCCTATTGTTATTTACTGATCTTTTAATTAGATAAATAAAAGAAAACATATGATGGCCATTATTTACTTCCATTCAACCAGTCTCTATTAATCTGCCTTTGCATTACAGGCAGAGGCATTAATGAGAATAACGCAGTTCTAGAAAACACGCTGTTCACACAGGCTATGAATACTTCCCCACGGGAGCTCTCCCCCTCTACTGCCCCCCGCGCCTAACCCAGCCCCTCACACCGTGCACACGTGTTTCTGCAGGAAGGCCTTTCGTAAGGCAAATAGTATAACTACGCAACTTTTGCCATTTTGCCTTCCAGAAGCAAAAAGTTATAAAAATACTGTTGGTTTTTTTTTTTTTCAGCACAGAAAAGGGATCAAAATAAAATACAGAAAGAGGAAGTGGAAGTTATGCTATATTTTTCTCATTTCACATTGTACTTTCTTTATACAGTATTACCAGGTATATAGTATACCCTCCCCGAGAATTCCTCAGAGTATATTCAAATTCTTCATCTGGAAAATAAAGGTCCACCCAATTCCAATAATCACCTCAGATTTTTGAGGATTTCAGGCAATTAAAAAAAAATAGCATTAGTGAGATTTAGGATCATAATATTGTTTGGGTTGGAAAGGACGTTCAATGATCACTTAATCCAACCCCCTGCTATGGTCAGGGACACCTCCCACTAGGTCAGGTCGCTCAAAGACCCATCCAAACTGATATCACCACTAACCCACGTCCCTCAGCACCACGTCTGCCCATCTGTTAAATCCCTCCAGGGACGGCGACACCACCACTGCCCCGGGCAGCATGTGCCAGTGCTTGACAACACTTTCAGTGAAGAATTTTTTCTTAATATCCAATCTAAACCTCCCCCGGCACAACTTGAGGCCATTTCCTCTTGTCCTATCGCCTGTTCCCTGGGAGCAGAGACCGACCCCCCCTCGCTGCCCCCTCCTTTCAGGGAGCTGTCGAGAGTGAGAAGGTCTCCCCTCAGGCTCCTCTTCTCCAGGCTGAACACCCCCAGGGCCCTCAGCCGCTCCTCACAGGACACGTGCTCCAGACCCCTCACCAGCTCCATTGCCCTCCTGTGGATGCGCTCCAACACCTCAATGTCTGTCTTGTTGTGAGAGGCCCAAAACTGAACACTGCACTCAAGGATTCTCACCCATAAACACTCAACCCTATCGTCACCATCATTAAGCTCTAGACAATCAAAATGGTCCCTAACATACACGGCTACCCCACCATCCTCCTTCCTTGCCTATCCCTTCTGAAGAGTTTATAGCCATCCATTCAGTTGTGCGAGTCATCCCACCATGTTTCTGTAACAGCAACTATATCATAGCTTTCCTGCTGCAAAATGGCTTCCAGCTCCTCCTGTTTGTTGCCCATGCTGCCCGCATTGGTGCGGAGGCACTTCAGCTGGGCTGTCAGTCGTGTCACCTTCTTAGAGAAAAAGCTTTAATTCCTTTGAAGCATTTCACTGGTGTATCCCTGTTGGCTCCTATCACCTCAGGGGTCCCTGGCTCATCTCCATAAAATATCTCCGTAAGTGTGCTGCAGTGTGGCCAGCATGTTGCAGGGCAACAGGCTGAGGGCCCTCGCTAGCACCCTGTCCCTCTAACCTTAGCGTGTCATCCCACAGCTTGTCACGGGCAAGCCTGATATTTTCCCCCTACCACTTCCAGTCTAGTGTAAAGGCCTATCAATGAGCCCTGCTAGCTTGTGAGCACAGACCTTCTTCCCCCTTTGAGAAAGGTAAACCCTATCTGACACCAGCAAGCCTGGTGTTGCGTAGGCCACCCCATCATTGAAAACCCCAAAACTGTGTTGGTGACAGCAGCCACAGAGCCGTGAATTAATAGACTGGGCCTGTCTGTTCCTTCTAATGTCGCTGCCTGCAACTGCAAGGAGAGGGGAAAAAAAATAACCTGTGCTCCAGACTCCAACCACCCCAGGTCCCTGAAGTCTCTTTTGATTGCCCTTAGACTACGTGTTGCAGCTTCATTGCTGTAATGGAGGAGCAGTAATGGGTAATGGCTAGGAAGTTTCCTAGCGATGCCCTTAACCTGAGTCCCAGGGAAGCAGCAGACTTCCCTAAGAGGAGGGTCTGTCCAGCACACTGGACCCTCTGTTCCCCTCAGAAGGGAGTTGCCTACAACTATAACCCATGTTTTCTTCCTCACAGAGGTGGTTGTGATACAGGGAGTAGGCCTTTCTGATCTTGCTAATACCTCTAGTGAAGATGGACTGTCATCCACATCATCCATTGACTGGCCTCCTACATCCAGAGCCTTGTACATGTTGTACAGAGGCACCTGGGAAAACGAGGTGGGCAAAGAGGGGGTTTGCCTCCATTTGCTCCTCTCCTTTAAGCTACTGCCTTCAGCCGGGCGGACAGAGGATACAGGATCCCCCTGATATTTTTTTTCTGGTGGCTGTTCTGTTTCTGTCTCAGGGAGGGCAGAGAATGGTTCCACCAGCCTCCCTCTTTCTCAGACTCCCTGATGCTCCTTAGTCTTTCTACTTCCTCCCGCAGCTCTGCCACCAGGCTGAGCAGATCATCCACCAGGTCACATCTCACACAGCTTCTCTCACTACTGCCATCTGTTACCAGTGAAAGGCTCTGGCACTCTCTGCAGCCTGAGACCTGGATGGCTGGCTGTTTTCGTGGGAGCTCTGTCTGGGTTGCCACATCCGTTCTGCCAAGTGCAGAGGACATGGCTTTCTGCCAGGCGGATACCGTAGCTAAGCTCCTTCTGAGAGGGTGAGATCTTGAGCATTTCCAAAGATGGCACATCTACAGCTTCTCTGGGCATCCTGTTCCAGTCATCATAAAAAAAAAAAATTACGTCCAGCCTCAATCTACCCTCTTTCAGTTTAAAATTGTTGCCCCTTGTCCTGTCATTAAAGGCCCTAGTAAGAAGTTTTTCAGTCTTTCTTATAATCCCCCTTTATACACTGAAAGGCTGCTCCCTGGAGCCTTGTCTTCAGGCTGAACACCCCCAACTCTCTCAGTCTTTTTTCATAGGAGAGGTGTTCCAGCCCTCTGATCATTGTTGTGGCCTCCTGTAGACCCACTCTAACAGATCCATGTCTTCCTCATACTGAGGAGCCCAAAACTGAATGCAGTGCTCCATGCAGGGTCTCACGAGAGCTGAGTAGAGGGGCAGAATCGTCGCTCTCTACCTGCTGGCTATGCTGCTTTTCATCCAGCCCAGGATGCGGTTGGCTTTCTGGGCTGCCAGCACACATTGCCAGCTCATCTCCAATTTTTCATTCACCAGGATTTCCAAGTCCTCCTCTTCACGGCTGCTCTCAATCCATTCAATGCCCAGTCTGTACTGATACTGGGGATTGCCTCGACTGAGGTGCAGGACCCTGCACTTGGCCTGGTTAAACTTCACGAGGTTCGCACAGGCCTGCTCCTCAAGCCTGTCAAGGTCCCTCTGGATGGCATCCTTTCCCTCAAGCAAATCAACTGCACCACTCAGCTTGGTGTCATCTGCAAACTTGCTGAGTGTGCACTCAAATCCTACTGCCTATGTCACTGATGAAGATATTACTGGTCCCAGTACAGACACTTGAGGGACACCACGCGTTACTGGCTTCCACTTAGACATTGAGCATGACCATCCAGCCAATTCCTTCTCCATTTTACAGTCCATCCAACAAACATGTATCTCTCCAATTTAGTGGCAAGAATGTTGTGGGGGACCACATCAAAGGCCTTACAGAAGTCCAGGTAGATGGCATCAGTAGCTTTTCCCTTGTCAACTGATGCAGTCACTCCACCATAGAAGGCCACCAGATTAGTCAGGCACATTTTATCCTTGGAGAAGCCATGCTGTCTGTCTCTAATCACCTCCTTATCTTCCATATCTTTCTCAATGTCTTTCAGGAGAATCTGCACCATGATCGTACTGGGCACTGAGGCGAGGCTGACTGGTCAGTAGTTCCCAGGGTCCTCCTCTTTCTACCCTTCTTAAAAATGGCTGTGATGTTTCCCTTTTGCCAGTCGCTGGGGTTTTTTCCTGACTGCCATGACTTTTCAAATATGACAGAGAGTGGCTTAGCAACTACATCAGCCAATCCCTCGGGACCCTGGGATGCAGCTCATCGTGTCCCACAGACATATGTGGTCAGGTTCCTCAGGCGGTCTCAAACCTGATCTTCACTTACAGTGGGAGGGACTTCGTACCTGTCTTGAGGTTCAGGGATTTGAGAGATGTGCGAGGAGAGATTACCATTGAAAACTGAGGCAAAAAACTTTTTAAAACTAAACTAATTTCAGTTAATTGCAGCTGTAGTTGACATGTCTTAAATACCTGCATATATACATAAGAGATGGATGATTTTAGAGGTATCATCTTCTTTAGAGCTGGAACACCTCATGTTTTAAGCCTTTTTTCCTTTTAGCTTAAATCCTCATATTATTACAGAAAACTAAGTCCTAATCAATTCTAAATAAGTGCATTGATCACCTTCATGGTCTATGCTTCCTTATAATGACATTTTATCCCACTCTGAACGGATAACTGCCACTGTCGCGTTTATCTGTCAGGCAGTATACTATCTATTGCAGGAATCTATTTGAATTTGTTTCTCTCGCCAGCTTCTCTGAAAGCAGTTGGAGAGCACGCTCCTCGAACAGGATGCTCCTGTACAATGCTGGCCGCTGGCAACACAGAGAAGCTGCTGCCCTAGGCAAAAATCACAATTCACTGATTTTTATAGTGCTGGCTTGTGACAAAATGACACGACAAGAGCCAAGTAAAACAATTAATAAGCTTGTTTTCATTTGCAGAAGAATATCTATGGGGCAAGAACATACTAAAATTATAGATGTAGATTACAGAATATGCTGCCATACTGCATCAGAAGGACCCACCAAATCTTCTCAACCATACACACTACAACGCCTTGGCCGGAGTTACTTTCTTTCCCCAATACTATTCAATATACATTGAGGGAAAAAATACCCCTATAATTCTATCCACCTGTTCAGCAGTAACTACTTAACCACCTTATAAAAATACCATTTTTGTATTCATGACCTAAATTCCACTGCAAAACCACACACCGTGTTTCTTAACATGAAGCGACAAAAAATGCTAGCTTTAAATATAATTACATTTAAGGAACAGAAAGTATATACATGGTTCAAGAAAGAGAAGAAAGCAACTTGCTTTGGAAAGGCAATCGTGCATACTGCAGGCAGACAAGCCTCCCTGAGTGAAACCCAAAAGCTATCCAAATTAGAGCTGCGTAATTAGAGCTTTTGGATGCTGAAGTTTCTGGAGGAGGGACAAACCCTGTGGATGTTGCAGCGTATACCCCAGCTGACCACTAGCAGCTCTTACTCCGCAAGCTCTGCATGCCAAGCGGTAATTCGTCTGCAACGATGCCGAGATCTCACTCAAGAAGACACTTCAAGGTCTTCACTGCCACAAGATACAGATGAGACGTTTTATACCAATCCCAAAACCAACATACTCTTTTCATTTGAAAACTGAGTACCTCTGCCAGGCTTGGGGCTCCCTGGCAAGCGACAACAACAGCCCAGCATAGTGTGTTGGCAATTAACAGCAAATATTTGAAAACCGGTAAGTAATGGGAATGTAATTTGTATGACTGACCATGAAGACTGCCATTCTCCTGTTCTAGGCTTTGGATAATAGAAGGTTGTTTAGAGGCAATTCCGTGCTTTCTATCTGCATCCCATTATGATACCATGTTGCAGAGATCCAACATTTTTATTTTGGTTAACAAGGAACTATTAACCCTCAGTAACATGGATGCGAATGAGGAGTCTATATTCACAATGTTGAAAAATAAAAATTACTTTCTACCTGCCCTGTTGCGATTTGAAAACCTCTGGCAAAACACAGATAACTTAAAACTTTAAACAAACAGTGGTCCAATTTGCTCACTGAAGGTTTCCTAGTGACGTCTACGCAAGAATCAGCAGCAATGGCACAAGCAGCGAAGACAACTCACCAACTCTTTTTGAATGGTACGTGCCTGGCTAGTCAGAGCAGGATCAGGCAAAGCTGGGACATCCGAGCGGGATGAGGCCATTGAGAGAGAGATGCATCTCTTGCAGCTTCTTGGCTTCTACCGGTTCTCAGCAGCCGCTGTGGCAGAAGAGGGGCTAGGATGGGACGTTATTTCAAGTTGCAGTAACACTGGGATATGCTAAGTTGCTTCAATTGCCATACGCCACCATCCCGGTGAAATATTAAGAAGGTAACTGTAAGCTGAACTATGAAATGTTTTCCTAATCATAAAAATGTTGCCTGTTGAACAATTCAGTCGAGCCTCGTCCAGTAGTTCGAGTTGATCTAAGCAAGCGTAGCCAGCATTTGAGAGGAATACTTCTCCCTCGCATTTACTGTTTCTCAATCAACTGCAACATACAACGCAGAGCCACACAACTCCCATTGCCTATAAAAGTTCAAATGGTGCTTAAAAAAAAGGCAATTACACTTTGGCCGTTTCTATGATACAAATGTGCAACGAAGAAAAGGACAAACAACATTAAGTTCCTTTATGCCTTCTTCACATTAACCTCCTGCACTGATCTACACAGCGTTCTACGTGTTTCCACTTGCTGTAATTCTAAGCTAGATCAAGCAACCGACTACTTAAAAGCACACCGAATACTGTATTTTTCCCAATATGAATAACATACTGTAGCGACCTAATATTTAAATTCTCCGCCAGAGTCTATTGAGAAAATACCCTGTGCTTTTAAGGAATATTAGATCAAACTTAACATTTTCTGTAAAAATAAAGTTTACTCACGCACACAACTGCATTTGCATGCTTTCAGTATCTCAGTATCTTCCAAAATAGAAGACAAAAGATAAAAAATTGGACAGGGTGAAGAGAATCACCGATTACAGGATGTGAAATGACACAGCTACAATTATTGGCTGATCACACTTACTCTGTATTCAACAGCAGCAGACCATTAAAGCCCTTAATACTTTTATGCCTGCATTGTTCGCTAGTCTGGTAAAACAGTTTAGTGCCGCTCTAGCTGATGAGGCATCAAAATTTAAGCAATTCATAGAAAGCTTACTCTTAGTCAAGGGTAGAGAGGAAGAATGCCACTTGAGGTACTCAGCGCCTACGTCTGAGCTGCATCCTCCTTGGAAGCTGCTTGTGACAACGCTAGGTTCTGCCGAACTGGTGCTGAAGCGAAGTAAACCGCTCTGCCCGCTAGCGACCACAGCTCAGCTGCTGCTGGGCAGACAGGCCGGTGAGCTCAACGGAAGGGTTACCGAAGGTGTAAATACTCCCGTATATTGCAGGGGTACCCACAGTTCTGGGCAGGCTCTTCTCCCAGGGGGACTTCTCCTCAAAAGCCTAACAGTACGAGCTAGAAAGAAAAATTAATTTCTAGACCCTCATATGAACAAAAGAGTACAGAGAATTGTGATTAAGGAAATGAGCTATTCGCTTCATGTGAAGGCAGGAGCGGTACATGTTTTGTCCTAGAATAAGGGCCTGGGGAAGTAGACGCCTCAGACTGGAGCCACCAAAACTGGAAACGCTTGTAAACAGCAGAAACAGTAAACTTCAAAGTTCTGGGATTAAATAGGGAAGAATGACCTATGCAATTGAGCACAATATTAAGAGAGTTGGAAAAAACCCAGTTCTTCCAGTCATTCAGAAAACGGTGACAAAGATTTTTGTTTCACTCATGCAAAGCCTGGAAGTCCATTTTATAAAAAGAACAGCCTTCGCTTCAGAACGGGTACACATTTATCCACTGAATTGATCACTAGATGCATGCAAATCATAATTTCAAAGTGAGACTGTTCAATGTTTGTGCCAATCTACCGAAAGTGCAGTTTGTTTGACTCTTCTTCAGGTATCTTGCTGAAGCGACATGCCTGCAGAGTCCGATTACCGAGTACTTGATATAAAGCACTACATATCTGAATTGGTAAAGAAATCTCTCAAACTTGATACCAAAATACTTTCATTCTAGTAAAGATGTTTTTAAACATGTAATAATAAATTATTTGCTGTATGGAGAATGCATTCTTTCCTCCATCTCCATCTGAAAAACATAGGGTTCCTCCCCAACACCTCCAGAACTACGTAAAGAATTTTATACTTAAACTATAAAGGAGGGCAAAAAGTGAAGTGCACCCTTTCTAAGTATATGATATGGTTCAATACAGACACGCAAAAGGAAAAGATTTTGCTGAAGTATTGAACAAAAAATCACGGAGTTTCAGAGTTGGAAGGGACCTCTAGAGATCACCCAGCCCCACTCCCCTGCCAAAGCAGGATTGCCCGGAGCACATTACTCAGGACTGCATCCAGGCGGGTCTTGAAAATCTCCAGGGAAGGGGACTCCACAACCTCCCTGGGCAGCCTGTGCCCGTGCTCTGTCACCCGAACCGTAAAGAAGTGTTTCCGTGTATTTGAACGGAACTTCCTGTGTTCTACCTTGTGCCCATTGCCCCTCGTCCTGTCACTGGGAACCACTGAAAAGAGCCTGGCTCCATCCTCCTTCAGCCCCCCCTTTAGATACTTGTACGCCATAATAAGGTCTCCCCTCAGCCTTCTCTTCTCCAGGCTAAAGAGTCCCAGCGCTCTCAGCCTTTCCTCATAAGGGAGATGCTCCAAGCCCTTCATCAAATGAATGTTTTGAGGAAAACCCAAGAGATTTATGATTATTCATCCGAAAGCATATCCAAATACCCTTAACTCTGTTGTCACCTATTTACAAAAGAAAAGGTGAAAAGTTGTCCATCTTTCGGTGTCAAGACCAACTACAGACCGAAGAACAAACAAACTAAAACCACCCCTGCCACTGCTGCAAGTGCTTTTCTCTCAGCAGAGGGATTAAGCCCGGCATATTCACGGTGCTTTTGAAAACTGGATGGACGGGTAGCTCTTCCTGTGAGGCCTTTTCTCTCAGCCCAATCACTGCACAGGAAGACTACCACGCTAAGCAGGAAATTCACAATTCCAAACGATCCCATTTAATCGCGCCACTTCAGCAGCAATTCATTCCGAGCTCAGCAGCGTACGGCTCGCACACGGAAAGCAGCAGGGATTCCACCGATCTATCTGGAGTAGTCGCAATGGGCTGCCCCTACATTCCCGGCCCCCCAGAGCTACTGCTATGATGTTGCCCTGACAATTTTTAACAACATTTTATTTTAGTATGAAAATAATTGACTTTTAATATGGGTAAGAGCGTCCCTACAGAACTCAACTAAACTTTTACCCAAATAAACCCCAGGGTTCAGAAACAGACATATATTTTAATGCTTTAGTTTTACTTAAAACTTGTTTCAGCGTTTCCCAAGACACTTCTATCCATTATAGCACGGAAACTTTGTAACATTTTAGAAGTGAAATATATATTTTGAAAATAAAAACAAAACGAAAAAAAAACCACAGAAAACCACCCCCTCCCCAACCAAACAAAAAAACCCGCCGAAAATCCCAAGCCACCATCAAATCCACTAAAAGACAAAACAGGGAAGGCCAAAATGTTCCAGCTCCATTACAGTCAGCTGTAGGATTTCCCTGCATGCGAAAAGGAATTCCTCTAGTAGAGATGCGACTTATACCAGTAAGAGTCAGTGCTTCCCTCGATTTTCATCCAGAAGTATATCCACCAGCGTATCCGCAAAGAGACTAACCTAACCTGGCGACAGCACTGTCCCCCTCGCCCAGTGGGGGTTGTGGTGGTGGGGACGGGTTTTCACACTGAAACAAAACGTGTAGTACTACAAAGCTGTAATCATCTAAACGTCTTCAAAGATTACACTTGTTCCGCACATATTATTTTATAACACCAGAAGCGAATTGAAAAGTTTCTTTCCTAAAATACAATCACGGGGGAGGCACACAGCTGTCTGACACCTCTGTCGCAATGAGACGCTGCTCAGAGCTCAGGGGACACACTGTAGTTTGGTACAAATGTTGCTTTAAAGTGATGTGGGGTCACAGGAAAAAAACAAATGGAGAATTTGAAGTGGCTCGTGTGGTTCATAGACTAATCAGTGCAACTTCTTACATAACCGTATCTATGCCGCCACTATGGTAGAAAGCTTAACAAAGTCACGCAATAAATTTATCTACTTATTTCAGAATTACTGTAGTGATTTAAGAAGTTTTTATTAAGTTAAAATCTTGCACAATTTGGCAAGTAATAGTGAAGGCCCTCCGGAATGGTGTTTCCACTGGAGTAAGTGTTTCTGAAGTAGTGAAGTTAAGGTGTGGCAGCTCTATTTTACAAATACAGACTTACGGCAAGTAAGGAGAGATTCCTGTATCAAAGGAAGTCAGGCCAGAGCAAACAGCATAGTAGTTGCCGTTCAAGCTTAATAAAGTAAATAACTGCACAGGAAAATACTCTGTTCTGGGCTTTCTGCCATACAGGAAGGGTGTTGAGTATGTCAGTGTCCATAATTATTATCAACAGAAAAAATACCAGAAAGCAACAGTTCAGCTCTTAATTCTCCCATGTTACCATTTTCAAGAGTGAAGTACAATTTACGTCTTCCTCCCCCCCGTATTCATTCTAACGTGTCTACGCACATTAAAGTTCGGCTACAGTTCTGAAGTTTGTGTTTTGCTAACTATTAAACACAATTTTATTTTTTTCTTTCATCACAGCTGAGTTAATTAATAGTCCACGTATTTCACAGTCTTTTTAAGAATGGAAAGGGGAAGAGGTTTTAACCTCCTTTTTAAAATGAAAAAATATTCCATTATCATTTTTTCTCCAAGGACAAGAAAAAGATAAAAACATTTCTTGGGTAGGAAAGGGGATGTTAACAAATGCCTTTTTACTGTATACTTTATCCTGTATCAACCCGATATAGACAATGCCGTCATAATTTTATGTTCAGTTTAAGCAATCACTATTGCATCAAAACTGCCCAAAAGCCATTCCGGACACTAATCACAGCAGTAAGATCGTTGGCTGGTGATCACTAGCAATTACAGCACTGCCATTTATCGCAAAGCTGCTCATCAGCTAAGCTACCATAATAAGCATGTTCTTTGTGAACTGCAAAGTACAAGGGACCAACTTAAAATCACGACAAATGCACATTAATCAAATGAGTTCTAATTGGCATTTGTGATAAGCTAAGAAGGCACAAGGCAGGCTACTGTCTCAGACCACGGGAAGTGACTCAGGATCACTCTAACTGCGATGACTGCGATTACATGTATCTCAACAGCCTCCAGCATTAATATCCTCCACACTGGAAGATTTAATATTAGTTTTAATATTACTAAGAAATTATTAGGGTTGCTACTGTCATTTAAAAATACTTTTGAAACTATTAATTTATGCATGAAAATAAAGATCCAAATTTCATCATTCTGCAGAAAATTTTCCTTTAAGACTGAAGGTTCTGTGGGTACGAAATCTGTTGACATCAAGACCATATAATCTAATTCTCACTTTTTAAAAAAAAATATTAATATGGGACAACACATGGGAACTAATACATCAATACATCAAGTGTTTGCATTCAGAGTTACTATCTTGAATCAAGTACTGATTTATCTTAAAAGAAGTTCTGAAACAGAGACAGAAAAGCAGATTTATTCTAAAATTCAGACGTTACAATTTATGAATTAAGCCAAGAAATATGATAATTATTTGTAGCTCTCATAATGAGCCCTAAATTATTACTTCTCTCTTTGCGTGTGGTTTTTAAAAAAACGAAAACCAAACCAAAAACATCAGTTAGAATGGTTTTTTTGTTTGTAAAACTGCAATAGAGACTGTCACTAAGATACACACCCAGAAATATGTGGCAGATTTTAAATATGTTACGGCCTCGGTACTGGTAACTGAAACCAAACTCTAAGTTTAAAACCCATTCTTTAACAAAATACAATTAATCATACCAAAACCTTTATGTGCAAATTTCTGTAACACTGTACACAACTTTGCAGAATGTTCAAAAAGGACTGGTTCTCAACGTTGCATCAATTCTACACTAGCTTTTCTTTTTTCTTTTTTAAACAATAAACCCGCCTTTCAAGTCCGATTTACAACAACAGTGCATACATTCCAAGGGATACAGAATACCATAATGATGCTTCTGTTCAGTGCAACTAAACGAACCCTTTATACCCCGATGCTGACATTTTGACCTACAAAATACACTATACCAACGCTGGGCAACACATTTTAGAAACAGCGATGGTTTTTTGCAGCAGTGTAATAAAAGACAATGGTTAACTCCACAACGCACACTGAAGTTCTGAATTGCTGAAAACAAGGGATATACCTGTTCCTTGACAGAAGCTAAAATGGTAGTGGCAGTAGTCTCTGGTTCCATGCCTGGGCCTGTGGAAGTCTCCTGCGTTGTCTGCGGCGGCCCCTCTTCCACCACGGGGGTCTGCTCAGGGGCTGGCATTTTGCCTGCAATAACAACATTTTAAAATAGTTTATATTTTGAGCCAGTGATGTTTAAGGAAATTCAAGTTTTCAGGATTATAAATTCTCTTATCTTTTTTTCTAAAACCTTTCCAAACTTAACCAAACTAGCAGAGAACTTTGCATTATTAAACATATATTGTTATTGCTGTGCTTCACCTTCACAAACCGAAATCAGAATCACACACCGAACACAAGGGTCGGGCAGGAGCAACCAAGCAGCATGACATTTAAAGATTATTTAAAATACTATTTTGTGGTAGTTACTAAAAGTAGCAAAATCCCAGATGTGTGAAAAATAGTAGCATCAAACATTAAGAACAGCCAAGATCAGTAAAAGTTTACCACATGTGTGGTTTTTAGCATAGAAGAGTGACATGTAACAGCAGAGTGCTTTGCTATTAGGAACAAACCATGGAAGAGACTAATTATGGTAATAAAAAGATAATAGGAATAATGCTTCTAGTGTTCCTTTTGCAAAAAAGGAAATTAAAACACTGAAATTAAACCAATCGCCCTGGGCTATGGATAGTGTGGAAAGGACAGAGGGGATTAGCATTCGGGAATCCTGAGCCTCATTACCGCAGAGGCAGCACACCAACAACTCCAGTACGTGGGGAAAAAGGCAATTCTTTAATTTAGCCATAGAAGTCAGTATTAACTAATATTAGGGTTAGTTATGAACTGCATTCACTACTCTGCAAATAGCAAGTAGCCGGCATTGATGTAGCTTCTGTACATATACCATGCTTTAATTTCCTTCAAAGAAAAGAAAATAAAGCTCGTGAGGTCTAATGTTAAAAGTAGTCAATATTTCATTTTAGATTTTCAGAACAAACTCGATATTCCTGGAGGAGACAAATATGAACAGCAGCTTCCTTCCCTTCATTTCGCAGACCACGGCCGGGAACGCACCCCTCGGACTTCTCAGTCCTGACCCGTTCTAGCCACGGCCATCCCTTCTCCACCACACGCCTTCTAAATGCTGCGTCGGCACAAAGCTGGGCACACGCTGCCCCACGCAGACTCGGGACGACCTACAAGATCAGCGGCTCTGCTATAAAGCACACGCGTTTCGGATGTGGTTGAAGAGTAGCTGAGTTGACCCTCAAGGGATCTCTTTGGGAATGACCCTACGGGATCGCTCGCCCTCTCGGGATTTCTCCGTGTCGGTGCACGGAGGCCGAGCACAGGCAAAGCACTGGGTTGTCAGAGGACTCCTGTGCTGCTACAGGCAGCCTCGGGCAGGAAAGATGAGTGGAAACCAGAAGAGAGATGATGGAAGAAAAAAGTACTTTTGTTCCACTTCGTCTACAGTAGCACATGCACCACGAGAGGGACGACTTCTGTTCAGGCTTACGAGGGGCTTCAAGAACGTTGGGAGGTGGTCTTCACGAACCACACTACTCTCGTCTGCTAAAAGAGCTGGTAGCACGGCCAACGCACCCTTTCACATCAGCCACTGAGGGAATCAAACAACAGCTTCAGAGAAACTAAACGGAGATGGGTGAAGAGAGGCAGGGGAGTAGTGATGGGGTAATGTGGAGCAGTAGCCCGGTCACCCATCAGCTCCTGCCACTGTGGACAGGAAAAGAGAAGCCGTTTCCCAGAGCACCGGGGAGCACAGGCCCGGCCGGGGCTCAGCCGCCTGCGGGACAAGGGCCTCTCCTGCCCACGGCCTCCGTGAAGTCTCCCAGGGAGACTGCCCAGGCACGGAGCCTCTTCCCACCTTACGTCGGGACTGGCAACAGCCCCGTGCCTCAGCGCCCGTCGGTCACTGCCCCAAACTGCACCGCAGGAGCTGCCGGGAAAGAGTTAACTCTGTGCCAGCCAAAACCAGTACAACATGCCATCATGGTCATACTCTACAGTTTCCAGTTCTTTCCCAAGGTTTATGCACAGTTTACAAAATATAAGTTATGAAATACCTTAAAACACTGAAATCAGCGTGATATTTATTCCAGCAAAAGAGACTACTTAATTTTCTTTAAGACATATGGGAAAGAAAGCTTTTTTTTTTTTTACTTAAAAACCACAACATTTTGGAGCTTCTAACTACTACGTGCCACAAAAGTACTATAAAAATGTAGTGCCAGTTCCTTGTAAGTGATCACTTCCCAAGTACATCGTCTAAATGAATGCTTAAAACAGGACCAACTAGAAACCTCTACAAAAATATGAAATAATGAGCACAGATATGAGATGATCTCAGTTTGTCTTTTCCATAATTTTACCTGTCACTCTCTTCTCACCCCAACACTGTGAAACAACTCTTCACTCTGTCTGTAGTACATTTCTGTAACCAGTCAAGAAAACGTGTATCTGAACCAGCTGGAACAGAAAAAATACTCAATATTGAGTGTCTAATAATAACATTCAGATGAAAGCCAATCAAATTAATTATTAATGAAGATGTCAGTGTTAAATGTACATCTATCTCAGCGTTAAGAGGTATAATTAGAGCGCTATACCCTTCCACACAGGCGGTTGTTTTAACTGCTGTTCTTTCAATTAACACATTTCTTGGCAAAGTTACTGATTTTCTAATCTCGATTTCAAGATTAGACAACTGTTGGCTTTGATCCTGCAAACACTTAGGTGCGTACTTCAGCTATGGCAGAGGAGTACGCTCCTTCACTCCCACCTGCCGCGGGCCAGGCAGCGGCCGGGGCCGAGCTGGGCAGGAGGGAGCGGGGAGATGCCCTCTGCAGCCCGGCCCCACCGCTGTGCCCCTGTCTAGGCACAGCGCCTGAGGACGGGAACTCACAGCCTCAGTTTAGACTCTCCTATTCACCTCACGGGAATAGGAAATACCAAATGCAGGACTCGCGAGAGCCTTAAAATCAGGTACCAGTAAAACTCGGGAGGAGTTAATGAGAAAACTGCTTCCTTCCTTACGCAAGACTGGGATTTACTGGCTGAAGATCCTTCCCGAGTTGTGTTACTCACTCCTTTGGGTACGGATAACTGGTTCATTATTGGAAAACAAGCAACCAGACTTCATCCCTCAAAAAGTTAGGTCCGTAGTTATATTGCCGGCCTCCTGTGTCATGGCCCAGCAGGGAGATCTCACCCAGAACGGGAGACTCTGCTCCTACGCCGTTCCTCGTCTCTCCAAATCCTCATCCCCTTCAGCCCTTCACTGCGGCATCACAGCTACTAAGCTGCAGGCGGGATGGATGTGGGGCTGCTTTCCACAAACCTTACAGGTGGGTGAATCAGACAATATACACAGGTACCATTTATAAATGCATATTAATTATCTTTATAAATGCATCTTAAAGCCTCCTTGTAGTCCAGCTCTTTTAATTCCCAAATTGCTCCTGCACATTAAAAGACAGAGATCTATGCAGCTGGAATGAAAACTCAGAAAACATATTTTACTGTTCTGCTGCTTTGCGCACTGCATTTCAGCATCTCTTATTCACACATCTTCTTAAAATTCCTGAACACAAGAGAGAAGTTTACAGAATTTTAGAGTAGTTCTCAGCTATAGCAAAGAATAGATGAGAACTGAAAGGCTTAAATGTTCTGAGATGATCTATTGATGGATGTTGCAAAACTACAGATTTGTGAAGGGTATAAGCGGTTCTAGTATAGCTCAAAAGTCTAACGTGAGATCTTTTGAAACATTTGGGGGAGATTAACAGCAGACTTGAGGAGAACAGTAAGAACGTTCTACTATTTTCTGTAGATTTCAGTCTCTGATCAAAATAATGTATTTCCAATCATTTCAATAATTTTTCAAAAAAAATGGTTAAATGTTTCATCTTGTAGCATACACCTGAGAAAATTCTTAACACCTATTCTGAATTTTGAAATTCTCTATTTAAAAGCCCAAAGAACAGAAGCAGCGCCAATCTAGCTCTAGGCTGGCCTGCACTTGCAAACTAGAGGCAAGCGCGCGAGGAAAAAAAAGCAAAGCTGTTCAATTTGAAGCCTCTCATCCGAAATAGCCTCCAATAATTCTGACAAGAGCGGCTCCTCTGTCCTCTCTACCACGGCGGCTCACTGAAACGGCCCCATGAAAGCAGGCAGGCAGGCAGAGCAGAGCAGCACCAAGCCACCAAAAAGCGTCCCTTTGGATCCAGCATGCCCACGGCAGAGAGCATCTCTTCAGGCAACCGCAGGGATTTGCTCGAGTACACCGCATTTGAACAGCCACTCTAACTGTGGGCTGAGGATACCCATTGCCTCCACTACGCACAATTAGCTTGTTTACGTCTAGTACACAAAACCACCCACTCCTAAATCCTCCCAGATGTTCTCCTTTTGTACAAAGGCAGCGGACTCGTGGGCACCCCGGCAGGGATGGTGGGGCAGGTGCCCCAGTTCCCTTTAGCAGCTTGCCAGTCCCGGCTTTCACGCCGGTCCTCTAAGCACGCAGCGAGGCTGGGGGTTGCCAAAACGGGTAATGCTTGCTTTTGTGTCTGACCGAATGGTCAAACAGCTGCAAAGCAAATAGGTTCAGTGAGTTCATCTGACACAAAGCTATGCTTTTTTTTGGGGTGGGGGTGGTGTATTTTTCTGAACCAGCCGATCTCGCAGCCGTACAGTCACTGATGAAGGAACAAGAATACACAGCTGAGGAGAGAAGAAATATGAGAAATCATTAAACTGAGTGTAGGAAACCATGCTTTAGTCTTCATTCTCTTTAGTCTCTACTCCCCACCTTCCACTGCTCCTCCGGTTATTTTCTCGTTGATATCCGGACGGTTTTGCCGGGACTGAGTAATCCCCCTCCTTGTAGCGTGGGCCCAAAGAGAACCCAGACCTTTCCAGGTTCCCTGCACGACAGCAAACGCGGTGCTTTTCCCCAGCTTCCTACTCGCTTCCCTGCATATTCCTCTCGCCTTCCTTACACAGGTGATTCTCCCAAATTTCTCCTTGCCTGTGTTCCCTCTTTCTGAGCCTCCTACTGCTGACCTGAAGCCGTTAACAAAAGTCACCAGAGTAATTTGCACTGAAGAGATAACATAATTCTTATGAACACTGTCATCTAGGATAGGATAGACTGTATCTATTTCATGAGGGAAACACCAGAAAAGCAACGAGCAGCATCTCCTCGTGAAAAAGCCTCGTATTTATCCAGCTACAAGATTAACAGGAGTAAATCACCAAGGACATCAGAGTAATACTCATTAGTAGAGAAGAAAAAAAAAAAAAAAAGGCCCAATAAGCTAAAATCAACTTGCTGGAACACTGACACGTTATTTATTGTACAACCAAGTTATTCTTATAAATCTACGCTTACGCAACCAGGCACATCTCAGCTCTCGCTCAAAGACTGTTGGTTTTTCATCCTTTACAGGGTACGCGAAAGTCAAAACCGAAACGAGACTCACTACGTTTCTACAGTTTTTAGATGAAGACCTGATTAAAATTTATCTGATTAACTCAGAGCAACTCTATCCGAGTTACTGCGCAGACATGCCAGTGCACTTCCAGGCACGGGCAGCTCCTGTGAGCTCCATCCTGCTGCCAGGCCGGAGCGCCGCTCTGCTTCCAGCCAGGCAGGGACTCGCATTCCCAAGCTCGGTGCGACCAAGGGCTGAACTCGGACCACCCCCGTACGACGTCTGCCAGCCCACACTCGCATGCTCGCGTGAAAAGACAGCAGATGACACCTTGCTCACTCGCAAAGATGTTGCAAGCGATTAAGAATGGATTACGTGAAAGACGGCTCAAATGTTTACATGAAAAACAGGTTTTAAAATTTCCAGATGCAGTAAGTCGGCATACTTCAAATAGCACACTACAGGCTAACCATGCTGTTAAGATACAACTTTTCTTTATGGGCATCGGTAGCGCAGGAGTTTTGTTCACAGGAACGCAAGGATGAAATGAGGGAAGTAAATATATTATCTGATGAAAACACGGCAGACTGGCGGGATGAAGAATACACCTGCACCACGGTGCAGACCGAGTCCCTCGGTAACGAGAGAAGCCTACGGCAACTGATCCGCTGCCTGTGGGCAACTATCTTACTAATCCCTTTTTCTCTTCAGGATAAAGTCGTCCCGTCCCCCCAATACATGCAGGTTCAAAATG
Organism: Vanellus vanellus; assembly: GCF_965231255.1. NCBI lineage: Eukaryota > Metazoa > Chordata > Aves > Charadriiformes > Charadriidae > Vanellus > Vanellus vanellus. The sequence continues at coordinate 517,530 of NC_138910.1, forward strand.
CATCTAGTGCTCTGCCCTTTTTAAAATGTTCAAAATTCTTACCCCAGCTTTTCTTTTTTTTTGGCTGGTGGCTACATACTTTAACTCCACTCTAGTGAGCAGGCAAGAATCTACATCCGCAAACATCCAGTTGCAACACGCTCGTAAGATTAGTATTTTTATAGCTTTCAAACTAACCATCCAACAGAAGAGCTCAGACAGGTAGAGAAGACGACCGTTTTGAATACAGGGATATTTATGACCTTATCCTCCAAGGCCTGAGGCACTATTCAGAGCTCCCCTTAACAAAAGAAGAATCTTTGTCATCTGAAGGGTGCCTGGAGAACGTTTGCGCTTCACGAACATATGAAGTACCACAAGCTAATTGGCAATAAATAGAATTCTCAGTAGTTTAAGTCAACAAGGCTCCGTGCCTTAAAGCAAACACAAGCGACAGACCCCAAATCTGAACCTTTCCTTTGGACCATCCCCAGTCTATCGCTCTGTTCTGCCGACACGTCTGGATCCGCTCCCGTTCAGAACAACCCCACCGGAGCACAGTGCTGCAAACCAGTTCTGCAGACCAGCAAACAAACAGCACGTTTCTCTCGAGGGATAAAGCTCACTCTTATCCCAGCGCAGAGAGAGGGAGGAGGGAGATGTACTGTCACTGAAGGGGTTTAGATGCTCCACACCGACTCTCAGGTGCCAAAGACACGCATCGGTTACTCATTCAACCACTCATAGAAGGGTAATTCTTAGCTTGGTGTTGGAATATCCTCAATTAATTTAGGGTATGAAGTCATTCAGAATGAATGTCCCAGAACAACATAACTTCAGAAGCGTAACGGCCGGGGAGCAGCAGTGCGTGTACGCCGCTTGCACAGCGTGGCCGCTCCAAACCCACACTGCTCAGTCGCCCACCTGAAAACACCTACAAACAAGCAAACGGCAGTTAAACGGAGAATAACTGTAAGTAAAGATATAAACGCTACCAAGCAGAACAATGGCTGCAGGTATGATTCCGTTTCCACTTGTATTTTCTCCTATCCCTGTAGAATTATTATTCAAGTATTACTCTCTACATTATCACTAGATATAACGCACGCTAACTGTAGGCAGATGTATTTCAACTGGAAGCATTATAAAGCCAAATTTATTTTATACGCATTTATAAAAGTATGCTTCTCAGTTCTGTCGTATTGTACATTGGAAAAAAAAATTATATAAACCATTTTCCCAACGATCAAAATTACCAGCTACAACCACAATTTTAAAAGACAGCTGAAGAGTTACAGACTTCCACTGCTCTCCCCGTTTCGCCAACGCGAGTTTTTGAGGGATGTGGTGTCAGGTGTATCCCTGAGACAGCCCGGAACCAGACACTACCAACCCCTGTCGCATCCTGCCTCTAAAAAGCAACCAGACTAGATCAGCGGTGAGATTTCACTTGTAACACAGACTCACCTCTTTCTACTGACACTGCAGTCTCCATCTCTGGAACGAGTGACCAACGAGCAGCAGCCTCAATTGGGTTTAGCAGGGAGAAAAATCCAACTGTGCCCTTGCAAAATTTAGAAACTGATGATGTTGAAACTTCTGCTTTTACTCGGGATACATTTATAAGTTCTTTAATGCAACCTACAGTTGTTCCTGCTCAAATGACTGCTACAGAAACGTCAAATTCTTGCACACCATAAAAGTAGTTTGGGGAATACCACTGCTCTCTAATAGCATGGCTACGGATTAGCAAAAGGGTTTACTAAACTGGTTTTATCAATTGCTAAAACGCTGTTTACTCTTCATTTTGCCCTGAAACAGAACTGCACAGCAAAACTCCGTTTGCTGCTAAGAATGCTCTACGTGCAAACTTCTACATTTAAGCAAATGGAGCTTTCTCCTCTTCTGTTCTCCAAGCTAGACGCTAAAAAAACAGTTGCACGTAGTAGCAAACTCTACATGAATTAGACAAGCAGCCTCTGGCTTCCCAGGCCAAAGTTACTAGCACTTCAATCAGTTCTCCCAACTCCCCCAAAAGAGGCATCATCGGTATTATTTTTCTGAGGTATATTTGACTTTGCTTACCCTTAAAAATTTTAAGTACGTGTAGTAGGATTACACATAACCGTACTCTAGAGATAATTTAGTATTTCTACTTTATAAAGAGATAAAGAGCTGTGAAGCACCAAAATTTACAAGTGACGTTATGATTAGAGGAGATCAAAGACAACTGAGTAACTTGAGAAAAACCATAAAGCATGGTAAATGAGCTAAACATTGACAAATACACAATTAAATGAACTATTCCTATCAAAGCGAACCGCACGCCTTCCCATAGTAGGGGGTGGGTGACAGAAGCGTAACTATAAAGTTAGACGCACTTCGCTTAAAATGTTTGGCTAGGCACGAAGGCTTTTTGCAGAAGTGCCATAAGGGAAAAAAAGTCAGGTCGATGGTACACTAAACAGTGTCAATAATTTTAACCACACTCCGAAATAGACACAGTACAAAATGTAGACAGTTCAGTATACAGGAACAAGAAAATGCAGAGGGATAGAAAACTATATACTGAAGGAATGAAGATTAAGTGTGGAAATGGTCAAGAAGGGAAACAAATACTGAATGATGGCAAACAGTTCAGGTTTTTTACTGATGCTCAGTCACAAGCAGAAGCTCTCAGCCCAGTGTTCACGGGCTCCCCGTTGTGTGGAAGTACTGCATCTTTATGCAGCACTCTACAATGTTGCTAAGATGTGATTTTCTTCTCTCAGTGAAAAACATTTCTTCCTGTAAAGTCTCCTACAGGTATACAATTTTGTCATGAGACGGCAATATTTTGCATCAAAGTTTACCGGTTGGAGACGCAATTTAGATAGCTCTCCTGCCTCAGCGCCTGAAAGACTGAAAATATGACTCATGTATTTTAAAAGCTCAAATGCAAAGTTTCAAAGAAATCTCAAACACTGGCCACATCATCATTCTTATTTCTACCTTTTAATTCCCTGCCCCATACTCTAGTCTAATTCTAATTTCTGAGCAGGGAAAATTAAGCACACCAAAACAAGCAACAGGCTATCTCGTAGGCACTTGTCCTGGTTTGAGGCAAAACAGAACCAATTTTGTTCAGTAACTTCGCTTCTTAGCGGGGCCTCTTGTAACTACTGAAGTTAACTGCATATTGTGCAGTCAGTGTTCACTCTCTCAGAGAGGTCAGACCAATGGTTACAGCTGATGCCCGGGCGTGGGATGCAGAGAGGCTCTGCTTATACTCATTGCTATAACCCCCACGGCCAAACAACTTTGTGATTTGCCCCGTTGGAGGGTCGGAAGCGGAAAAGCACAGTGGGGTCCCACCTGTAGGGAGGAGCGGACAGGACAGGTGACCCCAAACTGACCAACAGGGTATTCCATCCCATCTGCCTCATGCTCAGTATAAAAGCTGAGGGATCAAAGGGTCAGCGCTCTTCCTTCAATGGCCGACGTCTGAGGGGGACTCTGTTCGTCTGCCTGTGATCCCATCCTGAATGCAGATCCGGAATCCAGTTCCCATCCGTCACTGAGTCCAGCCTGGGACCGCCCCAGTGCCACCAGTGACGCGATTGTCATCTCGGGAGCTTGATACGGTTTTGTATATTTTTCATTATTTCTTTTTATTTTGTTATTAATATTTTATTAAAGTAGTTTAGTTCCTTCTAAACTCATAAGTCTCTTTTTCCTCCTCTGCCTCTCTCTTTGAAGAGGGGTAGAGGGGAGCATCTGTCAGTCCCGTCTGGGGTTCCTCGGGTCCCCAGTGGTGAATTTTGGCCTAAACCACGACAGATTGATTGGTGCCCAACGCGGGGCTCGAGCAGTGCTCCACCAGAGCTGCGATAAATTGCCTGAATAGTTTGCCAGCACTAGACCACGACAGCACTAGAACCTCAAGCGTTAAGAAATAGCGTGGATTTGTCAAGAGCAGATTATATCAAATCTACCCGATTGATCTATTGGTCTATGACAAGAGCGCTAGAGGAAATACCTCTGGAATGTGAAGCTTTGACACTGCCACGTGGCCTCCTGACAAACCGCCTAGAGAGCCCAGCTGAAAACACGGCGGGGGAAGGAGGGAGAAGACGACCTGATCTGGGGCTCTGTCAGAGGCACTGCCCGGCCACCTTCCCCGGGGTGCGAAAGGACAGCTAGCCCCCGGCACGCTCCACAGGCCACGGCTGGGACAGGGGAGGGCAGCGCGCCTGGCACCGAGGGGCACGGCCGGCGTTCAGAGGCTGGCTGGGAAGCCTACCCAAAAACAACCGCCAAACTCAAAAGCAGCCGACCCCAACTCAAACTGAAGGCTGAAGCCTGTCTGCCGGCCCCAGTGACACCCGCTGGTTTGGGATTACCTCCCTATGCAACACCCGTGGCTACGGGGACCACCACAGTCCTGCGCCCAGCGGGAACCAACGCAGTACAGAAGACAGCCAGCAAGGCAGCGGCGCTGGGGAACACGAGGTGAAGGCGGGATGCCTGTCCTCAAAGCACACCTTCTTGCGACAAAGGAAAAGGAGGGGGAAAAGAAAGACACCTGCTTTATCACTCCTGCTTATTTTCCATTTCCCACCGCACTGAAATAAACGCACAATCTTCCCAGCCTGCTTGGCCAAAGAAGTCTACCCAGTTTTGTGCACCCAATTTCGAGTTAGATCAATTGAAAAGTCAGAAGAGAGCAACCAAAGCGATGCAAATTTTCTGTAGGAGTTGCCCGCGTTTGGATACAAAAAAAAAATGCTAACAGGTGAAATACTGAAGCCACTGCAGGAAAGACGAAACAATAATCAAGGATAATATTTAAAAGCTCCTGCTGTCTTCTTGCCAGGTATCAGACAATATCAATGACATCAATTATTTAAGCGTTACTCTCTCTTCTAAGTGGAATAATGGGGTGCTCTTCCCCCCTTCCAAATTCAAACTTTATTTTTTAGACCTTTTCATAACTACATATCATAGAAAGAAATTAAATGCTCAGTTATGATTTACATATACCTGGCAATTACTGCTCATCTATTTAAATAAGCAACTCTACCACCAGAACAGTAATGCGCTTAATCAGTTATTTTCACTGTGCTTCAACATAACGCTCAAAACGAGGGGTTTAAAACGCAGCTATCAAAAGCAAAACTTCTCAATAGCATGAAGTAGTTGAAAAATTACACAATTTTAAGTCTTAAAAACCCACAGCAATTCATTACTGGTTTAGGGGATTTCCACTTTCAGAACAGAGAAAGCCTGCTCTTGCTTGCACTGTGCAAGTCCAGGAAAACGTCAATATAACAACTCAGGAAATACACTCAGGGATGACAACAGCAGAAAAGAATGCACTTCCAGAACTTGCAAGATTGCGATTTCACAGCACGCTTAAATAGTGATTGTTGTCGGAGGCATATCTCTCCATTTTTAGAATGTCTTACTTCAGCTCCATAAACACGTGCCCAGTTTCAGCAGGCTGCCGCAGAGCCCGACTCCGGGCGCCGCAGGGTAAGGCGGAGGAGCAGCCGCGCCGCAGGCGGGAAGCCCCCGAGGCACACGCAGCCCCAGGACCCTTCAGACCCCTCAGCCCAACGGAGCACTAAGCCCAGTCCCGTCGGAGACGGGAACCATCCCATTGCTGCACCGCGGGAACCGACAACATTTGTTACACGGATCATTTATGCTTTCTAAAAATGAAAGATTTCAGCAAGGTGCTTTAAGGCAGTCGCTAGCGTCTTTTCAAAGAGTCCACAGGTTTCGGCCAGCTACCTTCTCATAGATTTCAGTATGACAGACAGCAGGATGAATTACGGATGTTAACAGGATATGTATCTACCTACGTATCTAGGCATTTTTTGCCTATTTGTGAGAGACCACTTCAAATCCAAACATTTTAAGACGGAGCTTCTCCGCAAAGGCACAGAAGAGGTTCTACAGAAGGTTTAACCTCTTTTCGCTTTTCCTTTTGAAGCTCCCCGAGTACACTCTCCGTTAGCGCGGTTCCCACGTGAGCCGGCAGGGAAAGCTGCACACGCAGAGCAAACCTTAACGTGCCCAGCACAGGAGGGGCAAAAGTACGCTCAAAAACCTACCTTGCGCTTCTCTTGTAGTGTACAACACTACACTTCTGACAAACAAAAGCACCATAAAAGCTAAATTAAAAATGTCTGCGTATAATTATTTCTTCAAATCACACTTAAAGAAGTTTCTTCCTTACAATGGCAAACAGTTTGTGACTTGTTTCTCTACAGTAATGCTGCTGGTTAACTCCAAACAACTCTCAACACACCTTCTGATGAACATCATTAAACTCTTTTTCTATATGTTTTAAAAATAGACTTTAGCGAGGCTATTAATGCAGACTTCAGAGCCACGTGTCCAAATATGGCAAGGGAAACACACAGTCACGTACCACCTTGTCCCAGTTTTAATACTGGGGCTGTTCCTGCTTGTTGACATCCTCCTATTGAGCCACCAGAAGAATATGCCCAACAATTTTTTGTCAGATAAGTGGAATAAGCCAGCAGGCTTGTCATTTATGGTCACCTTAAAAGGTAGCATTTATAGAATCACAGAATCATTTAGGTTGGAAGGGACCTTTAAGATCATCAAGTCCAACCATCAACCTAACGCTGCCAAACCCACCGCTAACCCATGTCCCTCAGCACCACATCTGCCTGTCTGTTAAATACCACCAGTGATGGTGATTCTATCACTTCCCCAGCCAGCCTGTTCCAGTGCTCGACAACCCTTTTGGTGAAGGATCGAGAGCAGCCCTGAGGAGAAGGACCTGCGGGTGCTGATCGATAAGAAGCTCACCATGAGCCAGCAATGTGTGATCACAGCCCAGAAAGCCACCCGTATCCTGGGCTGCATCAGCAGTGTGGCCAGCAGGGCGAGGAATAGGATTCTGCCCCTCTACCTCTACCTTTGGCCACTCAAACTTCGGGGTAGAACCTTGGATACTTGGTCCTATAAGACACAGCTTTTCTAGACATTGATTGGTGCATGAATAATCATCATAATGGTGGGGCATGGGTATTCATTTCGTGGATACAGTGACAAAAGAGCAATTAAACCAACAAAAAAAGATTACTTACTCAACAAACTTGAGCCTAAAAGACAGAAAAAAATCAGTTGCCAAAATAGCCATGGACCACATTGTTATGGACTGATTTAAATTTTAAATGGCAGGATAATTTAAGCAGGCCGACCTGTAACTGAAGTCATTGATTTGAGAAGAGCAGATCTTATGAAATGGAGAACAGTGTGGTGAAACCAACCAGCTGAGCTCAGCAGAGCTGTCTGATGCTAGTGCTACCAAACAAATCTCCATCTATCCAAAGCAGTGGAAGGGATGACACACAGAAGCACGCAACGTACATCTAACCAACAAAGAATTACGTATCTGGGAAGCATACCTACTTTAAGAGATACAAGCAAAAAAGTAGAGCACCTTAAGGGGAGAGGAGAAATCTACACATCCATGAATTTTGAGAACTGTTGTTTTCCAAGTCAAATAATAATGGAATTATGTGAAAGTTACAGACGATCAAGCCAAACAAGACTTGCTAAAGCTGCAAAGAAATTAAAAGAGCAACAAAAACATTTGTCTGTGGAGAAAACGGGGTCAGGTAATAGCCTACCAGGTACCTAAGACAGAACGAGCTACACATGGTCTCCATTTTCAAATGACCATGATTATGTATTCAACCCACTTATGGGAGGTAAGACAAAAAAGTAGCATTAATGAGAAGCTCCATCTGGAAAGAAGTTTTTCCACTAGGAATTCCCTTGTGACTGATCATGTTTAAAATTGTCAAAACAACTGGCCTTCACGTGTCTTCCAAATTTGTGGGGTGTTCGGTAGGCAAGAAGGGCTTGGGGCATTAAGCAGGCGTGTTATTATGGAAGACCTCGAGGAGTTCATCCTGCTGCTGTCCTTTAGCCAAGCCGCAGGTGGTGACCAATGAAAGTTTCTGTAACAGACAATAAGGTCATCACGAAGAAGTGACTGGTGAGAAGAATACGGACTCACTAGCTGTTCCTGCGAGACGCCCACAGTAACGGCACATGCCATTGCAGAATGCCTCAAAAACACACTTCCAGCAGAGATTCCGAAGTGTTGCTTCCATTATAATGAAATACAGGTTAACCCAGTGCCTGGCACAGGTCTTGTTCCTCACATTTGCAGCTGGTTGTGCTGGTCTGACTGAACTCAAAGGCTGTCATGATGACAAAGGGACCAAACCCTCCTTTTTTTACAGGCAGAAACCTTACAAAACAGAGACTGAGGAGATACTGTTTTCTACGAATACTTCAGGGAAAAAGCAAAGATAAGGAGACATTTGAGAAAAGACCAAATAGGTCCCAAATTACAATAAAGAAATTTATCTCTATAACTATAAACTAGGAAATTTCTCAGTGTAATGAACATCTTGGAAAAGTGAAAACAATACACTGAATATATTACCTGAGAACAGAATTATTGGTGGCTACTTTCTTCACTGTGGTAATTGCAGTGTTAGGAGCCTTAGAGTGGATTCCTATCATATCGGTATACTCAATTTATTTTTCCTTATGGCAGAAAGGCATGTCAGTACAGAAATAAAATTGTATCTACCATAAGGAAAGTCAAACTCCTCCAATCACACAGTTAAAACGGCAGAAAGTAGCCAGTTCCTCTGGGACGTCTGTACAGTCGGTATTGGTTTGATTCATATCCTGCTGCTTTGCAACTGGCAAATGTTAAGGTCAAATCAAGGTGATCCGCTTGCTTTCCTCCTGTGGTAGGGCCATTTCAATTAGGGCTCTTGAATAAAATATGCACAAATATCTACATGCAGTAGCCAAACTTATTAATAATCAAAGCTATTACTGCATTTAGCATCCACCCACAGCACTCCAATAACACCAAGTACCCCTGGACACCCACAGGACTTCCAGAACCACACGTTCGGGTTCCACCATGTTTAAAGATACAAATTAGTATTTGAAAACTATTAGTTAAAGCCCTTGCATCTCCATCTGCTAGTTTTATGGTAAGACTTCACATTTCAGTTTAAGTTCACCTGGGATTAAATGGGGATCTGATCCTGTCTGTTCCGTTTAGAGCTAGTGAAGGTGGGCAAGGCCATAGCTGCTCTCACCGATCCAAAAGGAGTAGCACAGGAGAAAGTCTACACACTTCTAGTTGCGTCATGATAAATGGTAACTTGGGGGAGATGCTCAATGTCCCCTACCAAAGAAAATCTGCACACCTAAATCACCGTTCTATTGGAAGATAACACAACCCTACATACACATAAACCCCATACTGCAGGGAGTCTGACAACCACATGTGCTTTCATCTCGATGAAGAAATAATCTTGACATCAGCCAGGTGAGACACACAGTCACTGCACCTCCTAATGCGCGCTTCGAGGTAAAAAAGGCAAAGCGGCAATGAAGTCGGGCATGAGCACCACGTCGTTCAGTGTTAGGAGGTCCGCTCCCACCATACCGGACAAGAGTAACTGCACTGAACACCAGCTCTACCGGCAAGGAAACGCTGGGTGGAAAGTTGATGTGCACTTAAAACCGAAAAGGCGCAGTTGGTGTTTGTACACCTATGAAGTCGTAAGTTTTACATATTTAGCGCATTACATCATCAGGCAACATCACACCAAAATGTTTCACGTCCATGTTAAAAAAATACACTGGTAAGAATTCCAAACTTTGGACAATACAAGGCTGCCCATCAGTGAGGTCCTCTGAAAGGCAAACTACGTCACCAATAGTACTGTAAAGACAGCTGCCCGTTCCACGCACCATGTAAGAGATCATTAAAGGCATTAAAGATAAGACAGCATTATATTTCAAAAAAGAGCATCTCCTCAGTTACAAGCATCGTCTTCAGCGTGGGTTGTCCCGTTTCAAGCAGAGATTGAAAAACTCCAAATATCAAATGCCCGTAGCCAATCCAGCTAGCCATAAGAACCCAGAAACGCTGCATCAGACTAGCGATTCACCCGGCACGGTAACCCCAACGGACGCTGGCCTCCAGCACGGGCTTGAGAAACACGGCCCAGGGCAGCCCGCGGCTCTGTACCCCCGCCTTCCTCTCGGCCACCACAAGGAAACAAGCCGGCTGTACAAACGAGACAGGTTCCAATCCCGAACCGCTGGGCTCAGCTGAATTAGGGGAAATTAATGGCAAAGAAGATAAAAGATACTGTAAGTTGGGACTTTTTAAAAGAAGCTGGGTAAAATGAAGGAGAAATATTTTGAAGGAACACAGAATATTAGCTGTTTTCCGAGGGTTTTCTTCCCCGTGTACTGTAAAGAACCTTCTTTAAAAACCTTTAAATACAACTGCCAGATTATTGCAACAAAAGATGCTGAAGAACAGTAGTTATTAATCTGTTGTCTGGAACCAAAACTTGATTCTGAAATACAGGCCAAGCAAGCTTAAGAGTTCTGAATTTCCACAGACCATACTCGTCCATAAGGATTTTCACCCGATGCCTTAGTTTAAGAAATTATAAAACACATTGACAAGTGTAAATATAAAAGACAGCGGTATGATGGGAAGATTGATAAAAACAAAAGTTGCAAAAATTACAAAAGTTAAGAAGATTGTTTAGTTCTCACAACTACATCTTCGCTCTCCTTCTGCTTGAGGCTGTTACACAAATTGCCAGAGCAGAGGCTTTGCAGTTGGTTATTAATTAGTTAATGAACGTTAGTAGAATGACATTGCAGAGGTTTCACACTCAGTATTTATTCATACTGGGGAGAAAAGGACACACCACACTTGTATTTCTAGAATTAGAAGGCATTTTTGCACCCCGGAGAGAACTCTCCACCCTGGCGATAACTCTGCAACGCGCAGACCATTTCGCCCAGCCACGGGCTAGCTTTAGGTCTGGAGACTGAAGCTACGGCAGGCTCCGTGAGATCCTGGGCAAGGAGAGAAAGAGCAGGGATGGAGTTCATGCAGCGGTATGTCCTGCCGCCCCTTCCCCCAACACGTTCGAGTTCGCCCATGTAAAGACTTGGAAGCGAGACAGACGCGTCAGGTATTGCAAAAGCAAAGGCGAAGAGGGAGGTGGCTGTGTGCCACGCAGCCAACAGTAACGCGCTTTTACCAATTGCCCACTTCTTCCAGGGACCCCGGGGGAAAAGCTTTGCTTGGGATCACGCAGAACCAATCGTCAGCTCCAAGGGAAGCATGAAGTATTGAAGAAGTTACCCACTTACTGTTAGTAGGGGGGTTGGAACTCGATGACCTTCAAGGTCCTTCCCAACCTAAACCGTTCTATGATTCCATAAAATCTATACAAGTAGAAGAATCCGTTCAGCTGTTGGACCATAAGATGAAATATTCCTGAACTGCTATTCCGATGACAAAATGCGACTGAAGGAGGCGCTGCCATAAGCTTTCACACAGTGACATTCTTCTAAAGCGTGATCAATCTCAGCTTCCATTCACAAGGAAAAGATAATGTTTATGCCCCAAAATGCAGCAAGTGCCTGCAGAGCAAGACACTTTGTTTTCACAATACTCCATCATAACCTGCAAGTTCCAGACCAATCAGTTCAGAAAGACGTTATTTAGTAAATACCAGGGAAAAAAGCCCCAACAAACATTGAGAAGTTGAGGACTCACAGGTGTTCTTTAAAGCAACCAAACCAGCAGCTTAAAAACAACCTGCTACAGACTGCTGCAGAAATGCTTCTGCTGGTGAAAGTACAATATTTTTATCGGTTGTATCGATCCATCCTGACAGTGAAGCCGCATGTAAACTCACTAGTCTACCAACCTGGTATTCGTCCATCAACCATTTTAATCCGAGAAGATGTGCACATAGGACTAAGTAACTAATAAACGAGCTTTTAATCAGACGCTCTTATTGAAACTGTTAAAATGTGAACATGTGACAAGCACATCAGGCAGTCTGTGATGCTATACAGAAAGCATTATTTCCACTTTTCTATAACAAAAGTTATCTGGACTATTACCATAGTAAATTATTGTTGTTCAATTGTAATACGATGCCTGTGATGCTTTGAGATGAAGGGAAAACAAAGGAAAACTCTGGAAAAATTGCAATAGCTTGAGTTATCTTTGCTATCTAAACCAAAAAAATAATTGTATCTTCTTTTTCTACTTCAACTTTCAGTCCTTTTGAAATATATTAATAAATATTTATATTATAGAATAAATCCATATACTGGTAGTACAGGACAATTTAATAATACAGTATGAAACAACACAGTGAACTGTATCAGGAAAGCAGCACTTGCTCGAGCCCCGACAAGGCCAGGCTCTCGAAACCTGAGGAAACCCCAGGAACCGCAGGCTTCCCAAAAGCACGCACGGTGTCATTCACAGGATCTTCTTTTACACCTATCACGGCAAAACATATAAAAAAATCTAGTCGTTATGAATACCAATAAATATATTAAGTTTAACAAAAAGTGTTATCCTCCTACACTGCGCGAGTAAATTTTCAGACCTCATTAGTGCAGCAGCAACTGGCTGAAGGACGGCGGTCTTCCTCCTCCTTCCCAAGCACTCGGCATTGGCCAAAACCAAACTCAGGGGCTCATCAGACAAATCTAATTCCAGTATTCAGCCTGCCTTGCTAATTCCACATATTTTAAGCTATTGCAATATGTTTGGGGTGGGCTTGTTGTTGTTTTTTGATTGATTTTTATTTTTTATTTCAGTATCAGTATACGACTTGGTCAATTTTTTGTGTTGCAGAACACAGAGGTTATTTTTCAGCAACAACATTAAAAAACTCTCTCAGTATAGGAAAACTGATGACATCAGCATGAACAAAAAAGCATCCCACAATAGGCAGTGTTCTCTACCAGAACTTCAGAACTTCCTTAAAAAATTCCAAGTAAGGAACCACAGTAAGGTTTGGTGTCAGCCTCTCTGTTCTGTAAAGAATTCTAAACAATGAGTTTTAAAAGTATCTTCTGGAAAAGAATGTACTTAATTACAGTGAAATCTCACAAATCACGGTGTATGCTGTTGCTGCGATTTATGCTAAGAAACAACGGCAAAACTAAGAAAACAGAGTAATTTTCTTTCTTCATTGGATAGTCCAAATAGCACAGAGCAAATGGACACATCTCAGACCTATGAGCCAATCTGGAATTTCTGGGTTCAATGTTTTTTCAAATTCATTTAAAATATAAACAAGCTCCCAGAAACAAGTGATGTATTGTACCAATCATGTCACATGCCAATATTTTCTATTTCAGCTAAAATATGGCAGTGGTTATTTTCATCACATTAGCTATGAGGACAAAGCTTGATGTGAAGGATACAGAGCAGCAACAGATGGCAAATTCTGCTGGCGTACCTTCGATTAAGGCTGTATCAAATAATACAGACCAACAACTCAGCACAACTCCAGGCTGGGTGGAGAAAGGCTGGAGAGCAGCTCTGCCGAGAAGGACTTGGGGCTGTTGGTGGATGAGCAGCTCACCGTGAGCCGGCAATGTGCGCCGGCAGCCCAGCGAGCCCCGCGGCCCCCCGGGCTGCATCCCCCACAGTGTGGCCAGCAGGCGAGGGGGGATTGTGCCCCTCTGCTGCGCTCTGCTCTGGGGAGACCCCCCGCAGTGCTGCCTCCAGCTCGGGGGGTCCCCACAGCAGAAGGCCACGGAGCTGTTGGAGCGGGGCCAGAGGAAGCCCCGGAGATGCTGGGAGGGCTGGAGCCCCTCTGCTGGGAGGACAGGCTGGGAGAGGTGGGGGGGTCAGCCTGGAGAAGAGAAGGCTGCGGGGAGACCTCCAAGCCCCTTCCAGTGCCTAAAGGGCTCCAGGAGAGCTGGGGGGGACTCTGGGTCAGGGAGGGGAGCCATGGGATGAGGGGGAACAGTTTTACCCTGAAAGAGGGGAGATTTAGATGAGATATTGGGAAGAAATTCTCAGCTGTGGGGGCGGTGAGCCCCTGGCGCAGGGTGCCCCGAGGAGCTGTGGCTGCCCCATCCCTGGAGGTGTTCAAGGCCGGGTTGGACGGGGCTGGGAGCAACCTGGGCTGGGGGGGGGTGGCCCTGCCCGGGGCAGGGGGGTGGCACTAGATCCAGCTCCAGCCATTCTATGTTTCTATGATTCCTGGACCACAAGCACCCTGGACAAAGGTATGCAGTACAAAAAGGCATGTTCCCAAGATGATCTCCTCCACTTGTTTCATCTATCTGCTTATGTTTTGCCTTTTTGTTTGTAAGCTCTCCAATGCATGTGTTTCCCCCTGCTCCATAGAAGGGCACATCAGGTTGGAGTTTAGGCACTACTACAGTACAATGAAATCTCCTTTCATGATATGCTATCATTTTGGTACTGCTGTCATATTTCTTAGTAACAAACTGTGGTAATTTTGTTTTTAAATAAAACCAAGATGAAAATATTAACTCTTTTTAGATCTGTCTCCCTACTTATTTTTAGGTACCACACAAGACTTGAGTGGGAATCTGCAAAAGACAATCAGTGAAGAACGTCACGCGAACGCATCTTCACACGGAATTTCTCCAGCTCACACTCCAGCACTTCACTTGTCTGGAAGCCCCCGAAATCAATTGCATTGCATACACCATCTTGGTTTTATTTCTGTGAAAGATATAAACCACTTCATTTTTAAGCATTTAACACTGACAAGGAAGTTAAGGAGTTATCACTTGTCCGAAACAGTTTCAGAGATCAGTGAATTTTTATTTTTAAACTGGAATTACTACAAAACCTGACACTACAAAGTAAAAGAGTTAATTCCAAGTGGAGATATTGTATTGAATTACAGCCTATTAGGTAACACACATCAGTACCAGCGTTGTATGCACAAATCAATCCAGGAAGAAAATTCTGGGAAATTGTATCCTGTGCTTATACTGTATCAGCCACCGAAAGTTTCCAAAGGACACCTCAAAGCAAGCGTGGAGCCTGCAGCTGCCCCACTGCACACACCGCGTCCCGACCCACGAGCAGGCTTTCCTCAACCGTACCCCGCGGGAACAGGCTAATGGCAACGATTCAACTTTACTGGTTTTCACCAATCGGATTTACCTTCGTGGTAACAAATGTACGAATACTCAATTCCCGTGTTACACAATAACAGAAATGTCTGCCAATACAAGACGACGAAGAACATGTCTCTGGAACGGCAAAGATTTCTTTTAGGAGCGCTAAGGATGCACCGCCTCCCTGGGCAGGAAGAGAACAGAAATCCATAACCAACTGGAAAGTCTCCTGTTTGCATTATATTTCTAGCAGAGATGGCGTAAGTAAAATCATTTAAAGCAAATGAAGATACAGATTAGATGTTTTCTATTTGGATACATGTAATGGAAATGGTTTTGAGTACATTTATAAAAAAAAGTTAAAAGTATAGCACAGATGGTAGCCTAAGGCTTTCCACACTGCATACCATAACAGGGTTTTGTTAAGAAGGTGAAGAGAGGAGAAGTTTTTGGCACCACACAAACAAACAGAAATCAAGAACGTTTCTGGCGCTTCTTCCCTGCTCCCTTCCAGCCGAGCCTCATTCGAGGAAAGGCAATGTCTGGCACCGCAGTCCAGCTCCTCCCTTTCCTGACCTGCTCCCCACATCCCTGCTGCTCCTCACCCCGCCTGGCACTAGGAGAACTGCTCCTACCTCCTTGTCTTCGGCCCCCTCCTCTCCTTCCAGGACATCCTCCTCCCTCTCGCTCCTGCTGCCCCGGAGATGGCTCCGGCCAAGCCAAGGGCACTTACGGGGCCCGGCGGCAGAGCCGCTCTCGCCGCGTTACGGGGCCCACAGCGCAGAGCCGCTCTCGCCGCGTTACGGGGCCCACGGCGCAGAGCCGCTCTCGCCGCGGTCCGTCCTGCTGCCAGCTAGCACGAGCTCTGTCCGGACAAGCGAGTCCCACCGGAGCTTTCCCACCGCATGCTCCGAGATGTACCTCGCGCGTAAGGACCCGGCACTCTAAACTCCTATTTACAAATTCAACAAACAATAAAGGCTAGCTAATTATACAACCTACACAATGTCTGTGAACCATCTGCTTTGCAGATCCAATAGCTAAAGGGTAATTTTATTCGCTGCCCACAATTACCGCCCCACGGTTGCATAAACAGTAAATACATTAAAAATCCCCCATTGAGCTGTGATGCAGCACGCAAGTTTCGGCTCGTACACCTTCAAAGGATTTACAAGAGAGTCCTTTTTCTCTCTTTAATAATGAATTAATCACAATACCAATCAGAATATTGGATTAGCTGTAACGTTGATTTAAGGTTCACAAACCCCCACGACGTTTCAGTTCGAACACTCGCATCACAAGTCTTTTACAAGCAAAAGGCCCCACTATGCAGGGGTGGGGGTGGGGGAAGTCTTAATTATGCCTGAAGAATGGATCAATCGCTCTCAAATAAAGTAATAACTCACGGGTTTATTTTCCCCACTAAAATAACGGCAGAGTTAAAACAATTTTTAAAAGCCATTAAACAGGAAGTTGACTGGTCTTCAATTTCTAGTGCTAGGTAAGAACTTTGCAAAATGCTCTGGGAATTAAAAAAGGGGGCAGGGAGGAAAGATCTGTAAGAGATGGCCATGGAGACATTTCAGAGAAAAACAGTAATTTCTTTTTCTTTTGTAACCACAATATCTTAAAATTGCGGCAATAGGAGGAAAACACATGTATATTACGAGTCTGCCTAACTTTTTTAAAAAAATTCCTGTTAAAAAGTCATCTTGTTTAAAAATACTGAAACACTAAGAACGGATTTTCCCTAACTTTTCCTAAAGCGATGTTGTCTTCATTTGCCCGTAGGATTGGGCTGCAGTGAAAAGGACCGGAAAGTTAAAGCCATCCCAGTGGATGTCTCTAGCCCGTGGCTCGCCACTGGCTGGCGGGAGCAGAGGAAGGGCCAGCAGCGAGCCAGCCCGGCTGGCTGCCAGTCCCGCTCTCCAGCCCCACGCCCCACGCTGCCCGTTGGCAAGCGGAGGGCTGGCTCACGAAGCCGATCCCAAAAGGAGGAGAAGCCTGTGCCAGAGTCACCTCCCCGACCCCGTGACATGCCCGCTCCACCGCAGAGCGCGGCCGGACTGGAACGGCACGTCCTCCTGCCTGTTAGTGGCTGGGAGAGCAATTAAACCTCTGCAAGATGCTATCCAAAGAGCTGTCTCCTTACGCCTTTCCCCTTAATGATAGTGTTGGGGATTTCATTACTAAAAGTAAATAAATGAATGTACTGTGCATCTGAAGGAGCCCTTCCTCCTCCCTGAACCGCAGCGGGTCTCTGCTCTGCCTCGGAAGAAAAGCGAGCGAGGTGCTAAGGGCAGGGAGGGAACGAGGCAGCGAGCGGGGAGGGAGCAAAGGTCTGACCGCTGGTGCCAGCCACAGAGATTCTAACTGACAAGGAGCTGAGATTTTCTTCCGTGCAAGCAAAAGCTTCGGGAAGGTCACCAGAGGCAGATTTTGGCTGTCCTCGTCCACCTCCTCCCTCCCTCTGCAAACCTCCCCCGGGCAAAATAAATGAGTATTCTGTCTTGATAAAAAGGACATGAGACGTTACCCAATGAACTAGGACATATCACAGGCCTGAGGAAAAGCCGCTGAGAACCAGGGAAGCTACCAAGCCAGCCCGGAGAACCGCTTCGTGCTGGCAGTCCCTGCAGCTCCGCTCGCAGGGCCCTCGGTGCGGTTCCGCCGCCCAGCGCGGCGTTCCGCGAGAAGGGCTGTTTCCACCCGCTTGGGTCCCCCGCTCAGCTCTTCCACGCGTTTACGCGCCATCTCCACCAGGGTTTGAACTGCCCTATTGTCACACTGTCAGCAATATTTGCCATCAAAATAGGAACAGTAGCAAGCAATGCTTACAAGCCATGCCCAAAACTCCAGTTTCACCTCCAGCTTTCTATTCACCCGCACATAAAGCTATGCTAGATCAATGACTATTTTTCCCCCCCCTAACTGGTGAAGTTTGAACCAGTTCAGTTTACTTTGGAGTGACAGTACATGCCATATTCATAATGATTTTCTGTCTTATCTTCACTAGAGATATTCCCCCCCCCAATCTAACCAAAACCCCTGAGAATTCCAGAGTTTTTGAATTTTGAATCCCACCAACTCAGGAGATGTACACGCACTTTCTATACAAGATGGCAGCACGTGTTCTTTCTGCAGCATCTCTCACAAGTTGTTTCCCACCAAACCCCGGGGAATGAAGGTACTGTTCTGTACTCAGCAGCTCGGCAGCCCTTGGCCCCGCGTCTCTGCCCGCCGACACCAGGCCGAGCCCCCCGGCGGGGCAGGCACAGACGCGCTGCCCCCAGAACCGCCTCCCGGTCACCGTTGGGGCTCCCCCCCCCCCCCCCAGCCAACTAAAACCCCGCGGGTGTTTGGAAAAGCCCCTCTGCTCATGGGCACAGCTCAGCTGCGAAGAGCCTAAGCGGAGGGCAGCTTCTCTCACAGAGGAATCCGACGTTAACCCGGACTCACTGATTTGACTGAAAATGACAAGAAAGTAAATGAGAACAACACAAAATATGCCTGATAACAGGCTCGTAGTTATTTTTTTCCAGACAAGTATCACAAGTTCTGCTTGCTTTTTAGAGGTCTGTTCTATATCATATTACAGTAACTACATTCTGGTAATAAACCCCAATTACTCTTGATTACACTTTTAACAACTTTGTTAAGCTCACCGAGATGCCTGGACTAGTCAGTGCTTTCTTGCCCCAAATAATCAATCAGATAAACGCTTGCAGAACGTGCTTCTTTTCAGCATCACAATCAAGAAAAAAAAAAACAACAAAATTAAGAGAGTACTCACAGAGTCCCATCTTTTGGAATTGCTTTAGCCTTTCATCTGTTATAAATGCATTTAAATAATCTACATAAAGTGAAGCAGAAGTACACGTTTCCTGGTTTTTTAATATACAGAGTGTTCCTTCCACTGTGGCTTCTCTCACAACGCATGCAGACTTCCTGTACGAAACACCTGACACAGCTTACCAATTAAAATTACTATTATTATTACATAGCACATGCTATCATTCAATATGAAAAAATAGCCCATAACGCATTATAGATGCTATTTTGCTGGTACATGAAGCTGCTATAAAAAAGTAATGTATCATATCAATTTCCTTGTTTACATTGCTTGCCTGAATTCACCTGCTCATTATGAAAGGATCCTGCACTACTATTAAAAAAAGCGAACACCAAAAGTTGTGTTATCTTGTTGACATGTTAAGAAAAATCAGAACAAGTTCTCCCCTCTTATACAAGACTACTGTCTCGCGAAACTTGCTCCAACTGTGTTTTATAGCAGAACTTCTATTATTATTATTGCTATTTATCCTTAATACCTAACAAGATGAAAGGAAGAGAGACATGATTTTTACTGGGAAAGACCCATCAGCTGTTCTACCTTAATTAAAAATATTAATAGCAACTTATTTCAGTAGCAAGACAGTACTTTTCAAGGAATTTAAACAAAAGGAGAAAGTTATTGCAATCTGTCTTTTCACAGGCAGATTGTATCAATTTGCATGTAATATTTTAATATTTAACAGAGACACTAGAGCACGTCAGAGCCAACAATACGCTTTTGCCCCCAAAACACACTCCTCCCATTTAAAAATGTGATGGGCAAGACCAAATTAGCGTATCTCCATAAACTGAAGTACATTTAGTAGATTCCCATGGTTTTACCTCAGTGAGCGTATTATTTGGCATTTACCCCAAAAATGCAGTTACTAATTAAAGGGGAAAATGTTATCACCCTTGTCTTCTCCTAATCTCTAAACTCCAAGTTATAAAAAAGTGAGAATGCTGAAAAAACTGAAAAGCTAGTTAATGAAACGTTACTACTGCAGGTCCGACCACACCTTTTCCTTCAAACAGGCAAATGTTGAAGCAATGACTAATGCGAGATTAACATACAGCAGCAGGTTATTAAAAAAAAAGGTACGAAGGTCTACGGGCCAAACTCAAGCACTTCAGAAACACACAGTTCTTCTCCAGCGAGTTGGATGCATTCGGAAGCGTCAGCCGGGAGGGGAACAGGACCAGAGGGGGCCCAATTCCTGAACTACGGCTTTCTGTGCCATTTGGTATTTCTACCCTCCACGCAAATCACAGTCACGTAAATACACTTTTTTGTGGAAGCAGCCTGGATGCAGGGCCAGCACCAACGGCACTTCTCCGAGCCTTCCCTTCCAGGCGCCCCAGCCGTGCCACAGGGGGGCCCGTGCCCGGGGCGGGGGGGGGGGAGAGCGGCCTCGCCCCTCCGCCCGCGCCCGGCCCAGCGCCGCGCTGCGGGACCGCCGCTCCGCGGGAAACCCACGGCCCTCCGCGCGCGCCACAACGCTCACCTGCGTGTGCGCGCACTCCCGTGTGCTGCTTCTCCCCTGCCCGCGCGCCTTCCTTCTTTTTATTTCGGATCACAGAGGGGGGGAAAAAAACCGCTGAAAGTTACGGGCTTCAATAGTTGCGCTCCCGCTGCGCGCCAGCTCTCCGGCGTTTGCGTGACGGCGCGCAACTCCAAGTTTAGCGGTCACATAAAGGTTAAAAAAAATTATAAATCGCACGTTTAAACCACGTTCAGGGCACACAGCGAGAGGAGCCCGCTCGGACGCGGGGGGCGGGAGCCAGCCCGGTATGGAAACGCCGCCCTCGGGGAGAGCCCGCCGGCGGCCGCCCCGGCGCGGAGCCCGGCGGTGGCCAGCGCGGCGCGGGGCTCGGTGACCCTGCTCGGCCGGCAGAGGGGACCGCCCCGCCGCTCCCCAAAGTTTCCGCCGTGCCCCTCCCCGGCCCCACGGCGCTGCGGGCGCGGCACGGCGCGGCAGGCGCTCCGGCGGGGCGGCCCTGCCGTGCCCTGCCAGCTGCGGCTCGGCGCGGCTGCCGCCCGCAGCGCCGCGCACCGCCCTCACGGCGCGGCCGCGGGCTGCGCATCCGCCGCAGGCTCGCCCCGCGGCCGCGGGAAGCCGGCGTGCCCGGCAGGGAGGCGGCCGCGCCGGGCCCGGGCTCCGCGCCGCCTCTCCCCGCGCCGCGGGCTGCCCTGCCCGGCCCGGCCCGCCCCGCGCGCACCTGCCCCGCGGCGCCCGCCCGCTCCCGGGCTGCCGCGCTCCGCCGCCCGGTGCTCGGCGCTGAGCCCGGGGCAGGGGCCGGGCGGCCGCACCTCCGCCCGCAGGGCCCGCGCGGCGCGGCCGGGCACCAGGCGGCAGCGCGAAGGGCACGCCGCGCTCCGCCCGCGCGGGAGGCAGGCGGGCAGCGGCGCGCCAGCTCCGCCTGAGGCGGCAGCTCCTCGGCCTCGCTGCCCCGGGCCCCCGGCGGGCTCCGCCGCCTCACCTCCCGGCCCGCCCGCCCCGGCCCCGCGGCCTCCCCCGGCACTGCCCACTCACCGCGCGAAGGGACGGAGGGAGGCGGCGGCGGGGCGGCCGGCCCCGCTCAGCGCGCCGGCGGGCCGCGGCGGGCCCTAGCCCGGGGTCTCCATGGTGGCGGCGGTGGCGCCGGCGCCGACCGAGCCCCGCCGCCCGCTCCGCCTGGCCCCGCTCCGCCCCACTCACGACGTCAGCGCAGCGCCCTGCCCTGCGCCTGCGCCCATTGGCCCGGCGCGGCGCAGGCCAGCGCTCCATTGGCTACTGCCTCGTGTTAAACCCGCCAATGGTGGCACGAGCTGGGGTTGCTATGGTTACCGATGCTGAGAGGAGAAGGAGTGGAAGGCACCGCCGTCTCCTCAGCGCGGCGCGGGGGGCGCGGACGGGCCGGGCAGTGCTGCCGCTGGTGGGACGCGGCGGCCCCGCACCGCGTCCTGGGCGGCCGCAGGCGGGAGTGCCCGCTGGGCGGGGTGGCCTGCCCGGGCGAGGCCGCTGGGGCGGGAGGGAGGCTCCTCCGGCCTCCTCGCGGTGAGTGTCCGTGCGCGGCGCGGGAGCGGGCGGGGCGCAGGTGGCTGGAGCAACCGGTTGCAAAATGGCCGCTGCGGGGGTGTCCGTGTGTGCCGCTGCCGGGGGCCGGGGCGACCAGCCCCGCCGGCCAGGCTGGCCGCCGCGGGTGGCCGTCCCGGTGGGCCGCCGTCGGGGGGTGCCTCCTGCCCCGTCGAGGCGGCCTTGTGCGCTGTCGGGGCCGGTGTTGCTGCCGCGGGAGCGGGAGTTGACTTCGGGTCGGGCGGTCCGGTGGCTCCTGGCGGGCCGCAGAGAACCAGAACCGGGAGCCCTTGGCAGTGCAGGTTTCCCGGCAGCCCTTAACTCTGCTCCCACCCGTCGTTTGTGGAAGATAGGAAAAATACTTTCTACGGTGTTTTAAAATCTCGCCATTTTGAAGCTTCTGCTATTGGCCTAGCTCTATTTATGGTATAGAGAATAATAGCTGGGGAAAAGGAAAGCCAATATATGTAAAGATACTGTAAAACATTTTAAAAATAGATTTTGGGCGCGAGGGTGTGTGCTTAGGGCTTGGTCATCTTTTTGAGTTATGTGACTGTCCCGAACACAAACCCCCTGTGTTTCTGAGGGTTTTCTGACTGATACCAGTTCCTCTCCTCTCAGTCTGCCGCAGTTACAGTTGTGACAGGACACTCACCACTCCATTGACTAACATGATGATGACGACACTGTAGATGGCTAAAAGAAGGCAAGACAAAATTGCCACTTGAATCTTCCCAGAAGTGCGTGTATTCTCATTTTACTCTGTTATGCTTTTGCCTTTTATGTTTTTCTGACGCTTGTCTAGTGCTCTAAGAAGGCTGTGGATATGCAAACTTACGTTTGGGGTGTAATTCAGTGAGCGGCTCTTGCTGCCTTAAGAGATTGTCTTATTCAGGCCCCTCCCCTGTTGCGCTGACCCAGACTGTGTAGGAATCCTGCTGAAAAATTACCATGAAAATGGTATCTGCGTTTTTACTGGTGTCTTTTTTTCCAATCCAGGTTAGTTTTCCAGTTCAGTGTGCAATGGGATGCATCGTATTTTTATCTTGGCATAAGGACACATGACAACTCTGATGTGGTTTAATCAGTGCTGACGCTACAAGTAGAACTGTGTCCTTACCCTCTGTTGAGAAAGGAACTGCAATTAAAAAGTAGGGGGTAGCTGAATGTGGAGAGTCACCTACAAATTCGGAATTTGTATAGTTCCTTCCCTTAATTTCACACTTGGAATATAACCTGCTATGATGGAAACTCTGTAGGCTATTGGTATGTTTTTTAATCTCTGTAATATTTGTTGCCATTTGTATAGATTAATACAGTAGGAACTCCTACAGTATGATCATATGCCAAATGGAAAATACTTGGCAGATGTAAACAGCAGTCTTGATTCCTTACTGCCCTGAAAATCTCATGATTCATACTATGTTAAGTGGATATAAAATGTTACCAAACCAGAATGGTGGCCTCCTTCTAGGAAATAGGCAACAGGAGTCCAGAGGAATAATAGCAGAAACTTAGTAAAACAAAGAGTAACAAAGGTGAAATAAGATAAGCAGAGGAAGGGTCAAATGAGAGTGGAGAGCAAGAAAAAAGGAAAAATAACATGTGAAATCAGAATAAGTAGATCTAGAATAAAGGGAGGAGAAAGCACAGGACCTGTGAGAGCAATGGCTTTCATTAGTTGCAAGGTTGCTCCTATCAAAAATGCACTGGTTTTAACCTGTAATTTGGATATTGTTACACTGGCTTAGCTTTCACAGATAACAGCTTTTAGAAAATGAAGAAGCTTGCTTGCCTCCCCTGTTAAATTAAACCATTTCTGAATGTTACCGTTGTGACTGTGGAAGGCACAGTCTACTGGCAGGACACGAAAGGTGGCATAATGCCATCTCCAGGCCTTCCAGATTCTGGGTGGTTCCAGGTGGATGTTCCAACGTTATTTGGAACAGGCTGTTGTAAGTGCCCTACATCCCTGCAGAACCTTGCATTGCAAGGTCTCTCTGTATTTTAGAGTTTGCCACTGGGGTAAGATGGAAAGGGTAAGAAATAATGGTGAAAAAGAGAAAGTGATCTTGAGCCAGTTTGTTTTGGGACAATAGACATATAAAGAATTCAACATAATATTTTGAGGTCCTGTCAGATTTGCAAATCTATTGAATGACTATTGGTGAAGAACAGCTATTTCATTCTATCTGGTATGAGTCATACAGTCAAAGCTTTTTTATTTGTTTTGGCATCCAGAGCAGCCAATACATTATCTAATTTGACTTCTGAGTATCACAGGCCATCAATTCCCTCCCATGTGTCACTGTACTGAGCCCAATGGGGACAAAATATGTTATGGAAAGGCACCCCATTTTAACTTTCCAATACAAAGACCTGCATGGTGTTGTGATTCTTCTGATTTCTTGTTCTGTTAGCTGATAGTAGCCGTTATCAAATACACATTTAAACTCTTATATCAATATTAGCGTCAGAAACAAACAAGTACTGTTTCTTTTTATTCGCCTTCTTCAGGATGTGACTTGAAAGCAAGATGATCTTTCTTTTGCATTCTCAGCATCATTTGGAAAGCACCGATTCCATTATGTTTGCAAATCTTATAAAAATCTAATGGCACGTTTTCCTTCTGAACCTTCTTGGTTTCTTATGAGTCTTAAATCTGATCTCTTACAATGACTGTGCTCGTTTTCTGGCTTTTTAGACAAGCAGTTTGCTTAACGGGTATTTGCTAGTGGTTTTGCTGCTGTTGTGCTCCTTCAGTATTTCAAGTCATTAATATGTTTTTCTGCTTCATTTAATGTATTCTAAAATTAATCCAAATTGGAGTCTATTGTTTTGTAATCCACAGATGTTCTCAGTCCTTGCAGAACGCTGGCATGACTATCTTTAATTTTGGTGATTATTTCTCTATTTGCAAGATTACCTAGGCTTTCTCATTTGACGTAAGCACATAGGAACTGTGGCTAGAAAGTGAGAATTTTGGCACAGAATGCTTGGTCCTTGGAAATGCAGGATTATGAAGATAAACATCAGTCACAAAACCAGCGTCGCCTTTGTTTCTCTCTTTTTTTTTTTTTTTCTGGAAACTGTTTAGTGCTACCTCTTTTATCTGTAATCTCTTACAGGTACTGAAATTACAAAGGTTTAGGAAAAAAATAACTGGAGAAGAGAGTGATGTTCATGGAGGGCTAACTGAACAAATGAGCAGCTGTTTAGCATTCACAGGGGAAATTATTTAGATGTGTGATATTTTTTTTTCCCCCTCATTAAAACCTACAATTTGATTTCAAAAGTTACTGCAAGCCATTGTGTTGATGTCACAGCAACTCGGTCAATCATGATACAATTGACTTGGGGTAATGTGGAAACTGTAATTTCACTTGGTTTAAAAATGTTCTCCTGCTTCTTTTGTTGTTGAGCTGGGGAGGTGTGGCACCTAATAGCAGTTGTATTTCTGAAGTAGTAGTGCACTGATGTTTTGCTGTTTCAGTGAGGGTTTTTACAGAAATTTTAAGTTTTGGATGGTGGCATTCAAAATTACTGCTCTTATCACGGGTATAGATTTCTCTCTCCCTGTGGGAAAACAAAATATGGAGGAAAACTATTTTGATACTGCCAAGTTGTTTGCATTTTCATAGGTTTTTTTTGCTTCTTCCATGGCTTTGAAGCATCAGGTATGAGTATTTGAATCTAGATCCTGCAAAGTGCTCAGCACAATCACCAAGCTTCTGATTACGCAGCCACTTTAATCTGGCTCAAGCCCAGCTGCAATGGAAAGGGACAATGCCACCCTGTCATGGTATCTCTCCAGCCTTCCTTGTGCCAGCAAACATGATCGCGCAACTGTGCAGTGAGCTAGATTACAAAATTGATCCAGTTTCCCCAGAAACCTCCCCACAACATAATATCTTATTTTTTTAATTGGATCAATTTCTTGATCTATCTCACCGTTCCTGCCTCCAATACCTGCACTAAGATATTTGCAAGTAGCCGTGTACAGAGGGAATGGGGGACCTCCTCTTCTGGCAGCAATGCAAAATGTTTTG
Source organism: Vanellus vanellus (assembly GCF_965231255.1). NCBI lineage: Eukaryota > Metazoa > Chordata > Aves > Charadriiformes > Charadriidae > Vanellus > Vanellus vanellus. The sequence goes on from NC_138910.1 coordinate 543,463, forward strand.
CCCAGGGTTTCTGTTTCAGCAAAATGGAGGTTTGAGGAACAACAGATTGCTGGACCACAATATAAGCTCAGTTGCTGAGTTGGTTCAGGTTTGAGAAAAGTAACCTTTTCTTGGCAAAACAACAGAATCCTGTACCAACATATTGATTCAGCTTATAGTGTGGCACCATGAGTGGTTTTGTTGGTATTTTGTTTGGGGGTAGCATAGTGCAGTGGGAGGGTAGGAAGAAGTGCCCAGTGAAGGGGAGTCCTTAAGTGAGCTCTGCTGCTGAAGCCAGCTAACTGTGGAACCAGGCACCCTCGCACAGGTGCACCTGTAAGTCAGGGCTGCTCGCGGATATTGCTGCATCTGACAGAATGGGGCAGGTCAGCGGCAGCCAAATGGATGATTTGGTGAGAGGATGTGAGGAAAAGCCAAGTAGGATGTCCAATAAAGAAAAGGTGATTAGCAGCCATTCTGTTCTATGGGTTTTCAGGTCCTAAGCTTGTAAGTAATTTTTGTAGAAATGAACAATATCTAAAAAAAAAACCCCAAACCACCCAAAAAACAAAGCACAAAACAACCCTCCCCAAACCCCACAAACTAAAAAACCACTGAACCGGCTCTGGACAATGCAGGTATTTATATCTGCTCAAGGACAGGTGAAGGCCTGCTAAAATCCTTTGCAGTTCCTACTGACTGCTGCAATTCTCAAGCTAAACAAAATATTACCCGTCTTCTTACGAGGCTGTATTTGAGGCCTGGAAAAAATGTTGAGAAATTTACCAAATCAAAGTCTTTATTACCAGACTAGGGATACAGAATTTCAAACTGAAATCTAGAGAACCTAATGAATAAGGAGACAACAAAGAAAATGTATATGCAAAAAGAAGAGTGATCCTTATTTATGGACTGTGCATTTCCAAGGGTTTTAAACGAGAAGCTTCAGACAAGCATGCTTTGTTTTTTCATAGTGGGATATCAGACATTATGCATTGAATTAAAGTGAAGGTGTGCCAAATGCTTCCCTGCTCATAACTCTGCAAATTTGGCCTAGCAGAAACTGGCAAAAGCTGTATGAAATGATACTGATGCTCCTGACAAAATAACCTGCAGTGGCTTCTAAATCACATGAATTATCTATCCCTCCTGCTCGCTCTCTCATAGGCTGCAGACAAATGTTCTCCTTTGACTCCAGCTATGCTACTGTCAGACAAAAATCCGCTAGGCTAGCTTAAGGTACGGGGATACAGTCTTTGCTGTCAGCACTAACTCACAAGGTCCTGCTTCCTCAGGTTCTGCGTTCCCTCCTAATGGCTATTAGCCCTGTTTGTGTGTCTTCACCCTAAGCTCGGTTTGTGAAGTGATCTGTTAAAACTCTGAGAGGACTGATGCAGAATTGCTTTTGAGTATAACCATAAATGTGCAAATCACTGCAACTGAGAAGCTGTAGCTTCTCATAGGTTATAACAGGAAAAGGTATCTTGGCTTAAGCAGAAATTGGACTTACTCAAATAGAGTAGTATGTTCTTGAAGCACCGATAGAGAAAAACTGTACCCCCATCCAGTATAACCAAGCCAGCTGACTTCTGCCTGAAGTTCATTAAGAAATGCTTACACAAGTTGGTCTGTCAGCAGAGCTGTGTGGAGGAGGCCTCCAGCAGTGGGTCAGTGAACCTGCCCATACAGGTTTGGGTTTTTAAAGAAAAAAACATCAGTAACAAAGCTAGCATGAAAATGAGGCGGGGGAAGTACTTTAATTTAAAATACTATACAGAAGGCAAGAGCAAAGACAGGAGCATGTGCAAAAGGTGAGGACAACTTGAAATAACCTGTTTCATTCTATAAAACAAAGAATTGGACTTCTGTTTCCTGTTTCTGGGTTTTAGCTAGTTAAAGAAAATAAAACAATCACTGTATTTCTAATTGTTCATTTTGCAGCGCTGGAAACAAAATCACATTGGTTTATCTGAAGAGCAGTGGGCCTGTGATTTAACAACAGTAATACAGATACTTTGTACAGAATTTTTAAGCCCAGTCTTCAGTAGTTTTGGTTTGGTTTTTTTTGAGTGACGATGACTTCTACATACTCTGAGCTTCTTCAGCTGTCTTCCACTCAACTTCTGCTACCACTTAGTATTGGTTATTTTAGTATCTGATGGTTTAGTAGATGTGATACCTCTTATAGGACACAGTGTTCTGCTACAGCTCCTTTAAGGTCTATCTTCTTAACTATCCTTTCCCGTAAAATTACATCCTTTTTCCATTGGCCCTCCATTATTATACATGGAATCCATCTATAAAATTTGTGGTACAGTGCGTATTGTACCTCTTGATAAGGAGTCATTGCAATTGAATCCTTGCCCACTGCATAGGCTTAACTTCTTACTAGAAAAAAGGAGGCCTATGCTTATTTTGTGTAAGACCAGATTGCCTATGGCATTACAACTTCATTGACGCCTGTTGCAACGAGGATCCTCTGTACGAGGAGCGCGGTGCCTGTTTGGTTCAGCAAGATTACAAGCAATCGAGCACTGTGCATTGAAGGGCAAAGAGATGATTTATCTCCCCTGCAAAGATGCCTCTGCAGAAACATACGGTCAGTCCTTCCCACGTCAGGGTGGTCATCTGGTGGCAGGAGGCCACAGTTAATCGAGAGCGCTTCAGTATCACCTTCCAAAGTGAGCCACCAGAGAGCCAGCCCTTCTGCTTGCAGTGGTTTACCTTGCGGATGGGTCTGTCCCCAGGCTGGGAGCTCTGTAACCTCCTGAGTTTCTCCTGTCATTCAGTTCCTGTTAGTCTCCAGAATATCTGTTCTGAAGCATTGTCTACTCTCACCCCAGTCCTTTCCTCCTTGCTGTTCTTACACTTGTAGCAACACATTTTCTATTCTGATTAAGCCCTCCTTTTCGTCTATGAAAGCTGTAATGAAAAGATGTTTCTTTTGTAAAACCAACCTTACAGCTTTTAGGTTATCACCAGAAAGTTATATGTTAGCTGATGGTATTAGTCGTATGACACCTTCCCTTCTGGTTACTTACACAGTTTTAGGGATTTTTTTTTTAATGTATGCTAGTTCTCTTGGAAATACATCATCAAGAATATTTAATACAGACCCAGACTTTACAAAATACTCTGGTGTGTTTAAGCTTACACATGCAGCTGTGTTGGGTCCAGACTAGAATGGCCATTATCTTGCAGAACAGGGTCCTCAGGAGAAAGTCTAAGCACATGGGAAGAAGAATGTGACACCAAAACTTTAATATAGAAATAAACAGGCAGATATTTTTTCTCATGCAATTTGGAATGATCTGTATGGATAATATGACTTTGTTTTGAAATAAATTTTAAATGGTGAAAATACTGCAGTTTTTAATTTCATTACATGTTCAATGTGAAGTGCCGTACCTTGCACAGCTCTGGGTGCCGCTTGTTAGAGAAAGAAAACATAATTTCTTAAGTTACTGTAGAATCATAGAATCATCTACGTTGGAAGGGACCTTTAAGATCATTGAGTCCAACCATTAACCTGCCACTGCCAAACCACTCATCCATGTCCCTCAGCACCACGGCTGCCTGTCTGTTAAATCCTTCCAGGGACGGTGACTCCACCACTGCCCCTGACAGCCTGTGCCACTGCTTGACAACCCTTTTAGTGATAATTTTTTTCCCAATATCCAATCTAAACCTCCCCTGGCACAGCTTGAGGCCGCTTCCTCTTGTCCCATTGCCTGTCCCTTGGGAGCAGAGACCGACCCCCCCCCTCGCTGCCCCCTCCTTTCAGGGAGCTGTAGGGAGCGAGAAGGTCTCCCCTCAGCCTCCTCTTCTCCAGGCTGAACATCCCCAGGGCCCTCAGCCACTCCTCATCTGACTTGTGGTCCAGACTTGTGCTCTACGAAAGTGATAGTTTCATTTATTTATTTTTTACCATGGCGTTAAATGATCGAGTTACAATCAAGAAGAATTTATTTGATTCATTTAAGCAGTCAGAAGGCAAGTCAAATTTTGAACTAGGAGCATCATTTCATTGGTGCTGTTAAGCAAAGAAATCCTAACCAAGAAAATTAGTTCTCTCAGTACTTTTCTGCACTGTTGGATCTAGTCTCCTTGTTCATATGAATCAAATCTTTTTTTGGTTTGAAAAAGACTGCAGTGGTTTTATGAGTGGCTGAAATGCTTGGTTCCAAAACTGGTGGGCCTTAAGAGATGATGAAATTGCAATATTTTGTTCCACTAATATCTATATTTTTATAGAGTCTCAAGCTACTGCTTTGTCTTTGTTTTTCATTAATGGAAAAAAGGAAAAAAAAAAAATCAAGTTGATTTTGCGGCAATTTTCTATTACAGCATCTTTTCTTCTGTTGTGCTAAATGAGTAATGTAGATTTAAGCATTTTATCTGATGGATGCCAGAGCAGCAGAGTGGTAAGTTGCTTGCTGTGCTGTTACAAATATCCTGCTTTCCACATAGGCTAGCGAATAAACAGGTATGCTTTTTGAGTCAGACAGTTAAAGGTTGATTTAACTAGATATTTGTTATTTCTTAAATAATGGAGAAAACTATAGGGTGCTATAATCGATAACTCAGACTCACATCTTCCAATAAATCTTTAAATGAATATGTTGAAGCGTATTTTTTTAATTTGTAACTTTTTTTTTGTTATACATGGAGGTAATAAAGAGGAAGCTAGATGGAACATTAATAAAAATGTATATAATAAAACTCTCAAATTTCTTGTGTTCAAATCCAAAAGTTTCTAAATGATGTGCTGGAATTTTTGCCTTTAGCTCAGCAAAGCAGGCTTTTGTCCAAGACTGTCCAGCCACATGCTAGGAATTGCCCAGAGCAGCTGTGGCTGCCCCATCCCTGGAAGTGTTCAAGGCCGGGTTGGACGGGGCTGGGAGCGACCTGGGCTGGGGGGAGGTGGCCCTGCCCGGGGCAGGGGGGTGGAATGAGGTGATATTTAAGGTCCCTTCCAACTCCAACCATTCTATCATAATTAACTACTGAAAGTATCAGAGCATTTTGTCATTTCATCGTCTCTTTCAGTTAAACCTTGACATGGCCAGGTGTGCTGTCTGCAGCTGGCTGACTGAGGTGGGTGCATTTGGTCGGTGCAAATGGATTGTGCGTGTTTTGTTCAAAACAGAACAGCATAACAAAATGACAGCTGACTCACTTCATTCAAGGTTGCATGGTGGACATGGCTGACTTCATTTCCTACCCTTTTTAAGTCAATTGGTCAACTGTTAAAAAATTTACTTCCTTTCTTTTATTTGCTTGTTACAGTTTGTTTTTCTTTTCTATGTGAAGTGTTTTTAAATTTAATCTTGGATTTGCTATTTAGAGTGTTCAAAAAAACAGAGGGGAATAGTAGTTCTCTTGCAATGTACAGATACTCCAAAAGCAGGCAAGCTATTCCCTGCACCCCTTGCAGTGTGACAGAGTAGTCCATGAAGCTGATTGTTTTAAGTGTTACTCAAATTGATCTTCCTACTTTGGATTAAGTTTTACTTAATGAGGAAGTAATAAGATTATCATAGACAAAAAGGACTATGTCTCTTTTGCGAACATGCAATTTCTGATACTTGATTTCATTTCAGACAGATCCATAATTCTTTCCTTAGGGAATGCAAATTTAAATTATAATCAAACTATGGGACTCCTCTAGCGACTGTTTTGACACTGACTGATAAAAGTATTATACTCTGTATTTTCTTCCAGGGGAAAGGATTGACTGCTGCAAGATTAAAATGTTCTAGATGGGTGCCATTCAGATAGTTAGTTCAACTAGAAGAAGGGAATGGATCTGATTAAGGGATAAAGCTGGTTATTTGTTTGTTGTTTTTACTTCATGCCATACAATGGGAGTGATTCTCTGCCTCTTTTCACTGACAATAATTAGGATCAGAGGGTTCCAACAACTGCATGTTAATGTTCTTCCTCTTTGAATGGAAACATGCAGTAGCTAAGCAATTAACATTTTCTTTAAACTATAAAATATAGAAAAAAACCTTCCACAAAATATTTAAGAAAACTTCAGATATTCAAAAGAGAGCACTAAAAATAAGAGACTTCCTTATTTGTTCCGCTCCCCCCCCCCCCCCCCCCGAGTTTGGATGTTTCGGGAAACGTGTCCTAACTTGTCCTGCTTTGTTCCCATTGATGTTGTAGTCAAAGTTTTCAGAGAAGTCAGTGGTTCATTTCTGTTTTTTTGTTGTATATGTCCACTAGTTATTTACTTGAACCACTGAGGGGATTGTAACACTTGCTGTTGTGAAATTAAGCAACCTTCATTCACACAAAATATGAGTAGCTATTAAACTGTCATTGATTATGCTGTTAAATTGTATTTTGTGTAGACTTGATCTGGCTTTGTATTATTGATTTTACATTTAATAATTTGACTGATTTAAAACATGCACAAAAGGTTTTGTTTTAAATAGCATGTCCAGATCGTCAGGGACTGTGCCTCCCCACCCACTGTGCCCGGCTGTTGATGAGCAGCAGTTTAGCTGAGAGGAAAAGAAGACACTCATGACCCGACTCTGCAAAGATTTATGTATGCAAATGACTTGTTGAATTGAGGCAGTGAAATCTAGGCTCCTTTAAAGTTAATGGTTAACCTCATGGGGAGTACTCATGCTTGTAGAATCGGGACCTTAGCAGGGCAGGAATCGGTAGCACCCTGTGACAGGGTGTGACTGGCAGGCTGCGGGCTTTGCTTGCTCCAGAAACGCTGACTGACACTGGTAGAGTTTAATTTCTATTTAAATGAAAGGGAGTAGGATCTTGCCTTAACATTGGGTATTCCCATATATGTCACATACCTCAGGCACAAGCATTTACATTAAGAATGCCCTGAAGTGTTTAGTTGAATTGGAGGCACAGTCTTTCAAGAGGTCATATTTGTTATTACCTAAAAGAGTTCTGAATTGTAGCAAAATACTGAATTATCAACAGGAGGAGAAACAGAGGATGGGTAAACCTTGTGCTTTTTACTGTTGCTAAAAGATTTAGTCATGGCTGGTTGTAGACATAGCTGATTTGGCATTCTTGGGAACAATTTTCTATGGACTCTAAAGGCTTCTGTTCGATGCCCGTTTCATCTTTCGTACTTTTTCTTTCTAAGATGCATCAAGACTTCCAAGCTAGAGGCTGTATGGCAGTTTGAACAAAGCCCTGAAGCTTCAGGCTTAGGTGAACTTTTATGTTATTGAAGAGGTTTTTAGATATATCGGCATTAAAGCAGAAATAAATTTAACTTGCAGTGCTTTTATCATTTTCATTGGTACATTTTCTAGTTACTGAAGATAAAATACAGGTTTATACAGATCTTGCCCTTTCCAAAATAATCTTAACATTCATTTTCAGTGTTTCAGTGAAGTCATAATGTTGAATTTGTGATAACAGAAAATAATGTCAGTTAAAGGCTGAGATCAAATGCAAATGTATGACATCATTGCTGAAGAGAGAAATGGGTAGGCTGGAAGGGAATAAGTACTTATTTAATCAAACACAGTAGCCCTAAAATTACAGAAAATGGCCACTAAGTTTTTTGCATCAGTTCTGTTTCTGCAGATGTACTTTCCTGCATTCTTTTCAAAGGAGATAAAGCTAAGGCGAGTATGTGAAGTTTTGTTAAAATGCTGACGTTATAGCAGAAACATGTCAGTAGAAAGAAGAGATGTTAACAATTTGCCAAAGGGATAAATAAATAAGTAAAATGGAGGGGTAGCTATGGTGCTGCTAATCTTACTAGTATCCATAGTTATTTTTCGAAAAGGACAGTGTTTCTTGTGCTGGAAGAAGCTTGTCGTTTGAAGCTGACCAGATGGACCCAGATTAAGATGATGGTTCCCAAAATGTGTAATACAGGAGAATGACGCTAACACGGCAGCTGCGCAGGGAGCAGTAATAAAAGGTTTTTATAGAGAGGAGTGTGGTCTGATGGATCCAGTATTCTTAAAGCTTTCAAGTCCTCCAAATTTTCATCAATAAGCTATTTTTGCCGTCATATAGGGTTAGACGAGAGTCACTGTGCAGTACTCTCTTCCCAAGTTTATCAATAGAAGTAGTGCTAGGGTGGTCAGAAACCCCAAAAAGCAGGCAGGAGGAAGGCCGACTGTCTATAGCAGAGAAACAGAATTTCTTTTAAGCTTGTGAGAGACTAGATTGTTAGCTCCTTGTGCAGTTATTTTTCTGCAGACAGATGTTCTGTCCGGCCTTTACATTAGTCATAATTTTGAAATGTCTCTTCAGCCTGATTTGTTTTATTTAATCTAATAAAATCTTAACCCTGCTAAAGGTTTGATGCAGTAATGAAACTGTCAGGTGGTATCCCCTTTCTCTTTATTTCCAGCCGAAGTTTCTGACCCTGACCTGTTTTTCTTCTAATTTATTTTTAAATCCCATGCTGTTGTGCTTTGGGCATGTACAGGGACGGAACAGGTACTGTAGGCTGATGGGGAAGGCAGGAGAATAACCAGAAGCCAGCTTGGAAATCGCACTGGGGATGAAAAGTATGGGTTTGCCTGTGCAAGACACTGCTCATTCTGTCAAACTTGGATACAGATTGCTGATACTTATAAAAGGTAGTTTGCATCCTCCTATGCAATTGTTCAGCACGTAATACTAATTGGCAGAGCTCCTTATGCGCTTTTTTTCTTCTTCTTTTAGAGCTTTCCTTCCTTCAAATCTGCTGAGTTGTCTAGTTCTTAGTTGTCCAGCTAAAACACTTCTTTGCCCTTCGCCTGCTGCTGAGGTGTCCAGTCTTGGACTCCGTGCTGGTAGTATCTTCAGCAAAAATGCCATCCTGTTTATCGTGGTATGGGTGGAGAGGGAAGCACTTCTCCAGTTGTGAGAAGTGAATCTGATTTTGCTGTTAGTTACACCTCCTGACCCGTCCTTGTACTCACACGGCGGCAGGAGTTCGCTCCACGTCTGGTCAGTGCTCTCAGGCACTTGGACCGCTCTGTTTCAGCCTGTCCTGCTTGTTCTTGAGAACAAATCTGAGCTTAAACTTCATTGCACCTCAGGTGTTTAGAGACAAGCTTGCAGGCAGCCGTAGGCTTTGGAGCGCCTTGCAGATTGCCGAGCGAGTAGGAGGAGGGCCTTGGCTTGTGCTGCCTGTTAGCCTGGACCTGAGCGTGCATCCCTCGGTGGCGTGGGAGCACAGCCATCCTGGCCTGGCTAGCTCCGCCTGTGCCGGCAGTGGCAGGGCAGACAAGCGTCCAGGTGTTTTCCTGGGAGGATGCAATGTTATATGACACAAAGCATTAACAGCTTTATAAGTACCGCTTAGGATCAGCAAACAAAGCTCGAAGCCTTGTGGGGCACTATGGACAGTCAGTACCTCCTGATGAGGTTGTCCCAGGGGGCTGCTGGAGTTTTTCTGCTTCACAGTCTGACCGTACTGTGGCAGAGCCAAGAAAGGGAACCCGGCTGGATTATTATTTTATTTTATTTTTTTTTAGTTATTGGATAAAGTGCTTTTGGATTAAACGCTCAAATGACGTGATATCTCTTTTTGGTTTAGGATGTTTGGATGTGAGGTGTATGCACTATTCAAAAACCTTCAGAGTAAGTTATCCCTTAATATATATGGATAAGACAACCATCCAATATGTGGGAATCCTTGTGGTTCCAATGCTTAGGAGACCTTTCAGAAAGGGCGTTGGAAGCCCAAGTTTTCCTCCTTCATGCTCCTTTATTACTAACCACTGGGATACAATGTTTAAGGAAGGGAAGGCCAGGCCCTTTTCTCTTTCGTGAATGGTACTCAGGTTTCCCCGTGGCTGTATTCTAAAGTGTGTTTTAAAAGTTTAAATGCTAAGATGTCAACCTTATTGAATCTTTTCTTAATATTTCTGCTTGCAAATACTAAATGGATTGACTGAATTCCTGGAATAGTGTTTTTGGTTCAAGCTGCGTTTTATGGATGTTAATAAATTAATTGCTAAAAAAGCCCACAGAAACAAACCTATTCCCAATGAAAATATACTATGAGTACCAGAGCAAGAGAAGTGAAGTTACTCTTGATCTAAGGAGTACTACTTACTGAATAATCTTCCTTTAGAAAAGAGGTATGCGATTTAAAGTTATTCTGTTGTAATCTGTGAAGGTGAAAAGATGTTTAAGGCAGTGAACTCTTACTGAAATTAATATTTCTACTCTTTAAGTATTTTAGCTTCAAAAACACATAGGTATATGGGAAGAAAATAATTACCTGTAGCTCATTAGCTCTGTTCAAGCAGCTGGAAAACTTTATAAAAATTAATAATTTTCATCGTGAAACGTAAAGTCTAGGTTGTAAGCTGTAGTATTCATTTGGTGCAGAATCTCAATTGAAGCTGACGGAGGACTTGCAGGGTAGAGGTTGAGCAAGCGCCTCCAGAATTAACCCACCGCTATCATTTAAATTTATTGTCTTTAAACCTACAAATAAGTTGATCTTTGTAAAAGTGTCATTATGATGTAAATGTATCAAGCCTCACCCTAAATTGATTTCCTTTTTCCTTTTAATACAGATTCCACAACTAGGAGAAATACTAACAGATCTCAGAATTTAATGAGTGCATTGATGTGGTGGAAGTTACTCTTTTAAGTTTATAAAGTGCAAAAGTTCCAATAGTCTCTTCAAGAGGAAAAGGATGAAGGTGCTTAAAAGCACTGCCAGATGTACTGAGATGGAAAATCCAGTGGCTCTTGCTAAAAACTAAAATACCGCTGGAAATATTTGCATTACTTTTCATGAACTAGAGTGGAAATGCTAGAGGAAGTAGAAAATAGTTCTGCTACATATGATTTTCTGCAGGTTATGTTTGTAACTATGAAAAATGGAAGTAGATTTTTATGCTGGTTTAAATTGCTGAATCACAGTGCTTCCAGTCAGGCTGGGGAGACTGAGATCAGCAGGGATTTCATCGGACTACGGATGCAAACCCTGTACTCAAAGAATAGTGCCTGATAGCGGTTTGCCTATATCAATAGAAAATATCTCTACTGTAACACTGGTATGAATGAATACGGACTGTAGAACTGATGATGGAGGCTTAAATGCCTTTCTAAGGACTAACCTTGTGAAAAGAGCAGAGCCAGAGAATCTTTTGAGGTATATTGTTTATTATGTACCTACTGTACTCAAAATATACCACTGAATTCCCCCTCGAACTTAAGCATGGGGAAATTGAGTGCCAAGAATTGCAAGTGCTAGCATGCAAAGAAAACCAATTTTCATTGCTGCAAATCTCTCGTTTTGACTTTACAAGGAACTTTGGTGTCTCACTCTGTAGTTAGGACTATCCAGTGTTGTGCTTTCCTTTATAGATATATCTTCCTGGTTTTAATTTGAGGAATTCTGGCAACTTGGTTGAAGCTGCCGCTGTCACTGGGCTGTTACAAATCTTAAAAGTCCAAATGGTTCCACAAAGCGTGTGCAGACAGTCAGCTTCAAGTCTAATGCAGATATATTTATTTCTGTTTGCAGAATCTTAGAATGTGATAGCCTTGCCGATATCCCTGCTAAGAAAAAGCAACATTGCTGTGTCAACATGAACCACAGTACACACAAACCTCAAGAGAACTTGCTGTTGTTTAAAGATCATGCTGCTGATCTCTAGAGCTCGAGTGGCTCCACTGAAGAACGGTCATACTTGTTCAGAATCCCTGTGTTGGTTCTTCCCCCTTGTTTTCTCGACCCTATATAAATATAGGTTATATCTGATAGCGTAGGAAGACACTTGGTGCAGTTATTCTTCACTCCTACATTACTAAGAGTATCAGTAGGGTTATAGAAATATCAAGCCACAGTTGAATGTTCACATGTCCCTGAATGAGGCTAGGAATTGTGATGACCTGTGATCTTACTAAGAATGAGATGTATGGAAGTCTGTTTTAGACTGGTCAATCAAAAAAGCTTTAAAATAAAGAATTTCAATATATTGTGATGCTTTCCCTTTTCTCTAAATTTAGGGCTGTGGTTGATTTACTCTTCAAGGGAAGGGTAGAATTCAGCAAAGAAAAAACCCGCCTAGTTTTGTTTCTTTGTGATTCACATTGAAAGCCTTAAGAAGAAATAATTGACAAGTAGTACTACACAAATATTTTGAGTTTTCTTATAATTTTTTTTCTACTTTTTGAGCTTTTATTATTAGTGTTTTAAGTTTTCCTGTTCAACCTTAATGATTATAAACTCAGTGAAAGATTGTCACATAGTTCTGCTGGAGTTTCCAGAAAGCGCTCAATATTATAGAATTCCACGGGAAATTATGCAAGTTTGCAGGGTTTCAGTCTGCTTCCCTTCCCCCCCCCCCCCTTTTCCACCCCTTCTTTCCCCCCAGACCCTTTTTTAATTGCAAAATTTCATGTGTCTACTTTCCCCTCTTCCCAGGAAGAAGATTTTGGAGGCTGAAAATATAAGGAATTACAGCACTAGGGATATTAAACTAAACCTAATTTAAAGACTTGTAAACAAACTGAATAAAAAGAATTTTCTTTAAATGCCTTTATAAATCGATCAGTTTATAGATTAAAGATTTTTGTGTTGGTGATTGAGCATTTCTTGTTCCAGTTATATTTCCAGTGATTCCTCCAAGAAACAGAGAAAGACAAGCCTGTGCATAGCTGACCTTTCTAAGAAGAAGCAGCAAAATATATTTTGTCTTTAGGGGGGAAAGAAGCCACATTTAAGCAGTCTTTGTGCATCTTGAAGGAATAAGTACGGTAAATCCCATACTTTACTGTGTTATGTAAATCCCTACCTCAAGGCTTTACATATTTAATTAATTTGATTTTTAAAAAAATCTATTCCAACCGAAGTATATATGCAGTTAGAAAATTATATGTAGGTAAGTTGATGTATAGATAAAACGTTAGCATGACAAATAGGCCAAAGTTGCTTCTTATATGGAGAATTACCTCATTTGTCTGGATGATTTTGGCAGTGTTATATGGTTACAAGTTGAAACCAAATAATTGCTTTAAGCGGAGAAAAATGGCATCAACAGTATGAATGTGCTAACCTTTTTCTGCCTTTCTTTTTCACTTGACTTTTGAGGAGTGTGTAGAATTTGGGATAGAACTGTGAATTTATTTACAGGTGACTATTGGATTCTAAGATAAACATTAGTCTTTCAAAAGGGGGATGAACTCCTCCATGTATTGTCATATTTTCTTACGCTCTTGTATCTTTAATTTCAGTCTTTGTGATTGGATGATGACATTCAATGTAGCTTTTGACTGACTGATATTGTCAATTACTTTCAGAACAAATTTGAAAAGGTCCCTTTATTGTTAATGAATGGTCACTCTTGAGTGAAGATAGATGACCTTCAGACTTTGATATTTTTTGTTTAGTGCAAGGGACAGTTTCATAGTATTGTTAAGTAATGCTGAAGACTATGCATGAAGAAGCATTGAGAAATGTCACATGTTATCAATGAGTGTTCACTATTTTCTACTTGGCTTGGCCATGGAATGGCCTGTACAAAGTCTGGTGGTCATGAATTCTCTTTGCCTTGTAACTTGCATAGTTAACACGTACAGAATTAATATCAAACTGACTTTTAGCCACAGGAACAGTAGTGTGGGTGTATGTAGGTGTACTGTTGTGACTAATTTCAACAGCACTTACCATTTGTTTGCAGTAATACTGGAAGTTCATTCATAAAACTGTTGTCCATCTAGGTTGGATTTTTACACTTTAGCTGTTTTTGATGATTCTGCAATGCAGAATATTGTCATGAAGAAACATAGCTCACAGGAAAGTAAAATGCTAAGTATCTTTGGTTGCAGTCTCACATATTTAATTGACTGAAATTCATAGCTCTTTGTCAGAGTAGTTGCCTTTCCATTGCTTCTGCTGCTCTTCCTTCCCTCCTTCTCGATGCCTTGTGTCATCCTTGGAATTTGTATGGATAAACTGGTTCAACTCACTTGAACAGCAGAGAAATAACTCCACAATACTGCTATTTACTGTGTTGCTACTTGCTGTGGGACCAGACAAATGTCAAAGGTGTGGCAAAGTGGATGGAATTTTATGTGTAGGAAATTTTGGTACGGTAGAGCTGGGTTTGAGGGAGAGGGTTTGTGGGGAGACTGGTTGAACATGACCTTCCCCTTCTGGCATAATTCAGCTATTGATTCAGTTCAACTGAAACGCCTTGTTTTGATCTATTGCTTTTCTTTGTATGCAAGAGCATGCTTAATTAAGCTGAAAGTAAGGTTTTTAAGACATCAAAATTTTTTACTGTTGTATGTCTTATTGCATCTTAAATGTCAAGTTTATCACAAGAAGATGTGAATGCTTGATACGTGCTGCCTGTCATAGTTGGTCATCAGGAACTAAGCCACAGTTGCTGAAACAGTGGGCTTGGGTTGACAAATGTTAATACACAGACTCTTAAAGGGGGTGTATAGGGATCTATACATAAACCACAGTCTCTGAAGATAAGAAGAAAGTGATATTTTCAGGCTTGATTTCTAAAAAGCAAAGAACAGCTCAGAAATTTACCTTACATTTGGGTGAACAGGATTGTTATATTTTGAAAACCACAAAGTGAAGAATAGGTGATCTGTGTCACAGCATTACAGATTCATCAAGGAAATAATATTTTGTTTCTCTTAGCTGCTAAGTGATATGAGGCACATGAAATCTCTCTTAAAATGAAGGATGAACTTGTAGAATTTTTGTCTAATTAAATTTGTAGTGAGATGCGCCCTCTCTTCTCAGCAAACTATGTAATTTTTGAATGTGTTTTTAGACTGCATCCACAACGTTGATATTCACAAAACATCTGTTTGTTTCTCAACAGGTATAAAAAATAAAAATGAGTGAACCAGACCATGGAATATTCTTTTCAGCTCATAGGACTAGTGATGTAGGTATGTACGCTATCATGTTCAAATTTAATTGTTTTATCACAATCTAGAATAAAACTACTTATGAAATCCCCTGTGCAATTAATAGCTGCAAATGGAAGCTGTGATAGCATTCTGATCATGGAATCATAGAGTGGTTTGGGTTGGAAGGGACCTTCAAGACCATCGAGTCCAACCCCCCTGCCCTGGGCAGGGCCACCTCCCCCCAGCCCAGGTTGCTCCCAGCCCCGTCCAACCCGGCCTTGAACACCTCCAGGGATGGGGCAGCCACAGCTCCTCGGGGCAACCTGTGCCAGGGGCTCGCCACCCGCACAGGGAAAAATTTCTTCCTGTTATCTAAAACTGTTCCCCCTTGTCCCATGGCTCCCCTCCCTCATCAGGAGTCCCTCCCCAGCTCTCCTGGAGCCCCTTTAGGCACTGGAAGGGGCTCTAAGGTCTCCCCGGAGCCTTCTCTTCTCCAGACTGAAGCCTCCCACCTCTCCCAGCCTGTCCTCCCAGCAGAGGGGCTCCAGCCCTCCCAGCATCTCCGGGGCCTCCTCTGGCCCCGCTCCAACAGCTCCGTGGCCTTCTGCTGTGGGGACCCCCCGAGCTGGAGGCAGCACTGCGGGGGGGGGTCTCCCCAGAGCAGAGGGCAGCAGAGGGGCACAATCCCCCCTCGCCCTGCTGGCCACACTGTGGGGGATGCAGCCCCGGGGGCTGGGGGCTCGCTGGGCTGCCGGCGCACGTTGCTGGGTCATGTTGAGCTTCTCATCCACCAACAGCCCCAAGTCCTTCTCGGCAGAGCTGCTCTTGATCCGTTCAATGCCCAGCCTGTACTCATACTAGGGACTGCCCTGGTGGTTGACTTGGAAAAATCTTTCCACAATGAGGCATCATGTGAAGTTATATTGTCAAACTTTCTGTAGGCATGTGGCAGATGAAAATCCTTAGGGGAATCTTGAAGGAGGACCATGGGACAGCTTTGCAGGATTTACCTTAACATTTTATATAGAACCCCTCTGCAAAACTGTGTGTCAGACATAACACTTCCAACCACTATGCTTTTAATAGTGAATGGCAAAAAAGTCTTTCTCTTAATACCTAATGGGAAGTTTTACTACTAAAGGAAACGAATAAAGAGGTTGGAAAGAGAAGGCCTATTCCCTATCCCTGTAAGCTTCCTAGCTAATGTAAGGTTACTGAGGATCTGTGCTCTACAGCTTTATGGTACTGGGGCAAAAGTTCAAGTAACTTTCATTTCCCATTATAATTGTATCTGGGGCTTTGGCAGATGTTTGTAATAGAAAATTTTGAAAAGGCATTTTAAAAGCTAAAAGTTTAATATTTTATATTTTTATTCATGTGTGTATATTTGTGGGTGTATACATACATATAAAAATACATAAAATTTACTTTCATCGTGAAATATAACACACATCCCATACGTTACCTATTAAAGACAAAGTTTACATCCTATATGCCAAGACCCTGATTTTGGAGTTAATCTCATGTGGATAGACCCTATGGACATTAGAAGATTCCTCAGGGTAAAGTCCTCAGTAGAAGAAGAAACAGATACAGATTGGTAGCAGAGATTCATACTGTTTGTATTTACAGGCTAAAGAAAAAAGCATATTGAAAGAAAATATAAAATTAAATTATTTGGGGTTAGAGGTTTGGAAATTGAACCTGTCTTTCACTCTTTATTCTTTTCTTAGATGTGAGGGACATTATTAAGTTGGTGAAGATGAGTTACCTGAGGAAGTACCTCGGGTACCTGCTTTCTCTAACATTAGTTCTATATGTAGCTACGTATATTTATATGTTTTATATAAAACTTTTTTAAGAGTGTAGAAAATCTCATATTATGTTGCTAAATTAAACTTGGCACTTTCAGAGACAGCTCTAAGGCCTCCAAATATTGCTGCAATATTGTTTGTTAGAAAACAAACATAGTAACGGCATTTTTTTTTATCTAGGTGCCACTAAGTTTAACCTTTTTAAGTAAATGGATTCCCTCTGCTTATTCACTGCTCTCTGAGACATTTTGCTGTGGTTAGAACAGATTAAGACAACCTAGCCAAAGAAAAACAGTGCTTCTCCCTGTCATTTTATAGCATTCCTTGTTGTCTTCGTCTGTTCATTCAGTGGGATGGTTCATTCCCCACTCCTAGTGTTCTCTGCACTGTATTTGTTATTGCTTCCTGTACATTAGTATACACTTTTACATTTTTCATCCTCTTTTTCCATGTTGTTTGTTGTCAACCCTCTTCTCACATTTTATATTGTGAGAAAGAAAGGGTGCAAAAAAGATTGCATGGATTTATTTTTTGATCACGTCTCTTACCCTTACTACACTGTATTGAGGAATAAAGCTGGCTTAGAGAAAGCAGGGTTTCAAAAGGCAGCAGTGAGTGAGAGCTGTCAAACAGGGCCAGCAAACTGTAATTTCGTTGAGTAGTTTAAGGACATGACAATGCTGACATAGACCAAACAAAACTGGTCAGGATATTGCAATTTTGAGCGCCGTAGCCAGATAGGGTTCCTACTCCTGGGTATCTATACCGCAATTCAGAACAAGCGGCGTGCGAGATCCATGCTAGTGATGATTTAGGAACTCCTTCAGGTCAGGAATTGGGAGGTAAGAGTGGCAAGGCTAAAAGCTGCCTGTAGCACGAGGACTTTGTCAATGCACGCGTTGCCATGCGTGTAGCGTGCATGTAGCACACTCCCAAATACATTGGCAACATAGATGCTGAGAGAGGTCTCTGCAGCAGCTGCAACAGGCGCTGCAGGGAGAGATCTGGATCTTTAGCTCCTCTGGAAGATGGCAGCGTCCCACCTTTGTTCTGACACTTACCTGCATCATAGTATGCTGTCCTGGAATTAACTGAGGATCTCTGATGCTGGAACATCACACTATCATGCTTTTCAAAGATCCTGACATTCACAAGCACCGTACCAAGGAGTTGTACTTAATGACTTGTAGCAGTAGTTAATGTCACTTAGTAGCACTAGTAACAGCTACCGATCCTTTTCTAAGGAATGTGACAGGATGCACCTACTTACTTATCTCCCAGGTGCTCCCAGGCATTTGTCTGCAGAGAGCCCGAATTAGGAATGTTGTGGAATTGCTCTGAAGCTCCTGCCGTGCCCTGCTGCTCATGTCTGTGGACGCTGGTGTTACTGCCCGAAATGACTCCTGGCAGACTGGACGTGATTGTTAGGCTGTGGGAGCAGTAATGAAGGAGTAGTAGGAGGAAGAACTGAATGAGTGGCTTTCCACATAGGTTGGTGACAGAACTTTTACTTTGTACATGGAATGATGTTCGATGATCTCTGCTGGACAATGTTGTAAGCAATCTCAGAAAGAAGACAAAAAAATCTTCACATAAAATCTTGCTGACTTAAGCATGAGAGCTTTACGTTTGGATTGATGGGAATACAAGCCCATAGATGAACAAAGCTACCTAAAGGCCTAAAATCTGGGAGAAAGGAGATTATCCATACTAAGCTCCTTGGAGGGATAAAATGGAAGAAATTAGTGGATCAAAATCCTGAATGTTTTTTTTTTTTGTGTAAGGCATATAGAGAATAAAAAGTAGTCATAATAGAAAATCAAAGCTATAACCCGGTTAGCATAACACTGATTTGGTGGAATTAATTTGCATGTTGAGAAGATTAGTGGCGAAGAAAGCGGGATTGACAAGCAGGAGGAAAGGAGGAAGCCTTCCTCTATGTAGCTGTTGTATCCTCTCAAGCTCAGAGAGCAGAACTGCAAAGGGATTGCCTGTGGATAATGATTAGAGGGGAAGAAAGACATGGTTCTGTTTTGGTGGGAGTCTGGCTCAAGCCAATAAACCAGGAAAATCTGTCGATTAATATTGGGCAGCTATGTATCTGAGGCTGCCTTGAGTGTGCTTCTTTCTTTTTCTGTTCACAAAACTTGTTCAGACAGGATTTGCAGCCTTGTTTTTCTGGATTTGCTCCGATATAGCTGCTGGTCTTCTCAGCCCCTTGCTCACCCAGTTTTAAGTGTATACATAATATGCTTTGGATTAAAGTGACCATGAAATGGTGGAAGTTACCATTCTTAGGAAGTTGGCAAGGGGGAAGAGAAATAAAGGTAGTGGATTTTAGGAATGTGAATGTAAGCTCAAAGGAGGACTCCGTGGTAAACTTGTATTCCGCAACTTGTTTGGGGAATATGTTAGAGAGCAGTGTAGAGGAAAGGGACCTGGGGGTCCTGGTGGACAGCAGGATGACCATGAGCCAGCACTGTGCCCTTGTGGCCAAGAAGGCCAATGGCATCCTGGGCTGTATTAGAAGGGGGGTGGTTAGTAGATCGAGAGAGGTCCTCCTTCCCCTCTACTCTGCCCTGGTGAGACCGCATCTGGAATATTGTGTCCAGTTCTGGGCCCCTCAGTTCAAGAAGGACAGAGAGCTGCTGGAGAGAGTCCAGCGTAGGGCAACTAAGATGATTAAGGGAGTGGAGCATCTCCCTTATGAGGAAAGACTGAGGGAGCTGGGTCTCTTTAGTTTGGAGAAGAGGAGACTGAGGGGAGATCTTATTAGCGTTTATAAATATATAAAGGGGGAATGTCATGAGGATGGAGCCAGGCTCTTCTCAGTAGCAACCAATGATAGGACAAGGGGTAATGGATTCAAGCTGGAACACAAGAGGTTCCACTTAAATTTGAGAAGAAACTTCTTCTCAGTGAGGGTGACAGAGCACTGGAACAGGCTGCCCAGGGAGGTTGCGGAGTCTCCTTCTCTGGAGACATTCAAAACTCTCCTGGACGCCTTCCTGTGCAACCTCATCTAGGTGTTCCTGCTCCGACAGGGGGATTGGACTAGATGATCTTTTGAGGTCCCTGCCAATCCCTAGCATACTGTGATACTGTGATATCACAATCCCTCAATGACACTTCTTAAAGGGATCATTGTAAGTTATCTGGGCTGTGGTGAAAGACCAGCTTGGTTAAATCTTCATTGACTTCAAATGCTTTTTCAGCAAAACTACTTCCTCTGGGGTTTTTTGGACAAGAGTCTTTCAATACTATTATGGTCTTTCAAATACTGATGATAGGACTGCAGAAAGGGGACTTTACAATCCATACTGCATGCAGCAGAAATCATATACGATGTTTTCCTTGCAATTTTAGTACCTTTCTCTTTTTTGAGGAAGTACCTTGTTTTCCCGAGGCCTACACAAGTTGATAGAGAAATTATGTTCTTCTTAAGGCTGAAGATTCAATGGGAAATGTAACTGCAACTCATTCTGTTTACATATAATTAGTAGTTTATGTACCTTTTAGAGGAACATTACTTGTATTGCTCGATCCATAGATTGTAATAACTATTGAGGTAGTTTTCCAATTTGTGAATCAGAATGCGTATATTGAAACTTAGGTATTTCCGTATTAGAACTTACTAAAATTCCAGTAAATGCAGTTTAAAGCGAATTATTCTTTCAGTTCACATATAAAAAAACCTTTTTAAACAAAGTCTTTGTAAATAGAGAAACAGTTAATGTTTCGTATATAATTTCTACTATCTTAGGTTTGTTTCAAATTCTTAATCACCAACTAGCAATCTCTGTTATGGAAACCTTTACTGTTTAAAATATACTTTTCTAATTTCTATCTATAATGCTTTTGTTTTATGACTCACGCTTAAAATATTTCTCTAGAATTTAAAATGACTGTATGTGTTTTATGTGAAAACTAGAAAATCTGGCGATTCCTACGAGAAATGGTCTTTGCAGCCAGAAGTATAAACCTGTAGACTACAAACATCTATATGAACTTGCTGCAGTAGAAAAAATGGCATCTGCAAAAATTCAGTTAAAGGTATGATTTTTATGTTATTTGTAAGGTGAATGATTTTAAAATTCAAAGTTCATATTTCTTTTTGCTGTCCCAAGGAATCTGAGAATGAATAGGGATAGCAAATTGCTGTAACAGCGTTCAGCAAAAGTGGGCAGAAGATAAGAGTTTATCACAGTTAGCATTACTGTGATTTGGACATGTTAATGTCAATGTGTGGAATTTCTTTGAATCAGAGATGCGAAATATGTGTGGATTCTCCTTCCTGAAAAGACAGGAAAAGTTTGTACTTGAGTGCTTTGAGGAAATTCATCCAGACTCATTACATAAACTACTCAAAATATTTGGGGTAATGAAGAATTTATGCAAATAAATGGGAAGGGGAGGTTGATTTGGAAAGAAAAAACAAGAAGATATGAAGTGAGAATTTCCAAAAGTCCAGATTAGGTAGATCTTGAAAATGGAAAGGTTTTTATGGCCATAAAATGTAACTGTAGAGCTAGACAGTTAGAAAGGTATAAATAGCTGCAGTATGGCCCAAATTGTAAATAAGAAGGTAGTCTATTTAATACCGGTAAATTTTAATGAAAACTTTACCTCTACTTTTATAAAGAATGGTGATTTATAATGTGTGGACAAAGCAGGGTTGCTAGCAGAATTGAAAAAGGAGGAAAAAAAAGAGAAAAGGTGGGGTGGTCACACTGGAAAGAAGACTAGGTACCAGATTTTCTCCATCCACTAATGCAATTTCACATACTCATATGTTTTCTGTAAGTCTGATCTTAGAGACATTTAATAAATCCATGCAACATTGGGTGGTACCATATGAGTTGAAAATAGCAAAGCAGTTTAGTATATTAAGAAAGGAGACAATTTTGGAAGCATTTTTGTCAACAATACGCTCAAAGTCTTCAATGATGCACAAGTTAATTACAGTATAAGGTGAAAAGAAGAATTTGTAAACCCAAGAAAGAAAATGGAAAGTGGAGACCAGTCTGTGAATATGGGGGAGGACAGGGTGAACACTGGTAGCTCTCCAGGCAGCCTCATTGGATCCTTTACATTAGGCATATGCCAAATGTTACGACAGAGTTTTACCTTTGTAGAAGATGGGCCAAATATGAGAGAAAATGTAGAGAGAACTGAAAAGATTAAGTTATAGCTCAGACATAGCTAACACTTGAATACTGCAGATGACCTTCATCATTATGGTACACCCCCACCACCACTCCCCACCCTGAATAATAAATGAAAAAACTCTCATAAGAAAACCTAAAGGAGCTAAAAATTTTCAAGTATTTCGAGTAAAGGTATTGATTATACTTACTGATGTTAATACAAGTCTATGTAACAGGTAAATGAAATTTGCCAACCTGATACTAAAACTAACTGCAGATAAGAAAACTGCAGGAAGAAATTTTTCACTGTGAGGGTGGTGCGGCACTGGCACAGGTTGCCCAGAGAGGCTGTTGAGGCCCCATCCCTGGAGGTGTTCAAGGCCAGGCTGGACGTGGCCTTGGGCAACCTGGGCTGGTGGGAGGTGTCCCTGCCCATGGCAGGGGTGTTGGAACTCGATGATCTTCAAGGTCCTTTCCAACCTCAACCATTCTATGATTCTATAAACCACTTCATACCTGAGTAGTTTATCTCCTTCAGATTCATACATGGTCTGTTCCAATTTGCTTAGATTTAAACTACCTTTAGGCAAGCAAATGCAAAGGTGCAGATTGGCTTTTGTTCTTCTGCCAAAAACCCAAGCAGGACTTTGGAGCATCATCATATTCTCTTTCTTATTCCTGTCTTTCAAAAAATTCCCCCTCTTTATTTTAACAGAATACTATAATCAATGATGTATATCACTGCTTTGAAAAGAGACTTTGTAAAAATCACGGAATCACGGAGCTTCAGAGTTGGAAGAGACCTCTAGACATCATCCAGCCCAACTCCCCTGCTAAAGCAGGATTGCCCGGAGCACATTCCTCAGGACTGCATCCAGGCGGGTCTTGAAAATCTCCAGAGAAGGGGACTCCCCCACCTCCCTGGGCAGCCTGTGCCCGTGTTCTGTCACCCAAACCGTAAAGAAGTGTTTCCGTGTATTTGAACGGAACTTCCTGCGTTCTAACTTGTGCCCATTGCCCCTCATCCTATCACTGAGAACCACTGAAAAGAGCCCGGCTCCATCCTCCTTCAACCCACCCTTTAGATACTTGTACGCCATAATAAGGTCTCCCCTCAGCCCTCTCTTCTCCAGGCTAAAGAGTCCCAGCGCTCTCAGCCTTTCCTCATAACGGAGATGCTCCAATCCCTTCATCATCTTAGTTGCCCTTCACTGGACTCACTCCAGCAGCTCCCTGTCCCTCTTGAACTGGGGAGCCCAGAACTGGACACAGTATTCCAGTTGTGGCCTCACCTGCGCAGAGTATAGAATCATAGAATTGTCTA
The DNA here is from genome assembly GCF_965231255.1 of Vanellus vanellus. Classification (NCBI taxonomy): domain Eukaryota; kingdom Metazoa; phylum Chordata; class Aves; order Charadriiformes; family Charadriidae; genus Vanellus; species Vanellus vanellus. The sequence goes on from NC_138910.1 coordinate 566,571, forward strand.
GGTTGGAAGAGACCCTTGGGATCATCGAGTCCAACCATCTACCCTACTCTACAAAGTTCTCCCCTACACAATATCCCCCAACACCATATCTAAACGTCTCTTGAACACATAGTAGAGGGGGGAGAATGACCTCCCTCGACCTACTGGCCACACTCTTCCCTATGCAGCCCAGGATTCCATTGGCCTTTTTGGCAACAAGGGCACATTGCTGGCTCATGGATAATTTACTGTCTACTAGGACCCCCAGATCCTTCTCCTCCGAGCTACTTCCCAGCAGGTCCACCCCTAACCTATACTGGTGCTTTGCATTCTTCCTCCCCAGGTGCAGGACCCTGCACTTGCTTTGGTTGAACCTCATTAGGTTCTTCTCTGCCCAGCTCTCCAGCCTGTCCAGGGCACGCTGGATGGCAGCACGGCCCTCTGGGGTGTCAGCCACCCCTCCCAGTTTGGTATCATCAGCGAACTTGCTCTACTAGGACCCCCAGATCCTTCTCCTCCGAGCTACTTCCCAGCAGGTCCACCCCTAACCTATACTGGTGCTTTGCATTCTTCCTCCCCAGGTGCAGGACCCTGCACTTGCTTTGGTTGAACCTCATTAGGTTCTTCTCTGCCCAGCTCTCCAGCCTGTCCAGGGCACGCTGGATGGCAGCACGGCCCTCTGGGGTGTCAGCCACCCCTCCCAGTTTGGTATCATCAGCGAACTTGCTGAGGATACACTCTGTCTCCTCATCCAGGTCATTAATGACTATATTAAGCAAGATTGGACCGAGTATTGACCCCTGGGGGACACCACTGGTTACAGGCCTCCAACTAGACTCTGTGCCGCTGATCACAACCCTCTGAGTTCTGTCCCGCAGCCAACTCTCAGTCCACCTCACTGTCACCTCATCTAGCCCATACTTCCTCAGCTTCCTAACGAGGATGTCATGGGAGACAGTGTCAAAAGCCTTGCTAAAGTTAAGGTAGATGACATCCACGACTCTCCCCTCATCCAGACAACCAGTTATAACATCATAGAAAGCTACCAGATTGGTCAAGCATGATTTACCCTTGGTAAATCCGTATTGACCACTTCCAATAACTTCCTGTTCCTCAACGTGTTTGGAGATGACATCCAGAATGAGTCGCTCCATTACCTTCCCAGGGACAGAGGTGAGACTAACTGGTCTGTAGTTCCCTGGGTCCTCCTTCTTGCCTTTTTTGAAGATCAGAGTGATGTCAGCCTTCCTCCAGTCCTCAGGCACCTCTCCTTGTTCTCCATGACCGTTCAAAGAAGATGGAGAGTGGTCTAGCAATAACATCCGCCAGCTCTCTCAGCCCTCGTGGATGCATGCCATCAGGGCCCATGGACTTGTGAATGTCCAGCTTGGCCAAGTGGTCTCTGACACGGTCCTCCTCAACTGAGGGAAAAACTTCCTCTCTCCAGACCTTCCCCTTTGCCTTCAGAGTATGGGACTCGTGAGGGACAGCTTTAGCAGTGAAGACCAAAGAAATGACATTCTATTCTTACAAAGCTTTATTGGTTTTACACTTGCAGGAGTGAAAATACTTTTTCCACAATGTCAAGGAAAATTTTACTTTAAACACACAGAATGTTAGCCTGCTGGTCAAGGGGTCTCTTCTTTGGGTCACAGTCCAAAGCAGAACTGACGTGAGACCTACTTTATGTCATGTCAACTCTCAGGTGCCTTGTTTATCAGGAAGGCAGTTTACCTTCTTTGTTGATGTAGCCAGCAGGTTTGGGTTTAGCCTGGTTTATTGGCTTGGGTTCAGTGCTGCACAAACACAGCTCTTCTGCCTCCAGAGCTGCTTCTGTCTGAGAAACACATTAGCTTTCATGTGACTTGATGACTAAACTCTTAGGTCCTGTTGGACCTCTGCGTGGAGCCCTTCAGGTGCCTTTGTGGCATGTTTCTGGAACTGGGATGATTTCAGCACCAGCAGACCTGAGCTGGCTGCCGATACTTCCTTGCATTGCAGGTTCTGTAAGATTGACCGGCTGCTGTGTGATGCCATGCAGTTCCCAATCAGACGAGGCAGTGTGAGTTCTGAGACCTACAGGATCGAGAAAATCATAGAGTGGCTTTGATAGCAGCCAGACCTCATTGTGTAGAACCAGTCCAGTTAAACTGAGGTAGCTTTTAAAGCATGCCGTGCATGAGTGTCTTTGTGTCCTCTATGAATATGTATCGCCTGGCTTGTCAGTCTTCATTACATACAACATTGGAGAGCTGATGAACTTTTTTCTTTTTTTTTAAATATTGTGCCATTCTGAGGGGGTGGTTCTGATTGCTTCCATCATTACATACAAGCCAACAGGGAAAACATGGAATATTTTTGTGAACAAGGTCCTTAAACAGCAAACCCAAATGTACGTGTAGACTGAGGCTCATCTTAGCTCTCCTCCAGCTGTACACTAAATAGTTTGTTCTTGATTTTTCAGTGGGCAGAAAATAACATATTTTAATCTCAACATGTTTGTCTTGAGAAAAGAAGTTCTTTGAAACCTATTTATGAGTTTAGGTCTTTTCCATACAGCTTATCATCACTCTGTGGCTATTAAGCCACAGCAGAATTTGAAGTGTTGCACTTGTTTTAAAGGGACAGCCAGGACATGGATGTTCTTTTACACCGGATTGTGCATAAGGACTTCTATACACAACTAGTTGGGGCAGGGTTGGAGGGTGAAGGTGGTTAGGAATAAACAGGTTTTAGTTTTAGCTGTGGATGTCCAGAAACATTCTTCAGATTTGTATTTTTAAGAACTTCCTTTTTAAAAATTGTGCTTTCTTTGAAGTAGAGTGTATGTCAAACCACCAGAAATGCAGATGTCCAAGAAGTCTCCAACCTCTCTGGAGCATGTGTTGCTGCCTCTGTCTGTTTTCCTTTTCAGTTTTGTGGAAATAGTGTAAAAAGTTGGTCCAGAAAACTGTGGAGGGATAACTCTTTGTGGGAGTGGAACTGCTTTTAGTGTATAACTGTTTCACTGACAAGTGTTGCATGTTTAAAAAAAATAAAAATCAAATTCACAGAAAGAAGTGATTTCTGAAGACATTGACACTGCTACACATTCAGCTGAAACAGTTCCTTTAGGCTGAGAAACAAACTAGAAGAGGAAAGAAATTACCAATTTGAAACAGACCCCTCCAGCAGTAATGTTATTTGAATGTCTTTTCAGAAAACTGCAAATCCAGCGTGAGGATAACACAGTTTTGTATGCTTAAACTGGGCTAACATGGCAATTTATTGTCTCTCCAGCCTTTGGCCATTCCTCTGAACAGTTGCAATTTGTGGGTGGCCTTTGGAATGAAGGGCTATGCTGAAGAGTACAGAAACTATGCAAAATGCAATGACTAAAGTTTTCTTGTGTAGATGACGAAGGGATCTGATCAGATGATGTCTTTGACATGTATAAAATATAATTCAGTCTTCATTCAGACGTTCAGATCACAGAGTTCAAAGGGAAATTTGCTGAACAAACATGGGATTATGATAAAGTTATAAAAAAAAATCCTTTAAATTCATGTCTAAAACTTATTTAGAAGTTTTTTGAGCAAAAGTTATTAAATGAAATATACTGGTTTGCAACAGAACCATATACTACTTCCTGTTCTGATGCTGTTTCTTAAACCTTAGTACATGGAATATGTACAGTACCAACAAGCACAATTTACTAGTTTACACTACTCTCCTGAAGGTCTTGCAACAAAAAAGGGGGTTGCTTGTGCAGCTCCCTCTCTTTGTATTTAAAATAGAAAAGGGTGACAGTGAGTGAGAGAAAAAATACATGCTTTCTTTATAGTATCGCTTCCTTTAATGCATGCAAGTATAATATATCAAAAGCTCTGGCAGATATTTCTTCATGGATTTGCAGTACAGAATTCTACTGAATTCATTCAAGCTTTAAACTAATTTTTCATCATCTGTCTTTTGGTATTTCACCTTTTCAAGCGTTTTCTAACTGAGTAGGTAGTAAAATATATATGCTGAAAGCTTCACAGCGAATAGAATGTGTTCCCACCTACTGCTTTTTTTGTTGCTGATTCAGGCTATCCAATTTTTGAAGTGCTGGGTTACTGGTTACTCCTCCATTGAGGTAGAACCAAATAAGCGAATGGTAAATCAGTTGACCATTTAAGAAAGAAAGATAGAGTGCGTACAGAAAAAAGCTAACATTGCAGCAGTTATACATAAATGTTATTGCTGTTGCTATAAAATAACCCCAAGAGCATATTAAACTTTATGTACAGATCTACTTCAACTTTTGTTTCCCATTAGTTTTAGAATAGATTTGAAGATGTATGTATTTTTAAATTACTTTAAAGTATTCTTTTTGATGAAGTCTGGTTTTAAGCACCTAATGGTAATCAAGAGGAAGCTATAAGTAACTTTTTAAACATGAAAATGTTTAAAAGACATTATCTTTGATTCAAAAGCATTGTAACATACTGATTGAAAGCATAAACCAGGTGTTTTCAAACTCTCTTTTACTACAGTCACATGTGCAGCTTCCTATAAACACCATGTTTCTCAGTCACAGTCACATCATTTCTCCATAGCACCTATTGCAACTGCTTACCCGAATAATGCCACTACAGCAGGTTGGCTGCAAAAGCACAAGGCATTAGCTAAATTCTAGCTGTGGTTCTTCCTTATGGGACTGTCTAGAAACCGGGTATATTCAACCAGATATATTAAACTCAGATTCATTTGAGAGTTTTAAATGTTTCTAACTTCAAAATTTTAAGTATTTTGTTTTAAAGTCAGATTTTAGCTTTGTTGGTGGGTGAATGAGAGGCTGTGGTGGGAGAAGTGATGGGATTCTTGCTTGCCCGTGCACGAGTGCTGCAAAGAAAAGTTCTACACCTTTCTTGTTTGAGAATCCTGCTGGCATCGCCTGCCCAGCCGCTGGAGGGAACGCAGAACACGCCTGTAGGGGAGAACATGCCTGTAGGGGCTTTTGCTCGCTGTGTTCTGGTGCATGTGAACGCAGAGGGGGTAATGTGTGGTTTTGTCCAGGTTTTTGTTCCAGGCAGGAAAGTTGACAAAGTATTTTTAACAGAGCAAATAACTTCCACCTGAGCCAAGTGGCAAACTAGCATTTTTGACTCAGAACATCACTTCTTTCCTGAACTAGATGTGGAGTGAGATCTTTATTTATTTCTCCCTGTTATGAACGAGGACAAGAGTTCCCAATTTTTTTTTTTCTCGCCTTGCTACCATTCTGCAGTAGAATACTGTATCTGCATGGAGTAAGGGCTGGGCAGGATCAAAAAAGGGGGAGAGGGATGAATTGTGGGAGCCTCTGGAAGCAGAGTGGGTTTTGCAGCTACAAGAAGTTGGCTGGGGCAGAGATGAGGTCTGGTGTTATGGAGGAAGGTGGTGGCTAGGCGGCGCAGAGAGCAGGAGCCAACAAGGAGAGGAGCACTCCTGGACCTAGTATTAACCAACACAGAGGGACTCGTGGAGGACATTAAGGTTGGGGGCACCCTAGGCTGTAGCGATCATGAAAAGATGGAGTTCAGGATCATGGGTACTACACACAAAACAACAAGAAGCAAAATCACAACCTTAGATTTCAGGAGGGCTAACTTTGATCTCTTCAAGAAACTGCTTGGGGAGATCCTGTGGACTAGGGCTCTGGAAGGCAAAGGGGCTCAAGAAAGCTGGTTGGTATTCAAAGACCATTTCCTCCAAGCTCAGGATTGGTGCATCCCGAAGAGCAAGAAGTAGGCCAAGGGATGCAGGAGGCCTGCCTGGTTGAGCAGGGAGCTTCTGACCAAGCTCAATGGAAGAAGGAAGTTTACACTCAGTGGAAGAATGGCCTAACCCCTTGGGAAGATTACAAGAATGTTGCCAGAGTGTGCAGGGATGAAACAAGGACAGCCAAGGCCGCCTTGGAACTAAACCTGGCAAGGGTTGTCAAGCTCAGCAGGAGCTCCAAGTACATTGGAGGCAAAAGGAAGACCAGAGAAGCTGTGGGCCCACTGTTGAATGAGACAGGAGCCATGGTGACGGAGGATGAGGAGAAGGCGGAGTTATTGAATGCCTTCTTTGTGTCGGTCTTTACTACCCGGCCGAGCCCTCAGGAGTCCCAGGCCTTGGAGAAAGTAATGGGGAAAGAGGAAGACTTCTCCTGGGTTGAGGAGGATCAAGTGACGGACCAGTTAGGTCAATTACATATTCACAAGTCCATGGGCCCTGATGGGCTGCACCCTCGAGTGCTGAGGGAGCTGGCAGAGGTCATTGCTGGGCCACTCTCCACCATCTTTGAAAGGTCCTGGAGAACAGGCGAGGTGCCTGAGGACTGGAGGAAAGCCAGTGTCACTCTGGTCTTCAAAAAGGGGAAGAAGGAGGACCCGGGGAACTACAGGCCGGTCAGCCTCACCTCCATCCCTGGAAAGAGGATGGAACAGCTTGTTCTGAATGTCATCTCAAAGCACCTGGATGAAAAGAAGGCTATCAGAAGTAGTCAACACGAATTCACCAAGGGGAAGTCATGTCTGACTAATCTGATAGTCTTCTATGATGGTGTGACTGGATGGATAGATGAGGGAAGCGTGGTAGTAGTGGTCTACCTTGACTTCAGCAAGGCGTTCGACACTGTCTCCCACAGCATCCTCATAGGGAAGCTTAGGAAGAGTGGGTTAGATGAATAGAAAACTGGTTGCAAGACAGAGCTCAGAGTGTTGTGGTTAGGGGCACAGTCTAGTTGGAGGTCAGTGACGAGTGGTGTTCCCCAGGGGTCAGTACTGGGTCCAGTCCTGTTCAATATATTCATTAACGACTTGGATGAGGGGATAGAGTGCACCCTCAGCAAGTTTGCTGATGATACAAAGCTGGGAGGGGCGGCTGACACAGCAGAAGGCTGTGCTGCCATACAGAGAGACCTGGACAGGCTGGAGAGCTGGGCAGAGAGGAATCTTATGAAATTCAATAAGGGCAAGTGTAGGGTGCTGCACCTGGGGAGGAATAACCCCCTGCACCAGTACAGGTTGGGGGCTGACCTGCTGGAGAGTAGCTCTGTAGAAAGAGACCTGGGAGTGCTGGTGGCCAACAGGATGCCCATGAGCCAGCAATGTGCCCTGGTGGCCAAGAAGGCCAATGGCATCCTGGGGTGCATCAAGCAGAGTGTGGCCAGCAGGTCGAGCAAGGTCATCCTCCCCCTCTACTCTGCCCTGGGGAGGCACATCTGGAGTACTGTGTCCAGTTGTGGGCTCCCCAGCTCAAGAAGGACAGGGAACTGCTGGAGAGGGTCCAGCAAAGGGCTACGGAGATGATTAAGGGACTGGAACACCTCTCTTATGAAGAAAGACTGAGGGAATTGGGTCTCTTTAGTCTGGAAAAAGACAGTTGAGGGGGGACTTGATCAATGCTTATAAATACTTAAAGGGTGGGTGCCAGGAGGATGGGGCCAGGCTCTTTTCGGTGGTGCCCAGTGACAGGACAAGAGGTAACGGGCACAAACTTGACCATAGGCAGTTCCATCTCAACCTGAGGAGGGACTTCTCTCCTGTGCAGGTGGCAGAGCACTGGCACAGGCTGCCCAGGGAGGTGGTGGAGTCTCCATCTCTGGAGACATTCAAAACCCGCCTGGACGTGTTCCTGTGCAACCTGCTCTAAGGTGGCCCTGCTCTGGCGGGGGGGTTGGACTAGATGATCTCCAGAGGTCCCTTCCAACCCTATGATTCTATGAAAGGAGACAGTTCCAAACTGACATGGTGCTTTGTCCTGAGTATCCACTGAGAGGCCAGAAGCCAGTCATGGTGGCGGGAGGTTGAGAGAAAACAGACTTGTCTCAGGGGCTTCTGGCAGCTACGGGTGACTTCTAGCCTTTCTTCCTTCATTGTCAGTTGGCCAGAGTCATCTGGCTACCGCTCCATCGGCCTTTCCCTGACGTCTTTTCCTCTAGTTAAACAGTAACTCCATCTATCTTAAAAGCACGTATTTCTATTTTATCTGAAGTTGGAAGCAATTTTTTTGTTGAGCCCTCAGACAGTTTCGGAGCCTCTTTAATAGGATAGATTTTGAAAAAGCACTCTGTTTTAGTAATCAATTTTTGAAATTCTTTTTCTTGAAAGACACGCTTTCGCTCTTTCATCTTCCCACCTGTAAGAAAGTGTATTTTTCTTTCTCCTGCTCATCTGCCCCCCTTCACCTCCTGGGAAATAGGGATGGGAAAGAAAAGGAGAAGAAGGGAAAGAAGAAAACGGACTGCATTTTTTTCACTTTCTCCTCTCATTTAATTGTAGTTTGAATAGAATATTTTTTTTCATGAAAGTTGGTTACATTTGAACCCGTTGTTCTTTAGAAAAACACAGTTTTGGAAAAGCTTTTAGGTTCCCCATTCTATATTTAAATGTAGGAAGGCATTTGATAAAGCTACTGAACAGATTCAAAATACTTACAAGCTTTAATTTTTCCTGCAGATTAAAAAAACAGAGCAAGTTTCAAAAATTAGCAAAGAGCAAATGCTGCTGAAACAGCATCAGCAAGTGTGGTGGCAAGAGCATAAACGACTGAGTGAGAACAGGTAAGAGCTGAGGAATCTTAATTAGGCATTGTTAAAGAAATACTTCAGTCGACAGAGATGCTGGTGTGGCACACTCGATTCAAGGGACATCAGGAGGAAAAGATTAAAATATCTGAACTGAAGATAACTCTTTGTGCAGGGCATGAGAGTTCGTGAGCTCCCTTGAAAGGGGTCTGCAGACGTGAAGAGAACACATAAAGGGAGGGGGAACAGAGCAGATGGTGTTCTGTACGTACCTCTCCATGATGATCTCCTAGCTGGTTAGTTGACCTATCAACATCTGAAGAGCACGTGTTTGTAGGAGTGTCAGACATTTTCAGACACTTTTTAATTCCTTCAGAGTCTGTCTCTAGATATGCATATTGAGGTCACACAACAGGGAACATGAACATTGTTCTTGTCTGTTAACTTGCGTGTTGTGTATACAGCAGATCAATGAGAACGTTTTTGCTCAGAGGAGGGTGGCTTCCATACCACCTTCGTGTCCAAGTCCTGCATTTCATACCTTCCCAGGCAAAGAATCACCCTTTTTACTTAATAATTACAGTACTTGAGGTTTATCTTTCTTGAAAACTTAATGAATTAGAAATTAAAGCTTCTGTAAAACTCATATTTGTACCTTCCAGGCAAAAAGCAGAAGCAGAAATAAAGACTTTTCTTGATGAAGAAAGCCATAAGGACAACTTTTTTTCGGATATGAGGGACTTGGGTAAGAATTTTTTATTAATTTATTGATTATTTATTATAGTCAAAATTATCTTTATTATTTGTTTGAGTTTTTAAATCACTGTCTTGACAGGTTTAGATTTAGAGAGCACAGTGCTGTGTAATATTTTGTGTGTTTGAGAAAGCTTTGTGTTTCATTTGGATCTAGAGCATAAATTATCAAAGGAACGGGATACATACCAAAAAACTAATGTAGTTCCTATCTGGCAACTAAAAGAGAATTTGAAATTCAGGCTGTCTGAAATGCAGCGTTACCTCTCAGAAGAATCTTGTCTGAAATATGAGTTCAATCCAGTTGAGATGCTACAGCAGGTTGGTATTTTAGCTTTATTTTTACAATTTATTATCACTGTATTTTTAGCATTTTCATACTTCAAGAATATAAGTCGCCTTCCGAGTATGCAGTAACCTCTGTACTTGCTGTAGTGCAGATCTGCTTCACTAAAGCCTGTAAAAGCATAGCACTGTAGAACTGGAAGTCAGGCTCTTTGTTTCCAATAAGAGCTTTCATATTATAACAAGATAAAGAGGTAACAGTAACATATTTCATGTAATAGATCGAACTTGTGAAGAAGCAACAGAAGGCAATTTTGGAATTCCTTATCGTTGAAAGTCTGGCTTTGGAAAGAGAGCTTGAAGACTATAAAACAAAAGTAAGCTTTTCCTTATAAGTTTAATTAGCAAGTGTTTTGGAGGGAAAATATAACGCAGAGTTGTCTGCTGAGTAGCATTTTTTTTATCACAGGCATTAGTGCATTCTTTTGAAGACAAAAATGGACTTTTTCTTGAAGTTCCTTCAGCACTGCTGTCTCTGGAATGCCCCTATCCTGATTTGAAGACCGTAGTTATCAATGAATACCAAAAGCTTGCAAGCGGGTACTGGTCTAAGCTTCAGGAGATTGATCAACAGTTGAAAATTTTATATAGGTAATAACATCGGTTTCTGGATTTCTTTTGTTGGGTATAAAATAAGTAACTACAATGTGTTTTGTAATCTATAGATCCTGCAGTTGTCTTTACCATTAGAGTTGGTTCTATTTTATGCAGTGCAGAGAATAGCTGACGCAGTGCCCAGCTCGCCGGGGTTAAATAGTCGGTAACCGCACAGCTGAGGGAATTGAGGCAGTCCTTTCAAAAGCTCTCATCTGAAATAATATGCAAAATGTTTTGTGGATTAAAGGACCCAACAATCTGGTGTGCATCAAATGTCCTCTTCACATGCTTTTGTGTGAATAGAAATGATTCTTTCTGTGTGGTAATTACACTATCAAATTTATGTCAGAAAAGTACAGTCTTTCTGAGAGAGATTTAGAATGTACTTATCTATAAAGCAGATAAATAGTTCCAATCTTTTCACAAAGTTTGGATCACTGCAGTAATTCTCATCACAAAGAAATGTAAAAAATGTGTGTAGCTCTGATTCAGAATAACTGAAAGGAGGAGAGATTTTTATGTAAATAAAAAAATGTAGAAAGAACATAAGAGTTCTAAGAGTTAGAGAGTTTAGTTGGAGGCCTGTAACCAGTGGTGTCCCCCAGGGGTCAATACTCGGTCCAATCTTGCTTAATATAGTCATTAATGACCTGGATGAGGGGGCAGAGTGTATTCTCAGCGAGTTCGCTGATGATACCAAACTGGGAGGGGTGGCTGACACCCCAGAGGGCCGTGTTGCCATCCAGCGTGCCCTGGACAGGCTGGAGAGCTGGGCAGAGAAGAACCTAATGAGGTTCAACAAAACCAAGTGCAAGGTCCTGCACCTGGGGAGGAAGAATGCAAACACCAGTACAGGTTAGGGGCGGACCTGCTGGGAAGTAGCTCGGAGGAGAAGGATCTGGGGGTCCTAGTAGACAGTAAATTATCCATGAGCCAGCAATGTGCCCTTGTTGCCAAAAAGGCCAATGGAATCCTGGGCTGCATAGGGAAGAGTGTGGCCAGTAGGTCGAGGGAGGTCATTCTCCCCCTCTACTCTGCACTGGTGAGGCCACAACTGGAATACTGTGTCCAGTTCTGGGCTCCCCAGTTCAAGAGGGACAGGGAGCTGCTGGAGCGAGTCCAGCGAAGGGCAACTAAGATGATGAAGGGCTTGGAGCATCTGCCTTATGAGGAAAGGCTGAGAGAGCTGGGACTCTTTAGCCTGGAGAAGAGAAGGCTGAGGGGAGACCTTATTATGGCGTACAAGTACTTAAAGGGTGGGTTGAAGGAGGATGGAGCCGGGCTCTTTTCAATGGTTCCCAGTGACAGGACGAGGGGCAATGGGCACAAGTTAGAACACAGGAAGTTCCGTTCAAATACACGGAAACACTTCTTTACGGTTCGGGTGACAGAGCACGGGCACAGGCTGCCCAGGGAGGTGGGGGAGTCCCCTTCCCTGGAGATTTTCAAGACCCGCCTGGATGCAGTCCTGAGTAATGTGCTCCGGGCAATCCTGCTTTGGCAGGGGAGTGGGGCTGGGTGATCTCTAGAGGTCCCTTCCAACTCTGAAAATTCTGTGATAAATACTGATAAAGATCTAGAAGTGTAACATACCTACATATTAATAGTATAAAGCTTAGCGTTTCTGCTGAGGCTAACTTGACTCCAGGAGATACTGAGCTGCAGATACTGGACCAGCCTTGCCTTCTTTTTGCCATCTGCTGATATTCCTTAGAATGGCATCAGGTTTTAAGAAGACTGAGAATAGGAAGGTCAGTGGAATTGTTTGAAGCCTGGGCAGAAGAAATTGGGGAGAGCATGAAGATCCCAAGTTTCTTTGGTAAAACAATCACACGCTGCTTCTAAATCTCCCTCTTTTTTTAGGTACGCCTCACCTACAGTGCAGCACTTGAGTCTTCTGCCACTGCTGCTGAATTAGTTTGGGGGTGCCGAAACGGGTTTAAGATGTTGGATCCCATAGAAAGTGATGTTATAATCTGATTATCTTTTGTATAAATTGTACAGATATTCTGTAGGTTGTTCTTCTGTTACCTGTTTACTGTAATGTCTGAGCTATTATAACGTGATACTTATAGGAAAGATCAGAACAATTTTTAATATTTACAGCATTTATTAAGCAGCAAGTGGCAAATTTACAGCAGTTCCTTTGCTTCTGTCTCTGATATTTCATCACAGTTGCTGTTACAGAGGAACTTTTAACAACCTCTATGGAAAATCTGTGACAAATACTAAATCATGAAATATGTACAAAGTCCTTCTAGTAGTTTTAATTAAAATTGTGTCAAAGTTTATGATCAACACAATTTTGGTGAAAATTCATAAACTGATTCACACAGCATGTGTGCTACTGAATGATAGACAAACATCAATGCAGACAACAGAATCTATGAAAATGGGTGAAAAATCTACCATGGTATTTTCACTGATGATATGCCAGGTTTCAATATAGGTCTTGAACTAGCTAATTTTGCTCTGATAATTAAGTAACATCAAGACTTAAAGATAAAATACCGTGTTTGTGAGGGAAAGAAATTCAGTTGTACGCATGAAAACGTATGTAGTGGTACTTTGAAGGAATTAAGTTATGATATCTCCATGGGAAAAAAAGAGAGAAATGCCGGTGGTGGTGGCACTGGCAGCAGTCTGCGGGGGGTTGTAAGGGCAGGTTGCATAGGACAGTTTACCCAATTTGGAAGAGCGTATGCCAGTATTGTTAGCTGGGAATGTACAAAACGATAAATGAACCATCAGCAGTTATCTTAGGCGCTTTATTTAAAGCTAGATCTTGGTCTTTTTTTGTTTGCCTTCTGGTCTCCAAATCTTTAAAGTGTTGCTCATTGATGTTTCTGTGATTTTATCCACAATGTTAAAAACGTGTTGTTGATAAAAAGAGCAAGACTTTGTTCTTGTAGAATTGCTTACTTCCAAGATCTGGGTTTTATCAAAGACACAACACTCTTTGCCACTTCTTACATTTATATTAGCTAATTTGCATGGAAATATTTTGAGTTTGCAAAGACGCAGCCTTGTGATTTAGGTATTCTATAGGGCATCAAGCTAACTACGACCCAACTAACACAGATAATACTGTCAAAAATTGAGTGACACAGATTTTTGACCTTGGTATGTATCCACTGTATCTACTGATTAATATAGCCTTAATGAAACTTTTGCAATTATTGTCATTGCTCTATACCCAAAGATATGAAACATTCTCCTGCAATACATTTTTTTCCTCATTTTTGAAATTTGAGAAGTTGCTCATCGGAACAATGTGATTCTATGATAACATCATAACTTAGTCCCTTCATCTGAGGATTATTTCTCTGTCATTCTTCCTCTCTCATCATATGCTTGAATGTACAGTAAAGAAATCTTAACTTGATACTAGTTTTCTGGTGTTACACGTCTCACTGTAGAACTGTTCAGCCTGTCTGGAACAGAAAATTTGGAAAATGTGCAAAGAAGAAAAATCAGAAGATAATATTGTGGTCTGCTGTATTCTTTGGGTGCTTTTCAGTGCTACTAGAATGCACGTTACAGTGTTTACTGCTTTTAGAAACTGCAGAAGAACTTGGGATTTTTTCAAGCATAATATAGGCTTATAACATTTTATAAAATAAATTTACTTCTTTTACTGCTGCTAAAACACAAGTTTTTGTGTTTGGGAAATAGCCAGGTCCTGAGTTATCCCACAAATTGTGGACTTGGAACTGATGTGTTTGTTATAGCTGATGATTCTCTAAGCACTATTGTATTTCTTCCACAATTTCCAAGGATGTCTGAATTATTTAAATAACTGAAGGATGAACGGAGCATTGCATATTCAGCACTGTATCCTCTGCAGCGTCCTTTCGAATGAATGGGATATCGGGAACTAAATTTACTTGACTTGGTCCTCTTTTCAGGCCTGTTAACAGGATGTTTCTGCTACAACAATGGGCAATGACATAATTAATAGTCAGGGAGGTTAACATCTCACTTGGTGGTATTGTTGCAGTCTGTCTGTAGGTTCTCCCATACAGGAGCGTATCAAGCGTGCATTGCTATTGCAAAGGCTGTGTGGGGATTGTAGGGTGGTAGAGGGTAGCTTCCCTTCGGAGTCGTTTGTATTCTTTAGAATGTGTAAAGCCAGGGATTAATGCTGGGCAAATCCCTTTCAAAGGGAGCAGCTGCCTCAGGGTTGTTGAATATAAGACAATTGCTGTGTTTCAGTTCTGAAACAAAATAAAGATTGTACTGTTTTCTAGTAGAATGATACACACAAGAAAAGGAAGCACTACATTTAAAATGTGGGTCATGCGTTCAGACTTGTAAAAGTTTGTCAACATCTTGACACTGAAGAAGCCTGATACTAGCTTAAATATTAATGTAAAACGTGTTGGCACTTTTCAAACTCGTTTGGGATGAGATCTTCCTTTCTGGAATTTTACAGAAGTTTAAGTGAGGTGACATCTTGAATTCAATCAGGCAGGGTATCTTGAAATTCTCCATGCGTTTCATGGCTAGGAATACACTGGGCTGGATCATGCTGCTTTTCTCTTTTTTTTTTTTTTTTTTCTGTTTTTGGCTATTTGCCTATGAACAGCTGACAAAATCTCAGCACAGCTGACAAATTTTGGCACAGGTGGCAAACCAAGACATTGGCAGTCAGTTTGTCCCGATGTACAATAAACTACTTGTAGCTCTAGCTCTAGCTGATTGCTCCCCAGAGTATCTTCCACAAACCTTATTTCTCCATCTGGCGTCTGCGTAGCGTAGAGACTCATCGTTAGCTGGCCATTAGAGGAATACACAAGTCAGAGGGAACCTTGGCAGAGGTGTGAGATATAGGAGGCAGAAACTGGTGCATCTGCCCTTGTGTGCTGGAGGAGAGGAGATCACCAGCCCGGCCCTCGGACCACAGAATCTGTGGTTTTCCCTGCTCTCAAGTTCGTGGTGTAACATTTCCTGACCGAGATGTATCTTACTCTGCCTTACTCTTCCGGTAGACGGAAGACCTGTGCTTGTTCACGGTCAGAAATATCTAAGGTAGATTGTTGCAAAAGAGAATCTCAGCTCTTAGAACTGTCTCATTACTGTCACTAAAACAACGTGGTCAAGTGGCACCATACTGAGGTGTATCAGGACTCACAGGAGAGGATTTCTGATTACTTTCAGAAATTATACAAGGCAGTTCAAAATCCAACCCACGAACTACTAAACACTCTCTCAGGATGGCTGGTACTCCCTCTGGGCAAAGGCTAGCAGGGTTTTATGGTAGTTCTTCTAATAAACAAATAAATAAAATACTGGGGCTGGAAAGACAAGAATGCTAGGTGTTATCTTAAGAAAAAACATATTTTTGTACTCAGTTCAGCATCAGTAGGAGCAGTGGCAGTGAAAGAGATTTAAATCATAGCAAAGAATAATTAATTTGTTCATTAAAGTTACTCCTCAGAACGCCTATACCTCAGAATACCAAATTATGACACAGAGATTCTAAAATTAGTAAATGAACTGATTTCATAGAAAAGCTCCCTGTAGAGAAAAGGGAGGAGTTTAAACATTCATTTCCGAGGATCAGTTGCCAGACATGTTTCTTAGAGGCAGTGAATGTTGCAGAAATAGCACATTGTTCCAATACCCCCTCGGGGTCAAAGCCCAGGGACTCTTGTCTTTGGAGAACTGCGTCTCCTGTTCCAGACCTGCAGCGTGCAGGTTATAAGATATTACTGCAACCATTCCCTCTTTGAAGGATTCCTTAGCCCCACTTCACTGGCCCGGGAACTATTTCCGCTTTAGACTGAGCGTAAGGAAAATACTCAGCTCAGACGTCTACATTCATTGTCTGTCATGGGAAACGTAAGCAGTCACCTATAAAGAAACCCTTTCATTGTTATTCTGCTGTTGCTAATGTAATTTCACTTTTTATGTTGTCTCCAACATTTGCTTGGTAGTTGTCAGTCGCTGCAAATAAACTTTTTACAGGAGCTGGATCTTTCCTCTCCCCTGTTTTGAGGCCACCTGCCTGGTTCTTTTCGCGATGGCTGGATTTAATAGCAGGCAGCTGGCTCCTGGAAATAGTTTGTCAGATACTTCACACGGTTTATAAGAAGAGAAAGGAAAATGGGTGGAAAGTATCAGTAATCGTTGTCTATCTCGCATAAGATTGTAGAGGGAAAGCTATTTCATTCCATAACTATTCATTTTTGGCCTACTAATGAGTCTCCAAGTCAGGATTATTACTGCACCCCCCGCCTGTCCAGTAGCTAGAAGAGCCTTAGCTAAAAAGTAAAGTTACCGAACAGAAAATTGGTTCGGTTTTACCTCAAACCAGGGCATTAGTCCTTAGTCCGTACCTGCACAAGTGGTGGGGAGCTTTTCTGTGTGAACTCGTGCTGCCGTACTGTAACGCGCCCCCCCCCAGCCGGTGTTTGCAGTCCCGAGTGAATGGGGAAGTCGATGGGCTGTGAGGGGGGTATGATTTCGCGGGGCTTCTCGTGCCCCACTCGCTGCCCCGGGGAGAGCTACCGGCCAGCTGCCTGGTTGGCGGGCTTTTCCTGAAAAGTTAGGTTGCGGTTGAATGCTGGTTTTTGTCGGCTCCGTTAGCGAATTACTCCAGAGCTGTCCACAAATGCAGATTGTGAACCTTTCCCTTGCCTGGAAAAGCAAAGACTAAAGCATCGGCGTGTGCTCTTTGTCCTGTGAAGTGGTACTGCTACCTGTGGACACTTTAGTCTTCTTTAAAGTTAATTTTCTACGTGTGGCTTTTTACTCCACCGATAAGCGGATAAGTTACTGAAAAGCACTACCACAGAGGGCCAGCTAAGAGCTAGTGCTTCGTGTTTTCCTGCAAAAAGCCCTTTCATGACTGGAATCTCTCTGTATATGATACGAACATTATTACCGCAGAGCTCTCTGGTTTGGTGCGTTTGTAGCACTAACGGCCACGATAATGTTATTGGAGTTTATTGAAGGAGGTAGGATGTGATTTCTCCTTACCTGGCCATCTCCGTTGTGATGCTGTCTGAATAAAAGACAAGTAACTTTTAACATTTATTCAAAGAAAAACAACATAAAGAAAAAGTACACATAGAGTGCAAGAAACAAGGGGTTCTTTACTAGGGAATAGTATTTTTAATGTTTCCTCGTATTTGGTTATCATTAAGTTGCCACCGTTCTGATCCTGGAGTAACGATTCTGTGCTGAAAGTGTTATAGTAAGCTAAGAATCGCTTTGTTTCATGAAAGTCAGAGGGTGAAGAATGGAAGCGGGCAGGAAAGAACCTCTGATCGCTAGCTGTCTCCAGAAAGATGGGTAAAGGTTAAATCCCTCTTAGGACCATAAGGGTAAAAATAAAGTCCATTAGTCTGCCTGAAGAAAGCTGTAAAATAAATGCCTTTAGTAGGTGAAGATAAGTGGACCTCTGTCTGAATTTGTGCCAGCTTCACGGCAAAGCATGCAGCAGCAGAAAGGGACAGTCGAGAGGGGAAAAGGTGAAGTGCATGTCATCACGAGATCGGCTTCCCTTGCCTGACAGGGTACTGCTTCAAAAGCCGTTTGTTGAAACGGGGCCTTGTGTCTTTGCGTTCTTGAGATACGTCATCAATGAAGCTTTCCATTTCTTAAAACTAACAGAGGTGTTTTCTTGTTTCGTTCTTCAGTGTCCCAGAATATTGGACATTGTATTGTATTGATAATACACTGCGATTTTACTGTACAATGTTTTTTTAAAAGAAAAGCTGTGTTTAACTGGATTACGTACTTTTTTAATACCTATGTTTACTGGTCTCTCTTCAGAGATAATGTTAGATCTTGTTGTAAAATTTAGTTTAATATTAATTACACACAAGCATCTCACAAAAAAATCCCCCTTTTTAAATACCCGATATTTCTGCCTGTGCAAGGATAAAGTTGTTTTAACATCTTCCTGGGTGCAGTGCTATTAAATGCCCCGACAGCGTGGCTGGCTCGGGAAGCCCGAGCGCTGCAAACAGTTGGAGGCTGCAGGAATTTGGTGGGGGGTAGCGTCATGTGATTGCCGCCCTTTCGTTTTCCCTAGGCTTTTAGTCACTGTTGAAAACAGGTCACGGGGATATAGAGACCTTTTGGCCTGGCTCAGAGTTGCTGCTCGTACAGTAATGCTGACAATAAAAGCCTGACGTTAATCCCTTCAAGGCCAAGAGTTCAGACTGAGGGTAGAATCTAATCTACTAAAGCCAAACCTGGGGAACTCTGTTGTAGTTTTACGTTACCTCTCGCTACTCTAATTTTCTGAAATACATGAATGGATACTGATTACTACACCTCCTGTTTTAAAAAATTGCGAATCTTATGCCTTGCTGATGACTTTACGGCTGTCAGAACTTTGTTTTTAAACTAGTTCCTCATTTAGCTACACACAGGTATTATCGCTTCGTTCATTTCATTTTGATCATTTTATTTAGTTCTCGGTGGTAGAGACTGAGCATCTTCCTTTTTCACATTGTATTTTCCGTGCAGCGTAACTATTCATTAGTGGGACGTGTTTGAGCAACATGGTATCATTCCCCAGTGAAAATCCAGGTTAGGAAAGGAAGGATTCACTCCAAGGACGGCACAGTAAATAGTCACATTGGAAAAGCAATTAGGTTTGCTTTGTGTCATTAAGTGAATGTAAATTTCTCAGCTCTGACCCGACACCCAGTTTACAGGTTCAGGATCGGAAGCGCACTGAAAGGTTAGGCCTTTCAAAATAACCTAGAGCCAACCTCCTCCTTTTTGAACGTTAAGTTATACTGGGGGGATTGCTTTGCATTTCCACAGGAACATTGAATGGAAGGAAGAAGATCAGTGGGTTTTTCAGACTGTTATCAATCAGTATCCAAGCGACCTTCAGAGGAGGAGGACTTTGTACCTCGATGTGCTGCAGAGATACCTTCCTCACAAATCTCGGCATGATCTGGTCAGTGTTGTTTTAAATTTTAGATCAATTATATAAATTCTTACATGAATCATGTAGTGATCGGTTGTGTTAAAGAACGTTTATTGAAGTTTTTTATTTTAAAACGTCTTAACTATGAATTTTGTTCTGCGCAGTGAAGAAGGGATGTCCCCGTGTTCACAGTGCGCACACCTGAAAACCTATCACTTCTTCAAAGTCAGCTCTGTGGAGATTTTATAGTTCCACATACTCTTACAGCCAAATTCACAAAATTAGTTCGTTAGCATTGCCTTTGCTGCACAGTTTTATAGTTATGTCACGCTATTCTGCTTCTCTTGGTATTTTTATGTTTTATGAGGATGTATAGCATTGTCACGCTGTCTAGGAATAGTTATTTCAATTGGTCTGTGGCACATATACAGCAGGAAGAGCGCAAAGTTATCTCCTGCTCTCAGGGAGAGGCTATTTTTATATGCATAATGCCTTTCAAATTGATTGCTGATTCCTCTTGCACTCCACAGTGAATAAGCACGTAGCAGCTAATAGAGAAACCCATTTCAAGGCCAGAACACTTCAGGATGTCATAAGTAAAGCAGGAATCTTTTTTTATCTCTGCATGTATTTTTAGACCATCTACTTCCTTGTGTTTGAGGAGTGCCTGGTGCAAAGGGGTGATTGTGAAGCGATACTGATAATTCGTGTAGTTTCACCAAAAATAAAGTTGTTCTGGATTTCAGAACCTTTGTCTGTGAGAACTGGGCTAAATAACTATGTGCTTTGTACAAGGTAGCTATATTTTAAGCATAGCCATTATTAATGCGTCTCCCTAATTTTTTGAAGGTTCATTTAAAAGTTAAAAATTCTAAATTTAAAAATCATAATTCTGCATTGAATTGATATCTCCTAGTATGTGTATTAGCATGACAAATACAGTTAAAACACTACTAAGAATCTGTTCTTAAAACGTTTGTGTTACATGAGACTACTAAACTTAGAGCCTTCCCTGCCTTCTTCCCCCTGAAGAAGGGTGGATCGATCGGTGGCCAAGCACTGAGGGCTTGATCCAGTAGCCGCTCATCAGACAGGTCTGGTTTTACAAGTGCAAACTCTCCATCCCATTTTTTGCCTATGAGTTTCTTAGCTTTGGGTGCTTGCTAGCAAGGCTCCCCTGAGTTTGTGCCAGCAGCAATGGCAGAGCGACCTACATGTGTTTGGCCAGAGAGGAGCTCCGGAGGTAGCGGTGCCACTTTATCTTCATCCAGCTCTGAGCTGATAGGAGTATCTGTGAGCTAGGTACCAGCTGGGTCAGCAGCCCCCTGGCCCCTGCCAAAAGCCTGGAAATTAGCATCAGGAGTGCTCCTCTTGGCACTTGTGAGCAGCCAGCCAGCTCTAGAATCTCCTTCATCCCTGTAACTTGTATTTTGGGGATATGAGACAGGTCCTAGGCTCTACAGCCTCAGTCTACGCAGCCTTACCTGTTACTATTTCTGTCAAAGCCTTGAAGCTTGAGTGCCCTCGGGAACCTCACTGAATAAGGCCAAAGAAGGTGTAAGATGAAACACTCACCATTTTTGTTAGGTGGTGGCAGTATGCTGCCTGGCAAGATAAAAGTCTGTTTCCAAATTTCCTGTTAGGAAGGAAGTAGTGAAGCTCGTTCTCATCTGTACGGCATTTGTACAATTGCTTTAATTGGTATTGTGTTTCTGGAGAGATCACAATTTGCTACGAAGAGCCTCATCTTGCTAGAAGTGCTCAATATCTCTGAAGACGCATTGAAAGGACCTCCTTGCGTTTTATGTGCTTTAGGGCAGGAAGGAACCGGTGCATTTAATTTCTTCATATTGCAAAAGCGTAGTTCAGAAAAGAACAGTGGACGTCAGGACAGTGAAGCGCCATGTGGTGCAGGCACCCAGGGAAAGGCTGGAGTGGTATCACTGCCTACCGACACCCGCAGACTGCCGCGTACTGGCACCTGACAGAACACTTCCGGGCCCAAAATTGTGGATTTCATAGGAATATTGGTGATATAATTAAACCAATTGTATTCAGGGTTTGCAAAGATGTCTAGAATTATTTTATTTTATTAATGCGTTGTTTTTAAACCTTTCTGAAATGTTTTACTTTTTTAGGTCGTTCATGAGAAAGCCTGGCATCGTTACCATTTCGTTAGGAATCAGCGCAGAATCTTGATATTAAACTGGGCTCAAGCTCGGAAAGCCTTTTTACTTAAGGCAGTGCTGACTGCTGCTGAAGCCTCTGCTGCTCATGAGACAGGAGTAGTGTTGGCCAATACCAGACAAAAGCAACAGGAGATCTGTGCTGATCTGAAGGCAAAGGTAGGTTTGGTTATAAATCTAACGCATGCAAATCTGTTTTTCACTGGTAAATTCAAAATGAAGTTAGTGTTTAAGTGAGGAAAAGCTACCTGAAGCTGGTTGTCATAACCCTGTTTTTACTGGCCTGATTGAATTGTTTTGGGCGGTTAGGGGAAAAAAGCAAACTGTAATCTGTTGGCAGGTATGTTTGTGAAGCTTAACTTGCAAATGGTTTTGAAGATGCTCTGTTTCATTACCAGTAAGGATCCTTGTTCGTGTTTCAACCAGCTCTTGAACTTAGTTTGTCTTTTTTTGATTAAGAATTTGAGTACCTAGCACGCTTTAGGCCTTACGATGAGTTTCATACTGCAGGTATAATCTCTGTATAAGCTACTATCATGTTTATTTTGATGGATTTTGAGCACCATTGAAGAGTTTGAACTGTATCTCAATATTGGAAGAACAAGATTTGTTCTGTAGTTTACCATATGAGAGACTGTAAGCGAGCTACAGGAGTAAAGGTCTGGCATCGTATTCCTTGGGTTCCTTTGTAACCTTCGCAAATCACAAAATATTTGTGTGTTTCTTTCTCAGCAAAGTGGGATTGATATCGTAGAATCATAGAATGGTTTGGTTTGGAAGGGACCTTAAAGATCATCTAGTCCCACCCCCCTGCCCTGGGCAGGGCCACCTCCCCCCAGCCCAGGTTGCTCCCAGCCCCGTCCAACCCGGCCTTGAACACCCCCAGGGATGGGGCAGCCACAGCTTCTCGGGGCACCCTGCGCCAGGGGCTCACCGCCCGCACAGCCAAGAATTTCTTCCCAGTATCTCATCTCAATCTCCCCTCTTCCAGTTTGAAGCCATTCCCCCTCATCCTATCACTCCATGCCCTTGCAAAAAGTCCCTCCCCAGCTCTCCTGGAGCCCCTTTAGGCACTGGAAGGGGCTCTGAGGTCTCCCCGGAGCCTTCTCTTCTCCAGGCTGAACCCCCCCACCTCTCCCAGCCTGGCTTCATAGGAGAGAAGAGATCTATACTGTCTGAGGCTTACTTCATAATTGCTTTTAACACTAGAATCCTCAGAATTGGAAGCAAAATGTTCCATTCACCATCACTGTCACCAGTTTCATAGAAATAATGAATATCTGTCTTTCCTTCTATTTATTTTTAAGAACGCTTTCTAAGACCTGAAGAAATGGAACTCGTTTGCTCTTGTTATGGAGGTTACACAATATTCTGAAAGGTGATTTACTGTGAAAAAAGATAAAAATACCTGGATATTTTTGGTAAGAGAAAAGAATAAAATGGGAGGAGCCTGGACACAAGAGGGGAGTGTTATGATGTTGATGCCTAAGGCATTCGTAAGGGGAATCACATTCTGGGCATGAAAGGCACGTTAAGATTTGTTTAAACTGCTCTTTGTGATTTTTCACTTGCACAGAAATGAACATCTGAAGGAATACGTGGTGTATTGTTCTCACTTCGCCGACATTATCTCTGTTGAACCCTTACTTTTCAGTGGTGTACTAAACACTTGATTTTGGCTTTCTACAAGTAGAAAACCACAGTAAAACCTGTACCGTGATTAAGACTCTCGATGTTGATGCTAGTTTTTCCCTATAGTAATAGTACAAACCCCTGCTGTCTCCTGTTCCCGGAGCCCTCTGTCGTAGGAAGGTGTGAGTCTAAACACTTTAGGGTTAGAAACTGTCTGGTCTTGACTAAGTGGGGAGTACTCCATTTAAACTCCCGTGGCAGGCTTCCCTGGAGCCAAGTGGGGTAAGGAGCGGTTCTCCAGCGTTGGGCTTTTTTTTCTTTGTTTTGCCTTTTTTTAACCCACGCCTCCCTTTCTGGAATTGCTGCCTGTCACTTATCTGCACAATTAGAGGTGGAAGGGCCACTTATTCCCAAACTGTGAATTTATGAGTCAGTCTATTTTTTTTCTTTTTTTTTTCTTTTTTTTTCCTTCCCCTCAAAAAGTAACAAGCAAGTGTTGGAGTACTTCTGTTGTCTCCATGTAGCTTAAGATTCTCACGGATGCATTGAACGTTGTCTGAAAGTTTTTTGGATTCTGACCTCCTGTTTCCAGGAACCTGGAACTGTTTGAAACTTAAACCTATTAGGCCTACGCTTTTCAAGGGTTGCTTCCAAAGGTGGCTTTGTTAAAATGTTGAACGTTTGATCAATAACAATTCACCCGTTTCCCAGAAAAGAGGAATGAAAAAGGTACATTTTCCTTCATTAAAGAAGGATGTCATTGTGACCTTGTTTTGATCAGCTCTACAGCTGAACGGGCCAGAGGACGGAAGTTGAACTTGATCAAGGAGCTAGCTGTTTTTCAAAGAAATTATTTGGAATGTATCCATGGGTTTTGTGTGGATTCGATGGGCATATGGGCATATGCATTTGAAAACTCATACTTTACCCAGTTACAGTTCCTTTTACAGACTTGTCTTTCTGCGCTTCTGAAGTGTGCGACTACAGAATGTCATAGTGTGGAAAGCGGCTGTTGGCAGCTAGCAGGTAGCAAGTAGTCCAGTGAGTAAAGTTACATGGATAAAACCCGTCCTCACGAGGCTCCATAAGATGGGGCAAAATGGGAATCTGTCTCTAAGGGAACGAGTGTAGAGCTGGAAATCGGGGATTAGGGCTGTTCTCCCACTTTTTCTTTTTGGCCATTAATTGACTTAATTTTTGCATTTCAGTAAGTTTCGAATAAGGAAATCTTACTCGTATCACTTTGCCAGAGGGAAAATGTAGTTGCTATAATGATTTAGCTGTGTAGTAAACTTTAGGTGTGCTTGTGAAGAGTTTGTATCCTGAACGTGAGAGGGAGGTCTCCTCCGGTACACCAGCGGGTTTCAGAGAAAGTCATAGCATTTATATGCCTGTTTACATCAGCTGTACAATGAAGTTACGACACACACACACTGTAAGATATGTAAGCAGTTTTAGAAATGCAAAGGATTGTTAGATCCATTTTGCAGACAGAATGTGCAGAAATACATTAAAATGGAAATGGCTGTTAATTGATAGAGTGGGAGAAGACCAGACTCTGAATATGACACCTTTCATTTAACTTGCAGTCAGTAAACCACTTAGCCTGTTTTACTTACTTGATTTGAAAGGGGTATCTTTCTGTGAATTTCTATGCTGCTTTGAGTTTGTGGGGTTTTGCAAGAGGTTTTTTTTCTCTGTGTGTGAAAATCAGTTTGTTCCTAATCGTGGTACAGATTGAACAACGCAAAAGAGAAAGAAAATATTAATATGTGACAGCCTATGTGTTTTTTTATTACTGCAATAATCATATGATATCACCTAACTTTGATATCATTCTTTTCATCCGTCAACAACAAACCAAAGGCATAGCAAGCAGACTAAAGAATGTATTTATTTAAAACTGTTTTAAATGCACTAGAAATGACTATGCCATCAGTGAGACTCCGGGCCTTGTGACTGACGAGGGGTGATAACAATTAAAACGTAAAGCAGCAGAGAAGTTAAGTTAATGTTTATAGCATTTTTTACTTGGGGAAAAGACTTTCAAATTCTTATTCCAAGTTCCATCTCACAGAAGACCAATGTGTGTCCTTAACAGAAATCAGAGTCTCTAAGGAGGAATTTTGAAACAACTCGGGGAGCTCAGGTGAAATAAATCACGGGGGCCATATGGGAGTCTGAATGAAATAAAGTGTGACATGGATGACACTGCTGAGGATATACTGTGCATTCGTAAAGAGGAACCGTTTCTGGTACATATCTTTAGCACCGCTGTTTGCCGAGGGAAAACAAACGAAACAAAAACACGGGAGAGTTACACTTTCCGTGAGTGATCGAGAATCCCTCACATGGTATGCTTTATACTGTGTGGATTTAACTGCTTTCAGGTGGTTTACACAGCAGATGCTGTGTTAAAAAAAAAAAAAAATCTCTTTCTCTGTAAAATTCCTCTTTCTAAGTGACATAGAGAAGCAAGTTCTTCCATGTCACGAGGTAGTTAAGAAGCGAGAGCGCGATCTTATAAGAGGGTTAGTAGTAGGATGCTGCTTCGCAGTTGGTGTTTGAAGTGTTGAAGTATTTGCTGTAATATGTTTAGAAATTCAGTCAAGGTATCCGCAGACATTCAAAACATTGTTTTCCCATTGAATTTATCTTAAAATATTTATAATCCATTACTTTCCATCTTTATATAAAACAAATTCAAAAGGACACTCAAGGAAGACCTACAACAGAAGACAAAAGGTCAGCTGAATCCCCTGTGCGCGATGCGTAGGGTGGGCTTTTTCTTCCTGAGCGTAAAGCTATGGGCCTGCCTTCCTCTAAATCTCTTCTCTTTCTTTTTTTGCGTTCCAGGATTAATCCCTACTCCAGTGCTAAAATCTCTTGTAACACATTGTGAATTTTTGGAGAGCAACTCTTGCATTCCTTATCCTGGCAGAAATTAGGATAAATTAATTTCAAAAAGAAAAGAGTTAGGTGGAATAAACTGGGATATTGCAAACCACATAAAGCGTGAAGCTCATATGCAGTGAGCCAGAAGCCCATGCAGAGATTGTCTCTGCAAATTTTCCTTGCTTTTCTTTCACCCCTCCTTTTCCCCCCCTGCTTTCCTATACCACGTGTGTTCTGTCACATGATGTTGTTATTTCTCTCTATTGAAATCTCCTCCCGATGTGAGGACAAGGCACATTTAAGGGGTTACCATCCCAAATGTTTTTTCTTACCTCCCGGTGCGGGTCACAGCTCCTTGTGGTGGTGATGCAGCTGTAAGGCCACAACATGTTGTTGTAACTTCACTCTCTTTCAATACACACACAACAGTAGTAGTTTCTAAACCAATTTATGAAGTGTGTAAAAAGCAGAGATTCTCTACAGCAAATGAATAAATAATTGTCCTTTTTGCTAATTAAGAAAAATTCATTAGCAGAATACAAAGATAAATAACCAGAGCCTTATGTGGTATTTCAGAGAGGTTTAGTAAATACTAATCGGAGAGAAACTTCAGACTTTAGCTATTGCCTGTTTCATAAACTGTGTTTGCAGAGTAATTCGTAACCACTCATTCCTTCTACTTCCAGTGCCGTAGTTGTGTTTCCGGTTGCACGCAGCAGACGGTGCGTGGATGGCCGTGCCGGGCAGTGCGCGGGTGATGGCAAGCGAGCAGCTGAACGTACCTGCTGCGTGCCCAGCTGAGCCACAGCGGCGGCCCCTGCACTGTGCCGCTTGCCTGGGAAGGGTGTTGGCTTAAACTGCCTGCCTGGTTTGCTCCAGCATTATAATTAGAATTTGTGCTGTATGAGACAACGTACAAGTTTGAAAACGCTTTCTTCGTTGTTTGACGATAACAGACTTGGGAAGGACTAGGAGAACAGGCAGAGCCCCCCACGCCAGTGAGGTGGACAGGAGGCAGTCTGTTAAACCGTGGCAATGCCGTTACGCGTGCCGCTTGTTGCTCTGCTGAGGACGCTGTCACGACTGCATGCTCAGTCTTATGCACTGGGCACAGATTGCAGGGATTTGGTGACCGGGGGCTGCGAGGGTACCCTGCATGGGAGGAGACCGTGGATTGACTTGTCAGCTCTGAGATCCGCTTAAACAACCCGTTGCACCCCAGAACTTCAGCCAGTCAGAGCAGCACGTGGTGCCTCAGCCCGAGACCGGTCTTGCGCATTTACCTGGCGGCTAGGTTTACCAAAGCTTGTAGGTTCTTGCGTATGTTTGCGCATACACTTATCTGTCAAATTTAGTTGAAATTGTCCAGTGATCCCCAAAATTACTTGAGGATGGGTAGCTGGACAAGCAGACAGCTCACACTAACCTTATTTTCTTAGGAGAATTATCTTCTTTCTTCAGCTGGGGAAGTGGCACCTCAGGCAAGCAAAATAACTTGCATTAAAATTTTGCAAAAGTAGTAAAGGATGAAAGGAGCTCTTCATACGACTGCAGAAGGAAGCAGAAGAGAGAGTACTGTATATGAAAGGACAGCAAATTTAGCTAAGTAGTTGTAAATAGAAATGCGGCTTGTTTAAGGTTATGCACGTGTGAATATTTAAGCCTACATAATACTTAAACATGTTAATAAAATGTTGACGCTCCCGTTGTCAAGAACAGACGGATGTTCTGAATAACGCTGACTGACAAGAGAGAGGAAATACAAGGACAAGCTGTGAAAAATAAACTGTTCACACGCTGTCTTGAGCAAAGTTGTGACACGCTTTCAGCTCCAGGGAATTAAACCCGTCCTGTATTGGATCAGGCGTTTTATAGGTACCAATCCTTGCCCTTGTGACTACGTTTCCCAGCTGAAAGCAACGTATCTTTTTACTCTTCGGGTTATGACTGAGGATTATGCTCAAATGCTTTTCTCTCATATCCCTTTTTCAGATTTAAACACTCTCATGGCTGAAGAAAACGTCTACAGTTCTGTTAACGATCAAAAGAGTTACCTTTGACCACTTTCTCATTTTCAAATTAAAATTTTTCTCAAGGTGGATATAGATTTTTTTTTTTTTTTTTATGTAACACAATTAATCCTCGTGCCGGTAGCCTTGCTTTCCTCCATTATTTCTTGCAGCCCTCTGAGGGGTAGCTTGTGGGGCACAAGCTGCTCAAGAGTACCAGCCAAAAACCTACTAGGGATGAGAACTTTGATTGTTTTTCTCATCACAGCCGGAACAAGGTTATCTTCGGAGATTAACAAACCAATTTGCAAGTGTATTATTTCCATTCTTTCCAATTATCCCATTGCCAAATGCTCTAATATGGGACTTCTTATAGCTCTTGCGTAAGTCAGTCGGCAGCGGCACACTGTTAGCTTCGACCGTTTGCTGTTTTGTCGTTCAGGACGCTGTGGAGGCTGGACGTGATTCCAGGTGCTGTTCTGAAGGTTTCAGGGTAGATGAATCCCCAGTCTAGAGAAGAAGGAACAGGCGCTTAGAGTTGAAATGTATTGGAGATTTCAAACCACCATCTATTACTGTCACGATAGTTTCTGTTGTTGACATACCTGCTGATGTCAATAACTGTTGACGTCGTAAGTAACTTCACGTAATAACTATGTGTCTCGGGAGGTGCTGCACTCTGTAAAAGAAACACAGGCAAGTTCTTTGCCATGACAGTAGAGCTAAGTGTCGTCCCCAGGGAAGGGGAGCATCGCTCGCTGCTGGCCTGCCGAGTGACCTGCTGCTTCAGCGTGTTCGCTGCCCTGTCACCTCTGTCGCGGGGGCGCGTTGGGCTGTTGTATTTAGGATTAGGGGTTAGTGTGGATTTTGAATGCCCCGTATTTGTCGTGACAGTAGGGGCCAGCAGTATTCTAAGGGCTGTATCACAGAGTGCAGACGGCGGGATGTCCCATCAGCGTGTTGCTTAACCTGCTGCAGCTCTCTGGGCTGCCACCACCGGCATATGAACCAAAACGTGTAAACAGCAACGATTCTTGCTAACTAGTTCTACTTGATGGTGATGTTTAATATGGAGCCCCCCTTGTAAAGCTGAACTGCCTTCCACAGTAAACTAGTAATTGACACATTTGCTATTTTAAACATTCATGTCAGTTCGTAAGGTTACTGACGCACGAGAAAAGGAAAACATGTATGACGCTTATAAAAAAGGATTCTTTAGGACTTCCTAAATTTACAAAATGATGGCTTTTTCACATTGTTTTGACAAACTCCCTCCTGCCCTGTAATATTTTAGACTCCAGGGAACTGTTCTTAATAAGCGTTTTCATTTCTTCCCTTTTATAAGCTCTAGTATTCACACCCTGAGGCACCCGTCTCATTATCTTTCCATTTAGGAATATATGCATACACTTTCTATTCTTATTTTATTTCCAAGAATAACACTGTTAATATTTTACATTTCAATGTGTGCTGGGTTTGATGAGAGAATTTTTTTTATTTTCTGTTGATAGAACTGTATGTCAGTAGCAGGTCTACTATACATCCCAGTTTCCTTGGAGATGTCGGCTTTGTTGGGGCAAAATTTGCCTGTGACTTCCAAAGTCTTGGCAAACAAGTCGTTAACTGAAAAATCTCAGAATCCATGAGATGCCCGCTGCGCACGTGTAAATCTACTCTCCGGAATGTGTGCTGTGAGTTCTGCATGTCTGAGAGCTGTTGAAACTACTGGATATTGGCATATGTGACCAGTAGGTCCAGTGTTTCCAAAATTTCATTCTCCTCATGCACGCACAGACCATCTGTAAAGAGCGTCTCCAGCCCTTGCTTCCTGGGAGCATCAGGGTTGCTGGGCGAGTACCGCGGAGGCTCACGGGGTCGTCTGGGAAAAGCCGTAGCAATTCTGTCCTGGAGATGCAAATGCTTTCCAACATGCATTCATGTCCATCTTCCCAGTGCCGAGCAGAAAGTCTTAAAAGTTTGAGTAGTCGAAGGAGGGCTTGTAATAAGAAACTGTGGCTGAAGGCAAGTAAGTTTGAAAACAGTTTGTTTTTTTTTAATGAAATCCACTACTTTTTAGTAGTCATTGAATAGACATTTCTACATAATTAGTGACTTCAAAAAAGTCTCTTAGTTTTGTAACACAGACTTGTATTGTCCCGTTCCATTTATAAAATATTTAAGTCTAAGGTATTTATTATCCCATTAACCCAAGTGGAATTTATGTGCTTAACTTCTATTAACTTTAATAGAAATTATCTGGGTGAATCCTTGTTCTTCTATGGGAGACTAGGTCTTTAATTTCTTATTTTCCTCTACATTTCCTTCCCCCTTTTCTTAAAAATCTTTCCTTTTTTTCCACCTTAAAATGGAAGGGAGTTGCTCAGGCAAGAGACATAGATCAGCACGCGCTCCTTTATCTGAAGTATTAACGACTAAGCTATATCGCAAGTGAAGAGGCTGCACTGCTGGTAACGAAAGTCACCTTTTAATGAGTTTTGCATGTTAATCTTCTAGTGATCTCAGTTTGACTGTGCTTTTTGGCCACTTCTAGAGTAGATAAAAAGCAATGACCTTCACTTGTGTGGGGAAATAAGAGGTTTGCCAAATTTATTAAATCATCTTCATTGGTTGGCTGATGTGTCCATTAGGAACTGAACTGAGGAGAATATCCTTACTGAAGACCTGATGTTGCAATCCTGTAATTCCTTTAGCCCGTAACTTTTTATCACTTAATCACCTTTTACATCTGTTTTGCTGAGTTCTGTTTTTTAGGACACGCTAGAATTGCGTAGCTCTAAAACGGCCTTTTCTCTGTAAACAGAATTCCTTAGGTCACAAACTTCTTCTGAGGCTGCAGTCCTTATCTTAAAAATGTGAAGGAAAAATGTCATGGTTGACATGGTTTGAATCCAAACTTGCAATTAAGAGGCATTTTTTGCGCCTCTGTGCCTTGCGGCTTCCATCTGGAAAAATGAAGAGGTATCTCTGACTGACCATAAATGCGGTGACTCGCGATTCCCTATTCAGCGAGGAACAGGGCAGAGAAGTCGGGCAGAGAAGATGACGATGACGCAATGAAGTTGGGAAGGAGGGTGAGAAAGGAGAGGAGCTAGTCCTGGCACCAGAAGGAGATCAGCCTGGTTATCTGAATTGTGGACGCTTCTTGCAGCACTTTTGGACTCTGCTCGTTCTGAGCTTCCTCTTTCTTTTGAGCTTCACAGGAGCGCGGTGTCAGTAGCTGCGGGAGAGATGACCGAGAGGACTCTGGCCTGAATAATCCTACGGAAAGGGAGCAGGCGTGGGTTCCCATGCAATTTGGCGCTCATCCTTTCCAGAGCCGATTTCATGGTTCTGAATGACCGTTTGGGCTCTATCTGGACAAGCCAAAAAGCTGCTGAACTTGTTCTCGGTTTTCAGGGGTACCTTCAGTAGCCTAACATGGAGCTTTGCCACACTATAGGAATTTTATTGCTACCGATACCAATTTTTGGTGCAGATGATGCGCACCATATAACACTAAGGGGGGGTGGTCTGTGCTGTCCCAACTGTGAAACATGAAATAACACTTCAGGTCTGTTACTTGTCGGCATTTCCTACCCGCTTTGCGGAGCAACCAGTAAGAACTGTGGGACAAATGTGTGTAGATGTGTTCTGTGATTCCTTGCTTTATGCTTGGGATTTTTTTATATTGAATTCCTTTAAATAGTATGTGAACCTCCAGTCGTCTTGTAATCACATTTCATCATTTCTGACCGTGCAGCCCTGGCCGCTGCAGCTGCTGTAGAATCGTAGAATCATAGAATGGTTTAGCGTTCAGTTGCGTGGTGAGGCCGCCCGGGAAATGCTGGTGCTTTCACGGGTGCTGGAGTGGCGTTCTGCCCTGCGCCTCCTCAGCTGACCCGGTCCAGTTTTGCGGCACTTCTTTTGCTATGTGGCATCTTCATTTGTGAGGATATTTTTCTTGAAGGGAGCCTCTAACGCTTTTTTCCCAGGCGTTCTTAGAATCAGTCGTGAACAGTTTGAAGAAGAAAAAAAACTGCCAACCGTAATAAAAATATGGAAGGGTGTGCAGAAATGTTTGAGATTAATAAAGCTCTGGGAGATTCGGAAAGTGTATCAGGATCGGGTCATTTTACAAGGTTGAAGGAGTGAGCTAGAGAGAATCAGGGCGGGGATAGCAGAGGAGATATACCTTTAGTTGTGACAAACAGAACTGACTTTATCACACGATTATTGGGAATTCTTGCTTGGAATTTGAATTCTAGCAGCTTATTCTATCTGTGTAGCAGAGCGTGGCCTGGGAGAATACTGATCTGGAGCTCCGTGTAGTCATTTTGTGACACTGTTCTCCTGGTCATTTTATGTCCTGTCGGTTGGTAGTGCGTTCTCGCCCCCGTTTTCAAAGGCGTTTTTTTACCGCTTGCCTGACCTTCACCGTGCGGACCCTCTCGGCGCCCGGCCGCTGTCCTGTGTTCCTGTTGCCTGGCCGTGCCGCTGCGCTGCTGGAAGCCGCTTGGTGCCGGCTCCCCTGTGTCACCCCAGGCAGCTTCGACAGCTGCTTACAACGTAAGTCACCGTGGCTTAAAGAGAAAACCTTACGTGGGGCTGTGTTACCAGTGCTAATGTAATGGGAATTCCCAAGCAAAGTGTCTCAAAAATGGTTTTGTCATTAAAAGAGATGTATCTGTAGCATTAAGTACATGGTAAATACATTATTACTCTTCAGATGTTAGAGTGAAAGAACTAATTTATTGCTTTAATTAGTTTGTAGTGTACTTTACGTTATTGTAATATGCAATATTGAAATAATGAACTGAAAATAGCTATGTACACATTCTGTTCAGCACAGCAATTTAATAACTCACTTGGCAAAAGCTCCTCTAATAATACATGAACTGTGAAATGTGCTTGAAATGCTGGTTGTAATTAAAAACTTTCAGAACTTAATGTTGGCGGTGCTTGTCCTGCTAAAGTGTAGGCTTCTTTGTGAAACAGGCAATAGGGGCTCCAGTTTTCAGTGTATTTTTCAATATTAGTTTAACTACTAGGATTTTTTTAATATTTAAACAGGACATTTACTGTCGACGCAGTAAACTCTACCCTTCTGATTTTGCACTCATAGGAACAAAAGAATGCAATCAAGAACACGGTATTTTTTTGTGTGCATTCTGTGGGCCCGGATTACTGCCTTAGTGAATCAGAATTATTGTTTGGGATTTTTTTTTGTTCTTCAGATCTGCACGATACTACCTCTGGAGGAAAAACCTGATGAATATTTTGGGTCTTCTTGAAAAGCTTAAATTGTAGGAATGCTGGAAATCCAGCATATGGTCACTTTTTAGCAGCAAAATATTAGAAGTATGGAAATGCACGCCACAGAGATTCTTCAGCTGTTGCGCTCCGTTTCCCCGCCTGCCCTTTGCTGTAGTTATTTGTTTTGCAGCAGTGCCCAGGGGCTCTCGGAGCACTGGTTCCCACAGTGCTCCGTGTTGTCCAAACTCCCAGTGCAGTTTGCAAGGAAAACACAGATGCCGGCTGGGTTTCCCTAGGAGGCAGTCTGCTGTATCCCTTGTTATCATGAGTTAAGATAGTCTAGCTCCTAATTTTTGAACCTGTGACGATATGGACAGGGGAGTGGTTTGGGAATTCATCCTGGCCCCTGCCGTTGCTGTGGACGGTTCTCCCGGGAGAAGTTCCCCTTCACAGGCAGGCTGGCCCACGGAGTAAGTTCGGGCCGTGGGACTGGAACTGCCCTCTAGCAGAGAGATGTTTTAAAGTTCGAATGTGGTTTAAAAAGTCAAATATTTTGACATTTGGATCAGCTGTTTAATTCCTGATTTTGTATATTTCTTGCATAATAAAACACTTGAATTTAGCTCAGCTCTGTTAAGAACGTTTTATCCTATACGACCTTAACTCTTCACGTGAGGAAGACATGACATAATGCCAACCTGCTGAATCACTTTTCATAAATATTTTGCAAACAGTGCTTTACCAATTTTTCTTATTTTATTTTTTTTTCAATAATGAATCATTTTTAAAATAAGATGACTCCTCTTTTGCTTTAATAACAAGGCATGGCTTAGGTGAACGTGGGAGGGGCAGGGATAATGTAAACTAACCGTATGCTGCTTACAGAAAAGAATAAATGGGTGTTGTGGGAAAGCATAATACAGTGAAACTTTCCTTCCTTCTTTCCTTCCTTCTGTCATGCTGATTACCCATTTTCTGGATTGGCAATGGGCTCCTGCATTTAAATAACCTAACGAGATAAACATGTAAAGCAGCTTCTACCCAGTGAGTAAATAGGTGTGTTGAGCAGCGATTTCAGGCAGTGTAGAAGGCAGTGTAGAGGGTGACGGAGGTGCGCACCGAATTATTGGCGTATCAGTTTTGTCTGAGGAACCTCACTGCATGGTTAATGTTTTATCAGCTGAGGCAAGTTATGTATTTGATGCTTGGTTATGCTCACTTGTTCATGTGAAACCTGTTGAAAATCTAGACTGTGCCCCAGTAGTGATTTCTGCCTCGAATCAAAAGGCTTCAGCGGAAGAGCTATGTAAAAATAACTAGGGAAAGCGATTATGGCTGTCATAACACATGCCACGCAAACAACTGCTAATCAAAATGAACGCATAAGGAGGCTCGAGATGGTTTTAGACTAGATTAGTGTCTGTGTCTGCTTACTGCTTTAGTGCTGTTTGCTTTCCTTCAGTCGGTTGCGGTCTTGACAGACGCTCTGCTGGGCTGCTTCTATTCTCAACATCCATTTCCAGTCTGTAGTTCCCCTGAAGCACCAGCTAACTGCAACTTTTATTGAGACCAATGCAACGGGCTCACCGTGCTAACTAATGGCTGCAGTCAAACAGCTGAAAAAGATCACTGGTAAGAGGTAAATTAATATCTAGCGAAGACCAGTCAAGGATCAAGAGGGTTCTCGGACTTGGAGGAAACCGAAGCTGCATCGTGTCATGAGCCGACTTACGTTGGCATGTATCTCATTATTGAAGAGAGTTTGAAAGGAGGGTGAGGCAGGATGGAGGAAAAGACAAGCTTACAAAAACCTTTTTTGTTACATAGTTTGCCTGTTACCTCATTTCAGTTCAGAAAATCTCAATGATGTTATTACAGAAGTTTAGAGTTCCTTCAAATGCTTCTGCAATTGTAGCTCCAATCTGAACAGATTTTAGCATTTTCATTCATTTTATATTTGTTGTTAGGTTTTAAAGCTTCACGTGTATATTTTTGCTTCGGTCTGTTTCAAAAGCGAGGTAGAAGCAATTGCACCTTCTTCCCTATTCATTTTCAAAACATTCCTTTTTAAGTTTATTAGTATAGCAAGTGAAGGGTAACAAACAATTTAGCATTTCATTTTGGGTTCTTAAGCTGCTAAAACTCATGAGCAGACTGCTGCCAAAATTGCTAAATAAAAATTTCTCTTTACACAAAGACCTTGTGCTCCAGGTTTCCCAGTGTGGGGGAGGTTTCGTTCGGGTATTACAGCTGAGCTCCAGGAAATGGGCCCGTACGGAAATTGACACCTTCCCTCCTGTAACCCTCATTCTGGTTTCGTTATTGTTCCGTGTTTCTGTTTAGATGGATGGTTTGAAATTGTAACTGCCTGGTTTCATGAAGTGATACACGTTCTCCTGCTGACGCTTCCCTTGGAGCTCGCTTGCTTTAGGATATGGCGCTGCTATGGGTTTCTTTGCCCACTTGATGGTATTCTTATGCTTGTACGGCTCAGGAACACCGCCCGGTTTGTCCTTCCCTCTGCGTCAGATGGGCCCACACCCGCTGGCTTCCTCTGGAGGACCCATCTAGAAATCTCTGCTGCATAGCAATTTTTGCTTAAGTCCTCATTAGTGAGGACTTCGGTGTGAAGTGAGAAGAGCCTGGCTCAAGCTAGTCTAGAAATGAGGATGTTCTTTTTCATTCTGGGGACGGCTAGATACAGGCCCCTGCCTCAAAAGCTGTTGCATTATTTCTTTCTTACTGGAGCGAGTCCAGTGAAGGTCCATTAAGATGAAGGGTCTGGAGCACCTCTTCTGTGAGGAACAGCTGAGGGAGCTGGGGGTGTCCAGCCTGGAGAGGAGAGGGCCCCGGGGGACCTCACCAATGTGCCTAAGTACCTGCAGGGAGGCTGCCGAGAGGACGGAGCCGGGCTCTGTCAGAGGTGCCCAGGGACAGGAGGAGAAGAAACGGGCATGAACTGAAACACCTGAAATCCCGTTCCACCCATCACTCTTCTCCTGAGAGGGTGGATGAACACTGGAAGGTGTTGGCCAGAAGGCTTGAGGAGCCCCCACCCTCGGGAGATGTTTAACCCTCCAGTCGACATGCTCCTAGGTAGCCAGCTGCAGCTCGCCCTGTCCGGGCAGGGGGTGGTCCAGGCGGTCTTGAGAGGTCCCTTCCAGCCTCAGCTGCTCTCGTTCTCTTTTCTGCGACCATAAACACGGCCTCATATTCCGTTTCACAGAATAAGGAGTTGAATGTGGATCTCCCACAGCCTGGCTAAAATGCTGTGATACGGCAGTCTCGATTAATCAAGTCATTAAATAAAAATTGGAAACTATTTGGAACATACTGCTTGAATTCATTAATGTATTTGGGATGACTGAAAGTATGATATTACTAGGGGGAAAACATACTACTTAGCAAAAGGTTTTGCCCAGTACTTCTTTTAATAACCTGTTTTGAGGAAATTAAGGTAAATGATCCGCATGCAGTATATATTCAAGTGGGACCCGTCATACTGAGTTCTCTTTTTGAAACAAATGACATGGTTTAATGCAGATGCTTAGATCTATTGATATCACAGTACCTCTGTCTAAGGGTTGTTTATGTTAATATGTCACTTCTAATTAATGGAAATGGGGGCGGGGGGAGAACGGGCGTTGTGTGTGCCCACAAGTGCTCAGTGTCCCCCCCCGTTCTTAGAGAAACTCAACACACCTCTGACTGTGGGTTAAAGGGGTGGGGGGCAGGGGGTGCTTCTTTTTAGGGACGAAGGGATAGTTTTACCACTGCCAAAACAGCTCTACCAAATATGACTTTCATTAACAATTTTATTATTTTTATTAAGGGAGCATTTTCAAAATTCTGAGGAGAAAGATCATCTATGAAGAGTAATATCTGTGTTAAAGAACTGCAGTAACATTTTTAGGTTGTTTTCCATACTGTCAAGTTTGAATTCCAGTTTGAAATAATTTTGTAAGAATAGCTAAAAGAAAAAGAGCTGTTTCTGTGCCGTCTGCTGTTACATTGCTGCATACACTCAAATAGATACGGAGAAGTGCGGTTCGCATGTGCATATCCTAGTTGATCCCTCTTGCACATTTGCAAGCGTCCATGCCCAACTGCCGTTTCCACGTGCGCGCGTTTGTGTTCCCTCCTTGCAAACCATCCCACTACAGTTTCTGACATTCATTCCGTGCCGTTAACACCTGCTGGCACAGACAAACTTATCTCGGTCTCTGCCCGCTGCCCCATAAAATAATTAGTAGCATTGTCCCAGTAGGGTGGAGAGGGAGGGAAGTAGAGAGGTTTGGGGTTTCGGGATCTTGTGCCTTTTTTCTCCTAGCTGCCTCCGTTTCCTAGTCACAAGGGTAATTTCTGACTCGGGCCTTTGCTCTCTTCCTGTAAAACATCTAATTAGTGAAGATGGCTGTTTCTGAGCTTTTTTTTTTTTCCTAGAAAGGAGATTTCAGAAGGTGAAACACAGTTATGAACAGGCCCGTGCTGAGAATTAGTTACAAAAATGGAAGAAAAGAGGTTAAAGAGAGTTTAATGCTCAGCTAAATTGTAGTTCTTAACTTTGGGGATGGAGTTGAATCTGGAAAAAGTTGCACGTACTTTGGGAGAATAACAGAGTAAGTGACAGTTGTTTGAAGAACCCCAAAACACGATAGTTTTTATGCAAACATAAAACCACACCAGTTGATGCTTATGGTTGAGTTTGGCACTAAACTGCATTGAACTTCTAAAGATCAGCTCAGGTTGCAGGAGGCAGAAGCAGCAGTTGGTTAGTCTGTGTACGCATGGCGTTCGTTACAGGCAGAGTATCTCTTTAATAAGCTATCTTTAAGTCTTTTATTAAAGAGAGGTTACTTTTTCAACCACTGTAAAATTTCTTGTTATTTTCATGTTATTACTTTGCCTGCACTACGTGAAAAGTTCTGTCAGTGTTTATTCTATTGGGATGCTTTGAAAAGAACAAAATATAATTGTTATTTAAGCAAAGAAGTGGGCAAACGTGGCATCAATCAAAGGTGCAACTCGCTGAGAGCCTCAGACCATGGGGAGCACTGGATTCCTGAACAAAAATCTTTCACAAGCACAAACCAGAAGAATTAATAGAGTCCGTGCACACAGCCAGTGGAATGCGGTAGAGGTGGAAAAAGAAAAGTGAAGTATTTTAGTATCTTCGTATTAAAGTACTTATTGTAGTATAGAAACCCGGATGAAAAATGGCTGAAATGCGTGTTCCTTTGAGGAGCAGGGAGTTGTGTTAGCACGTGACAAATCCATTACAAAAAGAGCTGCAAGCCAACACAAAGGAGACATCGGTAATCCTATTGCAGCCAGAGCGAAAGAGATGAGCGTACAACCGCTCGTGCCAGCACCAGGGTGACGGGGAGCCGCGCTGGCCGAGAACAGCGTGTGCACTCAAAGCAAGTCACTGCCCGGTCCCCGTTACTGGGCACCTGTTCTCTTGTTTGAGCAGCACAGCGCGTCAGGAATATGCGAGAGTGGGTTTGGGGGTGTTGAGCTGCGTGGCGCATCCCGTGCGAGGTGGGGCAGGCCTGCGGGCGCCGGGCGCGGAGCTGGTCCCTGCCCTGCGGCTGCACGCGCTGAGCAGCGCCGCGGGAGCTGGGATGCGGCCAGGTCTCTTCCGCAGCAGAGTGGGCCGTCGGGTGTACAACACCATTACGGGCAGCGGTCACAACCCTTGGAGAGGTGTCGGGGCTTCTAGGCTAATTTTGCAGTTTGAAAGCTGGCAAAAGGTGAAGCCTCTGTCACCGGAGTCTGTTGATTTCTGCCGAGTCCTCGTTGGGAGCGAGGTGCTGTCAGAGATGCCCGACTGGAAGGGTGCGAGGACTCTGGTCTGTTAGGGGAGGCCTCCTGTTGCTCATAGGTCTGCTAAGAAATTTGTGAGTTACTGAAAGTCTGAGCGCTGAAGGGGAGTTCAAGATCTGATGTTACTGAGATGGTTGGGGCAATTTAACCTAAAATCTTCTCATACGTGATTTTATTGTGTATTGCACCAGGCAGTTGCGAACTGCACATGAGCACGAGGAAAGGTGGTGCTTACTAAATGGTTATGTATTGCTGATAACATTATAAATCTTAGTTTGTAAATGGATTACATGGGATTCCTTGCTAGTCTCGGTTTGGCAGGATCCGTGTTGCACGGCTCTGCTGCAGGAATGTCTTCCACCCGTTTCTTCCAGGTGCTCCAGTGGAAAGCCCAGCAGGAGGAGGCTGCGAACCTGCAGGCTGCTGTGGCTGCCAGGAGAGAAGAAGAGAAAGAGGAGAAAGAAAGGCTGCGGAAAGAATGGGAAATGATTCGTAGAGCTCGGGAGAAAGAGAAAGTATGAGAAACTTGTATACGTTTTTGCATATTTTAATGTGTACAATTGCCTGTAAAATCTTTAACTGATCTCACTACCTTGTATTCTTGTGAGTATTAAGTGTTAGCAGAGAGATGAGCAAATGAGGCTTGCTGCTGTCCGTTTCAGCTTTAAAGCTGCCCGCTCTTACACATCGGTTATGTTACTTTGTTACGTTTCCAAAAAAGAAGGCACACACAACTAAGTGCATGTGACTGTCTCCAAGTCACAACGAATCAGCGCAGAGGCACTACTGGATTTTTAACTCTTACAGATTTGTGCTTTTTAGCAATGTGGCAGAGACTATGAAAGCTTCCAGTGCTGCAGTTAAGTGCTGCAATGCAGCAAATGAGCCTTACTGTACGTTGTCTGCAAGGTAGCGCACTGCACTTTGCAGCACAAGGACCTTAAAAGTGGGCCTGAAGCACGATGGCAATATTAACCCTTTCAGCATATCGGAAGTCTGTGTTACGTTGTTCTAAGTACTTATGTGGTGACTGCTTGGGAAATGGCTTTGGTGCCTAAGCCTAAACTTCAACTTAATAGAAAATCAGAAATTCACTATAGTGAATGTGATACTTTTAGAAAATCGAGCTGCATCACGCGTGTATTTGTGTTGACCTTTTTATTTTAATGAGATGGCAAAAATCCAGGACGTTGTTTTATTAAAATTTTACCTCTTTTTCTGATTATTTTTACACTGAAATCTGGCTTGCTTAGAGTCCAACTCAGCTGTGGCGTATTTGTTAAGACTGCGTAATTATTTTGGGGAAAAGTAGGTCGGAGAACTTCATAGATTCTTATTGCTTTGTCTTTCAAATGCTGATGAGCAAATAGTCTCTCTTACTCCTGCTAACATGTTTGCAAGAAGGGTCGCTAAAAGCTGTGCGCTTATGTGGGAGAGAGGTTAAAGAGAACATCTGTCATTCGTGTCGTGGCCAGCCCAGCCCAAACCATGACGTTATAACATACCAGTTAGAAGCAGAGTTAAGAAAACAAAGCTAAACTGTCCCAAAGAGAGGATTTTCAGTATGCATATTGGAGGCTTTAGTGCCATCAGTATGCGTCACACTACAGAAAGCTTGTGCAAAAGAAGGAGGAAAACAAAATCTTTATAAATGTTATCAAGTTTTCCCTTTAGACTTTATCTGCCACTCTTCTGTGTAACATGTCTTACTGGGAGCAAACGTTTACTGATGGGACTACAACACGGCCAGTTAGATGCCCCAGAATTTGATGGATTCTCATGTCAGAAGACGTGCCTGTTGCAGTGATAATCCACAAAACTATCCATACTTAGAGCAATTTGATTAAGTTGATACTAAAACAATTTACAACACTTACTAGAAGCAGAAAGGAAATTATAGCAGAGTAAAATTAATGACTTTCAGGCGGGTGAGACTGCCTTAGCAGAAGAATGAAAATAAAGTCCCACGCTACTTGGAATTCCCCTATCTATTTTTATAGCACTCAAATATCTTTTCCTTGCTTTGTCCAAAGAAACACGTCTTTGTGCCGTGCCAAACAGGTCAAGAGCAGAAGCCCTTGCGGCTCATGGTATTCCTGGTGGCAGTTTGCATAACTGTTGGATTTGGTTATAGCAGCAATTCTGCAAAGAAGCACTTGACTGGAAGTGTTACCTGGAGAAAAGAAATTGAAGCTGCTGCAGCCTTCTTGTCCCCAGGTAGAGACCGTTATCTCCTCGTTAGTTCCCATTGCTGCAGGTCCCCAGAGCCCAAATTTGAAAAGCTGCCTAATTTCAAATTGATTTATTTTATTTGTGAGTTCATTGTTCTTGCTCACGACTGCATTTGCATATTGCATGTATCGGTTTCTCCTCTAGCTGAAGAAGTCTCTGCTTACATTGATCACCTGATTTTATTCTTTTTCTGCAATTTATCTTAAAGATGAAATATACATTCTTGGCAGAGCGTCATCTTTCATTTAAACTATGCTAAATCAGATAGTTAGCAAAATTGCAGCTGACTGTCCAAAAGTCAGATTCATGAGATGTTTCTCTCTCCTTCAAAATACACAGAATACTCTCACTTTTCATGGGAATCAGAAAAATTCAGATTGGAAAGGGACCTCAGGAGGTCTCTAGTCCAATCTCCTGCTCAAAGCTGTGTCAGTTATGAGGTCTAACCAGGTAACTCACGGCTTTATCCTTATTTTAGTTTGTTTTATTTATCCTTCAATTTATGTCTAATATTTAAGAGTGTCATTTCAGGTTCAAGAGCTGAGAAAGCCATATTTATGTGCTTGCAAACCATGCACTTTCAGAGAAATCCCAGCTCCGTTGAAATCAGTGTTGGTTTACCTTTAATTGTCTTACAATAGATGTTGTTGGTGAACTTTTTAGACACAAATGTCTATAAAAAGACTGGGGAATTTTTCAAGATTATGGGTATGTGCATTGTGTTACAAAACTGTATTGTATATGTGATTTTTTTTTTCACACTGACCCACGTTTCCTGGTATTTGTTCTTGGTTGTTATGTTGTTACTGTTCTTATATGTGGGGCTTAAAGTTATAAAATAACAAGTTAAGGCAGAACTTCTATGTTCGGTGTATGCGTTCATCTTCTATAGAAGAGTTTTCAGGGCAGGGGTGGTGAAATTTTGGCTGGTATGGATGACGCGTACGTTGTCTCAGGTGGAGCATGTGATTGTGAGGTTTTGTGTTCTCCACCAGCGCTGGAAAGAGGTACAGGGTGCGGGGCAGCCTGTATTAATGGCGGTCAGCTGCTCAGGGTACGAGAAACTTCACTGCCGCTTTTCTTTTTGTCACAGCTTGTTCTGCTTCTCTGCCCTCCCCCTGTGTGTGTGTGTCGTGGCAGGTGGCTCCGGAAGCGCCGGGGAGGGCGGCAGGGGCTGTGTTGCGCTGTCCCCCAGCCGTCTTCATCCCCCCTGTAAATGCTTTGGCTGCGCAAACTTTCCACTTGTCTCTGGCCTGTGTGTGGTGCCTGTACGGAGCAGTCCTCTGCCTGTGCACAGATGGAATAGCAGCTGTTGGAGGTCAGCACTGGTGTTTCATTTGAGTGTATTACGTCTTAGATCCTTAAAAAGGGCAGCTAACCTTACGCTGCAGCTGCTTTGCTGGTGAATAGTCTGTGGCAGAAAGAAGAAAATGTAGAATATCCGTGATCGATGTAAAAGAAATGCCCGCGCTCTACCTAGTTTGTCGCCTAGGCAGGGTATTTCAAGTACATCCAAACCTGAGGACAGGTAAAGGGACGTTAAATCTTAAATACCAATGCTACATTTGCTCTGTTCGACTGCAGATCAGATTTTTTCCTATATATTTAAATATGGAATTTCGGAAGTATCCACCGGCCCCTAATTAGAGTTTATGAGAAAGCCTTCAGGCAATGTGGAACACGAAAAAGGAATAATTGCAAAAAGGAGAGTTTTATTTCATAAATATAAGTACTACAAACAATATTAAATGGAAGCATTCTAGGAAATAAGGTTATAGCCATCCTTATTTCCTGCCCTTCATGTGTAAAAATGGCCTATATAAAGAAATGATTTGCTTATGGGTTGGGAATTCTGAAATATAAGCACTGTTTGGAAGACCTGTTTTATTCTGAATCATGATAGTTAAAGGTTTTTCTGCACAAAGTCAGTCATATAAGATGGTGGTATTTTGACTGCCATTTCAACTGAAATCTCCAAAAGAAGATTAGATTCAATATAGTAAAGTGGATGATACAGAAGTTATTTTTATTGCCATTTTATGAAGGTTTTCCTGCGTGATATGATTCCATAAGTAATTTTCATTGTAAGAAATTACCTGTATTTTGGGAGGGCGAATAAAGTCTCAGACCTTCACAGGAACTTTATTCATTTAATTGTAAAATCGGCAGATTACTGAGGTATAATTTAAATTGTTTACATAATTAATTTTATAATTAACATTAAACAGTCTTTTCAAAAACTCAGTCATCATTTTCAAGGTAAACACTATCTTTGTTTTGCTGAAAGCAATAACTTTTAATGAATTTTGTAGCTTTTCTCTTTCTTTTCATCGTAGCAATTGCCAAGAAGTCTGTAGGTCCAAGGGATTAAGGGGTTTCTCAGGCAGCTCTGAGGTAGTATGAAGCACCATGCCGTTCTCTGGCTGTTCTTTTGGGTTCTGATTTGGAAGTACATCAGGGTATGTCATTATTTCTGTGTCCCAGCTTGTCTTTCTCTTCTGGTACCTGCATGCGGGATGGAAAAAAGAAGTGGAAATGAAAGAGTGAGAAGTACAACAAAGAGAAATTGCAAGAGCACTAACCATTGTAGATCTACTGTGTCATCCCAGCTCTTCTTGTTGGGACAGCAGGGTCCTTGGTATGGAGATGACATGGAATATGAGTTGTATTATTATGTGTTGTTGTTGTTATTATTATGTGTTAATAACTGGAACAGGCAGGATAGGTCAGCTGAGCGTCAGCTGGGGCAAGAGGCTGCAAGGTGAGGCCAGACGGGAGGTGTTATGCCCAGCAGTGCTGGGGCTTTCCACAGCCAAAAGGATACGAGGAATGGCTGGAGTGTCATGGTGCCAATAAACATAATTGATACCTTTCATAGACTGAGTTGAGGAGTTACGATCATATCCTGTCACTTTAAGTAGGTTGAACTGGTTTATATTATTTACATAATAAGGAGGAGTGCAGTGCCCTGAATACATTCCTCTGTCTTTGAACTTACATTCATACTCAGGTTCCTATCTGCAGATGTCTAAACCCTTCCTGAAAAGTAGTTGCTGAAGTTAGGTAAACTAAAGGGCTTTTTGTCCTAATACATAACTTGTCTGTTAGCGCTTATTTCAAAATCTTACTTGTGATTTTATGTCTTCTCCTTCTCTTTGTTTTTTCTATACTGGATTAACGGTCATCATTTACATACATTTTGTATCACTGTTAACCGTCCAAACAATGCGTGCTTTTCACCAAGCCATGAGATGAAGTTGTTGAAGTTAGCCCTAGCCCCGAGCACTGAGTTTTGCAGCAAGCAGCTGTGGTCCCATGGGTGGTGGGGAGCTGCCCGGTCTCTCCTGAAACAAGTCT
Organism: Vanellus vanellus; assembly: GCF_965231255.1. Lineage (NCBI taxonomy): Eukaryota > Metazoa > Chordata > Aves > Charadriiformes > Charadriidae > Vanellus > Vanellus vanellus. Next base: position 611,049 of record NC_138910.1, read on the forward strand.
AACTTCCTACATCCATCAGCAAGGAGCTCCACCAGCCTCCACCCACCGCCTGGAGAGCTGTCTCTTCTTTCTGTTCCGAACCTGGCTCTTGCTCCTGTCAGCTGAAGCCTCCTAGTTCTCACGTTGGAGCAGCAGAATTGATCTCCACCCAGCCTTTGTGACACTCGTGAATTTGTAGGCTTCTTATCAAATCCCCTAGAAGGTCTCTCTTCTCCATCTGAATAGTCCTGTCCTGTTCCTTCTGCACCTGTATGAAAACTCTACGAACACAACGAACCTTTGATCATGCTGTTTCTCTCCTCTTTCCATATGAAAAGGTTCCTTTCTGAGAGGGAGGGGTCAGAACTGCATATGGGACTATGAACATATTTTCTGGCTTTTCCTGTTCTTTTTGTACTGGGTCCTGACACCAGACATGTTTGAGTTGCTTTTCGACTGCTGCGGTGCTCTGAGCTGGTGCGTCACAGGAGGGCTGGAGGTGCCCCCCTGGTTGGTGGCACTCGCATTCGGGCTCTAGTGCTCGTTCGGCTGCCCTGTTGCTGGCACTGTGTTTTCTGCTCCCCAGAGGATGGTTTCTTGGCCTTAGTGACACTTGCTGCGCGCCGCCATCAGCTTTATTGAGGCCTGCAGTCTCTGCTTCCTGCAAGCCTTGCTCGGCGTCAGCCACCGGCGCTCGTTGGCACGGCGCACCCTCAGGAAACCGTGCTGTGCCCTGTCGGATTGTGGAGCGAGACTTACAGGAGGACGTTCCCTGCGTTTTGCTCTGCAAGCAGAATGGCCTTTTTCTTTTACAAGAGAGGAATTTGAAGCCCTGTGCCCCTGCCGGGTGCCTGAGGCGCGAGAGGCCTACCTCTGTGACAGCGGCAGGCAACGGCCTCTTCTACACGTACCTGAAAAATAACAGCTAGAGAGTTGTGTGTACTCAGTTCACCTTGTACCGTGTTGCAGATATTACACTTTGTACCCAACTGATGGCTAATTAGGAGCGGCACTGATGGCAACCCAGCTGTGGCACTTGGGACTTGGTTAAAATTAATCTTATTTTATAAGATTAGTTATCTCGGCAGCAAAGTAAACATACTTGTATTTCAGGGATGTCTTACCTAGACGGGAATGATGTAATTGGTGCTGATCGTGCTGTGTGGGTTAGATGACCTCCTGAGATCCCTACAAACCCTGTGTTGTAGTGGCTCCAGCATGTGTGAGCAGTACCTGAGCGGTTCCCCTAACACCAGCGTCGGAGTGCGGTGTTGGAGTCACAGTGCTGAATCTCAGAGGAATTCAGATGTTCATGAAAACTGTATTTTAAAAATTCTGAAGTCAGCACTTCACAGATGAGAAGGTGATTCTTCTCCCGTGTCTGAACAAACCTGCTCTATCAGCTTTCCGGATAGCTCAAGTCACCATTCGAGACTTTGGGAAGTACAGCACTGCAGCAGTTCCCTTCTCGAGGTGGCATTTGTAACGTGTGTCATGGCAAGGTGGGGTTTACAGGCTTGCTGCAAGTTCCACCAGTTGTCTTGGAAGAATTGCCCTGGTTTTAGGAATAGAATCCTGTAGATTTTTTTCAAATTTTTCATTTTTTTTCAGAGTTTCACTTCAGCGATATTCACTTTAAATCCTGGTTCCTCATTTTGCATCCAACCCCCCTCACCTTTCCAGATAAGCTTCCCCGCTCAGGTTTCACAGTCTTGCTTGGGGCCTTCCTTTCTCACTCAGCTCTGGAAAAGCTTCATACTTTCATGAGGAGCACTCCTGCTTCTTCCTCTTCCTCAGCAGGTGCTCCGCCTCAGCCGAAGCGCCCTGGGCTGGCGTGGATCCAGCCCTTTGAGCTCACCGAGGGCATTGTAACTCACGGAACATTCGCTCACTGGAGCGGCGTAGTTGAAGGTTTTGATGGCAGAGGAGGAGATCGAGAAGCAAATGCAAGTGGTAGTCTTCGGGTTGCAGTATTGGAAAACTATATTAAAGTGTCTGCACTCTGATTTTACTATTTCTGTGTTGGGGGCTCCACACCCTCTTGTTCTCCTAGTAAATCTGTTGTTAGCTGGTCTGTTTGGTTTACTGTTCTAAAATACAAATTTTATTCCAAAAAGACTAACATTGGAGGTTTGTTAACTTAATGCTTTTCTTTATTTGCTCTCACTACCTTGCCTTGGGAATGATTGTTATTTTGTTTACTGCATTTGTCCAAACTCTAGGTGAAAAAGTACTGGGCTGAGAAACAGCTCAAGTGGCAAGAACAGGAAGAGAAAGGTCTACAACGTCTGGAGGAATTAAGAAAATTAATGGCTGAACAAGCAGTTAAAGACAGAGAAAGGTAAAAGAAATTAAATGTGAATACCTATAGTATCAATAGGAACTTCTTATAATCTAATTTGCTTTCATCTCCCAACTTTCTAAATTAGAATAAATTGAGATAAGTAACTTTTTTTTTTTCTCCCGTTTGGCAGTTACCCCAGTCTATATACCAAGGCTGCACGGTGACTGTATCCCAAATGCAATTTATTAGTTAGTTTGAATTAATTCATATCCGTCAAAGTTTTAGACCTTTCTAAGTGCTAAACTGTTGGAATCATGATAGGGTACACACATTAAAACCAGCTCCCTTTGTGATTTTTTTTTTACTTGTAGCTGGGAAATAAGACCTTCTACATTCCCACTTTGCAAAATTGTTTATAATCGGGTTTGGTTTTTTGAGAGACAAGCAAGAGGAACACATCAAGTACTGAACAGCCTCGAAGATATTTAGTATTCTTTTAGAGGGTCTTAAACTACACATCTAGTAGTAGATGCTCTTCACCTGTTTGACTTTGACTCATTTAGGACTTCAGCCTGTTAACGTTTGAATCCTTGCCAAGTCTTCATTGCAGAGTATGGCCTTTAATGAACTGTTGAAGAAACACTTGATTTCACTGAGCAGCATAAACCCCCCTGTATGTCGTTTGGTTATAATTGCTGTCAAATCACAGGCTTACTTTTTTTGCATAGAGGGAGCCACCACATTGCATGGACCAGAAAAGTAATTAAAATAGGGTTGAAGTACCATTGGCATTAGAATATTAAACTTGGTCTTAAGCATTCTGTGGGAAACAGTACTTCAATCTCATTTTGTTACAGTACCTTGCTGACAGCTAAATTTAAATGTCTGTATCCTTATGCTACAAATACATCTATACCTTTCCTTAAACATCATTTTAGCTCATAGCAAAAGAAACACACATACTTGAATTACTGAGTTTTCAGCAGAACTGATCAGGAAAAAATGGCTTTTCTTTAAACCTGCGTGCTGCACTATGCCATACAGTTGGGGAACGATGTTTTCTTATGCTAATAACGTTGCAGAGTAAAATATAAGGAAATGGCACCATTCATTGAGGAATGCAGGAAGGAAATAATCACACCTTCGGGCTGTTATGAATCAAAAGTCGATAAATGCTTCGCATTATGTTTCCCAGAATTGGCATACTGTACAAAACAAGACAGTTTAAAGAAAAATGCTTACTGTTTGTGGAGATTAATAATTCTTTGAAATTACTTAATGCTTTTCATCTTCAAAGACTTCAGAAACATTAATCAAAGAAGGGCAGAGAGATGTTACTGTTATTAGATATGGTAGTGCTACAAATATGGTATAAGGCATTTTAAAATACTGTGCTGAACTTAGGGAGGCACACTGGCGTCATGGTTTCACAGTGCGGAACTGCCGGCCTGCAGAAACCAACAGGATTCTTACACGTTCCACCTGTTGCAGCACATACATTGGTTTTGAGTCTCTGCAGAACTGACCATGAAAGACGGCACAGGCCAGTACCACAGTTCTGATCTGACATGTTTTCAGGCTTTTTTGGGAAAGGAAAACATGTTTGGATCGTGAGCTGACTGACTATTCCAAGTACAAGATATGGCCTGGGTAGGGCATAGAGTTTCGAATAGGTACAATAAGATATTAAAAAGGGGTCTGCTGTTGCCCGGAATTGCTCTTAAAATTAATTTAAAATTAAGTAATCAGGTTTATAAAAAGGAAAATTATTATCACAGAGTCACTGTGGTGCTCTATTTATTCAGGTCTCGCTTTGTAATTGCAAGATGCTGAATAGCTGGAGCTATGACCAGATCAAAGAAAAGGATGAAAGGCATCTGAAACTGGATGTAGAGTTTCAAGTGACTAAGTCCAAATTTGCTTTCTACAGTTCCTATGCTTAGTGACTGTAGGACAGTGGAGACATTTAACAGACTGGACATTTCATTTTGGCCTGGAAGTTCCTAGGTAGCTGCAGTTTTATGTTGCCTGCATGTCTTAGAACGGTTGTCTTCAGAGCAGCTGGCTACCCAGCACCTGCCTAAGCACCACTGCGTTTAAGTTGTGTGAGTTCCCAAAGATGTTGATCAAGTAAAAGATGGTGAGAATAGTGAGTTCAACACAAAATCCTAAAAAGCAGTACTATCTGCATTCAGAAACATGGGAGAGGGGAAGAGGATTGTGCTGCGATTTCTGCTCAAAGCACAATATCTATTCTGTATTCATTTTTTATCCAACAGTCATTTCATACAAAATTTGTAAAACAGCGTTTAAAAAAATCACGGGGTCTGGGGTAAGAACCTACGTCTGCCCAGGTCCTGTCAAATGCCCCAACAAGTAGGCAAAAGTCATACTCCTTTCTGCTGTCTTCTACTCCCATTCATTTTGTGTTGTTTGTGGACAGTGGTCCAGCTATTAAAGCGGGGGTGGAGGTGTTCTTACGTAGGTTATGGTACATTCCCGCTGGTTGTGATGCTGGCCGATAATGCAGAAAAGGCAGATTTGAACTCCTTCAGGTTAAGAACCTGAGATTAAAACTGTCTGGACAAGAGCTCTGATTGCTGGTGTGTATCATGAAAGGTCTGGGCTGGCCATGTTTGAGAAGGAAAGCAGACAGTTCTGATCCTTTTTTTTAATAAAAATTAAAGGTTTAGTAGATGACAGCTCCAGAGAGAGAAATGCTCCAGAAAGACAGCAGGTACTCGATAAATGCCGTGTGTTCTCCTTACTGGCATTCAGTAGGACTTAACCCCATTAAACTGGTGCAGCTGGTGGGACTGCTTCGGGGGTATGAAGTTAGTGTTGGCGAGACCTGTTTGCACGTGGCCCGTTGAAAGCAGAGATGGAAGCATGGATGTACATCTACTGCAGCTGGTCCCTTATACATACGGGGGATCACACGTTCAGCTCTTCTCACTGTCTTAAGTTAGATCTACGTGTCTGTGTCATTAGCACACTGAATTATAAGCTCTCTTTTAATGTGGTATTCAAGAACTACAAACTGCATTTAAGTCATGTTGAGCTTCAAGACCGAGCATCCAAAAGGGCAGATGTTTGTTGCTGACAGTCTGCTTCTCCCTTTTTTAATCTGTGCAGTGAATTTCAGTCAGGTCCTCCATCCGTCCCTTAGGTATGGAATGGATTGAATATAGGTAAAATATTCTAAAAGAATATTATCCCCCTGAAGCAATAGATTTTGCATGAATGTTGCAGGGTGAGAATTAAATTGGCGTGGAATTGTGCAAATATTTTCACTCACTGCCTGTGAGGAATGGATTGGCACAGTCCTACTCTCCAGTGAGGCAGCGAGTGGGAAACATTTGTGGGCATTTTACCCCAGCCCCTGTACCGCTGCCGGTCCCAGCCCTGAATTCAAAGGGCAGTGGTGGGAGAGGCGGGAGGAAAGGGTTGCTCTTTGCAAGAGTTTTATCCAACTAACCAGCCAAAACGGAGCCGTGGCAGCTGTTTGCCGTGCAGCTCTGTTTACAGCGTGCAGGGGGTGAAGTTGCCCTTCGCAGCAGTTCCCTGTGGGCCAAGCGTGCGGACAGCCTTCCCTCTCCCCTCCTGCCCCACCTCAAGGGTTCCCCTTCCCGAAGCACAGCTCTCACCCACCGCCCCGCAACCCTCCCGCTCGCTCCCCAGTGCTGCGCGCTGAAGGGACGCAGGACAGAAAGCATCCAGAAAAACTGTGGACAAATGATTGGGCGTCAAAGCCATTCAAGAGGCTGGGCAGGGGCGAGGGCTGTTGGGGGAGCCGGTGCTCGCGGCATCTTTGCTTCGAGCTGGGGCCGTCAGGGTTACGCGTGCCTGTAGAGCCGGGGCTGGTTGGGCTGTGCGCCCCGACACAGCCCCACCGCGCGTTCGCAAAGGGTCTGGTCCGTCAGTTTGGTCATGGCAACCGGTGGTTACTTCTGAAATGTCCAAATTAGGGTGTGAAACGCTTTCTGTCCCAGCTGCCTCGTGCCTCGGTGGCACTGCGCGTTGATTCAGCCTGGCACGGCTGGGCACACGAGCTCACCTTGGCCACTGAGCTAATGCTTTCTGCTCTTTATATGAGACTTACTCAGCTGACAACAGTAAACAGGACAAGTTGTGATATAGGGCAAAAGCCCTATCTATATTATAACTCGATTATTTAAAGTTTTGCTAAAGCTTTCATAATAAACACAGTAGTTCATTTTTTCCTATTGAATATTTATGAGACAGCATCTGAAAGCAGAGTTTTAATGAAATTATGCTTATCAAAAATTACATAAGTGTGTGCCCACAATACTTCAAAAAGGTAGCTTTACTGAAACTAATCAGCTAAGCTCATTTTTCAGCTGGTGATTTATTAAAATTGTTACTTTCTGTGGTACTTAAAGTCAAAATTGAATATTAAGACATTTTAATTTTAAGCTTTTCTATAAACTTAAGTTTACTTTGAAGAAATAGCTCAAATATTACTAAGTATAATAGAGTGCAAGAGAATTAACAGCTTTATTTGGATGTGGACACTTTAAAATCAAAGCTCAAGTAAACATTTAAAGCCAAGTATAAAAAGTATTGGAAGAATGTTCCAAATTAGGAACACAATGTACAGTTAATATTTATTTACAAGGTTCTCTGCCTTCCCTGGGTGTAGGTTTCATAGCTCTGCCGTTGCCCTCTGACAGTGAAACTTAATCTTTGTTAATCCTGGCCTTGGTCTCTCCAGCACGAGCGAGATGATGATCTCCTAAGGATAACATAGTCATGAGAACAGGGACCTTCTCCTTAGGAGCAACAAAAGCCGCATCGGGACGCGAAGTCCTCGCTCTGCCCTGCTCTGCCTGGCAGTTACTGTGGCACTCACTCACACCTATTCACACTGGGTATGGAAAGGCCATAAAATGTTTCCATTTAGCGATGCCTCATGTTCCTATGTATGTGAAAACTTCTGCAGGAGAGGCAAAGCACTTGAAGTCAGACCTGGATGAGTGCCCCTGGGTTTTCCTTCTTGGTAACTTGCAGAAGTTCCCAGGGTACGGAATTTCACGTTTGGTAACACTGGGGTGTGTTAGAACACGAGTCACAGTAGTCGGCTCAAGCAGGGTGGAAGCTTTTCGATATAATATCATTTTTGTCATTTTTTCAGAGGAATATGAATATCTGCTTTTAATTACATTTTCTTCATATAAAAAGCAGATTAGGCTTTCTCCCTGCAACAAAATTACCTCTGAAGATTACTGCTGTAAGCATTCATCTGCCTAAACTACAGTGGCTGCAGTAAGAAACGGAAAGCCTCTCTGGGGCATCCCCGGGCAGCTTTGTACCACTCTCTGGGGACAAATTTGTTTGTCGTGATAATTGTTTTGGATTATTGATGCAATGATCTTTTCTAGCTACCAACATAACTGTACGTTTAGTTCTCATTTTGGCAGTTTATAGCACAAGTTATATACTCCTTTGAGCTTACTAAAATTTCGAGAGTAAGAAAATAAAAATACAGGCTTTATTGTAGTTGAAGCAGCTCGCTCTGCTCCATTTCTCTAAAGGCAAGTTAAAATTTGAAGGGCAAAAGAAGGACAATTCTCTGAACGCAAAGCATGGCAATGGCAACTCCTACGTAAGCACTAAAAGGGACGTACCAAAGAACACCCTATGGCTCCATCGGAAACAGAGTTTGGCAGCGGACTGAGGGTGCTCAGGAAATACGGTGGGGAGTACTATCGTAGTACTATGGAAGCCTATTGCGGACAGTTGACCGGCAAAAATAATGCTGTAGGTAAAGTTTCAGGATTATTTGTGCTAACCTCCAGTTTTTTTCTTGAAGAAAGATGTAATTCTCAAGTTTTCTTGCTTCTTCCAGTAACAAGATTGGGAGTGATGTGTTTCTTTTAGTGGAAAGGGTTACAGGAAGGAGTTATTCTGCCATACACAGATGTCGGAGAACATTTCTTCTTGGCAAAGAAAATGGGGAAAAAAAGAGTAGCAGGGCTATATAAAGCACGCTAGAGAAAAATCTGCATTCTAGAAATGAAATCTGAAAGGTTAGCCAAGCTGTTTAAAAAAATCAAAACAAAACAAAAGCCAAAAACAAATAAAAAACCACAACTCCACAAGTCTTTCTTCCCCCAAAAAAGCCAAACACAAAAACTCCCCCAAAAACCCCACATTCAAATTAAAAAGCATTTTTTGCATTTTTCAGGTGTTTTGATGAACCGCTGTATTATTATTAGGTGGATATAGAAAACATCAGCCTAGTTTTCAAACTGAAATATCACAACAGAAATTTAAAAGTACACCTGACCAATGTTTTTCCATTTGTCTGTGTGCTGCTTTGCAGGGTGAAGTTTAGACAAGCATTGCTAGAAAAACGGTTGCTGGAGAAAAAGGAACTGGCCCTTCAAGAAGCACGTGAAGAAGAGGAGAAAGAGAAATGCCTTGAAGCGCTCCGACAACAGGTGGGGTTTGTTTCCTGCATAGAGTGTTTTCATGTACGGTAATGATACAAACACTGTCCTATTGTGTGAAAGATAAAAAGAACAAACTATCAAAAGCAAATACTGACAAAGTCAAAAGGCACTTTTGGTCTGACTTTAGCAGTAATTGTGTCATGTTATAAATCCTGTGTGCTTTGTAACTCTGACAACAGGAACAGTAAGATGTCAAATTGCACTGTAGAAGCTGGTGATATCTGAAAATAGATAGATACTATTTTCTCTGGGTTGGATGTGATTTCTCTTTTTCTTTGATTTTTTTTTTTTGGGGGGTGGTGGTGGTGGTTAATAATATTAGGTCTGCCTTGAGTCTTAGGCAAGATTTATGAGTTATTTAAATTCTTTCTGAATTCTGAAAACTTACAGACCTTGGGCAACTTTTCTTCAGAGAGAGATTTAACTCTTTGTTAAACTTTTGCACATTATTTTAAAAAGGACATCCCAGAAAATGCTTGCTATTGTCTGTCATAGTAACTGTAGCTTTTGGGGCACTTTTTCTACTGCTGAATTTTGAAGGAGTAATTTTACCTTCATCTATATTTTTATATCTGATCTCCTTGTTTTTTCCTCCAAAGATTAAAAGGAAAAATCTGGAGTTCACATTCTTTACACTCCAGGAACTGCAGCCTAAATGTGCAGCCAAAGGAAAATAAGGGAGGGAGAAAAGGTGCTCTTCAAACCCTTTTGATTCTGGTTAATTTAAACAGCACTAATGCAGCAGTTTTCTCCCTGGGACTACCCATGGTTAAAAATACAGTATTTGACACAGGCTTGACCTCACCTTCAGCATGTCCCTTGGCCTCAGGATTAACCATCCCAGTACAGTGTGCATGCCAGTGACATTCTTCCTTAGTCCCTCCTGGGCTGTTTGTGGCCTTATAAGTGCTTTCACTTCAGCATTGGGTGTACAAAGTCAAGAAGAAAGGAAAATATAACAGAGTTCAAATATTCCAAGCCATCTTCTGTGGAAGAACTGAGCATAACAGGGATAAGTAAACCTAAGGCATTGTTGGTCTGTTATTTCAGTCATTTTTTAAACTGTTGAACTTAGTCTTATTTCCAGCCAATAGTGCTTTATTTTTCATAATCTGATTCAATTCAATATTTTGCCACATTAACCGTGTTATTTTAGGTTGTCAATGCATTTTTAATAATAACAACTCTATTGTGTCTTTTCTAAGTTACTGGTTGGACTTCATTGTCTTTTGCATCAGATCTTACAAGAGGCTGGTTGAGAGTCACGATGTGTTCATCTCTTCTGACTGACCCAATTCTCTTACCGAAGCAGAAGATGCTTCTAGAATGGCCCTTGCCCAGGATGGTAGACTTCCCACTTCGTGCCCTTTTTCTAACCAATGTTTATTCTCTGTGTTTCACACTGATGAAATACTGCTTCATAGAATATGCCCCTTGGTTGTATGGGGAAAAAAATAAGATCTTTAGTAAAGTCATCCAGTCTGTATATTTTGACAGCCTGTAAATACAAAGATGACATTTTATTAAAGAGGTGGGAAAAAAATTACCATACATAATTTAAAATATTTTTTCTGGTTTGAACCATTCAGGTGGTGTCCTGACTTTTATTATTTTACTCGTGCATCTTTCTGTGTTTTCCAAAGTAGTATTAGCCTATATCTGAATATTTTAACACAAAGAAAATAAGCAATGAAAAAAGGATCTTAAATCTGTAGACTGCAAACTCGACTCTCGCACAGTATCCTGTCTGACAGACTCTTGGTACTGATCTAGCCACAGGAAATTAAACAGTTAAAAGAGACTCACTTAAGAAAAAAACCAAAGGATTATGTTGTTTGTAGCATGTCACTCGATGTTGTTGCCCATGACTCAGTAGAAATTGTGAAGTACTGATCTGAACACCTTTGTTTCCATCGGAAGAAAAAGAAGGAAGTTTGGACTCCCAGGTGTGTGGATATTGCTAAACTGTGAGTCCGTGGGTTCCTGTTGGTTACTGGTTTTGGATGTCAGAGCTGGTGTCAGTCTCTGCTGGAGAGCTGAGGCCGCTATTGCTTCTCTCCTGTAGCATCCCTGTGAGCCGAGGCCACGTCGCACCGCGCTGCCACGGCCCAAAGATCAGTGCAGATATTGGGCAGTGCTGTTTTCTGGTAGCCTGCAGCTTAGCGCAAGCTTGTTTCCTACCGGGGGTGTGACGAGGTACCAACATCAGCTCTCTCTTTGCAGAAATGCCGTCCAGCTTTCAAGTTTGTCTTTTCAAGGACTGGCAATGGGCATTCCCGATATGCAGGTTGTTCTGCGCTAAGCCTGCCCGCGTAGCAGGCGGTTCTCCACGTCACAGCGGTTCTGGGCATGCACAGGGCTGTATTAAGTTCAGCCAATTAAATTGTCTCCATTGGGAAATGGGAAACAAATCTTTGTGGTTATTATTCTCTGTCAAAGTGGTTTTACTCTGGATTCAAGTTTTAAGCTTTACAACTTTTATATATGGATACAAGGTGGTTTAAGACAACTTTTGAAATTTTTAAACCAGGAAAATGATCATGTTCTCAAAGGACATGGGCTATTGATAATAACCTTTTCTCACCTTAGGCTACACAGATAGAGAAATTGTTATTTTCATATAATGTATTTTAGGTGGCCGTTGTTGCAAAATTAGATCCAGCTAGAGTGGTGGCTGATACAGTGGCGTCTAAAGCTCGGATGGGCGTTGGAACCAACAAAGAGTTTGATCTTCAGAAGCCACTGTTTAAGTTGCATACGTACAGTGAACAGCAGGTAACTGTCTGCCATCATACTCTATCGTCTATTGTATGCACATATATCTTGATAGCAATATATAATAGTAGTTTTAATAACATATCGTAAATAGCAATATTCACAGTAGAATATAGAATATAATGTGTGTAAAAATAAAACCATTGGGAGCAATAGGTGGGGTAATCTCCCTGACCCAGTGTCGATGCTGGAGGAGCACAACAGGAGCAGAGTACAAAGGTTCAGGGCCCGCTGGGCTCTCTGCTGCTGCTGGGCACTCCCTCCCAGCATCTCCCACTGCCACCGCAGGAGAGAGGATACTGGGCTAAACGGGCCGCTGGGCAGCTCCTGTGTTTGCTAGGTGTTTTGACTGGTCTGTTTGCTGGGTTTTCATTTCAAAATTCACCCCTTTTATATTTTTATGCATTTATTTAAAAGAGTGCCTCCTTTTCACCTACTCCGGTTAGTGTTGTGCTAAGTATTTGAAGTGAATCGACTCAGCATAAAAGCTCTCCTGAGTGTATACAAAAGAGCTATGTCGCAGGTGACTTAACGAGGGGGTATTCTTTTTTTCTTGGAATATTATGCACAGGACAAATCTCTTCATAAGCTGAAAATTAGTATTTTGTCTATCTTTATGCTTTTGCTGGATTGAAGATCAGTTGGGATGTGGTGTGCAAGGGCTAAAGGAAGCAGGAAACCGAAGTAAGCATACTCCTCTTTTCAGGTCACTCAGATTGCTGAGGGCAGTGCTCGCTCAATTTCAAATGGAATTAAGCAGCACAGGGGAGGATTTTTTTGATTCCTTTACTGTTCCCTATCTGCTTAGTCTGCATTTGAAATTATTCCCGCTCTGGAATCTAAAAATTATGTTTACTGCAAGAGAAGTGCTATGATATAATTCTATGGCATAGAAGCTTTCAGCACTAAGCTGAAATTTAACGATGTCTGTAACTAAGCTCGTCCAGCACTTCCCATTTTAAGACATTTTAAAGCTTCTCAGTTTGGTAAAGCAGACGTGGTACAAGAGATGTAGTTTTTGTTTGGCTATTAAAATTTACCCAAATCTGACCAATGTACGAGGTCCTGAAAAGCCTTAGCTTAAAAACGCTTTGAGCGTGTATTTGGGTTTGATACCTGAGTTCTCAGAATATTCTTCCTGTTTCGACTCCAGCCAGGTTCAGTACTGCTCAGGCTGCAGTACGTGGTTCCTGCCACGCGTGTTGGCATGCTCCGGGCCAGAGCTGCAGTGGTTATGGATAATGGTCTTCCCAGCAGCTCTGGGCACTGGGCAGGTGGTGCTAGACCCGAAGGCGACGTGACACCCTCTCTTGTGCTCCCCCACTGTAGCCCATAGGAAGAGGATTTGAGAGAGGCTCACAAATTTTGTCAAATAACCTTTGGACAAATTTTAGAAGTAATTTCCCTGGGCATTAATTGTTGTTATGTAAAATGGAAGGTGTACTGCCATGTAGTCACTGTGAGACTGTGTAGCTGTGAGAAGAATCATAAATGCGTTTGAAGCAGTTGGATTCCATAGAAACAAACAGGGAGGGATTACAAGTCGTGTGCTGGAAGCAGGGCTGTACTGATGGGGAACGTTAGAGAAGTCAGCAGCTCTTCCGTGAGTAGGCTGAATTCAGTGACACTCAGTTTCTCGTCTGCCCCTTGAGTTTTGGCGAGGAATGACAACCAGGGCTCTTTGTTAAATTAATTTGTGATCATTAATATTAAAGAGGATAATATCAAGATATGTGCAGTGAGACGAGGCTTATTCACTGTAGAGTTTGTCTGCTTTTGAAGGCTTTATTTATGACCGTAACTTTATGACTGTCTTTTAAAACTTTTAAAATATGTGCATCCACAGATAACCTGTGAGATATACTGTGTGTATGAGGAAAGTATTGTTTTGTTTCTATTTATCATTGCTGTGGTTTATTTTAACAGATCATTTCTGATCCTAGACTTCGTGTTGAGCTAGCTCTTCGAGAAGCTGGACTTCATAAAACACTTTATGCAAAAGAGATTTTACCAAAAATTCCTCCACTGAAGCCTCCAAGAAGAGATATGGAGTCTACAGCTTTTAAAATGTAGAGCACCTCTCCTATGAGGAGTAGAGAAGCTTCGGGGGTATTGTCTGGCCTGTAATGTGAAAACTCTAAATAAATTTCCCTTAGGCTGTGTCATAGAACTGCTTAGTTCTCAGCGCGTGCAATCATTCAAAAAAACATGGTGCCTTTCTCATGCAGCGCTACACTGTTTTACAGCTGCCTTGTTGCAGGGTTTAGAGGTCTGGTGGGTGGAGGCTGTTGTAGCGTAATTTCCCATGTCCCTTTCTACTGGGAGACAGGACACTGGGACGCGAACCACTCCTACAGGCGTTAGGGGCCAGTCTGATATGTAGCGTCTGGAGTAGGAACTCTGGTCTTTAATTGGCAGCATAAATCCAAAATAGCTTTGCAGAGCAGTCACTTTAGATTATATTATGATACATGAATTCATCTCACAACTTGCATTGCAGGTTGCCTGAGAATTTGATTATTTTAGTTATAAAATCTCCATTATCTTGAATGTTTCTATTATTCCTTATTATAAGAAGAAACTTAACCTTTGTCTCTATTTAGAAATCAATTTGCTGCATCATATTTACTGCAAACCAGTCATGCAATTTCATATTGCAGATGAGTCTTTCAGTATAAATTATAAATTAGAAATAACATTTCAGATCTGGGATCTTTATTTTGGAGTGGAAACTACTGAATATCTAATAAGATGAGTGTAAAACGTGTGTAAGCAGGTTACAATTAGCAGTTTAACCAAAAATTTCTAAGGATGATGAGTATCAGAAAGATCTGAACATCCATACTCATGTATCTAGATAATTATAGGAACTTCATTAGTGTAATACTGTAATGCCTTATAGGTGTTAATGGGTCACATACCTACAATGCCTTGTGAAGCAGGCAGTAATTCCTCACCGTCGAAAGGAGGGATTGAGGATGAGGGTAGATGAGGGCCCTGTGTGCCTTCTCCCCGTGGAGCCCACGGTGTGGGTCCAGCAAACACCAAGAGAGAGGTTTTGCCGCTGGCCACTCTGTGCCACCGCCTTGCCTGGCACCGGCAGCCGGCCCTCTTCTCCTGGCACACTCCGCGACTCTGCACCAAATGTTTTGCAATCAGAGCCAAGCGACGTGAAGTTTTCACCCCTCAAACTGACCCTAACACTGTCAGAGCCTCGGAGCGTAAGCCTGCTCTCGGCAGGTGTCTGAGCACCTGGGGGAGGAGGTGTGCTCTGGCCTGGGGGCTCAAGAGCAATGTTGGAAGCAGACGGAGACGCTAAGAAGGGTGCCAGAAAGGCGGGGGCAGAGCTGGTGCCACAGGCTCCCGCCAGCAAGCCAGGGGCAACATAACCCTGAGTTATTTTAATGGGGGGAGAAATGCTACAGAGACTGCTCAAAAGCCGTGGGAGCTCTAGGTCTTCTGGATTTAGCTTTTGCATGTTTGGGCTAAAATTAAAATTCTGTGCATATTTGTGTATTTTATTTTGGTATCTCATTTGAGGTAACGCATTATTTTTAAAACCCACTTGGCCAGCTTCACGACTTGCTGGGTGTTCCTGCAGGGGAGACCAGCATTGCTTCTCTTCTCTTTTGCAGACCAGATTGGCTTCTAGACTGCTTCCCAGAAACAGAACATCCCAAACTTAAGGCAGTTGATTTTTTTTCTTGCCTTTAAAAGCAGATCTATGAGATAATTTCAGTGGTGCAAAATCTTTTCAGATTATAGTTGTCTTGTCATCTTTTATAAATTTATGACATTTACGAAAAAAGAAATTTTAATTGAAGCAGTAGTTTTTGAAATAAAGGATACTGATTTTTAGGCAGTCTTATGATTGTCTTCACATCTGTTGTTTCTTAAGGAATAGACTGAGTAGAAGTCCTCTTACAGCGATGAGTCCGTGCCACTCACTGCAACCGTGAATCGGGGCTTGTTATTGATACGGTGAGGCCAGAATGAGGATTTTGAGAGGGATTTTGCAGTAACAGCGGAGCATGGAAAACATGCAGGTCGGTGAAACTACCTTCAGGTATTTTGCTGAGCACAAGCAGAGGCTGCTTTTGCCAGGAGAGCTCCTGCAGACTGCCCGGCCACTCTCCCTGGCCTGGCCAAGCGCCTCTTCCGCGCTCCTGTGGGAAGGAGGTAGATGTTTCGCCTTACTTTGTCATCCTCACCTTAGCACTGTTCTGAAAGATGACCCAAACCCATGAGGACATGGGGATGCTTGTTGAGGACATCAGTTTTCCTGATAAAAGCTTTCTATGCTTTCTTAAAAAAATGAAATTTTGCAAGTTATTTTTGTACAAAGATGTATGAAATTACTTGCACATAAAAATAGTAATTTAGAGGAGGTTAATGGGAAATAGACTTCTCAACCCGCATCTCTTGCAGCCCCACTTTGCTGCTGTTGACTCGGTAAGGGTAACAGTTCAGAACTCAGCCATCTTTGATGCCATGTGTGAAGTGTACGCAGTCTGACTGACAATCTCATTTTTTTAAAGCCTGAGAAAAACTTCTTAATGAAATTAAGTTATTTCGTTTCAAGATATACTACTTATCTGTGAATTTTGGTAGTCAGAAAAGTGGCTTAAATGTTAAATAGTGCCTGAAAGTCAAGTATCCAGCCAGTGCAAGATCAGTTGGTATGGCATCCAGCTGTCGCAAAACACTTCAAGTTTGTGTAAATTTATAAGCTTCCACATAAGCTTACATGCACATTTCTGTGTGTATTTATAGAAGAACGTAAGCGATTGCGATGCCAGTTCTGACCCCTGTGAGAAGAGAGAGGGCTTTGCAGCACTGGTCAGTATTTTGAAAAGCAGCTCACCAAGACATGTTCTGAGCTCTGTGAACTACTGACTCATCTGAAACCCTTAAAGAGTGTCAAACTTAGAGTGCGCAGCAGAAAAAACATTTAACAACATAACCATCAAGCTAAAAGCAAAATAAGAAAAACAAGATTCTCTTCACTGGGCATTGTTCTAGAAAATAGAGTTCACTGTCTCCTGCAAAGGTAATGACCAGGGCTGTGGTTCTGTAAGCTACGGCAGAGCAAACCTCACCTATGAAATGAAATGTTCAAGTATTTCTTTTCCTAGAGTGGTTTTAAATTATTTGCACAAAGAACTGAAGGTACCTGTTGCTATTAGTATAGAAGTTTCCTAAGTGGACTTTGGACCTGGCAGAACTGAGTCTGACCGGTAGGTTAGATTGCAGGTTAGGTGACTGGAGTGATTTCGTTTCCATTCTGGGAGAACACTGACTCCTGTTCTGGGATTCCTCCCCTGACAGATTAATATTTGAGCCTAAAACCTGCAATCTCAGAATGGAAACGAGGAACCAAACTCCTTTTCTTGTAAAAAGTAGAGTTTGCATTTTCATGGCAGCACACAATGTATCCCAGATCGAAGTGCTGGTAGGTTGTTGGAGTAGCTCAGGGGGACCGTGAAAGTGGAGTCCCAGCGCCGGGGCGGCCCCCCGCACGGCCCTACTCTGCCGCCAGCCCTGCACCCCAGAAATGAACCGCTGTGGATGGGAGGAGGCGGCGTGACAATGGGCAGTGGGGGGACGGGAGGGACACCAAGAGAACCCTGCCCATCTGGGAGGCAAACGGAGCTGTACCCACATGTGGAAATATTTCCGGGACTACAGGACCCCGAGATTGCTGATGAAGCAGATTTTAGGATGCTGACTGGAGAACGAGTACCTCGGGGATGGCCCCTCGGCACCTCTGTAAGTATCTTCAGACTTAAACGTTTTGTGCTCTTAATATTGTTAATATCTTAAGATCCTCTCCCATGTTTTTTGATATGTTAGAATTTTGTTTACCAGAACTCTTAAATCCTGTAAGTTATTGTTCCAAAGGTGTCAAAATTCATTTGGAAGCAAGCTTGTTAGTGAACCTGAAGACCTGGAAGTGATTTTGGTGGGAAATTCTTCAGGCTGTAGGTGACCCTCCGTGACAAACCCCTCCACTCAACCCCGGCACAGTTGAGTCTCTTACAGCTTGTGGAGACAATTAAAGGTGATTTTCTGGGTTGTTGATGGGTGTTGATTGGCAGATGAATGTGAGAGATGCAGTCCCTGGTGGTTACCTGAAGTCGGGTCAGGGTTATATCAGTGAGGTGTGCTCCCCACGCCTGTCCCTCTCGGGGTCCCCGTGTGTGACGGGCGCGACGCTGCTCCTGCGCAGCCGGGACAGTCTGCGCCAGGTGGGCTTCCCGTGCACCGACCTCCAGCGCTCAGACACTCCAGTATGCCTCGGGTTTTGACAGATCTCCCAATATTGTGTGAATGACAGTCTGAACAGCCTTTGTAACCGCAATGAGTAACAATAATGGTCACAAATGCAGATTAATTTTGCACGTCATTTACTTAGGTTTTGGCTTTATGCCAAATGCAAAGGGCTCTCCTTCCTAGACGATGGCTGTGGACAGGAGGGACTCTAACGGGACAGTCCTTTGCGACCACTGAAGAGAGCGTGAGGAGCATGCTGTTTGGTAACATAGTCTTGATTTCTGTGCAAATTTTGGCTGGAGCTCTGCTTGGGTGTGCAAGTGTGTCGGTGCAATTCAAGCCGTATTGGAGGTCCACAGCTCCCACGCGGCGGTGTTTGCTGGATCCGGCTATGCGGCTCGCCGTGGAGGGCACTCGCCCATGGGAGTGCGGTGTGACCGAGTCTTTTCTGTTTCCCAGAGAGAGGGGCCGTGGTGTGCTGGCATGGGTGGCTCCTGCGCACCCGCTCCCAGCGCGGCAGCACAAACACGCACCGTGCCGCCTGCGACCCGGCGCCCCGTTGCTCGTGCTGCATCATCCATCAGTTGCTGGAGAAAAGTGTGTTTCCCGCCGGAGGGCGCAGCCCCAGGCGCTTTCGGATGAAGGCAGCGATCAGGCGCTGGGGCCGCTGCTGGTACTCATGCAGCACCTCGTGGGGCGCCCGGATCTGGTCCCCCTCCAGGCGGTCCAGGAGCGCCACGCAGACGACGGCGGCTGCAGGACGGCCAAAGCGCTGCGTTACCTCACGTGTGACAGCAGGCACCCGCCGCCTTAACGCTGCCCCGTGGGGAAGGAGGGGAGGCCCTGCCCTCCCTGGGGCTCCTGGGGGACGGCTCCCCGACACCCCGAGGGACCGAAGCGGCAGGACCGCGGGGAGCCACTGGCCACAGCACTGCTCCGCAGGCACCCGCCGCTTGCCACATTCCTTTTCCAGTGAAACCAGGAAAGGCAGCTACAGCGGGACAGGCAGGACTTGTGATAAGGCTGGGAGAGGGATGAGGAGGGATTAAGTTTTGTGTTGTCCAACACGTGCTCAGGCCTTTTAAAACAAACTTGGTTTTTATTGAGCCACAAAATTTGTTTTGGTGTGCTTTTCTAGTGAAATTGTTAGGAATGCCTTTGTGGCCTTCAGGTTGTCTGAATCTCCCACCAAACCGAACCCTCGGGTCGGGTGAAGCTGGGGAGCACGGGGCTGCGGGAAAGACGCAGAAGCGGCCGCGGGAGGACTCACCTTTCAGGCCACACAGCCTGCACAGGGCAGCGAACGCCGTAGACTCCATTTCAATGTTCCTCACACCGGCATCATAAGCTCTTTTTAAGTACTGCAACTTTTTTTCACTGGAAAAAGAGCAGAGTGCTCCGTCTAGTCTCCCCTGGCCTTGGAAGGAAGCAGAGAAGTGTCACTGCTGGCACTGCCAGGGTGTACAGGCGCGGTGTCGTTTCAAATGGAAAGTCCAGCAGTGCCTACGTTTGTCTGAAGCTGACTAAGTTTTCCTTTGAATAGTTACTTAATTGGTATTAACCTCAGCGTTTAAAGCCAGTGCGCTCTGTCCCTGTACAGAGGAGAAAATTAGGCAGGTTTTAACATTTGTAAAAAGTCTGGGTGAGCCCACAGGTGTTTGGTACAGGGGGTACGTTGCACTTTGCAGGGGCAAGTCAGCACAGCTCCTCTGAGGTCCGTGCCATACGTGAAGGTCTGCCAGGTTAAATCCAAAAATGCCAACTTACTGTGGAGCAGGGGCATGGCAAGCTGTGGAGAACGGGAAAACTGGGGAGAGGAAACCCCCCTTAATTCAGGTTTATTTTTTCTTAAGGGGCTGCCATGGACGGCAGGCAGCCGGGGCTGCTCACCAGCGGCGTTCCCAGCTCGAGTGGCACTGCTGCCGGCTGGGGAGCTGGGTCCCGGGGCACTGCCACTGGCACTGGTGCTCCCTCCCGCTCCCACCACAGCCCTGAGCATCACCACAGGCAGGATCCAACGCCGTGCTTGGCGCATCCAGGCGCGGGCACTCATCCCAACCTTCTCCTCTAACTCCACGGGTGGCTTTGGCTGTCCTGCAGCCACACCGGGGCCCACAGAGCGGACCTGTGCCCAGGGCAGCTACTCCTCTCGCACAGTTCTTTGTGCCAGCAAAAGGTGTACTTGCGGCTGAGCTAACCTGGGCAGAGGGCTTCACTGTGTTGCTGTTCCTACTGCTAATCCTCTCAAATGGCTTTTTGTTTAAATAAAACATGGCCTTGAGCAACACACAGATGGTCACATTTGCGAGCAGATCCAAAGGTTTATAAATAGGCATCAGATTATTAATTCTTCATTTATTACATTTCATTTACTCTGTAATCAGCATTTAATTTTGCAAAGGAAAGGGGTCCAGAGTAACCCAAGTTTGTTTGCATAAATGTCACGTGCTTCCTGACATTTCTCTAGTGTTTGGTAGTTCTGCAGTTACAATCTTGTTGTAGGACACAATTCAGCGTCACCCATCTGCTGGGCTCGCTACAGGATTGTGGATGAGGGGCTGTTTTCTTTGCTGGGATGCAACTACCGGCCTCCTGCTTTTGGGGGTTTTGTGACCGTGCGTGGCTGCCATGTAACGGCTGGACTGGGGCGCAGCAGAGGTCCCCTGGGCACCTGCATTTTCCCAGGGAGCAACCGCTGCTGGGTGCATCTTCACTCTTGATCCACCACCAGCTACAGCAGCGCTGGCCTTGCAGGTGGCATTACAAAACTGAACTGTCAGATGCACAAGAGACCAATTAGCAGAGGAGGTCTCGCCCTGGCAAAGTGCTGAAATTGGTATTCTGAAGGTGTACCCTGCTCTGACCTCTGAACAAGCTCTGACGTATCAGGTGGGTCTGCTCCTGCAGCCCTTCTTAGGCTTTGGTAGCGTGGATAGTTTTGTCTACATAAGAACGTAAAGACTTGGCATTATGTTTGGGGGGAGGTAGGACAGTCAAAGATCGTTTTACCTTCATAGAAGTCATAGGTGCACATGGTATGGCCAACGAGGGTGGGAAAGTCAGGAATCTCCTTGCTGCAGGCAAGTAGTTCCTCCGCAAGGTCCTTGTCCAGCTCAGTGCTCCGCACCACCACATCATCCAGCACCACCTGCTCGAACCGTGGCTTGAAGGAGGAGTCCACTGCCGTGTCTGTGATCACAACAGACCCAGCCTCGATCCCTGTGAAAACGAAGGCTGAGGCTAAGCCAGAGCTCATAACACTTGTGACCTGCTGCAAAACTTCAGCAAGACAGGAAAATCTCTACAGATGTACGTGTGTGGTTCGGCGGTTCTTTTTACTGAGTAAAACAGATGTGAGAGAATAATTGAAATTCATGCAGTAGCGCAGATGTACAAGTAAAACTCACAGAATCAGCACATGATGACTGATTGTGGGAATGTTCTGAGTGACAGCATTTTAATTGCTTCTGGCTTGCAGAGATCGTGCCCCACCACCAGCTTGTGCAGGCGCCAGCAGCACCACTGCCCCAGCCGGGGTCGCACCACCACAGAGGACTGCGGGCACTGGGACAGCTGGGAGGATCTCAAAGCACGAGAGTGATTTCCAGTCAAGTGTCTCCTGTTTGGAAAGTGATACCCGATTGTTGTGAATTCGAGGCCTCTGTTCATTGTGAAAATGTGCACTCTGCTAAGCCAATCGCCAGAAGTTAGTTGGGTTTTAACCCAACCCAAAATATCACATTGTTGATATTTGGGGACCTGACAAAATGCTAAAGCTCATAATTACATCACCTGTTGCTGAGAATTTTTTTATTACTAGCTTTTTTGCTCAGAAAGACCATGGACAGCTTACCTAAGCCTCCAGAAGTACCGATGCGTATAATAGTAACGTCTCGGCATTTTGCGTGGTGCAGCAGTTTGATTAGTTCATGCAGCATGATGGAAATGGAAGGGATTCCCATCCCGTGCTGTTGGGAGGAGAGAAAAGAAAAATGTCATTCCCTGTGATGCTGCAGCAGGTGACAAGTACGTGACTGCAATGAGCTCAGGGTTACGCTGTGGCCTCTTTCCACTGAGATGGCCGACGGTGATTTTTTGAGGGGGGAGAGACATCTCAGGGTCTTTGTAGCTTGTCCAGGCAAAGTGTCTAACCCTCTTCTCCTCCCCTTGATGCTTTTAAGGCTTTTCAGTAGAGCTGGAGTTCATCCCTGGGGACCAGTACATTGGGCGCACAGATGGTGTGTTTCCTCTAAGAAAGGTCTCTCCACAAACGCATCCCGACACCTGAATGCTCCAAGAACTTCCCCGTGTGTTGCCCATCCTTAGGCCACATGCTGACTTCCATTCTTTGTCATGTCCCGCTCGTACTCTTGGAGTGGTGAATGTCAGAGAGGACAACACGAGCCTCTGCTTCTCCGGGCACCTGCCAGCCCGTCCTTGCCCCACACCGGAGCACCTCTGGCTGCACTGGTGGGCACGAAGGATGACAGATGGGTTTGTGCCCCTCGGTGAGGACTGGTTTTGGGGTGAGGCATTTGCTGCATGAAGGCTTGCGCCTTGCAGGCCGCCTGTCCTGCTTCCTGGCTCGTATCGCCCGCCCCAGTGTCACTCCCTCCCCAGCCCGGCTGCCTGCGGGCTCTCCCCTCCGCTGGCACCGGCCCGTTCCCCATCCTCTGCCGTGGCACGTGGTGCCCTCCTGCCCCGTCTCCGCTGCCGCTCCTCTGGGCCGACAGATGTTCTGCAAATCTCGAGCTGTAGAGGCTGCCTCTGCCTTCTGCCCGGCACTCCCTCACGCGATCATCTCTGTTTTCTGCTCCATCGCTCGACTGTCGTCCTTTTCTCGGCTTTACTTTTAGAAACAAAAGGCGTTTGGTGGTTTGGGGTTCTTTTTTTCCCCATGAAAAATGCCTCACACTTTTTTTTGTTTCTGCTATCATGTTCAAAACCCTGAAGGAAGCGTATGTAAAGAAGCACAGTTAATTTAACATATGCAGTCAGTTTTCCTGTTGCTTTGTCTCTTTTCATTTGGCTGTGAGACCGATGGTCTATTAGGCTTGTATCATGTTTTAAATATGAAAACATTTTGCGTGTTGTTGTCCTGGAACATCGACCTCACTTATTTGCCAATGCCTAAAAAATTTATTCTCATTGTAAATATTCAAAGCAGGAAGCTGTGTGTTCCTGCCTCCGGTATGTTTGAGTTCATTTGTGTTTCTAAGCAACTTGCAGAAATGTGATGTTGGCAGCGGCTCTGCATCAAGCGTTTTGAGGCGGTGCGCTGCGTGCTCTGCCCTGCGTCCCCTCGCAGGGACAAGCCCAGGGGTCGATGGCTTCTGCGTTGGCGCAAGACTGGTGCACGGCCCAGAGCTCAGCGTCGGCTTTTCTTCCGGCTGTGTCACAACTGCTGCCAGAACGGGGAGCAGCAAAACTTGCGGGTTTTTTCCCCCTGGATCCTGTCAGATCTATTCCCTCAGGCTTTCCCGCCGGTCAGGTTTGGTTTGGTTTTGTCAGAGCTCTGTGGTGTGAGTGACGCTGTAAATCAGACTTAAGACTGATCTTGTGCCTGAAGAACTGACGGCAGGACCGAGCCTTGGGGTGCGAGCGCTCGCCAGCACAGCCTGTATTTGCTTTTCCCTTTGTGCAGTGCCAAACATACTGTTGCTCTTACAGAATAATTAATAATAAAGCAAGGTTTTCACTTTAGAGCTCACTGTAATACTTCCAGCAATATTTCATAGTTCGTGTGTGGTGGGAAGTGGTCTTTGCCTCTCAAATGGCCACACTGCTGAGCTGAGCAAAACACGCGCGTGTTCATTTTTGGTACCATGCTTTCTAAACTCAACATGTCGGGTGCTGAGAAAGATCATCCAGACAGAAGAGGCTTTACCTTGGCTGAAAGGTTGCACTGGTGGTAACGGCTGAAAACTGAAGAGGACCAAAATCTGTGGGTGGGTATTGCGGGAGGCGGAGGCCGCACCGGCCACCCTCCCTGCCGCCGGGGAGACGGGCCCCCGCGCCAGCCCGCGGTGGGACCGCGCCGGCAGCAGCAGACCCCGGGGCAGGGGCTGCGGTGAGTGCTGGGGATGGAAAACGCGTGCGGTGCGGTGCGGTGCGGTGCAGCGTGGCACGGTACTTACACTGATGGAGAGCACCGGCCCAGCCCGGTACATGGCGTACCGGTCCGTCCCCGCGCAGATGTCTGCCAGGTCCTCCCCGTCGCCTGCCAGTCCCAGCTCCTTGTGCATGAACTGGGCAAATGCCCTCATCCTGTTTGGGCTGCCGCCAACGCAGACAAACTGCATGCAAAATATGGACATGTTGGTACTTTTTAGCTGAAATAGGTACCAAGATTCAGTCTTGATGTGGCAGTGGTGGGCCGCACCGGGCACATCTCCCTGGAGAGCACAGCGGGACGCCGCTTCCTCGCAGGCAGTCAAGGGACATCAGAACAACTGAGGGTCTCAAAACCGGGAGTTAACATTAAAACCAAGCTGTTACTCCGTTTAGAGTTGTGACTACAGTCGGTCCAGACAGCTGTACAGCTGCACATACTTGGGTAGCAGTCCCAGGCCAAGAAAATCTAAAATAATTTCACTGTAATGCATTCAGCAAATTCAAGCTGTTAGTATTCCTACTGACAGCAAAGCAAAACCAGATGTTGGAGTAGCTTGTCGCTTAATTTATTCTATCAACAGTGCCAACTGCAATTAGTGAGCACTGCTGATGACACAGAGGCCGTAAAGTCAGGGAAGAAAAAGGACAAATTTTACATATTAAGGGAAAAAATGCTCCCTGAATGTGTCGCTGAAAGTAGGAGGGGGACCAGCCTGCGGCTGCGAGGGCAGCGGTGCTGATCCGGCGGCCAGGGGAGCAGGAGCCCGCGCATGGCAGGGCTGCGCTGGGCTGCTGCGGCCCCGCGGCTCATCCCCAGAGCTGCTGGGGAAATGCTCCAATTTAAAATGGAGGAGGATGCGGTCGTGACAGGCTGGTTTTGACAGCAGTTCTCAGCCAAAAATAGGACATCCTCTTTCCCTGTCTCCAGTAGATGACGATCAGATGCTTTGGACAAATGCTACCTCCGTCTGTCCTCCAACATGGGGGCCAATGTAAAATCAGGTTTTGTGGACCTACAGGTTTTTAAAAGGATAATTTTCTATTGGGATTTCTGCCCGAAACAAGCGAGGACAGATGACCTCCCTGCCTGGGCTGCCCCGGGTCGCTGAGTCCCTTTGCCGAGCAGCCGGACCCCGTTCCCGGTGGGAGCATCCGCAGCAGCGGGGCCCAGCGTGGGACGGCAGAGCTGCGGGGAGCAGGGGCGGGAGAGCCCTGCGGGGCTGGGGGCTGCCACCTCGCTGTCGCGCCTGCTGGTTACCTTTATGTCCCCAAACATTGCCGGCAGGTTGTGCGTCTTCGTTCCCAAGTCCAGGTGATACAGAACATCCTCCTCCATCGAGTCCAAGTGCGGGTTTTTAATGTGGACAAACCCACTGCTGCGGGGAGACAGGCGGGTGAAGGTGGGTCGGGGCACCGGGCAGTGCCCGCAGGAACGGGGACAGGGCAGGACGGGTGCGGGGTGGCCTGGGGGCCCCGCGGGGGCACGCACGGCGCTGGTGTCAGGGGAGGGACGGGGACGAGCCAGCTCTGCATGGTGCCCGGGATGTCTGCCTTTCTGTCAGAGCCCTGCTGTCTCACGAGCTGTCCTCCTCCTTACGCCCATCGCTACTGGTAACCTCTTCGACACCTCTTTTATTATGTCTATTGGGCAAAAAATGTTTCTGAATATTTATCAATGGCAACCTTAGCTCTTTCATATAATTATGCCAGAAATATTTAGTGGGTAATGTACTGTGCTGTTTTGTATGTGACACCTTATTAAGCTCTTAGCAAATCAGGATTTTATATTTATATTGTCCCAAGTAAGTGCCTAGCAGTGCAAGTACAAATTAAATGCAGATTCTGCAGACAGCAGGAGGCCGGTTTGCCTTCCTTTCCTCGTGCTTTAATAGATGGAAAGCAACTGAGTAACAATACAGGTCAATTTTATAAATAAGGCTTAAACAAAACCCAGAGAACATTTTTCTTGTCTTATTAAAACAAATTCAAGCCCTCCCCTGTTACTCACCCGGAATAACCTGTTGTTTCAGTCATATTGGCTCTACCGGAGTCAGCTGAAAGCGATACCCTGCAGAAAAGGTAAGGAAAACACCCCGCTATTTCCTCAGCTGTTGGGGTTTGGAGCTCCGAAGAGGTTTTAAGGGGCTCTGCGGGGGGTTAAATACCCTCTCTCGCTTTGTGCGGCTCCCAAGATCAACAGTGGCCGCTCCCCCTCCGCCCGCTCCCCTTCGCCCCGTCGGGTGCCCGAGGTTCCTCCCGGGGCCGCGCCGCGGTTCGTCCCAGATTGGCTGTTTTTGCAGGTGTGTCACCGTCCACCCCGACGTGCCGGGGCCAGTGACCCGCTTGCCCTCCGGCCGGCAGGGCGGCCTGCGGCGCGTGGCAGGCACACGTGCGGGTCACAGGGCTGCCAGGGCTTTGTCGGAGTTTGCCGCCGCGGTGCTCCTCGCCGGGGATGCGCTTCCCCTGGGCCACAGGGACCGAAACGGCGCTCCCGCCCCAGCCGCCGGCTTCAGGCCGTGCCTTTCTCTGGCCCCGTTCAGTGCAAGTTTGACACCATCCTGCGTTGTTCTCTGGTGCGCAAAGAAAGAGTTAATGCTGTAGCAAACCGCGTCGGGCTCTGCGGAGGGGTGGCTGTGCCGCAGCCCCCAGCTCTGCACCAGGGCCGGTGCCTGCAGCAGCCCGGGCTGTGCCGTGGGTGCCGTGTGGGTGCAGATCAGCCCGCGCAGGCAGAGCAGGTGCCTGGTGCCCGGTGCTCGCCGGCCCCGGTGTCCTCTGTCTGCACGGCGCTGGCCTGCCATGGCGCTGGGAGGGACATAGGGCTCGGCGCGGGGTCGGAGTACCCCAGCCCTGGCCAGCCGACCTGAGCGCAGGGTTGCCAGAGGCCGGGACGCCTTTCACGCTTAGAACCGTCGTGGGCACTCCCGGGCGGTCCAGAAAATTGAGACAAAAACCGCTCGACAGGTAAGTGCCCAGAGATGGATGTGCCCACTGCCACTCATCCCCATCTTCACCTTTGTGGCTCTTAACACACAGAAGTGACTCGCAGTAGATTTGTTTCGGTCATTGCCCAGGCTGCGCAGAAGACAGCACGGCCGATCACCACCGCGGTGCCGGGGTATGGTGGCGGACAGAGGCAGGCTGCTGTCCTTCAGAAACGGATCCCACAGTGGCCCGGAGGAGCTGATTTTATTCTCAGCAATGTCCAGATGATGATTTCTGTTCTCGCTGCCCGCACCCGGCTCTGTCTCAGCCCGGCGGCCCTGCCGGGCCGTGTGGGGTCGGGGTGCCAGCGGCCGGGCTGCCCCGCTCCCAGGGCTGCTGCCTTCCCCCCGGCCTGTCCCCAGCACAGCCCTTCCCTCTGCTCCCTCAGCCGCCTTCGCTGCCGTCATGCCCCACGTGGCGCCACTGCTCCTAAGAGCAGCGGGGACTTTGCACCACAGCCCATCCCACCAAAGCGCCCCATGTCAGCCGTGGGTGCCACAGCAGTGCCCGTCCTCACGCGCAGTGGGCCCTGGCACAGTTCTGTGGGGCGCACATGGCTGCCTGCTGTCCCCAGGGCCACAGAGCACGCGGTGGGACGTTGGTCACGCCTCGGGGTGCTGGAGGGGCCCGGGGCAGCAGTGCCGGGGCGGCCCCCACAGCCCCACGTGCAGCTCAGACCGCGGGGCAGCACGGGGGCAGCTCTGTGCCGGCCAGGCCAGGTCCCCTCTGCCGGACGCCAAGGAAGGCCATGGGTGCTCGGCCTCTGCCTCGGCGCTTCTTGGGTTCATCTCGCCAGCAATGAGCCGCCATTTGAGACAGACGTGCACAAGCGTCCTGTGCTTTGGGAGCGGGAGGAGACTGGAGATACTGGTCCTGCTGCCCATCCTGACATGCTGTGAGATGTTGCCCAGGAAGATATTCTAGGCAGTGGCTGGAGGGGCAGAATCTGGCATTCGCCATTGGCTTCTAGGAATGGTAGATGAAAGCTCTGGTTAATTAGGTAAGTGCTGGGTAATTAATTACCATGGTGAACTGAACCAATAAGCACGTCTGATTTCAGCACGGATTTTGCCAGCCAATGCTTTTGATCTGCTGCGGTCTCGGATCACTTTGCTGTGATTTATGTGACTGCCGTCGCAGGTCCCCCGGCGGTTACGGCAAATGCTCGTCCTAGCAGCAAACTGCAGAGAGGAGTTGGCAGAAGCAGCCGGCGTGTCCTCGTTACAGCCTCTGGGCAACCATAATTGCCTGCAGAAGTTTTTATTATTTTCTTTTTTTAGCTTTGGCAACTTTAGCAATTGGAGCCGTGTGAACACGGCAGGGCCTGGGCGGCTGTGGGTTTTGCAGACTGAACTGCTCAGATCCGGGGTGAGGGGCTGGGTGTCCTTGGGTGCTGGTGGGCTCCTGCGCCCAGGATCTGTGGCCCGACCACCCCTCTGTGCCCGGCCAGGGATGGCCGAACAGCCTGGGTTGCCTCCCACAGCGGAGCTGATACCCCTCATGCCCCTGGTGCCGTAGCGGCCCCCCCGCCGTCCTGCCTTGCCCTGGTCACTGGCGGCGCCTGCATCTCCGGGGCCTGGGCTGAGCGCTGGGCCCAGACACGGGGCAACGGCACTCCAGAGTCAGCCCAAAATCAGCACGAAATGCCGCACTGGCGGGGTGCTCGGCTATGGCAGGCAGGTCTTCCGCGCCCTGGGCTGCGGGGTGCCGTGCGAGGGGGTGGTGGGGCTGCCGGGCTCACCACCCTGCCTCTGCCCACCTCCCCCCCAGCTGCCGCGGCATCCCCCCAGCTGTAGGACTGCTATTTAACGATGCTTTGGCTTCTGCCGGCGTGATCTGCAAGGCCCCCTCCATCCAGATTCCTTCACCCTTTGTGCATAGTGGTTTTCTTCCATGCCCTTTAGCTGGTTAATAAGCGCTAAAAATAAATGAAAGAAACTGGAAGCATGATTGCCACCCATTCAAAGGTGCAGCCCTAGTTAAAAACTTTTTGTGTGTCCCGCCTGCAGCACTGCATCCAGGCAGTAACGAGGTCCAGTCTCGCTAACGGGGTGGGGAAGGCAATTGCTGTAACTGAGGCAGCCTTTTGCTGCACAAATATGTGTCCAAACCCTTAAAATTGCAAAACACTATATAAAACCAAGTAAGCGTTACAAACCAGTGGTACAGAAAAGTGTAAATTGGATATCTTGCTCAAGACAGGGTCAGGATGGATCTGAGGAGGGATGGGAGCAGAGCCCTTATGGATATTTCAGACTTGCTGGAGCCGTACCAAAGTCAGGCTGGAACGATTTCTGTGCTCTGATGAAGTTCTCCCCTCCCTGGATGCTGTTAACGTATGCCTGCCAAGGATGACTTATTACTGACGCTCCACAGCACTCCTGAAGAATAAGAATCTGGAGTCTCTTTTCCCTTTTAGAATACACCAGATTGCACCATGAGGTACAGAGAAAAAACTTTCCTTAGGGGTACACGCACGCCTTCCCCCTGCAGCCTTGAACTGCCTAAGTCACTTGGAGCAATTGCTGTATTTTTAAGCATAAAACTCAACGTTTCAGGCACCTGGCAGTTAATGCAGTGATTGTCATGCAGATCTTTTTGTTTTGTCCAATTAGCGTTACTTGTAGAGAATTCAACAGGGAGGTTTGCTGCTCGCAAATGGCAGCTGTGAGCACTGTGGGGAGGTGAGATCACGGCTGAGGCTTCCCGGGGGTTCGTCGGCTTCCCTGGGCATGAGCTGGTTTGGTGGAGGGAAACGGGGTTCCTCTGCCCGGTGCCCGCCTTCAGCATCCCTCGGTCCCGACGGAAGCGCCTTCCCCGCCGGGGGCTCCGGCCCCACGGGAGGCGCAGAGCTGGGAGGGAGCCCCTCTCCTGCCCCCGCCTGCGAGCGGCGAGCCGGGCGCTCCTCCTCCCCACCGCCCGCACGAGCGCGGAGGGGCTGAAGCCGGGGCAGGGACCCAGCCATCGTTACGAGGCTCATTTGGCACGCAGGGCCCGTATTATTGTCGATGGTGCACGGAGAAGGAACAGCTTGTGCATTGAGCCCAGATGAGTCCGTGGGATGAGTGGGCACAAAAATCACCTGCTTGGGAAGGGAGCGCAGCGGATAGGGGAGGAACGGCACAAGTCCCTCGCCCCGCTCCATCGTTTTCCAATGGCTCAAATGCTGACCTACAGTCCACAGCCTCGAGGGGGTTGGGAGGAGGAGGGACCTTGGTCTCCCTCCGGCACGGTGGCGTCTCGGCTGCTGTGGTACGCCGGCTCTGCAGCGGGCTGAGCCCACCCACGGGCGCTCTGTGACCAGCAAGGCACGGACAGGCAGGGGCTTCACGGGGCGGCGAGTAGTCAGCGACGCTGGAGGGAAAGGCAGGAGCTGTCCGAATGGTGGATGGACAGACGGACAGACAGATGTCACAGGAGTGACCCTGCTGGCTCAGAGACATATGCACTCCGCAGGCAGAGGCTGCCGCCGTGGTCTGTTACACGCAGTGCTTCTCTCTCTCCACCTTCTTCATGTTTCATGGCAGAGTATTTGGACACGCCTGGCAAGGTCTGCACCTGCGCAATTATAAACTGTCTCTTGATTAAGTAATTTCCCGGAGCACGTGGAAAGCTTCTTAAGTTAAATATTTACTTATGAACTAAAAATACTATTTGTATGCACCCAGCTGCCATTCGTGACATCCTTGCCTGCCGGTCAGTGAAACCCCGTCCCCGACCCACCACAGCCCCCCATGTGCTCAGCCCCGGGCACGGAGCCCCCCGCGCCGTGTGTGTGGCTAAGGGGCAAGATTTTGGAGGGTGGTCCTGCTGAGCGAGCAGAGACAGAGATCTTCTGGAGCCATAGCTCTGCCTGGAAAGGTAGGCTGAGAAATCGTGAGTAAGCAATGTTCCTGGTGGTGTTTGTTCAAGGTGAAAGGAACAAGCATGTTCTTTTTAAGCAAACATGATTGCACCAAGGGAAACGGTTGACTTGTGCTTTTGGCTTTCCAGAACTGCCATTGAAGGGAAGGACAGTGGCTGCGCAGGTTTTGGCACCTGCCCCCGCGCAGGTCAGCTTGCTGCCTGGCCCGTGCAAAAAGTGTCTCACATTTGGTTTCCCCCTTTGTGATTATTTTCCCTGTGGTGGTTCCCCTTTAGGATGGCTTTAAATAATATCCCAAACTGAAGTGTTCCTGTTCTTCTCTCACCAACTGTAGGGCACCTTGTGCATTGCAGGCATGGTTTGCCCTCCTGCTTCCGTGGCGGACTGCTTGCCAGGCTGCAGGAATGGAATGGAATGGAATGGAATGGAATGGAATGGAATGGAATAGAATAGAATAGAATAGAATAGAATAGAATAGAATAGAATAGAATAGAATTTCAGTTGAAAGGGACCTACAATGATCATCCAGTCCACCTGCCCGACTGTTTTCTTTTGCGAGGCAGAGCCCGGAAGCGAGGATGGTGAGAAGCTGAGATTGTTGCCCTGAGCGAATGTTTGTTTGTGACTGATTCAGAGCTAAATTCAGACTTTCTGAGTGCCAGGCAGTAGAGCTGTAAGCATATGTGCTAAAGGATGACAAATAAAGCACGATGGAGTATACGGCAGAATAACATATGGTAATCTAGACAGGCTCTCAGCAAGAGAAGAGCTCGGGAGAGCCAGCTCTCCTGCACCCATCCAACACCTCTAGTCATGTTAAATGCTGTTTTAAAATAGACAGCCGCATGTCAGCCTTTGCACGGCAGAAAGATGTTGCGTCCTGCCCGAGCTGCAGTAACGTTTGCTCCCAACAAGCCTGAGCAGTTTCTTCCCAAGTCAGCTCATTTCTGACTTCTCCCCTGCGGTACCTCTGTTGCAAGGGGGTGCTCCCCGAAGCGGCTGATAACCGAGAAGTCCCAATGGTTTGGAGGGCAGCCCTGCTCTGCCAGCGAGGGCGGGCGGCCCCGGCGGCAGCGGGTCCCAGGGCTGGGCGGGAGGGGACAGATTGCGCTCGTGGCAGGAGCAGGCTCTCCCAGCGCCGCCGCAGCCGCGTGCGCCAGCCCATGCGCGCACGAGTGCATCAGTGTCGGCTTTTAAATTAGCAGTTCTGGTTCATTAGCAGAGAGTTTATGAAAATTCACAACTAAGAGATGTCTGGTGTATTCCTCTAGCAACCATTTCTGGCAGTGCGCATGAAAGCGCAGGAAAAGCACCAGGGAGAGCTGTTACCTGACAGGAACAAGGCTTCGTGCCAACAGCAGAGCTCTCCCTCTCCCTCTCCCTCTCCCTCTCCCTCTCCCTCTCCCTCTCCCTCTCCCTCTCCCTCTCCCTCTCCCTCTCCCTCTCCCTCTCCCTCTCCCTCTCCCTCTCCCTCTCCCCGGCCCCTGCCCCTCCCCTCCCCTGGGTTGCACATCCAGAATAGCAGACAAGGTGGGCAAAATGTAGGGTTTTATCAACCGTTTGCTCTGGTTCTTCATTTTGCCTTGTTTATTATTGGTATAAATCTGTTCCTGGCTTTGGGAGAAGTCAGTAAAATGCTCTCTGAAGAAACCAGGCACCATAGATCCTCAGGGCACGTGAGTAACTACAGCTTGTCAGGACATGTTTTCCCCTGAGGTGAAACATTGTCATAAACCCATTTATTTCAGGCAGAAATCAGCTGCCTGGCATGTGTAGCTATTGGAGGAGCTGCTGATCCGCCGGTCCCTGTGTTGTGGCACAGTCCCCGTTTGCTGCGCCGGAGGGGCTGAGCACTGCTGCTTCATTGCAGGAATGTTTCTTATGAGTTGTAGATAAGGTTGAGTTGCTTTTCCCTCTGTCCCCACCCTGAAGGTCCCTCCCAGGGCTGGGCAGGGAGTCTGCCCACTCTGCAGACACCTTTCTGCCCAAACCCTGCCCGGGCAGACGGAGGAGCCGTGCCCTGGCACCGGGGCACCCTGCCCGCCGGGCTGACCGCGAGCGGCAGCCACACATGCTCGGGGAGCTGCTCGGGAAAAGCTGCACGGTTGGGTTTAAACCTGCCACTTTCTGGCCGGAGTTGGCGCTGGCTTTGCTGCGGGAGCGTGCCGCACTGCCCCAGCCCTGCCCAGCTCCACCGGCCCCAGTGGCGCTTCCCTCCAGCACCCGGCACAGTCTGCCTGCTGCTTCTTCACCGTCGGATTGCAGCTACTGCTGTATCGCCGCTGCCCGTCCCGGACAACCTCCTTCCCTGGCCAGGACGGAGGATCACTTCATCAGCAAACATTGCTTTTGGCGTATCGCTTCTCCAAACGCAGAGTCCCTTCCGTGCCTTCAGGCAGGATGGCGCTCCGGGGGAAGCTCGGCAGCGGGGCTGTTTGGAGGCAGGGACCCCGCGCCCAGCCTGGGTCACGTTCCACCTCGCCTTCCTTTCACCCGCTTTTTGTTCCCGCTCGCTGCAGCCACAAAACATGTTTTGAAGACTCGAGGGCAGCGCAGCAGGTCCCCGGGACGCTGTGGGAAAGCCGCAGTGAACCCACATTTGGGGACGGGTGCCGCGGTCCCAGCGGGCCCCTCCGCGCAGGGCTGCCCGTGGGGACTGGATGGAGGGAGCCGCACGGCACAGGGACCCCGGGCTGATGCCAGGCTGGGGCCTGGCGCGAGGCCACGCTGCTGCACCACGGCTGGCACCAGGGGGTCAGAGCCTCGAAGACTTCAGCGGACGCCAGAACAGCCGGTGGCAAGCAGAAGCCTTCCAGTCGGCTTTGCCGTCCCCACGCCATGTCACCAGCAGCGCTCTGGGCGGGGAGCTGCCGTCCCGTCCTGGCACTAGCGCGGTCCCCTTCTCTGAGGTTGTCTGGGGCTGCCACAGCCCTGTCCTGCACGTCCCCGCGGTGCCCAGCGGGGCACACTGGGCCAGGCGCCGTCCCCGCAGCCCGGCAGAGCCCCGACAGGACCGCAGGGACCAGCGGGGTCGGCAGTGCTGCGCTGCTCGCTGCCGGAACACACAACGTGGTGACGCACAGTGAGGTCAGTCCTGCTCTCTCTCGTGTCACGGTCGCACCATCGGCGCGGCTGCTCTCCCCCCGCCCCAAAATAACCCCCGGCTCCTGCCAGAGCTCTGCCATCACCCTGCGGGTCATTCATTGTCCTGACCCTGCCTCAGCCGGTAGCATGGGGAGTAAGCATACTTTATCCTGTGACGCGTTATTGTTCCAGAAAGGTAATTTTCTTAAGTGCTTTGCAAACACGATGGTGGTGTTGTGATGCTGTCGGTTGTTGCTGGAACTGTCACTGCTACCAGTGTCCATCCCATAGCTGGGCTCTCACGCTGGTGGGCGCAGGGTGCCCGGGTCCGGTCATCCCGTTGTCCCCACCTGCCTCGTCCCCCTCTGTGCAAAGGCGGCTTCTGCCCCGGCTGCCCCCAGTACCGCACTGGTGGCAGCGGCACACTGCGTGGCCTTTGCGAGGGGAGTGAGGGAAGACAGAGCCGTGGCGGATGGAGAGCCCCACTTACGGCCACGTGGGAACAGCCCTCGCTCTGGCCCCGTCCCCCCACTCCCTGCTGCCGCTCGGGGCAGACAGGGCATGCCGGGGGGAACGCGAGGGAGAAAGCGACCTTGGATCAGAGCGCTTTGCCGCCAGCCATCGCGAATCGGTTCAGCGGTGTGCCCAGGCAGGGACATGAAGGCGAGCGCAAAGCGGAGGCGGCAGCGGGTTCTCTGCACGGCGGAGCAGGGTCCCACACCTTCCTTTCTTCAGCCCTCGCAAGCGGCGAGCTTGCCGCAGGGTCAGGCGAGACCTCTTTTCCTTCCAAAAGCACAGATGCTTGTAAAATGATGGTTTGTACTCAGAAGCAGGGGCTGGAGAAACAGCCTCGGGACACGGTTTTGTTAATCGGTAAAGACATCGGCTCTGTTAGGTCCCTGTTTAGGAATTGCGTTGTATGACCTGACCCCAGCTGGGGCTGTTCTGGGGGCTGGCGTGCCCGCAGTGCCTGCCCGGCCCCGGGGCATGTAACCCCCCGGGCACGCAGGGCTGGCGCGGGCGGTGTGTCTGCACGGCCGGGAGCTGGGCACGAGCACTGGGGACGGCGGGTGTCAGTGCGCCCACCAGACACTATGGCCGTGGGCAACGCCGGCAGCAGAGAGCCAAGGATGGCAGAAGAGTCAGGGCTTGTGGAATGCTTCTGGGTGCAATACTGGTGGTAAACAGAGACATTTGAACTTTGATCAAGAAAACTGTCTGCTGCAGCATGTGCAGAAAAGAAAAGAATCTGAGGTATGTATTTGTTTTTAAAATGAACAGATTGCAAGAAATTAATACCTGACTTTGTTATGAATTTCTGGTCTTATCAGGAACAATCTGCAAGATCCTGAATAAGGGCTGGACTTAACCCAACCCTGAAAAAAGAAAGGATCTCCATGATATTCTCAGCCTAATTGTTTATATTTTTTGTGTTGCTCTGCACTGTGTTGCCTACCTACAGAGGGTATGTCTGCACAGGGTTGTGTTGTTTATGCAGTGACGGGGAGGGTGGTGCTGGGGACGGTGGCTCAGGAGCCCGTGGTGGAGGTGCTCCTGCGGCAGAGGGAGGACCGGCTGGAAGCATGTGCCCCAGGACGGGTGTGAGACGTGGGGAGCACTAAGGGCCTGGGGACCACCAGGTCTCTCCTGCCTAACCCATGTTTGCTTGGCACAATGCATGTGCCCATGGTCAGGCTCATCCCTTTCCTTTTCCATCCTCTGCTCTTCTGTGGAGGGGCTCATAGAATCACAGAAGGGTTTGGGTTGGAAGGGACCTTAAAGCCCATCCAGTGCCACCCCCTGCCCCGGGCAGGGCCACCTCCCCCCAGCCCAGGTTGCTCCCAGCCCCGTCCAACCCGGCCTTGAACACCCCCAGGGATGGGGCAGCCACAGCTCCTCGGGGCACCCTGCGCCAGGGGCTCACCGCCCACATGGGAGAGAATTTCTTCCCAATATCTCATCTCAATCTCCCCTCTTCCAGTGTAAAACCGTTCCCCCTTGTCCCATGGCTCCCCTCCCTGATCCAGAGTCCCTCCCCAGCTCTCCTGGAGCCCCTTTAGGCACTGGAAGGGGCTCTGAGGTCTCCCCGGAGCCTTCTCTTCTCCAGGCTGACCCCCCCACCTCTCCCAGCCTGGCTTCAAAGGACAGGGCTCCTCTGCTTTAAGAAGAGCCGGGGACCAGGTTGTTCCTGTGCACTGTGTACTGTGTTATCTGAGTTTCACCCATCTCTGTGGTCCCCCTCCAACCACCCCGCGAACACTCACTGGACACGAGTGGTCCAGCCACCGTCCCTGTCCCATGCAACAAGAAACTAATGCAAGATTTCGTCATTAGCCGTCTGCTCCCTGTGCCTCTTTGTATTAGCGGTAGCTGCTCCGGTCCTTCTCAAACCGTGGGGACGTCATTGCCAGCAAGCTCTCGGTGTGCTCCGTCCGCAGCCAGAGCAGCCTCTGCCCGGGGGCTGCCCACCTCCTGCGCAGCCACCAGCCCTCCCCAGGGACCCCGCGTCCCCCGGTCAGCTGCTGAGGGCATCCACAGAGGCGTATGCAAAATGCAGATGGACGGAACGCTGCCCTGTCTGCTGAGGCGGAGCAGGGGAGCAGCTGTCCCTCACCCGAGAGACCGGCTGCGGTGAGAGCGTACTTGGGCTCGGCGGTGTGCCCCGGCTCTCGGCACCAGCAACCGCACTCCTCTGCTTGCTCCCCTCCTGCCCGGCATCTTCCTGCTCTCCGGGCTCTGAATCCAGGTGGTGCCTGTTTTTTTTTTTTATTTTCTTTTGTTTAACAAGGGTATTTTTATCCCTTTGTCCTTCCCTCTCTGGGCTTGCGGGTGCAGGTTACAGCCGCCAGTGCCTGTGGGTGCAGGCAGGAGGGGTGAGGGCTGGGAGGAGATTTCGACTGCAATAAGGCAAACGACGCGGGGCCTGAGTGGAGTTCATAAAGCCACTGTGCCTGTCGAGCCCAATCACAGCTCAAAAAGAGGACGAGAAACAATTTTTCTTCAGGCGACGTGTGGGGGTTTGGCTGATGGTGCCCCAGCCCCATCCCCCGCACAGCCGCCTGCCCCTGCCCGCCCCACGCCGACGGGTGCCCGCGGCTGGCACGGGGCTGGCGCACGGGGGTGAGCCGGTCCCCAGCCCCGGGCAGCGCGGTTGGGCTCGCTGGTAGCTGCTGTATCGCTCTGCGTGCTAAATGTGTTAGGATCCGGGTTTTCTCTTTGCACGGCTGCTCGGGCAGTTCCTGCACCCCGTGGAGGATGAGGGGCTTCCAGGCAATGACAAACCTATGCTGACTCCATTGTTTTCAAGTGAGGTGTCCAGACCTCACCTTATCCAAGTTTATTGGGATGGAAACACATAAAGGGAGTAAATACTGCTTTCAGAGGAGGCGTCCTGGTCCCGCCAGCGCTGGCTCTGCATTTCAGTGCTTTGTGGGTGCACACGCAGGAGTATTGCAGAACCATCCCTGCCCTTCCTCCCTCGTCCCCTCACCCAGAACAACCAAGCAGGCTTGAAATGCTTATTTTTGTCTTTTTCAGACAGTTCCTTTCCTTTTCCCTGTATTTATCATCATGTCTCTCTTTTTACACATCTCCTTTCGCATCCTTCACCGTGTGTCCCCATGGCCTTTCCCTTCTCCTCGGGGGAGGCTGGAGAAGGAGGGTTTGTCCGGCACTCCTCCCCGACCTGCCGTCCCGCGCCACGGCCGTGGGAGCCCCCAGCCACTGCGCCTGCACCGGGCAGGCGGAGACCACGGAGCTGAAAACATGTGAGAGAAGCATGAGAGGGGTCAAAAATAATAACATGAAAATCAAACTGGTTTCTTGCAGCCTTCAGGACCCATCCTTGCCTTCCTCTGCGACTCAGGGGACCGAGGACCTTAATGCAAGTAAGTGATCTTGCAGCTTCATAGCTTTTTAAGGTTTTTAAGGTTTAAGACCACCAAACATTGCAAAGCTTCTGCTGAAACCCCAGAGTCCACGAAGGCAGGGATTTAGAAAGCCGCAGGCTAAGACTGGAGGCTGGAAGGGGGTAGAAATAAATGGACATGAGGCTGTAAGTGTCCCCACAGCGGCGTGAGCTGGGTTTGGAAAACGCACGGGAAAGGGGTGCTGGGGCGGTCCTGTGTGCCACCGCACACCCTGGGAGAAGGGCTGGCTGGAAACCGCGCTGTTGGCAGTGCTGCCAGAGGAGATGCTCGTCCCTGCGCCCATGCCGGAGCCCGGCTGCCGCGGTGGCGGGTCGCGGGGTGCCCAGCAGGCTCTGTGCAGGCAGGGTGGCGCGGTACCGGGGTGGCAAGGTGCCGGAGGACAGCCCTGCTCCTTCCTTACCCTGCGAACGAGGCTCAGAGAGGCTTTTTGTTAGTGTGACTCTCCTGCATAAACCCAAATTACCCACAGATGGATGTAAACGGGCCGGATGACCCCTCAGGCCCCTTCCTCATCCGACCCTGGTGTCGCTGGCGGCCGCAGGCTGGAGGCACTGCGCACACCTCGTTTGCACGCTGAGGAGGGGGATGCCCGGACTCATTTCTGGTGCTGTGGCAGAGGTGGGACTGCAGGGCAAGTGGCTTCAGTCATTCAAGAAGTGGGAAAACCCTCTGAAAGTACACGTTTGGCACATCCCATTTAATTTTTTAAGTGTTTGTGCCAAGTGCTTACTGGATGCAGATGAGAAGTGTACAATGAAGCATATAAATATCTGGGAAGATTCACAGTTTATCTTAAAACTGTTCCAGATTTGCTAAGTGTGGATTACAGCGCGGTCTCGTTACAGTCCCTGTTGCGTGATGTTCTTCTGATGGTCAGTTCAGGTAGGAGAAGGCTGATCGCTTCATCACCCTGAAAGTCATCCACAAAATTGACCTTCCAATTTTTTTTTTTGTTTTCTAGCCTAAGATATGAAAACCTCTGTGTTCCTTTGTTCTTGTACTAAACAGAGGGGACTAGAAGTGCTTCAAAACAGTCTATTTTTATACAATTGAGCATTTTAAACAGCTGAGGTACTTAGTCATTCAAACTAGAAATTCATTAGAAAACTGAATAAATGGCACATGAGGTCAGGGCAGAGAGAAGTGAGTTAATAGTTTGCCCTGAACAACTCAGAAAAAATAGAAGGTCATATATTTTCCTAATTGCAGAGCTCAGAGCTCTGTGACTCCGCCTCTTTCTCAGCCTGCATGTGTTGTGCCGGGATGGGGAAAACAGAGGCTTCAGAAGAAAACAAACAAAAAAAAAAGCCAGAAAAAGTCTTGTGAAGGAGTGAACATGTGGCCGGGTTTGGGGCATTGCTCTGCAGGCACAGAGGTGCCAGTGGTTAGACGCTGTTTAGATTCTTCTATTTATCGTTCGTGGTATTTGCATCGGCGCACAACCCGGCAGTCTGCAAGCGGCGGGCGGCTCTCCCGGCACGGCTGGCACCGGGGCACGGCAGCACGGTGGCACCGGCCGAGCTGGAAACCCACCGGGGCGCCGGCGCAGGCCCCGGCGCACCCGCGGCTCGCCCCACCGAGTTGCCAAATCACGAGAAACTCCACAGCTGAGAGGAAAGTCGCTATAGGCGTATATCTGTGCCAGCAGGCCTTCCAGTAACTGGTCACGGGTGTGTTATGCTCTCTTTGAGTGCCCGTCTGTTAAAAGCTGGCTGTGGGGCCCCGGAGCTCGTTTTCGCTGCCCCCCTGCGCCCGCTGCGGCCCAGGGTGACCCAGAGGGTGGCCAGGGGGGACTCTGGGCCACCCCGGAGCGACCCCGTCCGAATCAGGGCTATTCTGTGAGGTCAGACCTCACCTGCAGTCGTGGGCAAACGAAACTGTGTGTGTATTTGTATATTCAAAGATTTCAGCAATTCAGTTCAATGCCATCGGTCCGGCTGTTCTGCAAAATATGCGTAAGCCATCACCGAAACTCAGTACCCCCATGGGCTGCCACGTGCCAGAAAAAAAGACTGGTTTAGCTGCAGAAAGAGCACTCGTGCATTTCTTCATGCTGTATTCAAATCCATTTGCAGTGCAAGGATTCTGTTTCCCGCAACTCGGGAATGTGAAAATTCACTGCATGGCAGCAGCAGCATTTGGTAAGTATTGCTGTGATTTTTCTGATGATTTTGAAATGGACATTTAAGAGTAGCTACATTTCATGGGGCAAGAATTTAGATAAATTACTTCTCAGACCCAGATTACATGGGTTTACAGCTGAACCGATTCTGCTGAATTAAGTGCAATTCCCATGCAGTAAGTCGCTGCCAGTGTCCATGCTCTCTGAAACCAACCTTTCACAGCTTTGCGTGCTGAAATGGCGCGTCAGCAATAATGCCACCGCGAAAACTCGGGGGGGTGAGCAAGGGAGAGCACGGGGTGCCCACAGCGACGCTTGCCCTCTGCCCCCGCCTGAGCTTGGGCTCCCACCTGCAACCTCTGCGCGCACCGGCGCCGACCCCGGGTCCACAGGTAAGCGATGGAGCAACCAAACTGAACGGGGTCAGTGCACTGGGACAAAACCCACCCGTCTAACAGCCCAACAGAA
Source organism: Vanellus vanellus (assembly GCF_965231255.1). Lineage (NCBI taxonomy): Eukaryota > Metazoa > Chordata > Aves > Charadriiformes > Charadriidae > Vanellus > Vanellus vanellus. The sequence goes on from NC_138910.1 coordinate 651,400, forward strand.
ACAGGGTTTTTCCAGTCGCAGTACATCACAGCAGCGTGCAGCAGACGTCACCATCAGAGTTAATGGTTAACCTCTGAAACAATCGATACATCCCCAAAGCCAAGGAATTCGGCACTGACCACGGGAACGCCGGCGCTGGGGAAAGCGCAGTGGCACGGGTGAGCGTGTGCCGGCTGCAGCCAACAGCCCCCGCGTCTGGAAGGAAAAGGGGCTCGGTAGCACCCTGCCAGCGGGGGCTGGCAGCAATTTTTGCACAGACCATTTTCCCATTGTAAAAGGCCAATTCGTCACAAGCAAATCCATTTCAGTGAAGACAGTCCATTTTGATGAATTTCCACGTCAGTAAAATACCCAAACGAAAAATGATTCATTAATATCGTCCCAAGCTGACATTTTCAGAACGTGATGTCTAGATTGCCACGGAGGAACTTCATTACTTTGAAATATACATCCTTTTATATTAGAAAAGGCCCTTTCTAAAAAGTTGAAATTGGAGCACAGTGCTTCGAGACACTGAAACAACTGCCCCTGCCCCAACCCAGCTCTGATTTTAGGAGAAATACTGAAACTTTAACCTCCCCCCCATGCTGGGACAGACGTTAACTGGTGCTGCTGGCAATAACGGCATTTTGTTCCCCACAACATGAGCGATGAGTGGAAGAGCAGCTCTGCGCTGCAGCACACCCGCGGGGCTGTGCGTGCGCGGGGCTGGGTGCCGGCGGCGGTACCGTGCCGGCGCCGTGTGCTGTCCCCCACGCTGCCCGGGGCGGCTCTGCCGGTGGCCAGGGCCAAGCTGGTGCTGAGGTGGGCTCTGGGGACGCCCGCCAGCAGCCGCTCCCCACCTCCGGCAACGTACTTGTTGCATTTTGAGAGGAGTCTGAAGAATGGGAAGCATCTGTCCACGAACAGAGCCTCCTCGCAAGGCCGCATAATCCAGGATCGCTTCTTACAGAAAACATGACAGAGGCACTGTCTTTGGAAGTCCTTCCTAACGCTGCTGTTCTCTGAAGTCTGCTAACCTAGACAGATCCTGCAGAAAATTATCTCCCGGAGCTTACCAGCCATGGGAGCAGCTCGAGGGCAGCCCTGGGATGGGCCCGGGGACGAGCGTGGGCACACGGGGCTGTCGGACCATCCCGCCATCCCGCTGGCGGGGGCGGTGAACACCTCGCCCATCGCAGCCCGGGCACCTCAGCCGGGCCACAGCGGTGTTACCGCCGCGCCGCTTGAGGCAAGAGGCTGTATCTAGCTATACTGTATTCCTAATACGTAATGATATTTTGCATTTTCTTTGTGTGGAAAGGTCAGGATCAGAAGAAAAAGCCTGCAGTGGAAGGCAGATCTCTTCAGCATCCTGCATGTGAATGCAGAAGCATGTCATACGTCAGCAGCGCTACAACTGGTCTGCACTGTGTATGAAAAAACATTCTAAAATACCTTAATTGTGATTTACAATTATAGGTGCAAAACATTAAGCTTCATGAGATAAAGCGCAGGGCAGATCTGCTGGGAGCACGTAAACCTCTCTGCCCACGTGCAGCAGGAGGTGCGGTGCCCGCACGCCGGGGGCTATTTAGCTCCTCGCTGCTAAATACCAGCGTCGATCGCGGCAAAATTTACTTGTGCTCCTGATTGTTAGTGCCTAGGAAAGAAATGATGGCTAATGAGCGAGTTAAGGATGAAGTATGCATCCTATTTGCTAGGAGTTAATTTTCAGAGGATACTGTCAGGTGCCTTTTAGCTCCTGCGGAGCGAGGCTGGAAGGGAAGGAGGCAGGTGCCACCTTGTGTGGAAACGCTTCTTCCTGCAGCAGGTATGGAGAGAATCTCTCTCTTCTTTTTTATTTTTTGGTCATGCCTTTGGTAAACTCTTCACTTATCACCGAAATGCAGCCAGCTCTTTCTTAGCCCATGCCAGCTATTTAAAAATGCACAGTGGCACAGAACCACTTTCACAGGGACAAGGACACGGTTTGCATTTTTAAGTCCTTCGCCTCGTTTCTCCATTTTGCTCCATTTCCCGCTGCCTGTCCCTATTCCCCTGCTCCAGACGGGGTGAGCCCTGAGGCACCGGGCTGGAGGGGGGCACGGCAAAGAAAACCCCATCCCTGGGGAGATGCAAAGTGCCCGGTGCCAGACGCTGGGCACACTCTCTGTGGGACCGTGCCCACGGAGCCCACGCTACCCTCACGGGCACCCGAATCCCCCGCAGCATCCTGCGGGGTCCGTGCAGGATGCGCGTCAGCTGGCGTGGAAACCAACTGTTCCTTTCTGCTCAAAGCTTGCAGCGCCGCGTAGTCAATTAAAGCAAGCAGAAAACCCAAATGCCAGGAGGCGTGTGAGGTGGGGACACCTGCAGGGTCAACTGAAGCTGTCACAGTTTTCATCGGATGTTTCTGCCTCCAGCAAAAAAAAAAATCAGCCCCACTGTGGTCCCTAATCAAGGGGGTGCGAGAGCCAGTCGACACGCTGAGTTGAGGTGTTTGTTTTTATCTCGGTTCTACACTTAACAGCCAGCACCCCTCGCATTTCAAACCACCCAATATTTATAGCGATAAAATACAGCTGATTGGTTAACAGTGATTCATTCACCACTCCTAACTATGGACATGCATCTAAGCTCATGTTTAAAACATTCAGGGAGGTTACCCGATTAGCATCTCATTATTCACAAAGGGGTGTGTATTTTAGTGTTATAACTGACCAAGGTTACTATGGGATACACTCTTGTCTCGACTTTGGCCCAGAAGTTATATTTTTTGCTATCTTATGCCTAAGTCAGCACCTGCAAAAGAACAGGTAAGGCACTATTTGGTTTCATATCCTATTCAAGGTCAGGTACGTTCCTTGACGTCTCAACCGAAACTCTTGATAAACTTTAAACTTTGCTCTTTTGACATCCCCGTGATGGCTTTCAGTGCAGAGTAGCTGCAGGTGTCGGGGCAGGATCATTTTCTATGGAGACTGGCTCGCTCAGCTCTGCGGCGCCGAGCCCCAGTCTGCCCCGTGGCCGGTAACGCCCACGCCGCGCAGCGCCGTGGAAGCGGAGACCGCTGTTGGTATCGTGCGCTCCTGCCAGGCCGGCCGGCTGTCTGCAGCCCACGCGGGCGACGTGCGTGTTTTCACGTGTCGGGGGTCTCCGGGCACATGTGCACCGTCCGTGGGAGGTGCTGCGGGGTGTCGCATTGCTCGCGGCCAGCGGAGGCTGTGCAGGGGCACGCTGCTTGCTGCTGTCAAAGGCAGCGGCCTCTGAGGGAAGGCAGGAAAATAAACAGCAAGAGCAAATCAACGAACGTGCTGAAGAGTGTCGCCAGAACTAATGTGCTGTAGCCAATCTATTAACAACTACCTGAGGAACCATCATGTAAAACAGAGGAACTCGGAACATGCAGCCATTCGGTGCTTTCTGAGCCGGAGCGGGAGCGGGAGCAGGAGCAGGAGGAGGCGCGGGCTGTCCTCCCTGGCACTGTGCTGCTGAACATGAAGCAAACTGACCGAAACAGGACAAATCATAAGGGATAAAAGTGGACAGCGCTGGCGCCTCTGCCCTTCGCAGCACTGCCGGGAGGGAGGAGCGCTGTGGAGTGGCCGGAGGGAGGGAGGACGGGTCGTCCGGCTGGGCGACTCGGGGCTTTGGCAGAGCTGGGCCTGGAGCACCGTGCTCTGTCTCCTCTCCCTGCTGTTCATCTGCTTGGGTTATTAATTACTTGCCTCACCGCTGCTGTGAGGCGTACTTGAACGAGCTGGAGGGGCCTCTCTGTGCTGTGGTGCCTTTGCACTGTAACAGGCGCTGCTGCTCTGGAAGCCGTACGTACCTTGTTTGTGCTGCAGCCGCTGCCCGAACTCCTTCTGTAACACCAAATCTAGGTCCCGCTGTAATTATCTCTGTGCGAGCCAGCAGACCCGGCGGGCCGGGCAGGAGTGCTGGTGAAAAGGCAGTCCTCGCCTGAGCCGGCAGCGCATCTCCGTGTCTGCGCACAGACCCACTAATCAATATTTACATTCCTGCACTCACCTCCAGCTCTAGCAGTAATTAGTCTATCAAGGTCATAAAAATAGCAGCCTTTGAGACAGCACTAGCAGTTGACTCTGAGCTGCGTATCCCAAGCCTTTATGAAAATTAATTAAGAAATCGATGTCCTCAGCCCGAAGGCGTAGGTCTCGCCGGCCGCCCCGGCAGCACCGCTGGCCTGGCACCACGAGCGGGATCCACCGCTGCGGCGCTGGCCGAAGGAGACGCCGGCACAGCCCGTCACTGCGGTGCGCTGCTCGAGGGGGGAGCACAGCGCCCGGCAGCCTCAGCACCACTGAAACACGTTGAGGGTGGTGGGCGCTGGCCCGTCACTGGTGATGCACTGGGACACTTATCCCTCTAAAAGAAACTGCTGCTTTTTCCGCTTAATCAGGAGTTCAAGCCGGGTGCCTGGAAAAAAGGAATGGTGTAACTGAAGCCGTCAAGGACAGCGGCGTGCAGGACCCTCCAGGCTGCTCACACCCCAGGCCAAAGTGGACAGCTGGGGGGCACTGACCCCACCGCCGTGTTGGGGATGTGCGGCACAAGATGCTCCCGGGGCACTGCCACTGCTCACCAGGGATCGCGCCCCGAGGGCAGGATGCAAGTGGTTCAGCTGCCTGTGGCAGATTCGGAGCTGTGCTGCCTTGCCGTGAAGTTAATGCTATTTTTGCCCTCAGAAGATCCTTCCGTGGCTGTCATCCGCAGGAGCCCAGTGCTGAGCAGGGGATCCACGGGGCAGTGAAACGCACCGAGAGGTGCTGCAGCTCCAGCAAAAGAGAGCCTGAGTACAGGATGGACCTGCTCCTGCGCGGGAAGGTCTACTGCCAGGGAGACGCGGGGACAGTGGTGCGGGGACGCTGCTGCGCAGGGGCATTTCACATCCCCGGTAGTGAAACAAAGGCAATTTAATTAAGTATGGCAGGGTGGACAGCCTACCAACACATCCACAGAGGAGCTTGATTTCAGCACTCACAACTTCAGGACAATTTATATATGAGCTGTTAACTCCTCTAATTCCCAAATATCCAACTATACAGGGTTATAGTGTGGCAAGAGATTCAGGTGTGCCAGCAGTGTATTTTCTGTGTAGCTGTTCTTTGTTTTCATATACCTCTCACTTTGCTACACTCTGAAAGCTCTTCCTTTATTTGGCCAGCAGTTGCAACTCTGCCTTTTAGATGAGTCTCAGATTATCACCAAATCTATAAAGTTTCCTTACTGTTTTGCAAAAAGAAGCCTAAACCAAATAAATCACGTTAAGGGGAGTGGAGCCAAGCATCCTTTTTACAGTGAGGACCTGGCTAGATTTCTTACTTCACGCTGGCACTCCCATCTGCTGAAAGCAGCAGTTCTGGGGAGATGTTCTACAGCTGTGTATGACTGCTCCCATCCCTCCACCCAGTCACCCAAGCACTGGTTGGAGCTGAGCTGTGGCAGCGGCACTTTGCAGTGGACCACAGTATATTTCATCCATGTTTCAACATGCATGCGACACCTGCGCTCCCCAGAAAGGACCCTGCAGATTAGCACCTAGCTGGATCGCTTTGAGCTTGTCCAAGAGAGAAGAAGGTAAGTCAGGCTGCAGCCTCAATCCATGCCGGTCACGGAAGATTTGAGGAAATCTGGGACCTTCCAAAGAGCTTTATTTAAAATATAATGGTATCTTGCAGCACACACTGCCCTTCACTGCGTTAGGCTGTCTGCGCTCTGATATATTGCTGGGTTATTTCTGTCACGTCCAGTATTAACAGACATTCTCCCTCTTTCCCTTTCCAGCTGTTCAGAAGCATCACAGCGAGCAGACTTTGGTTCCTTGTCCTGAGTCAGACGATGAATTACACGTCTTCCCTTCACCAGCTACTTAATCAGCTGTTGGAGAGGAAAATAAAAATGGTGCCTGGCTTGATGAGAATTGATTTATGAGAACTCTCTTCACACTGAGGCTGCCACCACTTTTAGCCTTCGCTTCAGAGGAGCTGTGAAGGACCTGTCCTTTGCTGCTCTGGTCTCACACCCTGTGCTTTGGAGGCATTTGAATCACGGGCTCTGCTTGGCAGATGTAGAAGGATGGGCCAAGACCTCACATCCGACACCTCCTCTCACTCCCAGGTATCAATTCGGCGTCTGCAGTCCATGTCTCTTTCCTTTGTATACTCTTTGAACAGAAGAGCACGTGTCAAGAGCTGCTCTGAACTACTCAGCGTGGTTTTCCAGCAGAGTGTGGCCATGACATCCAAGCAGAAGGCTGAAGAAATCCGACACGGAGCGGGTCTGTTTGGGGTGGTGCAGGCGACGAGACCTTTGAGGCATAGCTCAGCCCATGGTGAGGTGGGAAGTCCTGAAAGAGACAAGTGGGAGAAGAGGACGCCGGTGGCCAAGATGTCTGGCTGTACGCCTGTTTCACCCCTGCAGAGGAGAGGGCTCCCTTCATTCACCCCCAGAGCTTTGGACCACAAGGAGACAGATCTGGAGATTGGCTCAAAAATCTGGAGGCTTAAAATGCTGCTTTTTTTTTGTTTGTTTGTTTGTTTGTTTTTTTTCTGTATTGTCTGACTGAGCCTTTGGGGTTTACATCTCAAGCTCTTTGCTGTTACCATAAGGATCAGAAGTCCCTCTTCTTACTCTTCACGACCCCTGAGGTCCCCAGGGTGTCCAAGACCTGTGGCTTTGGGACAACCCCAAACCACTGCCGGGATGGGCCGGTGAGCGATGGCCAGGGGCCACTGCTGTCCCTGGCCCGCTGCAGAGCGGCAGTGCTGAGCAGCACCCGCACACGGAGGAGAGACACCCGCAGATGCAGCGCCCGGGTGCAGACTGTGGAGACCAGCTTTCAGAGCTCGGAGGTCGTAAAACAGGAGCAGGAAGAAGAGACTCTTTGGTAATGTTTGATGTCGCTTTAGGCTTCTTCAAAAGCCGGGAACATCTTTATTAGACTGAGGCACGGCTTTCTGCTTGCCTCGGTGCTGCTGCAGCGCCCGGCGCAGGGGTGACAGGAGCATCCCGCCGGGCAGCCCGGCACTGCAGGCTCCACGGAGGGGTGAGGGACAGGAGGCCACGTGCCGGCTCCACGCGTGCAGACCATGTCATGCTTGCTCTCCACCTTGCCTTTCCAGGCGGATTTCGCAGACCGACTGCCCAGGCTGCAGCGGGAGGGTTTCAATACACACCCTGGCACACGCATTACTAGATCAGGTACATTAAACCACTTTCTCTCTTTAATTACTGCCTTTGATGGAAGTCGTGGCAGGCTGATGACCGTAGCTTGCCCTTCTCATGTTTCCTCCTCAGCCCCTCGCACGGACCCATTGCACAAACCCTACCTTGCCCGTCATGTGCCGGCACTTTCCGGCTGCGACCTGGAGCTGGCACCGGCGGTGAGCCGAGGCTGCGGCCAGGGACAGAGGCGACGCGGCCGTCGCTGCCCTGAGCTCACCGCCACCTCCGGCCCAGCCGGCACACGAGGCTGCTGCGAGCTGGACGCCCACTGGCCGCGGGTGGGGGCGGCCCTGCGAGGAGCTGTTACCTGGAGCAGTGCAGGTGGTCTTTTTCTCTCCCTCCTGATGCCGCTAGCGCGCCTGGGGCTCCAGCGCCGCCTCAGTGTGTGCTGGTGCCGGCGCCGGCGGCGCTCGCCAGTCACCCCCGGCAGCTCCCGCTCACCCGCTGCCACACAGCCAGGAACGACGTCCGTTTGCTGGCACAGACCCGAAGGGAGCACAGAGAAGGGTTTGGGGAGCCTTCAGCTTGGCAACGGGACATTAATAACATGTGTTACAAGCCCTGGAACTTAAATATTTTGCTGCTATAAATGTTAGCAACGAGAGATCTTGTTACATTTAAATGCCAGATGACAGAAGAAGAGGCCAAAAAAAGCACTGTCCCCAGCCAAGCGGGAGGAGAAGGGGGCGACTGCGCCAGCGGGGCCGTCGGGGCGCAGGGCCGGCACCGGGCGCGCTGGGGACGCCTGCGCCGGGCAGGAGTGGACAGGGGGACAGCCCGGCCCCGGCGCCCCGGGCAGCAGGGAGGAAGGGTCCAGTGTGTCGCTCAGCAGAACCCACCGAGCGGGACACGGAGTGGATGCAAGGCAGCGTCCAGCGCCTGCGGGGAGGCGCCGGGAAGAGCTCACCCACGTTACGGTCTCGGCGTCTGAAACGGTGAAGAGCTTGCCGGCTTTTCCACCCCGAGCTCCTGCGCTCGGCCGCGTGCCCCGTGACTCCATTGCGAGAGTTCTCATGGGCTGAAACTTGGCACGCGAGATCTCCCACCCAGCTGGGGAGCAATTCTAATCATTTATTTTTTGACATAATTTCAATAAATTCCAGTTGGCTGTTCCTAAATAACACCCAGAGCCGAAAGAAGTTGCACAGCCGTGTAAAGTGAATCTTTGCAATTAGAGAACCTGAACGCTTTTTGGTGGGTGTTTTGGTAAAAACAAAAGTGTTGCATGTGATCGGTTTGGAAAGCAAAGAGGACTAATTACAAGTGCTATTTTAAAAAATGGAATGAAAATGAGTTACGCTGCTAATGCTCAGATGCAAGAACGTGGTTTGCTTAATTTAATAATACTGTGTAATTTGTGTAAAACTGAATTAGTAGCAATTATACGTTATTGTTAATTACTTGGAGTTGGGTTCTCCTCACCGTGCTCATACTGACTCGCACCTGGCTCCCCGGTGCCACTGGCGCCCGTGGGATCGACGATGTAAAGGTGCGTGCGCGATGCAAGGACTTGAACAAGGAGAAACACAGGAGGTGCTGGGGTCAGGCGCTTCCCAGAGCAGCTGGGACAGCACGCATGTCCTGGGCCCTGTCCTCACACTAATTAAATCTCCTCAGAGGAATTAATGGGAGCTCTGCACGCATGCACTGGAACTGTTAGGACAGGCCTCGCCGGCTGTCTTCAGCAGCCCGAGCGCAGCTCCTTTTGTGACTCACGCGCCTGACTCACAGACGCCTGATGAAATACATGTACTCTCAGTCAAATTTATCACAGCTGAATATTAAAACAAGCTTTTTAATTTCAAACCCAAGTACTTCCCGGGGTTTTCTCAGCAGCTGTACTCAGAACGACGCTGTGCTGTACACTTGGGAAGGGGCAGTGATGTAACCGTCGCTGCATTACAACTGAAAGGTTTGCTTATTTGCATGGATATATATATATATTTAGACATTTCCCCAAGGCAAAAGAAAATGATTCACGACAAGCAGCAGCTTGGAAGGTCATCTGGATTATTATTTCTGTGCCGCAGCTCACCTCCAACACATAAGCAAAGTCTTTACGCACTGATTTTAATAATGCTAAAAGAGTTTAAAACCTTAGCAATTCTCCAAGTAATTATTAGGTAGGCTTTTTCATGTGCGGCCTCATTTCATGTACTTTAACTAAAATATCTTTTACTGTGTATGTCAGAAGGAATAATAGTGTTGGTTTGTGGGAGGTTTTTGCTGACTGTGCTGCGCCGGTCAGGTCCATACGGACCCTGAGCCGCCCCACCATGCCCGCCCAGGTCCCGCCAGCCCTGCCTGCTCCTCTCCTGCGGCGGAGGGCAACGGTGCTCACCGCGCCACAGCATGGCTGCCACGCTGCCCAACGAAGCCTCTCGCGCCTCTCCCGCCCGCGCCAGGGGTCGCATGGAGCTGAGTTGGCAGAGGAAAATTCCCACAAACTTTCTCGAAGTAGATATGCTTCCAGAGTGCCGAGTGACCTGGCTAACCGCTGCGTGTGCCATGTCGGGGCTGCGCTCATGAGAATGGCAAATCTCCTATTCAGCTGAAAAGACACAGGAGTCTAAAGGGAGATTATTTCACTAAATGAAGTGACTGGTCTGGGGTCCAACAACTCCTTAGTCTTCCAAAAATTTCCTCTATGTCACCTTTGAACTCACAGAGCATTGCGAAGTGGTCTTATGTGAAATAACAGCTGCTCCAGAGAGAGGCAGAATTTATGAAGTACAAAGGGGTTTCAGGTTACCATGGTAATAATTTCAAAACAGAGAAGCCTGGTTTTGCTGTACTCGCTGGCTTGTTGGGAGAGTTTTTTATGTGGAAGGACGACAGGGTGAACCTGCTCTACAGCAAAGTGTGCTCTGCTTGCAATTGTTTTCTGGGGCCCACACACTTCTAAAGAGCATGATATTTGCATTGACATTAACGGGTTCATTCTAATGTCTGTGCGTGGCAATTCATGCGCATAGTACTCCTTCCACATGGACATGCCATTATTACACCGTGATTAATACAAACATTATCCAGGAAAAAGTTACAAACTGCACACTGGCATGGAAAGAGTAGCTGCAAGAGGTACTCTGCTGTGAACTGCAAGACCCCCAAATTAATCATGATCTGCTCCTTGTACAGCAGTGCAAAGTCAGCTATGTATGAATACAATCATTAAATCCGTAACCCCTTTTCTTGGGGGACTGTGGTGAAATACTTGAAAAGGTAGGTGTTTTACTGCCCTCCCTGTGCCATCACGGCAACTGAGGCACAGAGAGACGGCCCTGTGATCCTCCCCAAATCTCTGGCCAGTGGCAGAACCAGTGGTGTAAACGAAACACCTTGTCACGATATTCATCTTAGACTTCCCCAAATAATGTTATTACAGATCAAATTCTACTTACAGCTGGAATTTCCTACCAACACTTATGATACCGATAGAAAAGATAACTGAAAAAACCCTGCACCTTTTGGAAAGCAAATTTATTTGTAAGGATGCTTATGATGATGAATAAGAAGTTGCATTCAAAAGGACAGAAAAATAGTCATGTTTACAGATTATGCCGAGATTACTTCACTAACCTAATTCTTCCCTCATCTTGCGATTAATTAAAAATCAGCTGCATGTAAACTGTACGTGATCTACTTATATTAGTCTGTGGGCAGGAGCTGCTGAGTCCTAATTCCAGTTTCTAGCACTGGCTCCTTCTGTGGCTTTGAATGAGCACTTAGCAACAGCTGTCCCTTCGCAAGCGACGTGTGGGTTAGTTCGAAAATGACAGTTTCCAAAGCTCCTGTTGTTCTACCAGCAGTAAAGTAGAAACTTTTTCATGCAAAGTGTTTCTAACCCATGGAGTTTCTCATGTTGCCTGGAAATCCTGCAACCTGTCATTAGTTAGAGATGGCTTTTAATCCAACAGTGTCACCCTTTGTTACAAGCTCTATTAACCACGTGGGCTACTAGTTTCAAAAGTGCTTTAGGCTGCAAATAAACAGCTACATTTTTCAGAAGTGTTGGCTGTCAGCACCACCTGTGGAGCCTCAAGCGAAGCTTGGCATTTCTGGAAATGTAGCTGTTTACTTAGATTCTGTAAAGTCGTATTTAGATACCCAACCTTTAGTCTTCTCTTTTGGAAAATGGTTCTTGTTAGAGCTGTATTTTCTCCTGAGGGACACCTACACATGAGCTACTTGAATGTCACACTCAGTCATTTGGCAGTACACTGTGGAAAATTACTGGCCTTCTACCGTTGAGCCAAATGTAGACCTGTCTGTATTTTTAAAGGAAGTAGTATTCTTTTCTCTGTTTAAAACATTCCAGTTACTCATAATGAGTCAAATCTTGGCCTCATTTGGAGAGTGGAGCATAAATGGGCTGTATGCACAAAGAAGCTTCTGAGGGAGCACTTCCCAAACTCTCTGTGCACCTGCCTTTTGCCAACGGAACCAGCACTCGCTTCTCACCCTGACACCACCGCAGTGATTACTACCCATATTGTCCCAGCCTGACTCATGCTACATCTCCACGTCTTCTGTTTTCACTCCTCTTAGTCCTTCACCTCCTGTCTCACAGATGCTAGTGTCACTGCTTGGAAAGCGCTGCATGTGTTGAGAAAAAGAACCAAATACGTCCTCCATCACAGAGGAGAAATGACACAGGGCACAGCATGCCTCTCCTCTGGCCTGAAAGCTTTCCCTGCCGCCTCTACAGCTGCAGGCGGGGGTTCAGCCAGCCTCGGAGTCTTGGCATCATCACAAGAACACAGTTTGCCATCGTCCTTGCGCAGACCCTTGGTATCTGCCTCCCGCTGGTATGTGCTGCGGGCTGTTAAAGCCCGTGGGGCTCCACATCCACCAGCAGCAGAGCTGCGTGTGGTGGTGTTGCCTGGGAAAATAAACACAGTCTATCTCAGCTGTAAGCACAGAATGACGCTCCCGGGCGGGACAGAGGGTACCACGGGGCAATGATGGCAGCCCCATGTTGATCGCAGAGGGACATGTAATAGCTGATAAAATCTGAAGTCTCTGGGAACAAAGTTAATGTTTCAGACAGGGTTTGACAAACGAGTCCTGACAGAATGGTTTCATGCAGCCTGAGCTGCTGGTGTCGTGGGACTTGCCTTCCTCACTGAGTGCTCGGCCATCGCATTGCTGTCTTGAGGAAACACAGAGCACTGCAGGGAAGCCCGGTATCATGGGGCTGAAGTCAGGAAGGTCTGCAGAGCATCAGAAGGTCAATATTGTTTCATAGAATCACAGAATGGTTTGAGTCGGAAGGGACCTTAAAGATCATAAAATCATAGAATCACCTAGGTTGGAAGGGACCTTTAAAATCATTGAGTTCAACCATCAACCTAACACTGCCAAGTCCACCACTAACCCACGTCCCTCAGCACGTCTGCCCATCTGTTAAATCCCTCCAGGGACGGCGACTCCACCACTGCCCTGGGCAGCCTGTGCCAGTGCTTGATAACCCTTTTAGTGAAGAATTTTTTCCTAATATCCAATCTAAACCTCCCCTGCGCAACTTGAACCCATTTCCTCTTGTCCCATCACCTGCTCCTTGGGAGCAGAGACCGACCCCCCCTCGCTGCCCCCTCCTTTCAGGGAGCTGTAGAGAGCGAGAAGGTCTCCCCTCAGCCTCCTCTTCTCCAGGCTGAACACCCCCAGGGCCCTCGGCTGCCCCTGACAGGACGTGTGCTCCAGACCCCTCACAGCTCCGTTGCCCTTCTCTGGACACGCTCCAGCACCTCAAGGTCCGTCTTGTCATGAGGGGCCCAGAACTGAACACTGCACTCGAGGCGGGGCCTCACCAGTGCCGAGTACAGGGGGACCATCACTGCCCCGGCCCTGCTGGCCACACTGTTCCTGATACAGGCTGGGATGCTGCTGGCCTTCTGGGTGCACTGACGGCTCATCTGATCATCTAGTTAGAACGAGACCATATGGGCAACCTGTGCCAGTGTCTCACTACCCTCACAGGAGAGAATTTCTTCCTCATATCTCATCTCAATCTCCCCTCTTTCAGGGTAAAACCATTCCCCCTCATCCCATCACTCCCCTCCCTGAACCAGAGTCCCTCCCCAGCTCTCCTGGAGCCCCTTCAGGCACTGGAAGGGGCTCTGAGGTCTCCCCGGAGCGTTCTCTTCTCCAGGCTGAACCCCCCCAGCTCCCCCAGCCTGTCCCCGTGGCAGCGCTGCTCCAACCCGCTCATCCCCTTCGCCGCCCTCATCCCCTTCGCCGCCCTCCTCCGCCAGGGGGCGCAGGGCGGCGGGGCGGAAGTGACGCGTCCACCCGGGAGTGACGTCTGCCGGCGGCCATTTGCGGGGCGGGGCGCCGCCGCCGCCGCCGCCGTCGTTCGTCGCCGCTGCCGCCGCCGTCCCTTTGTCAGCGCTCCGCCGCTGCGGGCGGGCCGCGGGCAGGGCGAGCGCCGGGCTCCCCATGGCCAGCCCGCCGCGGCCCTAGCGCCACCGCCGCCATCATGAGGAGGTGAGTGCAGCCGCCGGGCCGCGGCGGGCCCGGCCGAGCCGAGGCGGCCCGGGGCTGCGGGAGGAGCGGAGCTCCTCCCGCAGCCCCGGGCCGCCTCGGCTCGGCCGGGCCCGCCGGTACCTCCACCCGGGGGAGCGTGGTAGAATCCGGGAGGGGAACATTCCCGCGGGCTGATTCCTGAAGGGGCAGTGATTCGGCTCCCTTTTTTCCTTTCTTTCTTTATTTAAAACTACACAAAGTTATCCTAATCGGGGACGGGGCTTTGAGCAACCTGGTCTAGCGGAAGGTGTCCCTGCCCCGTGGCAGGGCGGGTTGGGACTAGGTGAGCTTTAAGGTCCCTTGCGACCCGCACCGTTCTGTGAAATTGGAGGTGCGGAGTTGTGCTGTTGATTTTTACGAGGGACAGCCTTGCGCTGTTGGTGCTGCTATTTGCGGGCATGCAGCTTTGAACCCGAGGAGGAGACAAAGGGGTTTGTTGCCCGAACTCCTGTCACGGCTCTCGCCGGTGAAGGAGGACGGTCGCTGGGAGCCGGCAGGCCCTGGTCCGCGGGTGAACCTCGGGGCTTTTAACACCACATGCTGGTCTGTGAAATCTGGGGCGTGAATATCGTAGGGAAAGCTGCCTGGGCAGTCTTTCCAACTCTGGTAGCCTTTATAGGCTATATGTGTGTAAATGTGTTAAAAGAACTTGTTTCCAGCAGAACTTTTGCAGTAAACTGGAGCTAAACCGCTTTATTTTCCCCAAAATGCGCGAGAGACTCATCTTCGGCAGGTTTTGAAAGAGTAGGGGTTTATGTGGGCGTTCTGGAGGGACGAATTCATTGCAACAGTGTTGTTAATGGTGACCTCATGAAGTGAAGACTTTTAGCTGCAGAACTGGCACTTTTTGTATAAAAACACTTTAGAAATGATGCATTGGGCTTTCAGAAGAGAATAGTTTCTTTTCCCAAGTCTCGTGTGTTTTTATGGTACGCATTGGAGTTCGTCGGTCATGGATCTCAGCCTTTCATTTAAGATACCTCCTATGGCTCTAGCAGTTTGCTGTGGGCAGTGACAGGTCTATTTTTAAATCTTCAGTTTTCTTTTGTTTCCTGTAATAGGATCTTTGCTGTGATCCTTATGCTTCGTCTTCAGAGAAACGGTAGTGACCTGGAATGCAGCAGATGCTTTGTAAATACTCTCCAAGTTCTGTCCTTGAAGGTCTAGTACTGTTTGAAGAGTACCGGGTTGCCTTGAAATTGAAATCGGCAAAAGCTGAAATCCTGGATGTGGAAAGCTCTCAAATGCGTGTCTGGTTCCTTTGATGACTGTAACTTTTTTTTGGAGGAGGCGTTACAGATCTATTTTAGGGGAACAAAAAGTTCCTGTATGCACTGTGCTCTCTCTCAGAGGTGTTAAGTGTGTGCAATGTTTTGAGAGGTTTGCCTTCCCTCTCAGTATTTTGTTTGCTGGGATAAGACCTGCATTCCACTGCTTCGTTTGGGGGGTGGGGGAGGGGGGTGGGTGCTGCTCCTTGCCCAATGGCACAGGACTTGGGAGTAGTTACTGATTGTAAATCTCTGCTTATTTGTCTTCTCAGGCTGTAGTGACAGGCGTGTTTCATTTTGTCTGCTTCTGTTTCTGTTTCAAGACAAACTTTAAGGTCTGTTGCTGTGACTTAGAACACCCCTCAACCATTTCAGTTTGTAAATAATCAGCTTTTACAGGCCTAAATCATAGGCCAAAACTAAAGGGAGCCTACAGGAAAGCTGGGGAGGGACTCTTTATCAAGGAGTGTAGTGATAGGACGAGGCGTAATGGTTTTACACTGGAAGAGGGGAGATTTAGATGAGATATTAGGAAGAAATTTTTCACTGTGGGGGCGGTGAGCCCCGGCACAGGTTGCCCCGAGGAGCTGTGGTTGCCCCATCTCTGGGGGTGTTCAAGGCCGGGTTGGACGGGGCTGGGAGCAACCTGGGCTGGGGGGAGGTGGCCCTGCCCAGGGCAGGGGGGTGGAAAGAGGTGATCTTTAAGGCTCCTCCCAATCCAAGCCATTCTAAGATTTAAATGAAACAGCCTGAGAGAAGAAAACTTTGTTATATATTTTTAGTTTTAAGTCTTATAACACGTTTCAAATTTGCAAGCTGAGAAAGGGAAATCCTACTGACCCGGCACTGATGATGTTTCCAGAGACCTTGTCGACAGTCTCTGTATAAGTTCCACTGCACAGTAACTGCTGCTAACTCATTTTGTCGTGACTTATTTGTATATGTACATTAGGAAATTGGAAATATTTTGGTTGCGTAGCTGTTGAGGTTCTTACTTAATGTTTATACTCTCTGTAGAGAATATTATGGCTGCATTAGTTTTTGTGGAGACCTGAATGGTGCAGGCATTTCAGGCTTACGCTCCGTGGACTTAACTCTTGAAGTAACTTTGGCCATATTATGTTCTTGGAGCTTGTAATTTAACATGCTTTGAGACATGAACGTTTTTATTATGCTTTAGTAGCTGGATATTTGATATTACAATGCCTGTTTACACTATTCTATATTAACCTATATTAAGTTGGTTGCATTTTTTCTACTGAGGGGACCTGGTAAAGCTCACCTCTAATACTGTTTAGAAAGATTCTTCCGCAGGAGAATGCCAGTGTGTTGAGAAGCTGAGGTGAAAGGGGAGGGCTAAATATAGCCATTTCCTGCAAAACCTATCTATTTTTGTGGCCAACTCTCCAAATGAAAGTGATGTCTTCCCAAGCCTACAGAGAAGGTTTCTTTTGCTGTTTTACTCTTCACAGATAACCTTATAGTTGTCTGCAGCCTGACTGCTGTTGGTGAGTCCCAGTGCAGGAGTGAGGGAAAACAAAGGGATTGGTGGCCAGGGCTGGGGGAGACGGGAAGGCATGTGGCAACGTAACTTGACATGGTATCGTTTGCCTGTCTTCAGTCTGTGTCCAGCAGGGAAGAAATGGAGACTTGCGTCATCTTGCCAAAACTGCCAGACACAGCAACAGCAGAGGAATCAAATAGCTTACTTGGGAGGGCTGCAGATGAGCCTGAGAGAGGGATAAAAATCATTTAGAGAAACACCCTCTCTCTCTCAACCCCTGCTCTGTCCCTGCATTGCTCTTTCACAAGCTGCATGCTTCTTGGGAAGGGAGAAGGCAGTGGGCTCTTCAGCAGCGAAGCAGCTCTTGGGGTAGGAAGATAACATAGGTGGGGGAAAGAACACCAGTGGGGTGTTGTGGGTGGGTTGTGTTTGTGGTTTTTGTTGGTTTTTCATTATTTTTTTTTTTTTGGCCAGCTGGTACTCTGAAGGCATGCTTAAATTTAATGAAAGCCTGGTGCTAAAATAGGATCTAGGGACAGCCGTTGTAAAATAATTAGGCACCCTTTTAGCCCCCTCATCCCTGCCAAAAAAAAAAAAGCTGCTTGAATTCACTTGCATTCTTAGGTATTTGAACTTACAAATGGGAATCTCAATATCTGTATGTCGTATCTCTTCTACTGTGTATAAACAGGTTAAAAACTTAGCCCACTCACCTGTGCAGCTCTGTTGAGCTACAGGAGATTACAGTGGCGGTGTTGAATGCAGTAGATTTCTGAGTGGTAATTTCTCTCTTCCAGCCTCTCTGTGTATGAGAATTCATGGAGTTCGATCGGGGTGGGTTGCAGGCTGGCCGTGATGAGGGTGTGCTTGTGTATTAGGGGATAGTTTATTTGCTTTGAGACCTGAGGGTAGTCACACCTGAGACAGTTTAAAAGCATATTAGTTACAAAGGTATTCAATGCTGTTTAAAAATGCACCTTTTAAATCCTGCTGTAGACAAGTTCAGCGACTACACTTTAAAGATGTAAGTCATTTATGTCTTTTACATACCTTTTTTTCTTCACCACGTTTGCGGCCAAAACACAGTTTTAGACTAATGCTTTCAAAAGCATAAAAGTATAGGTGAATAGCAATAAGTAGTTGTAATGAAATAGTTTTCTTTGTTATGTTGGGCCATGAGTATACACACGTGACCCAGTTTCAGCTGATGGGTAATCCCTTCCTTAAAATGTGGTCTTTTGCAATTACCTGTATACAGCTCAGTGTTCACAGGTTCCTATTTCAAAGCGATTTGCATTTGTAAGTCTACTGGTATTCAGTACACGCTCTCAAATTTTTATTCTTATAACAATATCTGCAGTGAACTAACTATGATTATAAAGTAGCACTGAATCTAGCCTTTAACATTAATTCCCTGGGATGCTAAGTGTTTTCTAGAAGGAACATCAAGACTGTGCACATATTCCTAGTGAAATAAGTACGTTACTGCTTCTTTACGTGAAAGAAAGTAGTAATGCATTTTAGAAACGTGATGGTGTTCTTTGCTAGCTGTTCAGGTGCTGACTTTCCCCTGGAAGGCCATAACTGACCTTGTGATTCATCTGCCGGTGAATAGTCAACATCAGGTGCTGCATCATGGTCTTTGCCAGTTATTATATGATCCCGACTTTAAACAGGGTGCTTTTGATCTGCTCTTTCATTTAATGCTGAATTCATCCTGGTTGTCAGTGCTCCACCTTGTTTGCTGAACCAGTACTGGCTGTGCATATTGCTGCGTGGCATGGTGGCCATGCCTGGCAGGCCAGGCAGCGTGGTGGATCCCAGGGCCTGTTGGACGGAGGATTCTGCCCAGTTCTGGTTAGAACATGTTTTGCATTCTTTGTGCCTGAAAATTAGTGCGCCACCAGCTCTTAAACACCTCTAACACCCCTAAGATCAATGTCCCTCAAGCGATCGTGCCCTGTTCTGTTTGAGGACAAAGGCAGCATAAGTCTGTAAGTGATAAGGATAACTCATCGTCCTTCAGATGGGCACTTTCTTTATGCTCAGGACTTGTCGTTTTAGTTTTACATGGGGTTGGCTCAGTCTTGTTCTACAAAGATTTGTGAGATGGTGTAGATGCAGCGTGTCTAAACAAACTGACTTTTGCTGAGGAGAGAAATGTTTCAAAGGAAATACAGAGGTCCTATAGTCACAATTGAAATGTGAGTAAACGGGAAGTGATGATTTTACATTATTTCTTGTGAGGTAGGAAATAGAGAATACCATGTGTAGTCAATAGTCAGCAGTTTTGAAATTAAAGCAGTTTTAAAATTAAAAAAAAAAAAAAGGTTTTTTTTGTGTGGTGCCTATTTAAGTTATAGAATGTGTGCAGTGGGACATTCAAGAGTTGTGTGGGTGGTTTTTTTGTTTTTTTTTTTTTTTTTTTAAGAAAGGAACTGGTTATGTTTGTAGGTCCCTGGGTGGACCATTAAATGCAGTGGTCCAGAGGCAGTTTTGGGCTTGGGAATTTACCTCTGTCTGGGAAGCGTGGGGTTGGGGGGCAGAAGGAGGGTAGAAGAATGACCTTTGCATGCTATGTCCTTATGCGTCATCTTAAGCATCTGCTACTAGCCTCTTCTGGAGTCAGAACTCTAGTATTGTTGAGTTAGGTATATGTTTTGTTATTCCTCTGTTTCTCCTGTTGACCTGATGGTTGTTCATCCTCAGAAGGTATTTTTGTCCACGCGTCTCCCCCTTTTGAAATGTTCCTGGCAGTGGCAAGCCATGTTACTGTTCGCTACCTGTAGTGCTTCTGAAAAGATGCATATACAATATCTGTAGCTTGTTGTAAGTTAATTCAAGTCTGTTTTAGGGAAAGGAAGACTACGGCTTGATTAGAAAAAGCTTATTAAAACAGAAGACCTCCAGTTTGGTGATTGTCCAAGGCAGACCTTGGACTTTTAATTTGACTGAAATGAACAAAGATGGAGGTAGGAGATGGCGGCTCAGTGTCCTGAAGCCACAGAGTTAAATACAAGCTGGTAGGAGGACCTCTCCTGTGTCTTACAGAGCAGTTGTAACTAGTTGTGCTCACTGGAGGTCAGGCATTTCTTGTTCTGACTACAAACCTTACCTCTCTGCTAATAAGCTGCAGAAGAGAGGCCAACAAACACCTCTTCTAATTGCAGGTCTGCTGTTTGTCTGGCAAGTATCCTGTAACAGTAGGAGCAGGTTGGCAGCTTTTCGACAGCCGCCTTTGGCTGGGCGGATAGCTGGGAGGCTAGAAGTGGCTTCCTTTTGAAGTCCTGCAAGCTGCTGATCTCTGCTTTCATGAGTCGGTGTGCCTCAGCAGGCCCCTCCAACCTTCCTCCCCGAATGGCCTGGGGTTCCTGGCTGAGCAGTTTTAGGCGGTTGGTGCTGTGGTTGTGCAAGCCTTTTCGCTGGCTACTCATGCCAGGGAAGTGAGTAGTCGTGCTTGTCCCTCTGCCTGGGCTGTTCTTTCTCCTGTGCTGGCGTTTCTGTGGCCATGTGGTGAACTGGCTAAGACATTAACTTGGTTAAAACTTAGTTTGTCTTTGCCAGATTGGTTCGAACCTGGATTAATTTGTGTGTGGGTTGTGTGTTTGGTTTTTTTTTTTGTGCTGGCGCTCAGGAGCGATCTCTGAGGGTATGAGTGGCTGGGCAGACATGGAGAACTGTGTGCGCTCTCTCCACATGTCTATGAAAACCCTTGTCTTACCTGAGCGTGTCATGGGTGTGGTGTGTTGAGTCTGCTGGCTGTGACCACGACTGTTTGCAGAGTCCCTTGGCCTGCTTCGTTGGTGCCAGGGCGGACCTGCTGTGGTCCACTCCCCTGCAGCAGTTCCTGCAGGCTTCTTTGCTGCCTGCATGCTCCTGGCTCCTGGTTGTTACACTGGGGCATGCTCAAACACACATTTTTGGAAGTTCTGCACGCCATGGCTTTTGTGCCACAGCTCTAACGCCTGCCTGTCCTTCCTTCTTGTAAGGATTGTGATGAGCATGGCAGCCAGCCTGTCCTCTGTGAGATGCTGCGTGTGACGGCAGATCTGCGTTACTCCTCCCTTTAGGAGTGGGTAATTTCCTACGATGTCCGTTAGTATTGAATTGGAGGTAGAAGAGATGAGATCTAAATCTCCCTAGGAACAAATGTAAAATTAAACGAAATGCGCGTTTGTATTAGTCAGCCTAAACCAGACTGTGCTATTTAGGGCTCTCCCCTGCAATAAAGTTGTCTCTTGTGTTTGTGTGGGTGGACTGCAACAATTAAGTCGTTTTAAGGCTGAATCTTAAAAGAGAAAATAAAATGAAAAGATAATGGTTTGGTTTAAGAGAATAAATTAATTGTATCAAGTTACGTTAGAGAAAAGATAGATGGTACCTTGCAGGTTGTTTGTTACTGGTAAAAAATCATGTCCGTGTTGCATGTTGAAACTCCTCTTGCCTTCATAGAGTAATATTTTGGGGTTTTTTTTTATCTGTTAAATTGCACTCTTTACTGATGTTCAAGTGTAACTGCCCGTTGAAGCTGCAGTTCTGTGTAGCAGCCTGATGAAGCTGATTTTGATTGCATGGGCTGGACAAGTCCCAGGCTGTAGGATGATTTGGCAATGGATTTTATGTGGCAGTCAATCCTGTAGTATTACAATGTGTGGAACTCCTTATTTTCTGTTGTCAGAATGAAAAGATAGACATAGTGCACAAGTCTTAGTATTAAATTGGCTTATTCACATCTACTTATGAGTGGAATTGAAAGAAGTGCATTAAAAAAAAAGCTATTTTCAATTTGACTTTTCAATACTGGCTCAAGTTAATAATAAAAAGTATTTCAGATGTACTCTTAGCTCATAAAAAAAAGGTGTTTTTCTTTAATTCACAAGCACCAGCAAATACAACCAAATGAGGGGGTTATGCCTTTGGTGATTGTGATTACAATAGAAAAAATAAAGTAAATATTTGGAAAACTTAGGCTGAAGTTCTTTTCCAGACATTTGTTTTGTGCTTATTGGGCATTGATCTGAGTAATTTTTATTTCACTTGACCTGTATTTTTGGACTGAATTGTAAAACCTGTGTGCATCCTGAATCTAAATGAAATGATGATGATGATAAAAAGTTTCTTGCATGACAATTTTCACTCTGCCTGCTTTTCATCTCGGGGTAACTAGGCATAAGTGTGATGTGGAACCATCCCTGCTTATCTTGATTCAGGAGCTGTCCTCACTGAAGAGGCAGCACAGGGTCTTTGATGTAGTTCTTCCTCTCTCTCGGGCAGAGTCCTTTTGCTGCAGTTCAGAAGCCCGTTCTGTCCAGACTAGCTAACCAAACGCAAGTCTGTGTAAGAGCAGAGGTTCGTCTTTACTTTGTGGTTATGATGAAGGTTAAATCATTTGAGCATTGGCTATACTCCAACGTCTTTGCATAATTTGAACCCTTCTCTGTCCAGAAAGAAACATGCAAGTTATTTCAAGTCACTGGGATTAGAAGAAAACGCTCCACCTAAAAGATTGCGAAGAAGTCTGGGATATTTTGCCCCTACCTGCAAATTCCCGCATCATGCAAGTGCGGCACCAGTGAAGGCGCAGCTTGGGGTATGGCTGGTGGCTTCCTGTTTTTCAAATGTGTCATAATTTGGTCTTTCTTCCATGTGCGTTCTCATGGATTCTGCCCCTTGGCTTTTGTTGTCGCGACTGTGCACTTAAATTCTTGAACAACTCCTTGCTTTTGCTCTCTCTGTGAACCTCATACTCGTTGATTGTCAGTGAGGCCTTTACAAATGTGCCAGAAATGCCACGTAGACACTTGTGTGTGTGTTTGTGGACCCAGCATGTCTGCATCAGCCTTTAGTAGAGAATAATCTAAATGAGTAACATGTTCCAACTTGCCTAAACAATAGGGTTTTTTCTGTCTTTGTGTAGGCATTTTACACATTTGTAAGACTCATGTCCAACCTCTGAAGCAAACGTGCATAATTGTTCTGCAAAACCTGTTCTAAAATCTGAAGCTATTTAGACCCTTCCTTCCAACATCTTCCTTAAGACAAATAATATTTTGAAGAATGAGTGCATCAGTATGACTCTTCCTAAATTATGGAAATAAAAACCTAAGCACCATTAAAATACCGTTTGAAAGAAATGACGATATTTCCACGCCTTGTGCAAAAGTGGCATTTTTACAGTGAGTGGAAAAGTCTTTTTAGTTGGGATTTGATCCTGGTTGTTGGTTAGACATTCAAATAAAACCTTTATTGGACTCTAATGTACAACAAAGTCCAGGATTTTGAGGGAACTTTATCTCCTTTCTCCATTAGGAAGGCCAAAATGACATGCAGTTACGAGCCAGGAGAGTGAGCTCGCTTTTAGAAGCTGTCAGTTTTCTTATGCAGTTACTGGAGTCTCTGGTGAGAAATCAGTATTGCTGAGTCTGCAGTGCAGTTTTATGCCTTCCTTAACAAAGGGTCTGCTAGGAGTAAAACTTGCTTTATTCCCAGTCTGGGGTTTTGTAAAACTTTGACGTGTAGACCAATTAGAATTATCTTGGTTTCGGTCCCAAAGTGGATGCTCTTTATTCTAAAAGAGGCCGTACTGCATGCAAACAGAGTATTGAGGTCCCTGAAATGGTAGCATTTGAATGGTTTTGGCTTAGCTTTAAAATAAATATCTACTGGCTATAGAGCTCTGGGGAGTGGACTAAAGCAAATGGAGAAGGTGGAATAACTTGAAGTTGTTCTGCAAGGCTGGGTTAATAGAGCCACAGCACATCAACACAGTGGCAGAGGAAGACAAAAGAAAGGGATTTTGAGAGTTTGTTTATATTTTGAGGCTATTCAGTAAGTGAAGTAGATGCAATTCAGAGGCTACTGTTCCTCTGCACAGAGCCCTCTTGTTGTCATTCTTACTCTGCAGCATCAGTCCTTGTATGGCCCGAGCGAGCTTCCTGCGAGCGCCTGCACTGTTCCCACAAGGACTAGAGAGAACTGTTCCTGGCTGTTTTCTGATGTAGGGAAGCCTTTAACGTGCAGCTATTGAAAGGCTACGGTGTTTGTCTCTTGGTACTTGATGGTTCTTTTGAAACTTGGTTGAAGTCCTTCTTTAAAGAGGGCGATTTGTAGTTTTCCTGATCGTGATGGAAAATCTGGAAAGAGAAGCAAGCACGCTTCTTCAGGTATGTGTGCCACAAAAAGCAAAACAAATTGGCAACCCCCCCTTTTTCTGGGGAGGGAGGGAGCCTAACACATAGCTTTCAGCTGCCTTCTGGTAGGAATGCTGGGGTTTGATCGCTCGGGGTGAGCGGAGAAGGCTCTTTTTTCTTTATGCTGCCTAGTTGAGAGTAGCACGTGGTCCTCTCCCTCTGCTCTTTTTGCTCCTGAAACATTCATAACAGGATGGACTTCTTTGTAGGATTATGTGATTGTGGGACTTTACAGCAGTTGGGGAAATGGGAGGACGTTATGGAGAGTCTGGGAGCCTCCTTCAAAAAGCCTTGGAGGAGACCTGAGGGAATATTAAGCAAAGAGAACCACAGATTTGAGTGTAGGTAACTGTCTGTAGAAGTGAGACCGGACACCCCTGGAATGGGGAGAACCGATGCGACCTGCTTTGTGTAGGGTCTTGGAATTCAAACAGCTGCAAACTGGAAGTGGCCCCGGCACAGGGGTGACAAGGTTTACCAGGGGAAGAGCCCACGTGCCACTGTCAGGCCTCTTAAAGGAGAGATCTGGAGAACCGAGGTGGAGTTTGGCTCTCTTTACAGATAGGGGTAATTGGTGGGGGTAGAGGTGAAAGAGGGACACTCGGGCAGGTTTCGTGGGACTCTTATGTGCCACTGAGAGGGGTCAATGGCAAAAGGCCAGGCATGTGGCTGCGTATGCATAACAAAATAAGTCCCTGCTTATCAGCTGTTAATTGGTGCTGTTCAGCTCTGTGCGCATGCTTAGTGTTTCGTGAATATGGGTAAAAAGTAGCTGAAGACATTTCATTGAGATTTCAGGCGGTGTGTCTTGCTGTTTACCCGGCAGTGTCTCTGCCCCAGTTGATGCACTTGCTGCTGCGCCGTAGTGCCGTGGCGCCACGGGAAGGTTCTCACCGAGGTCACGTCGGAAGAAATGGGTTGCGTGTTCGACTCGGGATTGTCTTACCCGAAGAGTTCCTAGTAGCACACCTAACACGGCCGGGTGAGGACGGTGGGTTTTGGCAGCTTTTTGTCGGTGGGCGGTGCGGGGGGGCGGCTGGGCAGGGTGCGGAGGCGGGGGCCTTGCGCTCTCCCTCCTGCGGGCTGCGCTGGCAGGGACCCTCTGCAGGCTGACTCAAGGTCCCTCACGGGAGTGGGGCTCGGTGAGCATCTGCTGAATTCTTGCATGGCGGTTAAGCGTGTACAGAAGAGGTTTCTTTCTAAAATGCTAGCCAATGTGAACATGAAGAAAAAACCAAAACAAATCTGCAAACAGAAGTGAACAATTAGCTGTAAAATGAAATCTCTGAGTGTTTGGTGTGCCAATAGTGTGACAGGATATGAAATGTATTTTTTTTTTCCTTGAAGTTTTGAAATATTCTTCCAAAAATGCTAAGGCTTTTTTGAGAGGATTGATCTTGTTTCAGTCCCACGGGTGTGTTTGGCTGTAAGTGAAGTGAGGGATTCTTCTGCAAATGAACACACTGAAGTTCTAAAAGCTGGTGCGTAGACATGTAGTGTACTGAAAATGTGCCTGCTTATCCTTAGATCTTGGAAGTGCTTTGAACGGTTCTTCCAGTTTCTCTGTAGCTCATCTTTTGGAGTTATAGCCTTCCTGTAACAAGTGCATAAATAACAGTTCATTTTTGGTTTAAGGTTTGTCTTAGCCTTACATTGAAGGTTTGCTTGGCTTTTGTGTTGTGCTCCAGGCGGCTCTGCACAGAGCTGTGGAAGTGCCTTGTGTGCGCTCTGTCGACACTGCTAAACATCCCAGGAGGACGACGAATGTCCCGGATTCAGTTTGTAATGGCATATTAATTAAAAAATGAATGTTGGACAAGCCAAAAATGTCTGATTCAACACCCTCCATTTGCATATCACAATTGTATGAAAAAGATGTCTGTTAAATGTGTTAGCTGACAAATCAATACGGTTTACAGTCTTCACCCAAATCGTTCCTAGGATTACAGCCAATACACAATCATCTTTGGTTCTAACAACTGATGAAAAATGTATACTTCTTTTATCTTTTGTTATACTTCTTCTGTTATCTTCTTTTTGGGTAATAATTATTGGTCAAGAAAGCTACAGTAGCTGCTGTGCCAAGAAGCAAACTAACACCAAAGGCTAGAAATCAGGGTCATATGGCTAACCATGAGTTATAGCTTAGTATTAAAGTGGGTTTTCTCACATAGTAAGAAAAAAGTACAGTGGGTTTTATGACATAGTATTTGATCAGTTTCTTGAGACATCAAGAGTATTTAAGTATCTAAATGTGAAAAGGAGATTCTGTGATCTTGAAAGGCCACTTTCCTTATAAAATGAACCAACCCGCAAAAACGTTTTCTCTGTTGCAAATACTTTAAAATGTTTAAATAAAAGAAATGATTAGAATAAAGATTTTCCATGTAAAATATAAAAAAAAAAATTAGCATTTGATTTTACTCTGAGTTAAAATCTAGAAAGCTAAAACTTAGACCTCTGTGGAAGAATTTGAGGAAATAATGAGATTTTAATCCCTGAGATGACCTGCCCCTGAAGCGATACTGGGGCTGAGGTCCTGAAGAAATAGACTTCACCTTTGCTGTTGTGTTTGAAGTATAAAAGTTAAAATTAACCTAAATTGTTGAACTGTTTGGGGTTTAATTTAATTTGTATTTTTGTTTGCTTGTTGTTTTTCATAAAAGAACACAGTAAATGCTAAATGAAGTTTATTAAACGCTCACCCCAGCTGCATAATGAAGGTGATTTAAAGGTGATTAAACACTCCCTCCCAATCCAAGACATTTCAGAGATTCCTAAAAAGTTCTTTAAATCTGTCACTTCCAGTTGGTACGCGGGCTGGTTG
Organism: Vanellus vanellus; assembly: GCF_965231255.1. NCBI lineage: Eukaryota > Metazoa > Chordata > Aves > Charadriiformes > Charadriidae > Vanellus > Vanellus vanellus. The sequence goes on from NC_138910.1 coordinate 677,944, forward strand.
ATGCTTGCTGCCCAAGGGGATGGGGCGGGCGGGTGGCGAGCACCCGCGGCCAAGGATGGTGGCCAGCGGGCTGTGGCACTGGTCCTGCTGCCTGGCAGGGAGGGTGGCACCTCCACCTGCGCCCCGCTGGTCATGGTGCAGAGCTGGGAAGTCGGCGGGGACTTCTGATAGCAGAAAAGTGTGTGCCTGTCTGATCTATGAACTGAGAAACAATGCGATCTTTCCCCCCCTGCCCCCCTGGGTCTCCCAGACATCAAGGTCAGCTGGCTGGTTTTGGTTAATTTAGTGCAGTAACTGCAGGTACGGTGTCCTTTGTCTAATAAATGGGCTTTAGTAGCAGAATGTTTTGATAATTTTTCTTGCATATTTAGTACAGTCAAGCTTTTCCAATTAAAAGTAAACTTTTGTAATTTGTAAGACAGTGAATAATCAAAGTAAATGTATCGCTTCTTATTACAGAAGAATATATTACTCTTATATTCTTTTATACATGACGTATAAAACCTAGGAACCTGGGTTTCTGGATATTAAAGTAGAAGCATGGAGCTGCTTTGGTTAAGGCTTGGTTAATGGAATACGCCAAACGCAGTGTGAAGCAGACCTTCCTAAACAGTTGGGACGTGCGCTGCCCTGGCACGTGGGCTGCCGTTTGTGCCCCCCTCCTTCCCATGCTGTATGCTTCCCTCGCAGCATGCCTGCTCTGTTTCTCTCGTGCCATCTATTACTCCATGAGCTTTTTGCGTCTCTCTGCCTGAATTCTTGGTTGGAGTAAGCAAAGATTTGCAGCAATAACTTTGGGGATTGTCCTTCCCCATTTCTGCAAGCCAGCACAGCATGCTCTCGGTAACAGTCAAGTCATCTTCTTCCCTTCAATCTCTTGTTATTCTTAATGAGACTGCTTTTTTTCCTGGGGAAGTGGTCTTTAAAGTCCGTATTTAGTTAGTCTTAACAATATGTTCATTTGTGTTTGAAAATAATTAACCTTTCCTTAGAAATGAACAAAGATAAGTGCAAAATCAGATGTAAAATCGGTTATTTAAATTGTGACTCAACTTGGTAATTTAAATCACTTTGATCAACTTGCAAGTATTTAAATACATACCAAAACCTGAAATGAATATCCCAGCTGTGCAAATGTAAAATGCTGGTTTGAAAATTTCAGAAAACCAGGTAAATTTCCAAATAGTGTAGGGTGGGGTTTTTTTTGTTTTGTGGTTGTTTTTTTTTTTAACCTTGAATTTTGCTTAGCTTTTCTTTGAATCATTATGCTCACACAATTATTGAGTAGGGTTTATTTTGCGTTTCTGTTGCTATTTTTTTCCTGGTACTAGTCCAAAGAAAGTTCCATCCTGTGCCTCCATCCTGAGTACAGAATTCCCTGTTCAAATGGCTGTGGCAGAAGGGGCAGTGCGGCTGTGTTCGGGGGTGTGGGGTATTCATTATCCAATGTGAGCTGAGAAGGGCTGGGGGTATGAAGTGCTTTGAAGTGATGTCACTGTCATTTTATGCATTTCCATAAATAAGATTTTGAATTTGAGGGAGGAGACAGGAGGAAGGGGATGAAGATGGAGTGAAGTTTTAAAGTGAGTGTGGGAGGTCCAAAGAAACCTTTACCCTTCTATTAGAGGAATTTCTCTAATGCCGGTGTGGCATAACACAGCCCCCAGAGCTGTGGTGCAGAGAACTGGAGCAGTCTAGGAAGGATGGAAATACTCTATATAGTGCTAAAGTAATTCTGGGCAGCGTTACTTGCCTGAAGCAGCTCGTGCAGACCGGCTGGATTTTCAGGTGGCCAGGGATTGTTTGCTCCTGGGGAGCAGTGCAGACCTGCACAGATCCCTAGCTTGTACAGCCCTCCCCAGAATTGCTAGTTTGGCAACCCTGCCCCTAGCAAGTTTACCACAAAATTATTTTGAAGCTGTTTGATTTTTTTTTTTTTTTTTTTTTTTCCCCAGTCCTGCTTGTGGGAACCTCAGTGTTTTTGGGCTTTGTCCAGTGGCTCAGTCTGCCTCACCGAGCTGGCGTTGCGGCTGGTGCCTGTGTCGCGGTGCGATGGCAGCACGGGCTTTTGCAGGGGCGATGGCAGAGCTGTTCAAACATCTCTTACCCTTTCATCCCCAGCTGGTGACAGGTGAGCTCAGGCTGCGCCAGTATGGTCAAGCACAGCCCACGGAGCAGAGCCCCTGCTCGGGCTGCGTGTGCCCAGCAGTTCGTAGACAGGAACTGCCGTACGCTCTCTGCCTTGCATGTGGCGCTAATGCGGGATTGTCTACCTCTGGTCATACAGAGGCATAACAATTGCAGAACTTTAAAGAAAGAAAACAGACTGATGAGTGCAGCAGTGAGATGTACAGTTGAATTGCTGCTTGAGGAGGTCTAGGAGGTGATGTACAGTTGCAGCTCCAGAAATGCAAAGCCCTTGAAACTGCTGCAGGTAAGAAGACATGTCTCACACGGGCTCTTATTTAAAGAACTGTTGTTAGTAGTTACATTTCTTGCAGCAGTGTTTTTATATCTGTGGATCAGTGCTAACTTGTGTCCAGCAACACTTTTCTTTACCAAAAGCTGGATGCCGTGGTGTTGAAGGCTTAGTGTCCTTGGAGATCACAGCTGACTGGCCTTCAGGGCCTGGCAGGAAAAAAGGGAACAAAAAAGGTGTTGATCCCAGCTAGAAAGTAGTTCGAGGTCATGCACTGCGTTCAGTTACAAAAGCTACTTAAAAAAAAAAAAAAAAAAAAAAACAAACAAAAAAAAACAAACCAAAAAAACCCAAAACAACAAAAAAAACCCAACCAAACAAAAAAAACACAAAAAACGAAAAACCAAACAAAAAACCCCACAAACAAAAGAGTGAGGGTGGAAGAGGCAGGCAGTCTCCTCTGTCTTCTCAGCCTTCTGCTGCTGAGGAGCCTGAATGAGACTGACCCCGGGCTCCACGGCTGTCAGCTACGCGGCTGAAGGAGGAAGTATTTCACGCACTGTTCATTATTGCCTCCTTTAACTTCTTTCTTTGACATTAGCGCCAAGTTCAATCTAATCCTTTTGTAGGCAAGGTGACAATGTTTGAAAATTACCTGCTATGTAGTATATGTGAATTTCTTCTAGTGCAGAAGATAGCCAGGAGAGACGGTGGCCAAAAGGCGAGTGCGTGGACAGGAAGGCAGATGTGAAGGCGATTAATAGGGGAGGTTCCAGAAAATGGAGTGAAAATGATTGCTTTGGAGGACTTGGAGTAAGTGAAAATGATCATGGTGTTAGTAAGGGAAGAGAAAAAGAGGAGAAATCAAAGTGCTTTCCTTAGTTAAATGATTTATGCCATATAACTTTTATAGGTAGCTAAGTTTCAGTTTACTGCATTGTTGTGAACTAGCTATTAAGAAAATGTTGCATCACTCTTCTAATTCAGGCAAATTCTAAGCAGAGATTTTTTTTTTATTATTATATAAATGGCTCTTCATGAAAAGCAAACCTGACCAGTGAACAACTTCATGCTGTAGCGGTTCGTTGGTTTGTTAATTTCAAACTCTGCTGGCCCTGGTCTTGTTTGGCTTTGCTCTGGGAATCCATGAGGTATATTAGGCGATCTGTTCTGAAAATTGGGAGCAGGACAAGAAGGAAGTCCCTTCCATCAGAGAACAGTAAGACAGTTCGAGCCCAAAGCTGTAGTGCAAATGAATGCAGTCTTATCTGTGTCTGTGGTGGATGTTACACAAACAAAAGGCAAGTGACTGTTGCACAAATCAGTAGGGATGACTTTTACTTTTACTGGTTCAAATTGTCAAGTAAGTTTGTTATATTCAGTCAATTCTGGGAGTTTTGGAGACGTTACTAAATTACTAAATTTCTGTGTTTATTCAGCCAACTGACATAGAAAAAGAATGTATTAAATGCATCGATAGCGAATTCATTTATTCAGCTCTCATCTGCTGGTTTGCTGCTGGTGCTTGGCTGTATTCGGGGTGCCAGCCTGCCTGCCATGGGGGCTGGGGACCTGTGGTGGCAGGGGGCACTGGGGGGTGGCACAGTCCTGCTGTTGGCAGAGTTGGGTGTGCGGGGCGGCCGTTGCGATGTCAATGCTTCTGAGTGCTACTGCTTTCACTTAATCCTTCTTTTCATAAAGGAAGTGGCTAATAAGTTAGTAGGTGTTTTGGGAATAGGCAACAGCTGGGTGCAAAGCAAAAATCTGCTAAAACGGTAGTAATTCCTGAAGGGTTACGTAGAGGTTTTTTTGTATGTATTCAGTAGCAAATCCCATTTGAGTGTATGCTGCTGTTGCTTCCCCAAAGTTGGCTGAAGTTGGCGGGAGATGTCTATCGAAGCTGATCGTCATTGCTATGAGACTTTGTTAAAAGGGTTGTACAATGTCGTGGTTGGCGCTCTGTCCTTCCACTTGCGGCACCATGGATTCTGTTCAACAGCAACTATTTTAATTGGCTTCCACTGTGCGTGGTGTTAAAACTGCTGTTAGATGTAGAAACCTGTGACATACGTTTTTGTTTGTTCCTGAAAACATACACTTTATTCTGCCTTGGTCATTCAAATTCATGTTACGTGATTGTCAGCTGAAAAAAATAGCGCGTTTGGCAGCCTTTCAGCAGCAAGGCAGCCTCCTGCGGCCTGGGACTATCAACTGTATAATTTGTCCGGGGGGGGCTGTGTGTTCCAGAAGTGAAAATTCCTTCTCTGACAGCATTCATTGCTTAGCACACGGCAGCGTGGCTGTCGGAAACGGCTGGCACCGTGGGGAGGGCCGGGCGGCAGCGCTGCGAGGAGCGAGGATGGGTTTCGCAGCCGGTGGGCAGCGGCAGGCAGCACCGCGCTCTGGGAGCCCCGGGCTCGGGCGGCGGGCGCTGCCCGTGAGTGGCAGGGGGGGAAACATCTCTGCCACGATCGCCCGGCTCCGCTTTGCCGGAGCGCCTGGTTGGGCTGAACGCGTGCCCGTGGCGGGGAGCGGTGTGCGGGGCTGGGAGCCAGCTCTGCGTCACGGCTAGGTGTGCCGTCTGTCGGGGGAGAAGGCAGGCAGACAAGTGGGAGAGCGTTTCTTTGGTGGTAAGCCTGAAGTTCGTAATTCTCTCCAGTGTGATAGCTGGTTAGAAAATAACCAGTAGTCATGACTTCTGTTAATTAACTACTAAGAGTTAAATAAATGTTGTTGGGAAAACTAGTCTGTGTTTATTTGGCACGTCTTTCCCCAGAAAAGGCTGGTGCTAGTCGGTACATGCTCGATTTCTGTGCATGTCTACAGCGTGGTTTTATGTTTTTTTCTCTGTATTGATTTTCATGATTCATTGAACGTGATCTAAGCAAAAAGCATACTTAAATGACATTGGAGACAGCTGTCTGTTAAAGTGGGACCTTTATGTATGCTGAAATGGCGCCAGTTTTTTTTCCATTACTTTATCAAGTAACACACACCAGTAATATTTCTTTGTTTAATTTCCTTTTCTAGGTCACTGGTGTGTCACCTTTGTTTTGTTTAAAGAGCTATGGTAAATTCTTATTCTAAACTCGAGTATCAGTTTTGTTCCTGTTATTTTTCTGATAATCCTTTTTGGGGTTATTTTGAAGTGGAAAGAGCTTTACATTGTGTTTGGGAGTCTGTACGAGAGACTCAGTTTTTTCTCTCAGTAGAGCTGTTTTGGAAGGTACGTGTGGGAAATTTGGATAAAAGCAGAAACCTATAAAGCTCTGGAAGCTGATGTGTAGCTTTTTCCAGTTTTAATCTGTCCCTCTTCTTTGTATGGCAAGCTGAAGTTCCAGATGTTGTTTTGGCTTGGAGATAGTGAATGAGGGGAAAATAAGCATTCTTAATGTTAACAGAGTCAGATTGGCTGGTTCTGTACTGACAGGAAAATGGAGAGATAAAAACTCCATTAATGGTGCATGCGCTGCCTAAGTAGCCAATAAAACAATGCAGTCTTCACTGGAAACAAGTCCCGGATTGGCAATGATCGGTGCCAACTGCAAGAGCAGACAGCTGCAGAGGCTGAGAGGTATTAAAATAAAACTAAACATTAACTTACTCGGATAGCAGTGGGGTTTTGTTCGGGTGTGCAAATCCCCACCCCCCTTTTTTTTTTAGTTAAAAGTTAATTCTTAGCGCTGTTTCTTCCCCCTCCCCATCTTAGGGTCCTGCTCGCTTACCTTCAGTGCGGCTTGTGGGTGTTGGGGGGGTGCCGAGCTGGGGCGAAGGGGCGTCACTAAAACCTGCTTTCGGGGTTGGATGACTTTATGGCTCTTAACTCATCAGAGTTTTGTCTTGGAGCACCAGTGTGGTTTTCGAAGCTCATCCGCTCCATTTATTGCGAGTCACAGAGCGGTTTGGGCATGTACGTACTGGATTCCTTCTGGAGGAAACTAAGCTGCTGTTTCTGGTGTGTACCAAATGTGCCCCATCCCAAAACATGGGCGTAAAGGTCTCGGCCTCTTCTGGACAGCTTTGAGCCACGTGAGGTAGCAGCAGCTTCCAGTAAAGGGACCAGGCTAAATCCACTCTGAAGTAAAACTGATGAAATTCTCGTTAGGAGTATATATGGTGGCCCGGAATGCAATTTCCTGTACTAGTCTGTAGGTTATATGTGTAATAGTCTATCCATTTTCCACATTATGTTATATTAAATACATAAATATGCTGTGTCCTGTGTCTCTTCCTGACCTGTTCCTCCTGTCATGCTTATTTCTAAAAACGTACGAGCAGTTTATTTTTAAATGATTGGTGCAGTTCTGCTTATTTCCTCCTTAATCTTTTTGGTTTTTTTCTTTTTCCATTGTTGAGACGAGGAAATTGCAGTTTCTGGTCAGTGGTCTGCTTCCCCCACCGCCTGTCCCTTCTAGTGTGCCGTAGTTGTCCCTCAGGGCTTTTTGACCTCAGTGAGCAGTTCTTGTAAGAATGCTCAGTTCACTCGTCTTGTTTAATGCTGTAAAGCTAAAAGTTAATAGTGCTGACACTGACTCGTCTAAGTTGCAGAGGAGCCAAGCTCTTGCAGCTCATCTGGTATCTGAAGTCTTGTCTGCTTGCTGCTTGGAATTGGGATAAACTTGTCCACCTCACAATTTGTCTAATTTATTGAAACGAGGGTTTGGCTCTGTGTTGTGGGTGGGTGGGTGGGAGGGAACTGGTGCCTGTCGGTGTAACAGAGCAAGAGATGCTTGGAGCGCGTACAGTCTTAGCCAGTTGGACGTGCATGTTGGCATAGGCTAGGATTGTAATGATTTAACCCTTTTTTGCCCTTTTTTGCCACAGAGGAGGGAGTAAGTGCCTGGAGCCGGCTGGCTGACCAGCTGTGCTTGTGTAAGCATTGCCTGACAGCCCAGAAACGCCATCCTTAAAAATCCTGTGGGACTGGGCTGTAGGAAGAGCTTCAGAATAAACGGGCTGTTGCACATGTTTACTGGAGGAAGATACAGAAAGTCAGGAGACTCCTGCTGCCTACCTTTGTGCTGCTCTGCATTCCTTCGCTCGGCTGCCCGGAGGCAGCAGTGGGGTGTCTTGCTCATGTGGTTCGTGATTCAAGCCAAGCCCAGATGTTTTCGTGCCTGGTCTGGCCTATTTTCTGAGGATAATTTTGGATGCCTCAGTCCATTTTATTGTGGTTTCCTTAGTGTCTAGTCCAGCTGAAGCTAAGATGATTCCTGGTCTAATTGAATGCTCACAGGCAGACATGGCAGACATGGCAGCTACTGCTTTATCTCTGCAACCGTGTTCCTGCAAGCTTCAGAGGGCTCAGAGTTAGATCCACACTGATGAGAACCTGAGGTTGTTTTCCGTTGCTGTTTTTCTTTGAGTGGAAAGTTTTGCAGCACGAAACTCAGAAGAGTCTATCTGGTGTCCAGGAGATAGGTGAAAACTGGACCGATTCCTGTGGAGGTGGACCTGGCCTCGCTGACCGATCTGGCTTTCCATTTCCACTGAGCAGCAATAAGGCCATGGAAACCTTTTCATGCTGACTGTTGGACTGGTTCATCAGTATTCTCATCTATGCTGACTGGTTGATGACAGTAACTATCCAGGGCATCCAAAATTTAGCTCCTTGTGCCTTTGACAATGCTTTTTGCCCTTTTTGTAGGAACAGTTTCCGTAAAAGGTTATTTGTGGGAAGTATATTCACTCCTCTAACTTGTGCATTCTCATCTCAAAGGAAAATGGCTTTGTGCCAAATACTTCCTGACACTGGAAAAAAAAAAAAGTGGTGTAGTCACCTGCAAGTGACCTACAAGTGTGAACAAGTGCTGTCTTGTCTTGGATCCTATTCAGAATGGTCTCTTACTCCATCACTTCCCACTAGTGAGGAGGGCTCTTGACCCAAAGCATGTTTGGGTGCTTCCTTTTTCAGAAGCAGTTAGTGAAGGTTATGTTTGAGTTGTTGTCTCCAGTCTTTTACATTAACAATCGTGGCTGGATCCTCTCTGTGGAGATGTTGAACCTTGGAAATCACCAGTGGATGTATGTCATAAGCTCACTTTAATCAAGAGAGTATGGCTTCATTTCTACATGATCATAGGTGAGCTGCTCTTAGGTAGTCCTTCATTCGGAGATCCAAAGCTAGACTTGTCTGTAAAGTGAAGTAAAATGCAAGCCAAAATTCTCGTTTGCAGCTAGGAGTATGTGCGAGGTCAGCCATGGTAATTTAGCTGTTAAATAGTAATTTGATTGATTGCTTTTGGCATCTGTAAGAGCAATTAAAACAAAAGTCTGGGTAAATATATGGAACAATTTTCTGAAGATACACAAGTACAGTCAGGTTTGGCAAGGCCATGTGAGATGTGTGAATTTGAAAGCTTACAGCTAAATGGGTGGAAAGGGGATGCTTATAACCGCTCCGGGAAGCAGTCTCAGAATTGTATATATTTAGAGTAAATTTGACATAGGGAGAGGTGACAAGATGCCCGATTATTAGGCGGAGGGTTGTGTAGTGTGGCAATGGTGAACGTCAGTTGTGGCTGCGAAAGGGTAGTTCTGTTAGCAGGAGGGACACAGATATGTGCCTGTGAGATCAAGATGGACATGGCTAAAACAGCAGCTAGGGAATGTCAGGACAGAGTAATCTGGAAGGAAATATCTCAAGCTGTTTTAGCGTACAGGTTTGAACGTTAGCTGGCTTGGTGTTGGCAGGTGAGGCTGCCACAGGTAAGACGTGAGCGGAACAGGGACCTGTGCTGGAGGTTGTGGAGCCCTATGGAGCCTCAGGTGAGCAAGGAGGACAGCTTGCGGGGTGCGCGGAGGGAGCGGGAGCAGGGCGAGGGGAAAGGACCGTGGTGGAGGGTGAGAACAGAGGGTAAAGCTGTGGTGTGAACAGCAGCACAAGTAACTTTGAGGTTAATGTCACTGGTGAAGGGGGACAGAAATATCACTGGAGAGGTCTAAGAGGGAGAAAACCCCCAGCTGTTCTGTACCTACTGGATCCTCAAACTCAGTTTTGAGTTACATTCATCTTAAAGTGATGACTGACCTTCCAGTATTATGTTTCTAGATTTAATGATGTTCTGTATGCCTCTGTGCAGTAGGGTCCAATTTGCATAATGTCAGCAGAAGGAGAAAGGTTGCGGACCACCATGCCTGTAACAGAACTTGGTTTTGTCTGTACTTTGTATTTAAGAGCAGAATAATATGTCTCTGGCCTGTCCAAACAGGCAAGACCAAACGGTAGAGCAATATTGTTAAAATTCTGTGGTGGTGTAATATAATCTCTGAAGAATTTTACTTTCTCGTGCAGCAGGGTGTTTCCTTCTCTTCTGGATTGCTAATTGCATTCAGCTTTTTGGACTCCAAAGTAATAGTTAGTGAAAGAATCTGATGAGATGAAAGGCTGTGCAGCGACACGTGCCTACAGAGTGCTAGGAACTTCTGTTCTCAGTCCGATTGTTCTAAAAATACTTCATTAATTTGTATTTGGCTTCCTTTGGCGGGCTGACGTTGGGGAGCAGTTAAGCTCTAAGCGGTGCGCAAAGCGAAGACCTGACTTTTCCGTGTCCCTTGGCCTTCCCTGCTGTGTGGCAACCCGCGGCTGCTGCGGACTGCAGTTCTGATGGCAGCGTGGGCGCTGGATCGGGGCGCGACGCCTGGCTCTCCCCGCGCTGGTGGGCTGCAGCCCTGCGCCGCCCCGCTCCCCACCGGGCAGCTGCCCCGGCGGTTCCTCTGCGCCTCTCCCTCCTCTCTCCTGCCCCTCTCTGTGGATTTGGTGGCTTTATTGGGACCAGCGTGTTTGCTGTGTCATGCTGCAGTTCTGTTATTCTGCCAATGCAACGACATGGATTAAAAACATTTCTTTTTTTAGCTAATTTTTATCAAATACCACGAGTTGCATTCTGGTTAGGATGCTTGGGCTAAGGGACCTAAGTAGAGTATTCTTGTGGTAACGACCCTGTGAAAATAAATTGTAGAGGTTCAGATTTACCCAGGCAGGCAAAATCCCGCTGGGATTAGAGATGTGTGAAAGAGTGTCCTCACTGGTGGCGGAATTCCGGCGCAGATAAGGGCTGGCACGGAGTCCAGCGGCAGAGAGGGAGCTGCCGGCAGCTCCTTGGGCTCGCCGAGCCGGGCTCGGGGCGACCCGGCCCGATTGCATCAGAGGCTGAAAATAAAAAGCATTTCCACCTCTTAAGGTCCCCGCATAGGTGAAACCACAGAACTAGACTGTAGCGAGACACTCCTTAATTAATGCATTTGTAGGAACTAGACTGCATTTTTGTCTTTCGGCACGGCTTGCCGGAGTGAGAGATGGTCTTTAAATGCTGTTCACATCATGTAATCAGACCCTAGCTTCTCTGTAAAAAGAAAAAGAATCCAAACCCACAAAACCAACCCAAGGTGAAGAAGTGAGTATTTAAAATTTGTGTGAAGAAAATAGAGGGGAAAACCAGAAAAAAAATTAGCTTTTTTGAGTAAAAATTAGGACTTTTGTTGGTGAGACCAAAGCTAAAGATTTGTTTTCAGAAATGTTCGGTTTTGTGTTGGCTGAAGTGTTGCATGAGAAACTTTTAACAGGCAATCTACGTAATATTTAAATAGTTAATAAAAAGCATTTAAAAATCCGGATATTATATTAATAGTCATTGATCTCATTTAGACCATAACTTCAGCCGTCTCAGTTTTTTTGTAAGATTATAATGCTGGAACTCTGGAAGAGTTAAACTATAGGACAGGGCCGTGTGGGGATATCTGGTATCTCAGTAGTGTACACAAACCCTGACACAACCTTGGACTTCTGCAGGGCTTGAGGTAGGTGCCGCGGTTTTGATCCCTGGTTTCAGTCCAACATGACGGCGTAACGTGTTTGACCGTCTGGGAAAACTGCAGTGCAGAGAGATCTTCTGTCATCCTGCCTCGCAGGCCTTCGGAGGCTTTCCCCAGGTTGATCGGGGCGTTTAGTTTTTCAAGAGCAAAATATCATTTGGGGCCATACCAGCAGTTTCTCCTAAGTGGTCTCACGAAACAGCAAGGGCCAGCCTGCCGGGGGAGCTCTTCGCTGAACTGAGCCTGTGTCAGGAGGGGGAGCTGGCAATTGCTTGATGAAAGAAAAAAAGAAAGTGAGTAAGAAAAATAGGAGCTTTGTTTTAGACTAAAAACAAAACAGAAAAATCTAGAGGAGTGTTCTGATGAAAATATTTCTTTACTTGGCAGATTGTTAGGATTTTACTTTAAAAAGCATATTGCATTTGGAGAGATGTGGGGCAGTTGTTAAGACCCTGCTGTCTGTCTTGCTAATTTTCTTGAAGGGACTGGAGGTATGTTTTCACTGTGATTATTTTTTTTTTTTTCCCCCTTCTTTTGTTTGTTTGGGATTTTTTATTTTCTTTTTTTAAATCAAGCTAAGATTCTGCTGCCACTGAAGGGATGCACGTCTCTGAGATCAGCTGTGTTCCCACCACCTCTCCTGCGCTAGCACCGGCAAGGTGGCACTGCTGGGCTGAGCCTCGCACGTCTGGTCACGGTGCAGACGGAGCAGCGTGTGGGCTGAGCAGTGGCCTGATCCGGCTCACCCCATGCCTCGCGGTGCCCAGCCAAGAGGAGGGGGGAGAGCCTGCTTAGAGTGATGGCAGCGAGCTGAGGATGCGGTTGGACAGCCGGCTTTGACGCTGCTGTGTCTTAGATTGGTTCAAATTGGTTGTGAAACCATACCCTAATAAAACTTGACTGATTCTGTGGCAGACTGTATGCCCTTTCGGTGCAGACATGAATTGAGCTCAGTGCCCATACTTCTTGATTTTGTCAGCTGTCAGGACGGACGCGCCCGGGATGTGATATAAGCAGTGTTTGATAGGCAGTTCTGAAACGCCTGCAAGCCGTGAAAGTGCGTTCCTCCCTGAACTCCTTCATCACATAGTGTGCGATAAAATCTTTAATAAATAAAGTATTGCTAGCTGGATGAAAGAAGGCCAAGTCTCAAAAGAGGTAGACTTTGAGTAAGTTAAAAGTAAGTAGCTGTTACTGCGTGCATATTGGGTTTGTGTGGTTATTTTCTTTTCCCTAAAGAATGCAGAAACGGCTTTTACAGAAAATTTCTGATAATACGTCAGTTGAAAATATTTGTGTTTGGGGCTTATTCACAGCTGGTGGATAAATCCAGGTTTTCTGTTTAGATTAGAGGGAGTTTATATCTTCATTGGAAGTTCTGTGCTAAGATCTGGCAGCAGATACTGGCTTCCGAGAGAGAACAATTCCAGGGGAAAAGTACTGTGTCTTGCAGCAGGATTTGAAAGGGTATTTCACTTGCCTCTGATGCCCAAGGCCCCAGCACAAACGAAGTCACCAGATGTTAGTGGAGATTGTTTCCACTATGTGTGGGCACTTGGAAGGCCTTAGCAGAGTGAGTGGTACCCAAGGTTGTCTACAGCCCTGAATTGTTTCGAATAGGGAAAATGCCCAAGAACCTTTATGTTGCAGCTGTGCAATGGAGCCGTTCTCATGGCAATTACAGAATGCAGGGTTCCCCTCTGGTAGGAGCTGTGTGCGCCGTGGGATAATACCTGTGTAGCAGTAAAATGTATGTACTATAACAACATCTTTGTTTATATGTGAAATAAGTGAGAAGCCACAATAATTCATGTATATCTAACAGTGTTTTGAACTGATACCTACTCGATGCCCCAGGCACATACGTTGTAAGATGAAGCTGGTGCATGCTTGACTGTTCGCTTGACTGTTCGCTTGACTGTTCGCTTGACTGTTCGCTTGACTGTTCGCTTGACTGTTCGCTTGACTGTTCGCTTGACTGTTCGCTTGACTGTTCGCTTGACTGTTCGCTTGACTGTTCGCTTGACTGTTCGCTTGACTGTTCGCTTGACTGTTCGCTTGACTGTTCGCTAATTTATATCTGTTAATTTGCGCGTGTAAACGAAACCATGTGTAGTTGGTTCCTTGCACGTGTGGAATCGCATACCTAACTTTCAAGATGCTCACGGCGATGACACGGTCAGTGAACCATATGCAGTTCCTTAGTGAGTGAGTGTTTTTAGGGGCTGTTGCTGTGTGCAGGCTCTACAGAAGAAAGCTGTTCCAGGGTGCGATGTTAATCCTTGATAGCTGCCTCCTGGTGAATTTATTTACCCTGCAAAGCAATAAATGATATGGAAAGATACGCATGTGGCTTCAAAGGCACCAGGAAGTTGCAATATAAATTGGGGTTTTCAGATCAATTTAAAATGTCTGTGCTTACTTCATCGTTTGAGCAAGCCATCCACCGTTGGGTTGCCTCAGACGCCCGTAGTGATGCAATGCCTACACACAACCTGAACGTTCACACTTGGGCTTTCTAACGACAAGCCACTTCTGTCTTCTGTCTCCTTCAACCACACAGAGAAATTCTGCTGCCCACATACAAGGTCGTGAGTCCACCTGCTCACCAGCTGACCTGCATGGGGAACCTAGCATTATTTTTGGCCTCTTCTGTGCCCCTGAAGGCATCCTGGGCCTTCAGCTGCTCTGCCTGTTCTCCGGGGAGTGCCCCTGTGCCGGGCACAAGAGCCCGGCCAACCCCTCCGGTAAAGGAGAGGCTGTGTGTGTCACCCGTGCCTTCCCCGGCCCGCTCGGGAAGGGGCTGGCGCTGCTGCCGGGCCACTTTGCTGAGATCAGGGTTTTTCTCTCTTGGATAAGTGGTTGTGTTGTCCCTCTGTGTCGTCACACATCTGTCCTCCACCCTGACGTTGTGAATGTTACTTATTTGTTGTCCCGTGCTGTGCCATTTCCGCAGTTGGTGCGTCAACTGGAGCCTTTGGGTGACAGCATAGGCAATAAATGGATTCTTACTTGTGTGTATGTCAGGAGGGAGACCAAACAGGATTTTATTTCTGTAAGTGACGCTTGTGCTTTGTTACCTCTTCCTTTTCTTTTAAGAACCTGGGGAGCAGCTCTTCATGAGCATGTTCAGAGCTCTTAACCTCATAAGGAGTAACTTTCGTGACACTTCACATTGTAAAGGTTGTTTTCTCCTGCTGGTTTTTTTATTCTTCTTCAGCAGTGTCGTGATTCCGCATTGCACATGAGGAGTATGGGAGAACCAGTGTATTGCACACTCCACTCTCCGTTTTTGGGGCTGTTTGAATGTGAGGCACTCAGCCTTTCAAGGTGGCAGTCTTTTGCAGATTTTCTTGAGCTGAAGTGTATTGATGTGTGCCTTGTGCACTTGGAGGTGGATGCCAAATGGGGTTTGTGGCTGGCTTCCATCTTGCTGAATTCTGGCAACAAGGTTTAGGCTTTAGAAAGGAATACCCAAGGTTGCCATCCTCTGATGTTAGGAATGCCTTTGTGTGTGCTGTTCTGAGGTCGTTAGTTAGTTTGTGTGAGTTTCAATTAAAAAAAAAAAAAGCAAGCTGTGAGTTATTGCTTTTAAATGCTCATCTTTCCTTCTAAAGACACAGCTGTTGATGAATTTAGCTTGTGTGGCTATTGTGGATGGTAGAATTACAATCCAGTATTATGGATGTTTTCTTTTGATAGAAATCTGGTGAGGTACATGCAAAATATGTACAGCCCTTGGGCTCTTGGCGGGTTGCCACCGGGGCTGTCAGCGATAGCGTGGGTGCTTCTGATCTCATCAGAAAAGTCTGAACTCCTCTAATGGTCCGTGTTCCCATGTCTGTGTCATATTGAGATGAAGTGTAATCTTAAATTTCTCCACTAATTGGACTCGCTCTTTTGTCTGACGCGGTCCTTGCTCTGTATCAGGGTGGCGGCATTGGAGACTAAACGCCATTTCCCCACAGCCCGCGCTGCTGTCGGTGTGGGGTTTCGTGTCCTCCTGCCTCCCGGTGGTTCTCCCCCCGCGGCTTGCGGCAGCAGCGATCTCGCCAGGCCCAGCTGCGGGTCCGGGGGCTCCCGCACCCCCGCGCGCTGTCGGGCCGTAAGGGGATGATTCGTCAGGAGACAAAGTTTTCTTAGCAAGAAAAGAGAAAGCAATTTAGATTTACTGTGAAAATGGAAAAGGTATTGGGGGTTTCAGGACAGATTGTTTAAAGTGTTGGGATTTTACGAATACAAACTGTAAGAATTCTATCAGTTCTCATATCTAAAACAAGTAGTTGTGTATCTGTGTGGTAAGTTGGGTATTCTAGCCGAGTATTGCGTCTGCCATATGATATGGTTATTACTGTTCATTGAGGCTTCTGACAACAGCTTAATTGATTCCTCCTTTGGAATCCGGAGCTGGCTTCCAAGTCGGTATGGGCCTGCTCTGGAGCCAGCTTCGCCTCGTCGGCCGCACTTCACAGCGGATTTGTTTGGAAATCTGTTAGCTGCTGCTTTAAAAGAGACTTCTGCATTGTGACCTATAGCAAGTTTCGGGTTTCCTAATTACATGCTTTTGTAGGAGCAAGTTAAAACCAAATGATGTTCTTTTCGGTGTCGGTGGATGAAGCGCAGAGGCAGGTATCCTGTCTCCAGCCCAGCGTGGGTGTGCGTGGAGCGCAGCACCGGTGCTGGGCTCCCAGGGGCTCGGCTGCCGCGTGCCCTCTGGTGGCTACCGCAGAGGGGAGAGCCCTCCTGCGGCACTCCAAGAGCTGCGGTCAAATAGCAGTGAAGACTGGTGTGTCTAGAAAGGAAAATAAATTTTGTGCGTTATTTGCTGGTTGCTTTCTAGCTCCTCTTTATCTGGATTAAAGCCCAATCCTTCCCTTTAGAAAAAGTCCTTGTGAATTCAAATGCCGGATAATAGCTGGATATCTTACGGATCTCTAGATCCATAGCAACTTGCTGTTGAGTTTAATTAAAGAATGTTTTGTTCTTTACATTGAAACTTGTATCTCCCTTCTCTTCAAACAAGTAGTAACTGGAGGAGATGTGCTTGCTGGTGTCACTAAAACCAGGTTTTGGTTCTTGGGTATTAATTGCTTTAAAAAAAAAAAAAAGTAATTTTTTAGGCAATGGAAACGGGACTTTTAAACTCGTTCCCTGCTGTGTCTGCAGTTTGCAACCGGGATAACCTGAAACAGAGCAAAAGCCTGGCCGCAGTGTTGCGTGTGGGTTTTGTGCCTTCACTTGAAAGGGTACTGTGGGAATGCAGATGACTATAAAAGCCGGAGCACGGTTTTGGAGCCACAGGACGGCACGGCTCCATCCTGGCCCAGCACCTGCGGTGGCTCCGAAGGGGCCAGTGCCTGGTGGGACCCCCGGAGAGGGGCTCCCCGGCCCCGTGTCCCGCAGCTGCCTGGCAGGCGGAGTGCTCTCCAGGCTTATTTTTAACTGCTGATTTAACAGGCGTGCAGCAGATATGGCATACCCTGAGCAAAATGGCAACCAGCGAGGGATCATGACACCTCTTCCGAGGCTCTGGCAGGATTTCAGCTGTCTGAACAGCGCGTCGGCTGGTGCTGGGTAACGGCCTGGGCTGGGAGCAGACCTCGCCTCATCCCGCCTGAGATGTGCTTTGGCCTCAGAGCAGGGGTGAAGGACTTGACATGGTTTTAATATGGTGAAGAGTTTTATTTGTTGTTTTTAGAGTGGATACACTTGCTCTTAAATAACTTTTAAAGGAAAATCAGTATTTTGCAATGGTCAGAGGCTCCCTCCCTGCTCCTTCTCTGCTCTGGTCTCCCAGTGGCGGCAGCCCCACTGGAGGTGGTGTAACTGGGCTGTGCCGTGCTGCGGGCTGTGCCGGCAGCTTGCCAAAAGCCCGAGAGCTGGGACGAGTCTGCACAGACACGCCACGGGGTTGTAATGGGCGATGAGTACACACAGGGTGGGTTTTTTATAGGCTGTTGTAAGTATGCACAGCACTTCTCAGCCAAAGCAGGCAAAATACTCTTTGAGGCTTTTGGGAAAATGACTGTCTACAGGAACAAGTTTCATGGAAGCAGGGTTTAAATTCTTAGTACTTTAGCTTTTTTCTTTGAGACGACTGTGCATGCTGTGAAATGCATAAAGTCTGTTAATGGTCTGATTTTGTTGTTTGCATTTATAACCGGAAAAGTCTATTCATAAGTGTAACCCTACCAAAGAAGCTTGCGCAAATAGTTGCTTGCCAACGCAGGGCTGAACACGGGTCATTTGGCAGGCCTTTCGATAGGCACCAGGCAAGCTGCTTCTGGCCTGCAGGACCAGGACCCAGGCTGGAGCAGCCTCCGACCCAGCTCCCGCCATCCCCGCCGGCGCTCGCTGCTGAGTCCCTGCAGGTGGCTGCACTTCAGCGTGTGCACCTCTCCGGGGCGCAGGGGAAGGATGCCAGCCTTTTCTGTGTTAGGCACTCAAATGCGTTTAACGAAAAAGTCTGGTGTCATTTGAGGTGCATTATTCCATGAAGCCATCCTTGGGCTTTGTTGAAGAGGAACCTGGAACAATGTTTTGGGTGAGGGATCAAGAATGACTGTTTTCGTGCTTTCCTGGCTTTTTTCCTTGATCCCTTTGGTGAGGACTGATAAAAATCCTCATGCTTGTTGATGAACTGCTGTCTGTCTCAGCCTGTGCTGGCTTTGACCTGAAGCGCAGGCAGGGGCTGGGGACATGGGGGCATGTGGAATCGGAGGATGGGCAGCTGATTTTAGCACCCCGAGTGTGTTACAGCTCCCCTTCTTGAGACGGGAGGTGGTCATCGCGGGCCAGCTCCCATGGGAGGCTGACTGCCTCTTCAGGGGGGTGCAGTCTGGGTTTCCTTCCTCCTCTTCCCTCTGGGAAATACAGGGCAGGAGCTTGTGTGTATATATATATGGTTTTGGGTTTTCTTAGGGAATTTTGAAAAGAAAACAAATAGGTAATACAACTTGCAGAGTTTTCCTGGTTTCCATAGCGTTGTCTGCTTCCTGTATTTTAAATTCCTTGGCTCCAGCCAGCTCCAGGCTCTTCTCATGGCAGAGCGGCGCTGCGCTCTGGCTCTCCCTGCCTGGCCCAGGCGGTGGATGGCTGGGAGGAGGGATGCAGCCCCGCCGAGGGGAGGCTGTGGCATGTGCGGGTCCCCGGGGCGCTGCGAGGGCTCCTCACCAGCTGAAAACAACCCTTGTCGCTTTTTAATGGGGTATGGAGGATGCAACCATGAATTACAGATCTGAAGAAAACCCGGCATCTGCTCTGCATGTCGACAGCGTGCCACTGCTTAATGTCTTAACCTGCTCTATGTTGTTAAATTCACTTTTTGTCTCTTGTAATGCCCTTTTCCCTTGTGCCGGGTGTCCCCGCTGCCGGAGGGGCTCCCTGGGCAGACCGGCTCCCCTCCGCGCCCCCCCTGCTCACCTCTGCCCAGCAGCCCCCAGGGCAGTGGGCTCACCCCGCTCCCCTGCGCCTGCGCGTCCCCATCGCTGAAATCAAAGATTTCTGCCTCTGCTCTTTGAACCATTGGTATGTTGAAAGAAAGAGGGCACGTCTCCTGAGCCACCTTTGTCAAGACTTGCAGGGTTACCCGGGTGTAGGGCTGAGGAGAACGCTGGGGTAATGTAAGCTGCTCCCAAAGGAGCATGCGGGGTGGCCGGGGGGGGACGGGATCGCTCTCGGGTCCTGCGGCCCCCCCTTGGGATGGACCCCTTCGAGCTGATCCGGAGCGTTAAGCAGCTAAGCGTTCCCTGGGATAGCTTTCCTCTGCTTTAAACTTCCTATCTTGGCTTACTCAATGATCATGCTGTGGATAACTTCATTTCATTGTGTTTCCAGCATAATTGTTGAAGGTTAAATATTGGCATGTATTAAGAATGCATTGATGTGTGTCAAGAACGAGGAAGGCAAAGTTACTCAGTGAATGGATATTTGAAAGTGAGAGTGTCACTGCTGGGGGTTACGTGGTGAGCGCTGCCTGATCCTTTCTGTAAGGAAGAAAACTGAATACTTGGGTTCAGAAACTTTTTGATCGTTTTAACTGGTGGTGAAGTAATTACTGAAATGTTTCTCATATTCTGCAAAACAAATCCATGTCAGGAAGTAAATATAGAAGTAAAGGGCTTGGCTTTCGTCACCGAGCACTTAAGCAGCCTGCTAATGATTTGAAAAGGCAGCAACAAGATATCTGAAAGAAAAATGGCAATATCAAATTTATTTTCAAGTTTCATCTGCTTCACTGGAATGGAATCTGGAAGATGAAGACAAATACTCACATGTAAGAAGAACGGTAATGACCGAGTGCCTTGGTCAAGGAGAGTAACACTTTTGCACACACTACTTGCCGCTGCTTTTGGGGGAAACTTTATGGCGTGTGACTAGGCCAGGGAGTCTCTGCAGGAACCCAGTGGCACGGGGCAGAGGAGCCCTTCCGAGTCACCCAGCCCTGCTTGCTGGGTTAAATCCCAGTGAAGATGGATCGCAGTTAAGCTCTATGCCTTGCTGACAGTGGTTGTTTAAATGCAGAGTTTAAGAAAGTGCAGAACAGTTTCCTTACAGAAGCCTGTTAAATAATTCTTATTTCACAGTAAGAAGTGGAGCTTTTCTTTTCTTGTAAAGACCAAGTGTCCTGGGAAAGATTTGAAATACACAAGAGAGTTCACTCCTTTATTTATTGTTTTAGAGGGAGCATGGGCCTCTACCGATCTGCTGGAAACAGCTGAGTTCTCACACAAGATGTAGTTACCTGTCTTCAGCAGGGGGGAAATGAAGCTGGGCCATTGAAAGGAAAACCTGTGGAAAAGCAACTTAAACTGGGAAATTACTCTTCTGAGAGCGTGTTTCCCTTATGTATATATCTCTTGCTCTTTTTTCTTGCCATCTAGCAAGGGCTTTTCCTGGTTAAAGAAAGTTATTCAGAGTTTTCTGGCTGAGATCTTTTCTGTTTCTCATCAAAGCCCAAATAATACACAGTTTTACAGACCTTCTTTTCAGTTCACAATAATTTAACTTCTTAATACCTGGTTAAAAGAACATATCTTCTATTCTACATGCCTGCTTGGTACTGAAATGGTTCATGTTTTCCTAATAACATGCTTCTATACGCGCACTGTGGTTGTGCGTGATGTTTTCGTGACTAAAAAAAAATCAATTTTAAGAAATTGCAGTAATTCATGAATTTTATAAGTGAATGGAATGACGTGGGAAACAAGACACTGTAAAAAGGAGACCAATCAGCCTTCGTGGTTCTACATTTTGTATAAGGAATTGATGAAAGATGTTGCTAAACACCGACTTCTGGGGTGGCTATGTTTTAAGACAGCAGTGAAAGTGTGCACAGCTCTCACGTCTCTTCTCTTTCCGCAGCTCTACAGTGGTAGATGGAGTTATGATTCTTCCTGTGCTGATGGTGATGGCGTTCCCCTCCCCGAGCTGGCAAGGTGAGTGATGGGGGTGGTGGTGGGGCAGTAGCTGTCTGCTGCCGGAGGAGCCGCGTCCCAGTGCCGGCTCAGCTGGTGGAGCCGCCTGGCACCGCTCTGCGGCATCCCTCTTGCTCCCCAAGCTGGCAGCGTGGGCACGCTCCTCCCGGGACGGAGACGTTTGCTTTTCCGTTTCCAGGATATTCGTTGCCCATTTATGTATAAAATTGATAGCATGTGTGACTGGTGTGGCTCTTGCCAGGTCCTGGGGAGGGAAATGGGAAGCCTGATGGGATGGCGAGTTCCTGAGCTGTGTAACGAGTAGGTCTTTCTGTCCCATGGGCTGAGGTGCAGTTGTGCTGCTCGTGCTCGTACAAGCAGTTTCTTATTTCCTCTTCTCCTCTGGGCGGGCTCTTTGGCATATTTAGCATGGTGTTTGGGAACTTTTCCATGATTGTTCCAGTAAGGTCTTTGGATATGGAAAGTGACTTTTTCGTAAATTGTTTACGTAGTGTGCACATGAAGGTTTTATGACATGCAGCGCGTTCAAGATTTGCCTCAGCAAAATGGGAGAAGGGTATTTCCACTGCTGTGGAGAGGCAGGAATGGTTCATTTGAAGGTCTTCTGGATGTTTTGGGAGATGACCTCCTGAAAGATGCATACTTGCTACTTTGCAAACAGCCTTTTAAAAATGTTGAATAAAGGTTTTCTGTGAGTAACTTGGTTTTCTCAATTTTAAATTTTAAGTGACTTGAGAGGTGTATCTAGTGTTTGTTATGCCATATCTATGCTCTTTTGTATTTACCATGTGAAATCTCTTTCTGAACTACTCATTCTGAACTATTCTGCTGAAATGCACTTACTTTCAAATGTTGATGCAAATAATAAAAGGCAAAGTATGTTAAATGGAATGTTAGAATGGATGGTGGAAGGTGAAGATTAAAAATGCAGGGGGGTCTAGTGGTTGACTTTAGTCATGTCTATGAATAGGAAATTGAGACAATTTAAGAAGGGAGGAAGGCTGGATGAACGTTTGTGGAAATACACTAAACTGCTAATGCTATTGATACAATATTATCTTGAAATAAGGTTTGGTAGCAGTTATCACACTGTACGTTCTTATCGCTCTTGAAGTGCAGTTATCTGCTTCTCAAAAATGTTTTTTCAGCTTTCAGAGCTGCTTATATTAAAAATCTTAGAGTAAACCACCTGCCTTTCACATCCTTAATGTGAAGAGCGGTAGATGGAGAAGAGAAAGACGTGGGAAAGGTGCGGATTAAAGTCTGAAGTTCCGGTTAATTTCTCTTGTACAATGCATGGTGCCGCCTGGAGAGCTGCGCTGTCAGCCCACCCTGCCCTTCCCGGGCTGCCCTGCCGGCCTGCAGGTCCTCCGTATTCCACCTGACTCTGCTTAAAAAAGGGGAAGTAGGTTCTAGGGCTTAAACCTTATCTTTTTGTTGAAGAGATGCCAATAAGTGATCAGCAAGAGAAGAGTTACTAAACCCGTGCCAAGACGTTTTCTTTCTTTTCCCGGCGGTCTGTGATGCCAAGACTGGAGGTACAGGATCGTGCCTGCTCTGGGAGCAAAGGCAGCGCTGGCCCAGATGTGCGGCTGGATCGTGCCTGCTCTGGGAGCAAAGGCAGCGCTGGCCCAGATGTGCGGCTGGAAGGGGCTTTGGGCAGAGCTTGTGTGGGGGCAGGAGCGTGTGAGCAGAGGTGTGCAGATGTTCTTGCTGTCTGTCCGCCTGTGCCAACGGGACATGTACGAAGAACAGCGTGGAGCTGCCGTGCTGAGGGAGAGCTTGTCCAATAATGCTTTTTTAAGAACTCTGTGTTTGGGCCTGCATTTCTCTCCCACGGTGACAGAGGTCCTGTGAAAGACTTTGTAGAAGAGGCGTGACAATCTTGCTTTGCTTTGCTTTCCTTGCTTTATTCCTTCCCTTCTCCTCCCCTCGTACTTCCTATGGCGAGTTTGGTGAGTTTTCTTTTTCTGTCAGCAATTACTTGTCTAACGCACATAAACAATTCTGCTGTTCCCCCATTCATGTTTGCTAGTAGTAATGCTGTTCTGTTTCTTTGGAAATAGGTCCCTACTTTCAAGCTGGTTGTAGAGGAGTGTTTGGGGAGGCAGAAATACCTCACGGACCCCTCAGCAAATCTTCGTGTATGGCTCCCCATCTCGGTTTTGGCTTCCTCACCAATAAAACACGTAGTTGCAATGGGAGGACTCACCGCTCCCTTCCGGCAGCGTCTCAGTGCGGCTGGGTGCTTTGGAGGCAGCAGCCTGTGCCAGCGGTGCCGGGGCGGTGGGCCCAGCGCCGCGGCCCTGGCTTTGGGGCGTCTTTCAAGGGGGAGAGCGCCTTTGAGGGAACGGGAGTTGGTCCTCCGCTGCCTGCTAACGGGCCACCAAGATGCGTCTGGTGCACCCTGACCAACGTGCTTTCCCATGTGCTTTTACGGGAATTTTAAAAAGTTGACGTTTTGGGGGAGAACACTTATTTTGTCTTCCCCTTGCGCAAAACAGCACACACAAAAAAAAGCACAAAGCCTTCTGATTTCCCCCCAACCCCCGTATATTTTATCACGGATCAGTCAATTGCCTTTCACTGGGATTTGAACCAGGTTGGTGTGTTTCACATTTCTGATGAGTGAAAAATATTCAGGCATATCTTTGGGTAGCATTCAGGGGCAGACTGACTATGTCTGCATTGCCTCTAGGCTTCGGAAGGTGAGATTGAACATGAATTAAAAAAAAAAAAAAAAAAAAAGAAAAGCAACCAACAACCCAACCCAAAAAATCAAACACTGTAGAATTCTAAGTGCAGAAACACATCTCTTCCCTGCTTGAGTGTCCAGAAAATCCTTTTATTCTAAAGGTTTATAGCAGCATGTACTTCTGTGGTAGTCTTTTATTAGCCCTGTAAAGTGGGGAAAGAGGTTTTTCTTCATTTCCCAAGAAGCTAAACCCTGACTAAAGCAGAGCATTTTCTAAATCATGTAATGCCTGTGCCCGAGAGCGTGAGGTTTTTCACTGCCGTTTCCTGATCCGACGGCAGCGCGAGGAGGAGCGTGGCCGCGAGGCACTGCCGGAGCTCCTGCCCTCCCCGGTGACTGGGGGAGGGCATCTGGGCCACGCTCTGCTCAGGCTGCCGTGGCTTCCCTGCAAACACAGCCTCTCTGCTGGGCCTCAGGACTGGGCAGGCTGGAGAGGGTCTCCTGTCACACCGTGGCCGGGGAGTGTCTGGGAGCTACCGAGACTCCAGAAACGGCTGTCTGCCCCGCGGGGAGCTGGGAACAGGCGGACCCCGCTCCGGCAGCTGGGCTGGGGGCGGCTGCCCCTCTGCTGCCTCAGGGCGTCCCCCCTGCCTGCCAGCGACCATAGCACCGGTGCTTTTGCTGGTTTAGGGTTTTTTGTAATACGGAGGGCAATAGTATAGCTAAACTGACTGGTTCTTAGTGTTGGAAAATTCAAAGGCTTCTGTTAAATTAATAAATCCTATATATAATAAACTATTATAGGTTTCCCAGTGAAGTGGTTGAGTTACCATCCCTGGAGGTACTTAAAAGATGGGTAGATGTGGTGCTGAAGGCCATGGTGTAGTGGTGGACTTGGCAGTGTTAGGTTAGTGGTTGGACTCAATGTTAAGGGTCTTTTCCAACCGAAATGGTTCTGTGATTATTATTATGGCTGTTGTATAATGCTTGTTACTGTGTGCATTGAGACAGAGAATAAAACTGAATGGAGTAGTCATCTCTGCAAGCTTATTATTTTCTGTTTCCGTGAAATGGGTAAGAATCGTAAAGGGAAGCTAAGCACAAAAAAGAGCTGTCTAATGTGCAATTAAATGGGCTCTAAAGAGATTTTCATTTTTCCAAGTCTGCTTTCCTTCATCTTTAATTCATTATGATATGAAGCCCTGGCAGATCCCACCTCTTCCCCCAGTCCTAGTCATTTAAAGTGAAAAAGAATATTGCTGCCTTTAAATATTTTGGCCTTTGAGAGTGAGGTCCTTTTCATCCTGCTAGAGATGTCACCAGCTCTCTGATAGAAGCTTCGCCTATGATTTGCAGCCTTTCTGGTTTGAATTTTGAGGTTTTCCACTGGAAAAGGATGGTCCCGCTCAATGCCTAGCAGTGAGCCTACGCAGGGGATAACGACCCTGGATCGGCTCCGAGTGGTCTCGGGCTGGGAAGCCAGATCCTGGCGGCTCGGCGGGCTGGGATCGGCCGCGCGTGCCGAGGTTGGCCCATGACTGCAGTGTCTGTGCATGCTGAGTATGCGGCCGGGGAGGCACGGCGCCCGCCTGCTGCACGGCTGGGGCTGCGCTGGGGGCGGCTCCCGAGGGACCTTCTCTGCCCGCTCCTCTGGGACGCAGGGGTCGCTCCTCTGGGACGCAGGGGTCGCTCCTCTGGGACGCAGGGGTCGCTCCTCTGGGACGCAGGGGTCGCTCCTCTGGGACGCAGGGGTCGCTCCTCTGGGACGCAGGGGTCGCTCCTCTGGGACGCAGGGGTCGCTCCTCTGGGACGCAGGGGTCGCTCCTCTGGGACGCAGGGGTCGCTCCTCTGGGACGCAGGGGTCGCTCCTCTGGGACGCAGGGGTCGCTCCTCTGGGACGCAGGGGTCGCCCCTCCGGGACGCAGGGGTCGCTCCTCTGGCCTTTGGGACCCAGGGGCCGCTGCTTTTGCTTCGCCTCACTTTTCGCTAAAGAGCGATCGCTCAGATGGAATTCTTCCTCTTACGCTTACGCCGTTATAAAGTCGTGTCTTGGTGAGGGAAGGACTAGTTTAAGGCTTGTCTACCCCTGTCCACCCTTGGCACTCGGCTTTTTTTTTTTTCCCCCAGCCTTGTACTAAGAGGTCTTGTGGTGACACGTTGGTTATCCCTCCGAACGCTCGCTCGCATGTGCGCACTAAATGTATATTTTCTCTGTTTAGTAAGATGTACTAGTCTTTATCTGCAAGGTGAAATTTAGTCCTGTGAGGAGCAGGGAGGTGGACTTGATCCTTGTGGGTCCCCTCCAGCTTGAGATACTCTGTGAAGTTTTGAGAGGGAGGGTGTGCAGTGGCGGTGCATCGCTGGAAGGAAGCGATTTGATATTGTTAAAGCCCTTCTTTAAAAGGTACGTGTAATATAATTAGAGATTGTGTCTTTTAGGAAGAAAATTGAGACTCTTATTGCATATGTTTTTACTTTTTAATGTGTTTTAAAATTACTCCGATATTCGCTGACCATGTCACATGGTTAACATAGGCATTTTTTCCAGCCAAAGGCAGGTGAGGAGACTGTTGCAGTAGTGCCAATAAGAAAAGGTGGGTAAGTGCCTATTGTACTAGCTGTTCCCATGGAAAATGAATCGCTCTTCTAAAAGTGAAGAGATCACCTCAAAATTAAGATGTGTTCCCAGAAACATGCAGCATTTTTCTCCTTGGAGAGAAGTTTGGTATTTTCCCAAACGGTTAACAATGTTTACAGTCCAGGCATTGGATATAAAATGTGAAAGAAAATGTTCTAGATTGGTAACTGGTTGTGTGAAAGAAAATGTTCTAGATTGGTAACTGGTTGTGTGAAAGAAAATGTTCTAGATTGGTAACTGGTTGTGTGAAAGAAAATGTTCTAGATTGGTAACTGGTTGTGTGAAAGAAAATGTTCTAGATTGGTAACTGGTTGTGTGAAAGAAAATGTTCTAGATTGGTAACTGGTTGTGTGAAAGAAAATGTTCTAGATTGGTAACTGGTTGTGTGAAAGAAAATGTTCTAGATTGGTAACTGGTTGTGTGAAAGAAAATGTTCTAGATTGGTAACTGGTTGTGTGAAAGAAAATGTTCTAGATTGGTAACTGGTTGTGTGAAAGAAAATGTTCTAGATTGGTAACTGGTTGTGTGAAAGAAAATGTTCTAGATTGGTAACTGGTTGTGTGAAAGAAAATGTTCTAGATTGGTAACTGGTTGTGTGAAAGAAAATGTTCTAGATTGGTAACTGGTTGTGTGAAAGAAAATGTTCTAGATTGGTAACTGGTTGTGTGAAAGAAAATGTTCTAGATTGGTAACTGGTTGTGTGAAATAAACTTCACGTAGAAGTAAATAACTTGTCTTTGTTTCCTTGCTGCTGTATGTTTCCGTCGTTGGCCGGTGTTCTTGGTGTCACGGTTTGGTGCCCGGGTGGGACGGCTGCGGCCGTGTCCCTGCGCACAAGCACCGCGCGCAGTGCGACGGCTCCTGCCGTCACCCGGAGGGTTACGCACTGCGCCTTCCCCTTCGGTTCTTGTTCTGCTGAAATACCTATGTAATTAGAGTCAGCACTCTTAATTGGTGACTTTCACAAAGTGAATAAGCAAGCAAAATAAAGGAGCTTCAATTTTGACACTTTCAGCTTTCATAATAATGAACTAATCAACTAGTTAATGAGAAGTTAATGCAAATCTCTGTATCTGTGTGGCAAGTCAGATTTTTTTGTGTGCATGCACAATATGTTTATGGGCCAGAAGTGCGGCGATGAGTCTCTGTATTACGAAACAAGAATATATGCAGTGAACGTGTTTGGGTAATGGAAGTATTTTTAAGCTTGGCTCCTTGCCTGCGCGTGTTGCCTGACTGCTGCATCGCAGCTGGCCTGACAGCCTCGCGTGCCCGGAGCCGCTGCCGGGCAGGGACTTCCCGCTGAGCCGGTGTGTTCGGGGCACCTGATCTGCTTCAGCCGTAACCTGTTGACTGGAACTGGCCCGTGGCATTTGCTGGTGCCACCGGTCCCGCAGACTTGCTCGCTCAGCCGTGCTGGTGGGCGCTGCGGAGAAGCGTCACCCAGTCCAGCTCTGCCGCCGCTGCTCTGGGTTCCCCGTGTGCCCACGGAACGCCACTTTGCTTTGCGGCTGGTCTCGCTCTGCGGACGCAGGGCTGGAAGCCGCAGCCCTTGCCAGCGGGCTGTGTGCGGGGAGGGGGCTGCGGGGGCGCAGCACGGGGGTGGCGTCGCGTGTTGGCGGGAGCGTGGCCGCGTCTGCCTGCCCTCGGGCTGCTGGCCTGCCGAGGCAGGAGGGGGAGGACGCGGTCAGAGCTGGGGCTGGCTCTGCACCCCCGGAAAGCCTCTCTCGTTGGGTAAAGCTCAACCGGTTTGGATTTTTTTTTTATTTTTTTTTTTTAAGTGAGTGTGGCACTGCAGAAACATTAATGAGGGAAGGGCTGGCTGATACGTGGTAACATACCATGGAGTTGGAAAACCAACTAAGTAAAGAAAATCAGAATGGTAATAGCCATGAAGGAGAGTGTCTCCTTTCCAACCCATGAATTCTTCACCAGAAAAGTTTCGTTTTTACAGCAGATAATTGATGTGTATTGGTCCCCAGACACATCAGGATCTGCAGCAGCTGACACGTATGTGGTCAGTGTTACTCTGTCTCCGTGCCCCGTTAAATGGATCCACAGCCTGCGTGTCGTGTGCGATGGCTCCCCGTGCCTTGCGCGGAGGGCAGGCTGCGCAGCGGAGGCGCAGCGTGTCGGGAGTGACAGTGCCGTAGCTCGCTGCTCGCAAGGCACGGCTGGTTTGCTCTGCACGGGCTGATGCCCTGTGGCTGCGCGGTCCCGTCCTGGCCCCTTTGGGGATTGCAGAGCTGCTCCGAGAGGCGGCATGTGAGGGGAGGGGGAGTTCTCCCAGAACTGCCCCTCTGGCTTGCCTGAGGTTTGCCCAGCCTTGCCGGGTCCTTGGGTCAAGAGAAGAGGGAAGTGTGAGGCTGTGTTGGGCTGCAAGCCAGGAGAATTTTCCTGTGGCCTTGGTGTGGCTCTGGGATGGCAGGTTAGTTGTCCTGCTCCCTGGAACCCCTGTTCCTGCTGTTACTGAATAGCTGCGGTGGCGGTTCCTGCAGCCTGCACGCCTCCTCGGCCCCGTCCCCACAGGCCAGGGTTTGTCAGTGGCAGCAGGAATGTCTCGCTGACCGGGAGGCACTGCGATCCTTGCTGCTAAAGGGCTGTCCTTACGGAAGGTACAGATCTTGTACCGTTTGTGGGCAGGTCATGACCATACCTTGGGAGGAAGTCCCTTGTTGGTCTCTGGCTTGGAATGCCGCTGGCAGTTCCAGCCAGATGAACCAAGATTAAGTGCTTGTGTGTTACAATACCAGTTGTGTTTTACTGCTGCTGTTGTGGGAGGAGGAGGAACAAAACTTTGATTATAGGAATGTCTGGCATATTTATTAAAAAAAAAAAAATAATAAAAAATCTGCAAAATTAGCAAAGTTGTTACTTGGTACATCTGTGACTGGGATTGTGTATGCCACTACATGAAATCAATGTGACAGACACTGTCTGATTTCAGGGTTCTTTCCATAATTAAGGTTTTTTTTAGTGGTTCAAAAATGGAAAATCATATTTGTGTGTTTGCTCATTGTGGGAGTGGGGGGAAACAAAGCAGAAACCAATCTGAGTTATATTCCCCCTGGGCAGACTCTAATGATAGGCTTGAAAAAGCCCAGCGCCTGGTATGCTCAGCTGCTGCGTTAGGAACATCCACTGTATTTGTGGCTGGAAATTTTTCTTGTGTGTTAGAACTGAAAAAGAGAATGTTTATGACAACTTAACTCACATTTACGTGTGTATGCAGGGGCTGTGTGTGACAGAGCAGCGACTTGTTCTGTCCTTCCAGCTGTGCCTCTTCTCAGCCCTCTGGGAGCGCACGTGGCTGTTTACCACCGCGGGCACCTGTATCTTCCAGGAAGCTGAAGAGCTTCCAGTGGTCCCCATTAGCTATGGAGAGCAGCGTCCTGTCCTGCAGGGACCAGAGTGACCCGGTGCTGGGTGTGTAAGGGCTCGTGCCCTTCCTGAAAGCGGCAGTGTGTGTGGTTCTGCGCAGAGAGAGAGGGGTTTCTCAGCTAGGGATCTCTGCACGCTTTGCTGAGGATACTTAGGAGTTTAGTTTCCCACTCTAGACATTCTCTTCAAAATTCTTCCTTTCACTTAGCCAAAGCGTCTGGAGTTGGAAGGGAGGTGGTGTCCTGCTGGCAGCTTGTGCTGCTTCTCGCTTTACTTTTTATCTCCATGGTTACTCACTCGCAAGGTGCTCCTCAAAGGCTTCTCTTCCCGGGAAAAGTCCAGACTGACTTTCCAAGCAAGCGAGTTAAACCCACTAAATCCTGTGCAGCTGTGTCCACTGCAAGTTTAAATGGCCTTAATTTGATTTTGTTACAGTCATTTCCGGAATGCTTGAGAATAACTATTTCCGTATAGAAAGGTAATGTGGTTTAGCAAATCTGCTTTAAATTTACACTGTTTGTCAAGTTTTTCCTCTGCTGAGTGTCCCTGCATAGGTGACCCTCCGTGTTGTCTACCCGCAGCAGTGTGTGCGCGAGAGGTGATGTAAAACATCGCTGACCTCTGGAAATTTGAGTACTTGGAGTGGGCAGATATGACTGGTATTTCTTTGATGGTTTAAGCTCACGCCTTTGTCTTGCTGAAACGGCTGCCTTACTATCGTTAGCTCCCACTTGGTGGTTCTTCAGCTCTAGCTGCAAGTAGTAGTCCTCCCTTTAAACAGAAGGTTTTATTGTCTAATGATCTCTATATAACTGAAGCTATTAAGAATACGATGGTGTTTTTTCCTCAACTCTCCCCTTTTCCAGATGAAGAACTGAAGCTAAACATGGTCCACTACGAATGTGTGTGTGAAGGCATGTCCTGTGGGAATGGAGACCGTTGCCAAGGCCAGCAATGTTTTGCTTCCCTGAGCATTAATGACGGTGCTAAGGTTTACCAGAAAGGCTGCTTCCAAGTCTACGAACAAGGGAAAATGACGTGCAAAACACCTCCGTCTCCTGACCAAGCTGTTGAGTGCTGCCAGGGATACCTGTGCAACATGAATATCACTGCACAGTTGCCTTCTTCTAAAGGTGAGAGGTTAATTAATAAATAATTAATTTTGAGGGGAAAAAAAAACAAAAACGTTTGGCTTTCATCTGATGTGATGGAAGTGAGATGGCTTCAGTGCCAGCGAAAGGAAGGGTTTAGTTAGCGCGGTTCCCCACCCTGGGGCCCACTGGCACACGTCTGATGTCCACAGGTTGAATGATCTGTGGTGCTGGATGCATGATGGGGTTAAAGTGCGCAGTGAGGGTCAGGATCGAGTTGCTGCCTGCGAGCGCATTGCGCAGTCACCGGTGGGGTTTGTTCTGAAGGGACGGGTTATTCTGACAGCTCTGCAGGGATGTAGCATCTTTTGTGCAAGCACACGCTCGTAGCTCTCGCTGTGTCACGGCCGCTCTCTCAGGCTAGGTGGCTACCAAGTTAAATGCCGGTGTCAGCACTGCTGGTTTTAAAGACTTTCTCTGGGAATGAGCAAATTTATTTTTTTTCTCTTCTTTTTTTTCTTTTCTTTTTTTCCCCTCTCTCCTTTCCAAGGGCAAACCTTTCAAGGAGACGCTGCAGGTTACAGCATGGAAACGCTAATCATTGTTATACTGGCTCCTGTGGTAGTGTTGATAGTTTTTTCTGCAGTAGCTGTGCTGATCATCCGGAGAATACAGAAGAACCATATGGAGAGGCTCAATTCTAGAGATGCAGAATATGGCACAATTGAGGGACTCATTGCGTCAAATGTTGGAGACAGCACGTTGGCAGTAAGTAACCTGTGTGCGTGGTGAAAATTTGTGTGAGCTTTCTTCGCTTCCGAACTCCCCTCTTGTACCCTCCAGGCGTGGCCACACCAATAACAGGAGCTTTTGCTTCTGGGGGATGCCACTTAGCATCGGGACTTCTGTGGTGACGTTCCTATGCTCACAAAGCTGTAGTTGAAATGAAATTTAACCAAAAGATAGCTTTTGCAAGTATAGCTCTTTTGACCCAGAGAATGGCTATACAATGCCTGAACAGCAAAACAGAGTACGCCTGATCGTTGGGTAGCCTGAAGTGATACGAAAGGTGTAAAACCGTACTGCATCTTTTTTATATGAAAGACAGCCTGAAAAGTTGAAAAAGATGTGATGGTAGGGGAAGGAGGAAATACAGATATTTTTTTACTTTTGTAAACTTCGAACCCGACTCCCGTGATCGTAGTAGAAGGGCTCTTGGATGACTAAGAAATTAGTGATGTTTTGTTGACAGAAGAGCGGGAGGAATTTTAAGAATTGAGAACTGCTTACTCAAAATTTGTTTTTTAAAATATGTTCTTGTTCACACAGTTTCTGGAAAATTCCTTTCTAAAGCCTTAATGTATCTTACCCTGTCACTTCAGCCCATAAAAAAGTGTTCCCAGCAGCTTTCCCGTGCTTTGTTGAAACAGAGCAAGTAAGGCTTCAGAGGCAGCTTGAGTGTTTGTTTCGGAAACCAGTGCAAAGAGAAGTCCTCCTTGCATTTCTAAGATAAAATGTCTTCAGTGTTAAGAGGTTGGAAAACACTTTCCGTTGCAGTGCTTTCCTGCCATAATGTGCTTTCACTGCAGGGTTGAAAAGTGGCTAAAGAAAAATGGTCCAAACCTGAAATGTTTTTAATAATGTGCTACTAAATACATTGACTGGGTATTTTTTTTTTTTCTGTTTCTCTCTGTGGGAGAGAGACAAACTGAAATGGGTATTTCTTTAAGTGAGGAATAACCTTCAATATCTTCCTTAGAAAGTGTTGGTTGCCACCACAGAGGGAAGCAGTTTTGACTGTGTCCAAAAAAATACCCCAGAAAACAGTTGCACCAACTCACCTGAAAGTTGACAACCGCTTTGCAGGCCCGGCTATGGGAATTCAGTAAGAGAAAGATCTGTGGGACTGCTCAAAAAATTGAACTGTTTTGGGGAGCTGGAAACTATTTCGTGCATCTCTGTTTTGAGGCAGAGATGTTTCTATAAAGTACTGCTGGGAATAAGTGCTGGGAGAGTCACGTGAATGAAAACCCATTCATTCACAAGACGGTACGTCCTGACAAGTAAGTTCTCAGGGTTCGAGATGGCCAGGGTGGGATACCATTGGAGCAGGGAAGATTCTTCTTTAAGGAAGAATAAGTTAAAACTGAGTAATCAGACTCCTGGTCATCTGGATGCCCAACACGCGTTTTGGAAACAGCCTCTGTGGGGAACGAGTAAGTAAACCAATGCTTCAGCCAGGAAGAAGCGTCTGGTTCTCTTAAGAGGGTGGAAGATACGATGGAGACGCAGCATGGCAAGGGGAGGGTGGCTAGGAATCAGTTGTTCACTTTCTGCAGTCCACTAACAGGGGGAGGCATCAAAATCAGCAGGTAAGAGCAAGGATAAAAATAAGGAGCGTGGTTCTTAACACAGTGGTAACTGAACCAGTAGAACTCCTTGTCTGATGATTTTTCTAGGTGCTACAGGTTTGGATACGTTCAAAGAGCAACAGGATGAGAAGACTGTATGTTGTTGAGCACACAGACACGCAAAAAAAAAACCCATCTAAGGAAGTCCCTGATCTGAATGTGCTTGGGGGCTGGGAGAGTGTTAGAGGAAAGCAGTCCTGTATTCGCTTCTGGTTCACTCCACTTCTACTATCCCAATATTCTAATACCCCAGTGCCCCTATATACTTCCATATGTCCAATACCCCTATATGTCTACTACCCCAATTCACTCCACTTGTAATACGCTAATAAAGGGCGTTGCTTTTGGGTGAGGTCAGAGACAAGAGTGATCTAGAGGGACCTTAGGATGGCCACTCTGATTTCATTCATGTGACTCTCCCAATAAGTGTTTTGGTTTATAAATGCTGGCTGCTTGGGTAAGATGGAGCAATCTTCTAGAGATTGAAACCTCCAGGCACGTCGTGTCACTGCAGGATCAGGGCTGGCACAAACCGGAGCAGCACCCTACTGTGGCCCCGCTATTCTGCTTCAGCTTGACCCTATGTAAACTATACTTGGTAATCTATTCCTTTTTTAAATGCCTTTGGCGCTCTTTAATTAGCGCTGTTTTAAAACAGCCAGTTTTGATGCCTTCACCATGAACTAGGCACCTGTTCAATTGGTTGTCTGTCCTTAAGCACTGACTTCCAGCTTTTACCGGCTCTTAACTCTTATCTGCGCAAGAGCATTTCCGTGCCATTTGCAAACCTTTTGCACTTCAAGTCATTTAATGTTACTTGGAAATGGTGATAAAACCTGAGAAGAATAAATCAAAATTCTTTCTAAACGAAATGGGAGCAGTGGCTAGGTGTACAGGCGGGCTGTGAGGGAGCTGCTTTGTTCCCAGCTGCCAGACCCCCGGAGCCACCGCAGTGCCTCTGCTGCGCCTCTTGAGTCTTGGTGATGTAAAAAAACATTGGTAGTTCCTTGTTTCTAAATGTTCATCTAAATGGCAAGTCTGTTTTAAATTCCAGGTTTTTCTTCTTCATTGTGTGTTTTAAATCGCTGGTTTTGTTACACATTAGATTAGTTTACATTTAGGTAGGCTGAAAGCCCTCAGCTTCCTGATGGGGAATGGAAAGAGCTGTGGCCTCTTCAAATCTTGTTTTTACAGTTGCTGCAGATAAGTTTGGTGGTTTGGTTTTGGTGTTTTTTTTGTTTGGTTTTTTTTTTTTTTTTTTTTTCCTCTGATACAAGCAGGAAGGAAAATGAGCTTTCAGTTTGTTTTAAAAAGCAAAATAGCAGTCTTCTGTAGTTCTTAAATTATCTTTTTCTTGAGTACTCATTAAAAAATTGTTAGGAGAAATGAGATTTCATCAAATCTGGTTAAAGCCCAGTAGTGGTTTGCTGGAAATGTTAGAAAGCTGATTATGCTTATGCTTTTTTACTCTGTTTTCCTGTGTAAAGAAAAGAAGTTCAGTAATGCAGTTGTTAATGCTTTGAACTGGCACAGCAGTCCTAGCCATAAAAGTAATGGGGTATTCACCTTTTAAAAGGCTAATAGGATTTTAAGATTCAGTTAGAATCTCACTCATGTTTTTTTAGAAGTTTACAGTTTAAAGTCTGTTTTCTATGCTCTAAAAATACCAGAAACTGATAAAACCTTTGAAGAAAGACATTACAGAAAATTTAAGAAAAGACATATTTAAGCAAGTCATTACAGGTGTCTCCAGTCCGGGTGCCCCCGGGGCATCCCTGGCTGCGAGCCCAGCACCCGGCTGTGGGCTGTCACCTCTCCGCTCAGCTCACATGGACCCCAAAGACACCTGCCTGTAGGGTTTTTTCAGCAAAACTGACTCCCCTCCCCATATTACCTGAGACAAAAGGGTCAGCTGAGCACAAGTGGTGTGCAGGCCACTGATTAAAAAGGTGCTGAAAAAGCAGGTTGTATCGCAGGAATGTGTTGGGTTTGTCTGTCTTCCCATTTCAATTAGAAACTTTCGGCTGTGGCTGTTTCTAGAGTCTATTTATAGTAATAAAAACAGTTCAAAGTTCTGAATGTCCCTTTCTAATACATGTTTATTCATAGCGGGTTGTAAAATAGATTTTGAGAGTATCTGATGGCACAGATCGGCGGGGCTGGGACACCACCTTAGCTCTAGGTAGTGAAAACACATTTGTGTTGCTGTGCCATTCGAGTCGTCTTTACTAGGGAGAAACCACAGGGGACTGGAAGAATGGGAAGTCTGCAGGAACGTTCAGAATAAATGCTGCTTTTCTTTCTGCTAACTGTGTAAGGACGAAGGTTTTAAGTATAGAAGTCGGAGAAAGTAACAATTTCTTTTTGAGGCAGCTCAGATTATTGCAAGACATAGAAAATGTTTTGGGAAAAAAGTTTAGATTAACCTATTTGAAATAGGTGACAGATACAGAATTGAGAGCCCAGAAGCCAAGTAAGAGAATAACAAAGTGCTGAAAAAGTGGAATTTCACTACAGAGCATAGCTTGTAGGCTACGAGTGAGCTTCCAGGTTCGGGGACAGTAAATTTGTTGTCATTTATTTATTAAACAAAATGATACTGTAATACCAGATAAAAGACAGAGACAGAATAAGAAATCTGAGAATGAAAGATGCTCGATTTGTTTGCTGTTCCTTGCTGTATTGTTTGTAAAACTTCCAGCAGAAAGTGATTATGCCTAAAGTTATAGCTCCCCTGTCAGTCTCTTCTATGCATGGGATGTTCTTTGAATTTGTAAAATCTTGCAAAGAGCATTCTCTGTCTACCCGCACGGTGCTGGCAACGCTGTGTTTTGATCCCGAGTGACCAATGGCATCAGCAGAGCCAGTGAGATACCAATAAGCTTTAACTTAACCTATCCTGTGAAGTGGTGTCCCTGTGCGTATTTAAATGGAGAAGAAATGTAGTTTCTCACAGATTGTAAGCTTCTGCTTTTCCTTTTGAACAGGATTTATTGGACCATTCCTGCACATCTGGAAGTGGTTCTGGACTTCCTTTCTTGGTGCAAAGAACGGTGGCTCGCCAGATCACGCTTGTAGAGTGTGTAGGTTAGTATAATTCTTGCTCACATCTAGTGCCAAGTCTTGGTGACAAATGCAGAGAGAAAGCTTTATCTCCCATCGTAACTGTTTTTCCTCAGTTACTTATATACCGTATGAAACTCTTCAGCCTACGGAACATACCTGCTTTTGGAAAGTGGCGTGAAAAAATTCTTTTCAGATCCATGCAGAAGAAAGGGGCAAATATCATCTGTGCTTTATGATTGAAAAATTTAAGCTTTGTTCGGTAAGGTGATGTTAAAAAATGCAAACTAGGCTTGTTTGGGTACTTTGTGAAACAAACATTTGTTTGTTAAATGGCCTTTAATTAGAAAGCTTTAGAATTAGAAAAGGATCATCTGGATTTGAGATCTGGAGTTGAACCATCGAGCAAAGTGGCTAACATGACATTAAAAAAACCCACCCAACCCAACAAAACAAAACCAGCCCTGGGATCCTGGGCTGTTAGAATGGTTACATGAAAGTTTTGGATCTGGCTTGCTCTGCACTGTTGCTTTGGCACCATGCAGGCGATGAATGCTCTTTTCCCCCTCAAAGAGAGAATCCCTCTGGTAACTCTTCCCCAAGACTCTTCTTGGTCTTTATTTTCCTGTAGGACTTTAGTGTTCGTTTTAAGGATCCATTAAATTTTTCTTCAGCATATATGTATCTATTATTGATTGAATAGTTAAATTTGAGTTTAGTAATTTTAGGAAGCATTTGGGTCAAAGATATCCCGAGGCAGTAATGTTGAGCCAAGATGCTGTGCTGACGCTGAAGAGGTGAGGAAGGCATGATAATGAGTGATTCTAGTGGGGGAAAAAGCAACTGTTTTAAATATAGTTTATGGTGCTTCTTCAGTGATCTGAACTCGGAACCGGTCAACACCTTCCTGTAAGTCACTAGAAGTTGTAACTCATCAGGCTGTTAAATCAAGCCCGAGTGAAACAGATGAGTCGGTCTGTAGGGACTGGGCCCACATTTTAGCAGCGTTTCTTTGCTTTAGGCTTATAGTATATATGGAGTAGCACAAATGTTCACACTCGCATTAAATCCAAGCGTACATCCTCTGCTCTGCAATTTCTCTTCATCAGAAACTGTAGAATATGATATGCAGATGATTTTGCCTGCAATATGGACATCTTCTCGTGCATGTATATAGGCATGACTGAGTGTGCCTCTGGAATTCTGCCTGCTCCCGAGTTCGCTCAGGCTGGCACTGTTTGCAGAGAGCGTGCGCGTTAGCCTGCGTGGCAGCACCAGATGAAAGCGCTTCTGCAGGAAGGCTCTTCTGGGTGACAGCGTGGAGACATCGCTGTTGGGTATCTCCCTTCGTTTGGTGGTACCTGCTCCAGGTTCATACGTGCCTCTGAAGAGCGCTGAACGGCAGAGCAAGGAAGGGCAGGATTTGGATATTTATGGTTGTCAAATCTAGCATAATTCACTGCCCGAGGCCTGAGGCTGTCGTATTCAGGCTGTGGTGAAAACGGTAACGACCTGAACTTGTCCGGTGTGCCTTGTCCAGGATGTTGCTTTGTTCTTGGGTACTTGATAACTTCATGCATTTCTTCTAAGCTATTTGGGTAAAACCTTCAGCATGCAGGGAATGTGTGCTGCTCTCCAAAGGGGCGGGGGGATTTTTCTGTCCTTTTTTCTTCATGGCTGTGGGTTGGTTTTTTTGGGGGGGGGGGCGTTGTGGTGGGTGGGTGTGGTTTTTTGTTGGGTTTTTTTTTTTGGTTGGTTGGTTGTGGTTTTTTGTTGGGTTGGTTTTTTGCATTTTGTGTGTCTGGCTGTGCTGAGTGTTCTCTGCAAGGGCTGCTGCTGCCCTCCTAACTTCAGAATTCATAGATGCGTTTGTATGGTGTCCGCTGACCTGGCAGTATGCTGCCAAAGTTGCTTCAGCTGCAGAAGCTCTTTCATTGCTGGTAGTCGAATGATTACAGCTGCCCAGCACAAACACTCTGTATGCTGTACCAGTGCGCAGGGAGGAGAGGTCCATACTCTGAGCTTAATTTTTTCTCAGGAAAAATTAAGGGACAGTGGAGCACAGTGTGACTGTAAAGTGGTAAAAAGCGTATGCAGGGGTGATCAACGTGCGTCAGCGTGATATCGGGGCCATGACTGCTGAGTTTCTGTCCTACTGGCTAATCCTGGCCTTCTGCCCTGTGAAGATTGTTAGTTGACAACTTTTTACTGTGTTTTTTTCCCCCACCAGGAAAGGGCCGTTATGGAGAAGTTTGGAGGGGTCAGTGGCAAGGAGAAAACGTTGCTGTGAAGATCTTCTCTTCTAGGGATGAAAAATCCTGGTTCAGGGAAACTGAATTGTACAACACTGTATTGCTGCGGCATGAAAATATTTTAGGTGAGTAGGACAACCATATTCATGCGTCCTAGTGTAGCTGGTGTAGCGGGGAGCCAGCCGAACAGTTCACTTGCGAAGCACTGCAGATTTGCCAGATATCTTGCAATCTTCGAGATTAGGTTCTTGTGTTTGCAATAAATAGTTGAAGGGCAATTTTAAGGGGGAGACTTGCCAGGAGGGTGCTGAAATCTGAGTCTCAACTGGAGAAAGTGTCGTAGCAACTATAAATCATTGTCCTCCTGCAATATTCTAGCAAGAAGCAGTCAACCAGATTAATCAGTTGTTGGCAGCACAGTGTGTAGAGAAGAATGGAGGTGCCACAGACCCGCATGCTGGGAATTCACCCTTGCAGCTCTTGCTGCAGGGCAGCCAAATGGCAACAGGGTATTGCACAATGTGTTAGGTGGAGAAGTGGATCTATGTGGACCTATGTTTTCTTATAACTTCAGTTTACCTGGGAGAAATGAAGGGAGAAAAAGTGGGGTGGTGTTTGTAATGAGATTTAAATATTCGAATACTTTCCTTGTGCCTGAACGAAGTGCAGTATTAATCCATTATTTTCTTCTGTTTAACTGTTCTGCTCAGGGTCAAACTAAACTCCTTTGATGTTTAAACTTCAACTATAGTTGCTCCTTTATGACGTATCTCATTTCCCTTTCATTAAATATGAAAGTGTGGCGATTTTGAGTCTTCTGCATCCCTTGTACCTCGTGCGCTCAGTTCTGAGAGCTCAGAAAATGGCTTTTTTGTGTTGTGAGCCATGGCTGGAGTTCAAGGAGCCCTTTTGATTCTGAATAGACATGACCTTCTTTCACTGCTCTGCCACCTTTACAAATAAAAGCAGCAGCATGTTGCTGACATTACCTCACCAGCAATCTGTCTGTCTTCAATCAGTTTTACTTGGGCTCCTTATTCTTGTTTCCTGTCAGAGAATATTCCTTGCCTCTAGAGCTCACCCTGCTAGACGTTTGTCTAATGTTCCCTGAAGCAGTTCCTTTGTTACTACAAAAATAATTTGGTGGCCTCCTGAAATGTGAATTATTGAAGTTTCCTTCACAAGAGAGCAAGTAACTTGGCTGAAATTACATTACGCGTTTCCTATGTTCCTCTGTCTGTGTTTAGTCTTTCTTGATAACTGTCAAATTTGTTGGCTATTTTATAGAATTATTTTAGATGCGATATTAAACAATATCATAGATTACAAAAGCGTCACATTGTGCAGAAATCTGACTTCAGGAGAGAAAGGTAGTGGGTGTTCTTTCTGACAAATGTCATATGTGGGCTTTTAATAAACATGATTTGTTCCTCTAACTTGGGAATAAAACTTTTGTTGCTTCCCCGCTAAAGCTGTTGAGGTCAACAGTGTGCTGATACACAATAAATTCGGAGGTAACAGGAAAGGAGCTACTCCTGA
Source organism: Vanellus vanellus (assembly GCF_965231255.1). NCBI lineage: Eukaryota > Metazoa > Chordata > Aves > Charadriiformes > Charadriidae > Vanellus > Vanellus vanellus. The sequence continues at coordinate 717,684 of NC_138910.1, forward strand.
ATTTTGGGTTCAGCTTTAAGACACCACGTTGTGGAAAGCTGTTCTTGAGGTTCATGAGCTTCAAAGAGAAATTTTTCTCTGTTCCTTTGTAGAAAATCATTGTGGAATACAGCTGTGGTGCAGAAAGGTGCTCTGCCTTGCTTCACCATGAAGTAAGCAGCGCACCGGTTGAACTGTCTAGCATTTGAGTAGAAGAATTACTATTCTTTGTTTTCTGGTGTGCTGATCTGGTGCTGCTACGCTCTCCTTGGCCACCTGCCGCTCTGTTGCGAGCTGGTGTGCGGTTAAGAGGATTGGGCGTTTGGAGCCTTCGGCAGTTGAGAGCAGTCCCATAGGTCTGGTAATTTATCAGGCCGCAGCAATCCCGCTGCAGCCTTTTAAGCAGTCGGAGATGATTGGAGAGCAGGTTGTTGCTGTGGTGAGATGTGCTTTTTTCAATCTGTATTGGGTGCGACGTTTTCTGTGGGGACGGCAAGGTTTGGACAAGTTGAGGTTGGTTGGTGGAAGTGCTCTGGATAGACTTACCTTGGATGCAAACGTGAAGCTGGCACAGCATGCAGTCTCGGTTTATTGGGATGTGGTGCACACGTGAAACACATTTAACCCTTTTCTCAGCTGCCTGCGCTGGCTGCTTCTTGTCCTTAAAGATGGAAACGATTACGTATGCTCTGTTTGAGGCATTGCTTCTCTCCAGCGTGATCCTGTTGGGTGGAGAGCAGCAGATGTGCTACGCCTGGTGGTCTTTTTGTTTAACTGCAAACTTCCCCCTCCACAAGTCCTTCAAAGAGAAGGACAAAAAAAAAAAAAAGAGTAACTTTTTTTTTTTTTTTTAAAGTATGTGGTCCTAGCGAGTAGTTGTGTTTGGTATGACTGACAAAATGCATAAATACATTCTTCTGAATTGACTTGAGTTGGAGTTCCAGAATGTATCAGCTCTTTTTTCATCGTGGTAATACCCGCAGTCTGTTTCAGTGCAGTACAATCATGGAAAAGTTTTAATTAAGCAGGGGTTTAAATTGCTTGCAAGAGAGGCCTAGTAGTATTGATACTTTTCTTGAGGGAGTCTTGAAGAAGCTTTGTCATTTTATTATGTTGTTTCTCCTTTTTCTTCCTCTCTTTCTAGGTTTTATTGCGTCTGATATGACTTCCAGAAACTCTAGTACCCAGTTGTGGTTGATTACCCACTACCATGAAATGGGGTCTCTGTATGACTATCTCCAGCTCACTACCCTGGACACCGTCAGCTGCCTACGCATAGTACTGTCCATAGCTAGTGGTCTTGCACATTTGCACATAGAGATATTTGGAACCCAGGGGAAGCCTGCCATTTCTCATCGGGACTTGAAGAGCAAAAATATCCTCGTTAAGAAAAATGGACAGTGCTGCATAGCAGATCTAGGTGAGTTCATTTCGATGCGAATATACTCAGTGCATTTCTGCAGAAATCAAGCGTATTGCGTGACTCGGCTGTAAAAGTCTTAAAGTAATCTTCAAATAACCTTACCGTGATCTGATGTTACCCTGAAGGTTTCTGACAGCCACTAGGTGGCACTTACGACTCAGAAATGCCCCTCTGCTGCAGAGGAGGCGCAGTGTAGCCTCTGAGTTCAGGAGCAGATCTGACATTTTGGACTCTTTCTTGGGCCTTTGTTGTTAAATTCCATTCATGGATCCCAGAAGGCAGCAGTTATTAGGCTTCGGCTCGTTTCTGAACTTCTAAATGTCCTTCACTTACAGTCTAAGAACTATGCGCTCACTGCCTGAGCTCCGCAGGTCCACCTGGCTCGAGTCCTTTGCCACATGTATTCAGTGAGCTGAAAGTTGGGTTCTCCATGACCAACCGGTTTTAGACTTCAAGCTGGTAGGGTGCTGAGGAACAGTTGCAGCAGTATGGCTCATTCACACCTCGGGCGTATGTCTTGACAATATTTTATCTTCTTTTCTCTGAAGACAAGGGAGAAAATAGGAGTAGAACAATAGTATTGGGGGGTCACTGGCTAGACAAAAAGTGTATTGGGAGATGGGATTTTTTTTCAATAATAATTCCACTGCATAGTTCCTATCACTTTTGCCTGAGGGACATGAGATATGCACAGGGAAAACTTGAAAGCCACACACATGGGCCTGTTTAAATTTGAGGGAATAGTGCTATTACTATATAGAGAGAATAGTAAGTAAAAAATGGAGGAGTAAGTTGAAAACACAAAACTTCAGAGACTGGCTTTTAAATAAATTTGTAGTTCGCAGTGAGAAGGGGGCAGCACATACTGGCGCTGATTGACATCATACTAATAAAGTGAAATTACTACGTTATTTATCTAGAGGCTTCAGATATTTGGGAGTTTTTCTGAGAGAGCGCAGCAATAAACATTTCCCAGTTAGTTTGTATGGTGGTAAAATAGCTGTTTTTTAAAACGTGAAATCCTCAGGCACGTACCTGACACGTTCTTCGTTTGTTCCGTATCTGTAAAGGAGAGTTACCAAAGAGTATGTTGCTTCTCCCGTATATTCATACCCCTTTTTCCTGTATAGCTTTGTCTTTTTTTCCTCCTCTGGTCTCCTTCTCTGTTTTTTCAACACCACATGCACCGTACCGTAAGAATGGCACGTAGAGACTGGTAAGTATGAGCAGATGAAAGATTCACTGCAGCAGCCCAGAGCTAAGCCGGACTTGGCTTCTGCCGGCCGCAGCAGGTTCGGGGCTTGCAAAGTACCCGCTGCAATAGGGGTCAGCTCTGAAAACAGAGAGGAGTAAAATGGCTTCGATGCGTATCTTGTAACGGTCTGTTTTGCCGGCGGCCCGGGCGCCGCACGCCTGAACTGCAGTGTGACTTGGTGCCTGTTGCCATTCAGTCCCGGTCGGTCCTTCTGGCTGGCACGAGCCTAAAGCTTTGTGAATTGGTGGCCTGTCCTTCGGCACGTGTGCTGGAAACCAGCGTCTCGAACAGCAACCCGAGCGTCCAGAGCTGCAGTTACCAAACTGGCTGTTTCAAGTATGTTCTAGCTAAGCAGAAACCGTGGGATAAAGTCCAAGGATGGATGTCAGTCTTGCTTCAGCCTGTCAGCACTGTGGAAAAGTTCTGCCCTTCTAAAGCAATTCACGTGCACGGGAATAGGCCTTAGTTGGGCAACCTTATAGGACAGCAGGGTAATGCTGGCACAAAAGGAAGAAGGCGGCCGGCCCTGCTCTTACTCCCTCCTTCCCCGTGCCCATCCCTATGCAGCAGAGAATGTCGGCTTGAAAAGGACACCGGTGTTTGTAAGGAAGGTGCAAAGAAGGTGAACAAAGCATACTGGCTCAATTTTTGTTTCTAACAGATACTCCAGTATTCTAAAGAGGATTTTTTGGTGTCTTGAAAAGCAATGTGTTTCATCAATTTGTATTCCTGTCCAGCTTTTTTTTTTTTTTTTTTTTATTTTTTAAAGAATTAGTATATGGTAGGAAGAGCCTCTCTGACAAGCACTCGTGCGCCCTTAAGTTAAACGTGCATTGAGATCTCCTGAGGTGAAAAGAAGCTGAAGCGGTGCAATAACTGCTTCCTGACTCTTACAGACAGCACAGATGCCACCGAGATGAGGGCCTGATTACAACATTGCTGTCCCCTGACCTTATTGCAACACTGTCTTAGTTTGTAGTGTGCAGGATGCTGACTTGCATCCCTCAGCCTTAAACCTTTGACCTGTCAATCTATTGAATCTGTTTTGCCAGTTTGGATGCAGTATTACAATTCTTATCAAAGCGTTCTCCAAAGTCTTGATGTCTTCAGAGTTTGCCAGGAAATTTGTTTTCTAACCTTTGTTTCCAGTCTACAAGTTGCTTGGTTTTTTTTTTTTTTTTTAATATTATAGTCCATACATGTTGTACAATATAAATATGAACAAATACATGAATGTGTAAGTGTGTGGGTAAATGTTGTGTGCGTGTATATATATATGACAAAAAATACTTTTATTTGGAGAACAGACTTGCCAAGTTACCTTCTCAGCAGTCCCAGGGTCAGTAGATGGTATCTTTCTAGAGGTGCCATAAGCATTTTTTTAGCAGCCTGAAATTACTTGAAATGTATTTAAATTGTAGGAAAGAGTTTTCCAAATTTTTGTTAGTGAAGTACAGACTGGTTTTGGAAAGAAAAAAAAAATTAATGATCTGATGATAGGTTAATTTTTTTGTGGGACTGAGTTAAAAAGCTTTTTAAGTTTCATCTAAAATAAACTCATGTTAAATGTAAATAGCATATGTTATTCTTACAAGAGTTGTTGAGGAAATTAGGGAGAGTTTGTGTCGTCTTTTCTATTGCTTAGTTATGTCATGCACCTGTTGCTGTTCAATTTGCAGTGCTCTCTGTTTACCATGGCAAAATGAGTACTCTCTGTGTTTCCAAATTTACAGTAATTTAGTCTCTCACATAATGTTCTTTGCTTAAATGTTTAGTAATTAGTAGAAACCAGGTAGAGTGGTTTGGACTGACTCATTTTAGATCAGCTTGAGGATGTTTATTTTTCAAGCTACTGCAAATACGGTGTTTTTTATTTCCCAGCTTTATTTTTTAACTTGTGTATATCCGTCATGCAGTGTTTTTCTTCTCTCTTCCCTGCGGTTCGGATATATCCACCTACCCAAAGGTTCTATAAATAAATGTGAATGCTTTGTAAAATTGTTTTCTTCTAAGTAACAGATGCTTGGCCTTCTGTGTATACGTGCCTAGAGCGCTGGTGACATCCAGTGGCTGCAAAACACTTAATGACAACGTTTTGCAACAGTGCAATAACATGCTTAATGGTAATCCCCGAGGAGATAATTGGTCTAAGTCTACGGACACGGTGGCAGTTTTTGATAGCTAGTTTGGAGCTGACCCGGTTCGTCTTTGGACAGTTGGACTCTCAGCTCCTTCTTTTTAAGAAACTGTCTGATGGGTGTCACTGCTCACATGTAATTTTAAATGTGTGCTGCTGTGGTTTTAAAGGGGACCTAACAGAGATTATTCTTTTTTTTTCTGTCCTTCAGGCCTTGCAGTAATGCACTCCCAAAGCACCAATCAGTTGGACGTGGGGAACAATCCCCGTGTGGGTACCAAACGCTACATGGCTCCAGAAGTCTTGGATGAAACTATCCAGGCAGACTGCTTTGACTCCTATAAGAGGGTCGATATCTGGGCGTTTGGGCTGGTCCTTTGGGAAGTAGCTAGGCGCATGGTTAGCAACGGTAAGTGTTTGGGACTCCTTTACTTTTTTGTAGTAGGGGTTGAGCAAATGGTAATTCATGGCAAAGCATCTCCCACCAGAATACGTAAGATTCACGGAAAATACTGGGTCTCCAAAGTATTTTGATTCCTGACACTTTGCTGCCTGTGTTGAAGTTGTTGGTGTGTTGAGTATGATGGCTGAGTATTGTTGTCATTTCTGTTAAGGCAGAGAACATCCTAAATTGTGATGAGAAATAATTCATACCAAATAGTTTAAAATTTTGGATCATAAAGTCTTCAAAATTTTTCCATGTATCGTTAAACCATAGTGAATACTTTCAGGTGGCCGTTTCTCATGACAATGTCTAAGGACCGGAAGGAAAATCTGTAGGAAGTAAAGAAGTGAATTGGTCAGAATTTAGGTATGCTCTTGGCTAAGCCCAGTTAAATGCTCTCAGCGAGCAGGACTTGGTCAAAGTCCAGTTCTGCTTGGACAACTGCCACTGCAGTCCTGTTCTGTAGCGCAGTGTTGCTTGGTGTGTCCTTGGCAAGGGAGTCTGAATTTAGGAGCCTTTAAGCTAGGGATCTATTGGCGTGATTTCTTGTGCTTGTCAAGTCAGAAGTCCTCTCTGACTTCTGGACCACAGGTTGTGCTCTCTGGACCCAAGCGGACAGGAGAGCACAGAAGATGCCCTTCAGGGGCGTCTGCAGATGCTGGCAGTGTTGGATTGTTAATGGCAACATGTTTAAATCTGAGGAAATTCCGAATCATCATACGCATTTATTTGCCGTGTCTATATGATCTGTTCCCACTAAATCCAAATCTGGGATTCTGTACCCGACATCGGGCAACGGGTTTACCCTCTTCCCAGAAAGATGTCTGTTTGGTGCAGTGCCTCTGAGCCCTGATTGCAGGCTGGAACCCTGCAGCGACGGCAGGGCGGGGGCCAGCGGGGTGCCTGCCAGCTTGGGGTGCGAGCACAAACTTGTTCGACGGAGGCATGGTCAGAATGATAGGCAGTGATCAGAGTGGCTCCAACTGAAGAACTGAGGGGGCTTTTTTTGGTGGGAACTATTGCAAGTCAGATTTTGAGGGAAGACTTTGGAGGAAAGGATTAAGATAGCTTTAGAGATGTTCTCAAAAAGCAGCTGTTGAGAGCCGAAGGAGGGAGTGTGAGTGGTTTTGCAGAGAGCGGAGCAGTGAGTGGGCAGAGGTGGGCTGCAGTAAGGTATGGCAGCGAAGGCTTGTGGCAGCTAGTGCTGGGGAGTAAAGCCTGCCTCGAATTCTAGGGGAAGTTAAATATTTGCCTTGTATTGTTTCTTATGTGTTATCTCCCCTCCATTCCCTGACCCCAGTGAACAGCCAAATGTGCAGCAGCTCTAGAAGCAGACAAATAAAGTACAGGACTTCTAAATGTGTACCTTTTTATGCTCAGCACAGCAGCCACAGGCAGCTAGTTGTCTCCAGAAGCACTGCAGTGAGGCTTGTTATGTGAAGGCTGCTGGAAGGTGGCACTTCTGAGAAGATTTGCAGAGCTTCCAGGCTTGCTGCGAGATGGCCTGGGGCCTGGAGCACTGCCCAAAGCCCCTGCCTTCTCTAGGATGCTTACAGGGTGCTTAAACAAAGCTGGCTTGGAGGTACCAAAATGCATCAGGGAGGCTCAGGTGGCTAATTTAAGTCTCCTTGTGAGCCTGAGAGCTTGCTTTGATAGCTCTGGGGAAAACCAAAATGAGCATTTCTCTGTGATGGCGAGAGCAGGGTAATCTGTGTGGGTGCACAGCTGTTTCCGTGCAGTTTAACTTGCAGGTCCTCAGTGGGCAGCTCCTGTCTTGCTGGAAGCTGGCGACGGTCACGGCACTGCCTGACAGAGCGGAAGGGAGCGTCCATAGGCTTTCTGTGGAGTGGCTGGAAGCTGGCGACGGTCACGGCACTGCCTGACGGAGCAGAAGGGAGCGTCCATAGGCTTTCTGTGGAGTGGCCGGAGCCGTGCTCCCGACCTCATCTGCCTTCTCCCTTCACTGTCAGAGGAGTTCCTTGAAGACGTATGCAGCAAAAGGAATAGGTGGTGTTCTGATACCAGAACATACGTCACCTGAATCACAAAGTGTGATGATGATCTCAGGCAAAGATATATGTGGGTAATTAGAGAAAGGAGGAAAGTCTTGTGCGTTAATTTTTCTTCCAATGTACTCTGTTTATTGGCAAATGTATGCCGTAGGCAGTTATGAAGACTTGCTCATTGCATTTCCCAATATTTGGAGACCTCTGGGTTGCAGTTCACGTCAGTGTGAGTGCCTAGAGAATTTAAGTTGTAACTTCATTGTTTTCAGTGCAGTTTTATATTCTGCACTTTGTCTCAGCAATCTGCGAGCACTGTAGCTTACCAGTTGCCATAATACGATGGGCTTGCTGGGCAGGGGTCGATGAATTCACTGTGCAATAGGTGATGCTGCCGCGGGAAGGGGAGGCAGTCGGCATGCCTCCTGCTGCCTGCAGGGGGACCGTGCTGGTAGCCGTGGGTGACCCAGCGCGCTTGCAGGGGTGTGTGCTTACACATGGGCACCCTGCGTTGGGGGTCTGAACATAGCAGTTGGCCTACGTGTTGATAAAACTTCACATGTGCTTTTGATAAGTGTGTGGTAGTCCTGAATTTTGAGTAGTGCCTCTGGAATCTGTCTTGTCTCACTGCTCTTCTGGAGGCTGGTAATCCTTTGTGCAATATTAGACGTCTTGCTCTCTTTGTATACAAATATACATTTATACTTATATATGTGTGTGTGTACTGTACATAATATGTATAAAAATACACACAGTGTTACCTGGTGACCTCTTGCAATGAAAATTCCACGAAACGGTGCCTATTATTTAAATATTCCCGCGCTGAAGTTTTGATAATCGTGTAGTGCTGCAGTAACAGCGGTTCACACACCGCTTACCTGAGCTACTTTTCAACTAGTGAGCTTAGATTTGCGGGCAGCTTCAGCAAGATGCTCTGAAACCCAGCATGGACTGCAGACCTACCAAAGATGGTAGGTAAGCGCTTCAGTGATTTGATTCAGGCTGAGCTCAGTGTCACCATGGAAGCACTTCTCACAGTAATGCAGATACGTCATGACATTGGTCATGTCAGTGAAGTCTTAAGTTTAAGATGACGGTGATACTAATTCCACGGTACTTCTTTCCAGTTGCTCAGTATTTCTGGCTGTTGCCGTAAGTAATTACACTTCCCTGCACTGGTTTGAAATGGAGTAAACATTTTCTCTGAAATCCAAGTGTCAAGCTGTGTGGAAATCGTTACTTTATCAGGTGGTCACTCAGATAACCCTGTTTGATTTATCGTAAGACTCTGGCACTGGAGTGAGTGTGCTGAGGTGGAGGTAGCATGCTCGTGTGCACGGGGTGGTGGTGTGTCTTAGGCGGGCTAGGGGCACTTGTCAGTTCTGTGCGCTGGAAATTTTTGCTGCTATGCTGATGGACACTTGTCATCTCTCACTTACTGGGTGGAAATGCAGAGTCTGTGCCAGAGTCAGCCTGGTTTAGTGCCTCGGTTTGTGGAGACTCTGAAGTTGTAATCTGACTAGTAAGTCTGATGTTTTTTTAAATTTTAATATTTTGTGTGTTTATTTTTACATAATTTTTATTATTATTATTTTTAACTTTTATCTAGTGGTCCTCAAGGTGACACAGCACTTTTCTGTTGTGGTTTAGTATAAGAAGGAAAATGTGGTAGGAAACTTCTTTGCCACAATCAAGAATATCATAGAATCATAGAATGGTTGAGGTTGGAAAGGACCTTGAAGATCATCGAGTTCCAACCCCCCTGCCATGGGCAGGGACACCTCCCACCAGCCCAGGTTGCCCACGGCCACGTCCAGCCTGGCCTTGAACACCTCCAGGGATGGGGCCTCAACAGCCTCTCTGGGCAACCTGTGCCAGTGCCTCACCACCCTCACAGGGAAAAACTTCTTCCCAATGTTCAATCTGAACCTGCCCTCTTCCAGTTTAAAGCCATTGCCCCTTGTCCGATCGCTACATGCCCCAGTAAAAAGTCCCTCCCCAGCTCTCCTGTAGGGCCCCTTTAGGGACTGGAAGGCTGCAATAAGTTCTCCCCGGAGCCTTCTCTTCTCCAGGCTGAACAGCCCCAACTCTCTCAGCCTCTCCTCACAGGAGAGGTGCTCCAGCTCTCGGATCGTCCTCTGGACATGCTCCAGCAGGTCCATGTCCTTCTTCTGTTGGGGATTCCAGAGCTGGAGGCAGTACTCCAGGTGGGGTCTCACAAGAGTGGAGTAGAGGGTCAGAATCCCCTCCTTTGACCTGCTGGCCGCGCTTCTTCTGATGCAGCCCAGGATACGGTTGGCCTTCTGGGCTGCGACCGCACGCTGCCGGCTCATGGTGAGCTTCTTGTCAATCAGCACACCCAGGTCCTTCTCCTCAGGGCTGCTCTCCAGCCATTCCCTGCCGAGCCTGGATTTGTGCTTGGGATTGTCCTGACTCAGATGCGTATCATCTTTGTGCTGTAGCAGGAGCCACTCAGCATTTCTCTCTGTACTTGAAAAATGCTCTAAGTGAGTATTTTACTTTTTAAATAGACCAGTGCTTGTTCCTTATGGAGTGGTTCACTGCTTTTGAATGTGCTCCCTTCCTGGTGTGTAGTGCCTTGCCACGTTCCGTACCTGGTACCTGGCTATTACGCTTCTGTTCCTCTTGAATCTTCACTGTCATTCCCAGTATTGTGATCTTAGAATCATAGAATGGCTGGAGCTGGAAGGGGCCTTAAAGACCATCTGGTTCCACCCCCCTGCCCCGGGCAGGGCCACCCCCCCCCAGCCCAGGTCGCTCCCAGCCCCGTCCAACCCGGCCTTGAACACCCCCAGGGATGGGGCAGCCACAGCTTCTCGGGGCACCCTGCGCCAGGGGCTCACCGCCCCCACAGCCAAGAATTTCTTCCCAATATCTCATCTTAATCTCCCCTCTTTCAAGGTAAAACCATTCCCCCTCATCCCATGGCTCCCTTCCCTGACCCAGAGTCCCTCCCCAGCTCTCCTGGAGCCCCTTTAGGCACTGGAAGGGGCTCTGAGGTCTCCCCGGAGCCTTCTCTTCTCCAGGCTGAGCCCCCCACCTCTCCCAGCCTGTCCTCCCAGCAGAGGGGCTCCAGCCCTCCCAGCATCTCCGGGGCCTCCTCTGGCCCCGCTCCAACAGCTCCGGGGCCTTCTGCTGTGGGGACCCCCTGAGCTGGAGGCAGCACTGCGGGGGGTCTCCCCAGAGCAGAGCGCAGCAGAGGGGCACAATCCCCCCTCTCCCTGCTGGCCACGCTGCGGGGGATGCAGCCCGGGGGGCCGGGGGCTCGCTGGGCTGCCGGCGCACATTGCTGGCTCAGGTTGGATTTTGCTTAATTTTTTTTTTGTTCAATTTTTTTGTTTGTTTCAATTTCATCTTGTTCAATTTTAATAGTAACACCAGAAGCTGAAAGGTGGTTACTGCTCAGAGCCACCCCTGCTGTGTGGTGATCATTATATCTGCAAGGCCGTGTCTGTTGCTCAGGTCTCCGTGTAGACGTTGCTTTGCTCCAGCAGTTAGCTCTGTGCGTGCATAGGACAAGCTGACATTAACGTAACGAGGAATAAAGGTGAAGAGAACGCTACTGAGTGTGAGTTCTGGTTGATCTGAGTAGCAAAAAGCCAGCAACCCCAGGGAAACAAAATACAATATATTGTAAATTACAGAAGTCATCTTAAAGCTGTCCCGAAAGCGGCAGCTCGAGGTCGTGCTGGCGGAGTCGGGGGTCTCCCTCGCAGCGGGCGGCTGGCTCCCTTTCTCGCTTGCCCGGGGCGGCGGGCGAGGGAAGCGTGTCACAGGTCAGTGGCAGCTTTGTGAGCGGAGCGGTGTGGGCTAGAGGTTGCAGTGGCTCGCTGGCACCGCTGCCGGGCTGCTGCCGAGCCAGCGGTGTCCCACGGGGCCCGTGACGTTTGGCTGTGGTAGATCAGAGGACTCGGGAGTCGCTCTATTGGAGTAAAGGCTACACCCAGTTCATCGCATAGTTATTACTATATGTGTTATCTGAAATAGCCAGTTATGTACCCTATACTTTGGAAAGACCACATGAAAATAGTAAATTAGAGCCAGGCTCTCTTTTTTAGTGATAAAGGTGATCTGTAGTGCCCTAATGACCCTGGAAACATTTCCAGAGCCATATGGCGTAGCTCTGAAGCTGTGCACTCGACTGTGTAAACCCACTACTTTATCTGCAGCGAAGTATAGACAATGTGGATACACGAGAGGTTTTCTGTATTCTTGAGTTCTCACGATAAACTTTATTCTGTCTTCTGTGAGGAGGCAGGAGGCGTGTCAAGAGTTCAGCCCTGTTGGTGATGTTCGGTGTATGTGGTTATGAATTGCTCGAAGGAGGAGGGTGGGTGATGCTTCTTTATGCAGCGTGTAATGTAGTCTGTCCGTCTGCATCCACGTCAGAATGCCATAGGGCAGACCCTGCAGCCTGCTGGGTACCTCCTTACGGTAGCGCGCGGGGGTAGCCAGGGCTTCGAACTGCCCTGCTCTTTTCTGAGGGAGCTGTCATTTCCTGAAGACCAGCTCTCTTTTCGACTAGCTATCGCAGATGGGGATTTCCAGATTTTTACAGAGGATCTATGGGATTTTGATCTTCACCTCCAACAGAACAAGAAAACTAAATCCAAACCACTGTAGCAAAGTTTGAGAACCTCTTCTCAGCTTCAGTATATCCAAAGCGACAGACACTCTCCCGGATTTCATGTATGCCCGACTGCGGGACAGCTGCCGGTCTGCTAAAAAGCAGTTCTAGGATTGCTCTGCCTACACAGAGGGGCTCATTCACGCCGTGTTTTTCCCAGCTGCTGACCCAAATGCCTTGTCTTTTGAATGCCACTTTAAATTGGCTTCATAAGAAAGCTGAGCTCCCTATAGATCATTGGTGAGCTTGATCCGCTGATGAAACGGCAGTGCTGCGTGCGTGCCTTGGAGAGTAGGCAAAAGGCTTCTTAGCCTGCCAGTCCTCTGTAAGCTGGGTGGCAAGTTGCGAGAGCACACACGTAAACTCATTTTTCAACGCATCATCGTAGAAAATGCATACAGACATTGGGTGCCGCAGGCTCTCAGGTGTTTGGCTTTGTGAAGGCACAAGGTGCCAATTACCCTCGGTATTTTGCTGGTTTAATAACAGGAAATAAAATTATTTGAAGCACCAACATGAGGGTCTGTGGGTGCCGACATGCTTATTGGACTCTTTCAGGAACCATAACCCCATGCAAAGTGTGCGGTAAGCCTACTAAAAACCACAATGCAGACCTTCATTTTTTTTACATTTGCTAGTAGAAATCCCAGTTTTGTGGTAGTCAGTAAACCTCCCTGCATTATAAAAGACGGCCTTTTGGCAAGTGAATTTATTTCTCGTCATTTCAGCTCAAGCATCTGCAAAACAGAGATAGTTTTTACTTTATGGAATTGTAATAGGAGCCAATTAATTAACATTTTGGGTAGAAAAAGCTGTTCCTATGACAGTAAGCGCTATTCTGCTGTTGAATGGCTGCTTCACACTGTGGTGTTAACTTTGGAAAGATTTTTGTGCTTCTTAGCCGGCAGGGTCACCCGTTCTCTCTCTGCAGAAATGCTGCTTCACAGGCGCAGCCATTGACTAACGCCTCTGTTGTTTGTGTCTCACTAGGTATTGTGGAAGACTATAAACCACCGTTTTATGACTTGGTCCCAAACGATCCCAGTTTTGAAGACATGAGGAAAGTGGTCTGTGTAGATCAGCAAAGGCCGAACATTCCCAACAGATGGTTCTCAGACCCTGTAAGTGGCTGTGCCTGGGGGCTTGCGGAAGATACGAGCTGACCTTTCTTCTTTTGAAATTGAAATGATCTCAATGCTGTTTTCACTTGGAATTGAAATGATCCCAATGCTACTTGTCAGGGGCATTACCTGTGCAGATTTCGGAAGCGTGCTGGCATGGACCTTTGTCTTGGAGCAGGAGGAAAAAGCAATAAGCAAACTTAAGACTGTAAAGTCTGAGCTATTCACAAATCAGCTTTTTAGTAGCATGATTTAACAATAACTATTTTAAAGCTGCTCTTCCAATGTTGTTCCCTCTCCAGGGGTTCATTTCTGTAAGGGCAAGGTAGCCTGGGTAGGGCTCTCTGTGGCCTGTAAGCGTGCAGATTTAGAGCAGAATAAGGGACTGTTGTTCCTTTTGAAAGGTCAGTGCTGAAGCTTATTTTTCTTCTGAATCAGTCTGGACTCTGCGGGTTGACCAGCTGGTTTGTTCCTCCTTGGTGAAGCTGCGGAGGGCAGTTTGAGCCTGTGCGGCCGCTGGGGCCGGCAGGGACGCGGGGTTTGGGCTGTCGAGCCGTGCCCCGTGCTGCTGCTCCAGCCTGCTGGGAATCCCAGCCGCTTCAGGCTGCGCTGGGCACGGGGGAGTCACAGACGCAAGCCTGTACCTTCTCTGGCTTCCTTCGTGGATCTTGCAGGAGTCAGTTTCATTGAAAAGAGATTCTGTAGAGTGTTTTCTTAGTAAGAAAAACCCCAAACTCTGTTGTTTAACGCTATGCTAGCTCGTCACTCCAGTCAGCCTATTGTCTAGTTATTCTCTTGGCTTAACCAATTTATCAAACTTGGGTTCTTTCCCAAGATGTGAAAGCTGTATCTTTGATAGATAGCAGTAAACTCTCTGTAGACTCTGAAAATTGAGTATTAATAAGGCAATAAAACCTTACTGCGTTAGTGCTTAACCCAGTCTAGTGCTCTTCTGGCTAGTGATTTGTGCACTTACATGCATGTTGGTTTTTATTCTTTTCCCAGACATTAACATCTCTCGCCAAGTTGATGAAAGAATGCTGGTATCAAAATCCATCAGCGAGACTAACAGCCCTGCGAATCAAAAAGACTTTGACCAAAATTGATAATTCCTTAGATAAACTGAAAGCTGACTGTTGACCTTCTTCTCGTGGTGCTCTCCTGGTAGGAAGGCATTTCTCTGGTTCAGAAGTAATCTGGCCAGACAGTTTATACGATTGGTCCCCATGTGGCTACTTATAGAGGCAGAAGTTCTTACCGAGCCATCTGTTTGGGAGACATCGGAACCATACGGACTTTGCTCAGTGACTACAACGGGCATTTCACAAATGGTCAAGCTATAAGGACTCACGCTGGATGTACTGTTGCAAAGGTAGTGGCCTGAAGGAAGACAGAGAAATCCTAAGACAAGATCAGGGCATTAAATAATGGCTTTGAACAGCTTTTTTTTTTCTTTTTTTTTTTTTTTTTTTTAATTCTCCTAATCACTCCCAGGGCGAACACATGGAAGTGGTAAATTTTAATCAGCAATATTGCCTGTGCTTCTCTTCTTTATTGCACTAGGAATTCTTTGCATTCCTTACTTGCACTGTCACTGTTAATTTTAATGACATGACTTGCCAAAAATATGATTGGCTGTATACTACATTGATCTATGCCTGAATAATAGGAAATGAATTTGGTAAACTGAAAATGTAACTGTCAGATTTTAGCTGCATTTTACATGTGTACTGATGTTTACAATAATGCTGAACATTAGGAATTTCTCGTTTATACAAAACTTGCAAATTATTTATTACTAGTGCACTTGCCAGTTTTTTAAACTGTAAAATAAGTGCATAAAGTTAAAGCTTATTTTTATGTGGCCTCTTTCATGATTTCTTACACAGATGTTTTTGTAACACAATATAACCTGAAACATAAATTGTTTTCTGTATTATCATATTACAACTCGATATTCACATTTTAAGTGCTTCACATTTGTAGGTGTGTGGTCTGTAACATATTTTCAGTTCAAATACGGAACATATATATAGCCATTACCCACATGACGTTGTGTCTAGTATCTTACCGATCTAGAAGAGGAAAGCAATGGAGGAATTAACTAGAATTTTAGGTCATGAATGCTGTGGGGAAAATGCATTTTATTTCTTCTAAGCTATATAATATGCATTTAAACTCTGCCAGAAAAATAACTATTTTGTTTTAATCTACTTTTTCTATTTAGTAGTTATTTGTATAAATTAAATAGAATGTTTTCAAGTCAAACGGGAGAGTGTTTTAGTTCTCTTACTGCCTGTTGGTACCAAAGGTGCGCAGACGCAGGGGCGGTAGCCCCGGCCGAACGCTCGCGGGTGAAGGGAGCTGGGCCAGGGCAGCGCGGGGGCACACCGAGGCGCTGACGCTGGGGACAGTTGCTTGTCGGGGGGTGTTTTTCCTGTACTGAACTGGATCCCGAAACAGTACAGCGGGGAGCTGGTGTCCTCTCTTTGGACTATGACATACGGCATGTCCGTGCAAACCTCCTGGAGCCTGTAGAGGAAGGGCCAGGGCCCTTTTGTCCTTGGGAAAGGACTCCTTTATTCGTGGGCTTGAAATCCTCCACGTAGCTTGACAACCTGCGTGGTGATTAGCCTGTGCTTTAAGTCCGCCAGATTCTGCTCTCCTGTTTCTCTAATTTCTCCTTCTCAGCCCCAGTCTTGTCTTGCTCCGGCAGAGTGGCGTGCCTGCCTCTTTCGGCATTTCTAGCCTAGGAATAACAGCCAAGTTTGCGGGGTAGGTACCGCATGGTGCTACCAGACCGCCTGGTACCATAGCTTTGTGGAGCAGACTGAGGTGGTACCAGTTGCTAGGGCTTGTAATTGTACTTGCTGAGAATCTGAGCAGATCCAGTGCTGAAAAAAAACAGGAAAAATGGGATCCGATTATTTTTTATTGTTAGTTTTTAATAGGAATTCAAAGGCTCCATTGCCTGAATGCATTCCGGTCTGGTTTGTGTATGTGATGCATGCTGGGCTAACTGGTAAATAACGGTGGCACGGCAGGGACAGAGCTTCAGCTCTGACTGGAGTGAATCAGTGTGTTGGACTGGAGATGCTACGTGAATGGAAGCGGCTACTGATGGTCACGACTGCAGAGTGAGCAGCTGTGGTAGTGATCATTTTCTGATATAGACTATTACCTGAAGTTGCTTATCTCTGGGTGCCTGGCGCACGCACGTACGTGTTTCTTTCACGTGTATTTGTATGATGGAACAGGCATCAGTGTTTGAAACAAATGGGAAGTGAGGGAGCCTGCTTGCGGGGGTGGCAGGCTGCTGCAGTGCTCGGGGGGGAGGACAGCCGGGGACGTCTGGACAGTGGAGGGCCAGAGGGGAGGTGGCTCTGCAGATGGACGAGGACAGAGCCGGTGGTGGCAGTTCAGTGTGCGATGGGAGTTCAAAGTGGCTGGTTAGGCTCTTTACCTTGAGTTTTCACATCTCCAGCATTTTCCAATACAGGTGTTGGAGGGGAGAGACGATCTGTCGTGCTGATGATTAATAACAGTTCTGGCCACGCTGGCTGAGTTTGCGGTGCCTTGCTCCAACGCTAACGTGCTGAGTCACAGCATCTTGCGAGGTGTTTGGGAAGAGGTCATGATAAATACTCCATCCATCTCTCCTTTACGCTGTAGCATCTTCTGAAAAGTACTGCGCAAGTAGAACAACAATGTGACTTCAGGTTGGAAACAGCTCTGTGTGTGTATATATACACACATATATATCTCAGTTTACTCTGCTGTCTCTGAAGATCTGAGTTCTCTAACTGCAGCGTTGGGTGCCAGTCTGTTAGCTGTGCCGGCACTCGTGGGGATGCGGAGGATGCGGCGCTGCGGGAGGAGGCGCAGAGTTCTCTGGGGGATCCTCCAGGACTGGGCTCTGGGAACCACTGGGCTCTTCCGAGTTTGGGTACAGACTTGACTGAGGAGCTTCAGCCTGAGTTAAAACTGGAGCCTCGGCTCTCCCTGTCTATAAAGCAGGGATAACCAACTAAGGGATAAAAACACAAACCATCAAAACATGCCGGTAACATCCCGTTTATCCTGTGTTAGGTAAAGAAGATTATCCGAGCAGGCTGCTGGCAGGGTAAAAATGTCTGTCCCACGCTGGGGCTCCTGGGCACGCATCGACGTGCTAGGCAAGGTCATTGTCGGGGCTGCTGCTGCTGGCAGCTTCCTTCTGCATAGCAAAACATCCAGGGATTATTTCAAACAAAATTCGCATTCATGTCCTCTAGTGAAGTATTTTTGGTCCAGGCTTTGACTGAACTATTTGGAATGTTAACTGATTGGGTTTTTTAATTGGGTGACTATTTGGCAAACTTGAATCAAGAAAATTGGGTGGAAAATAGTCATAAGAAGCAGTTTCTCAGCAATTTCTTATCCTTTGACTTAGGGATAAGTCATTCAGCACTGTGCTTTTCTAATGTATAGTTGCTACTGAGGATAGTGAGGGTCCCTGCTTTCAAAAACCAGCAGGAATAGCGGTGTCCTGAACACTTGGGAGCTGGAGGGTGGTGTTCCCGGAGCGGAGAAGGAAAAACTCAGTGATAGCTGGTGAGGGATTATCTGTGGTCTCTGTTATTGTACTTCATTTTCAAGTGTTCGGACAGCCAGAGGAGAAAACTTGTTGCTGCTTTTCCCCTCAAGGTGTCCGGGCTTGGGCAGCGGGGGAGAGTTCCCAAGCGATGTACGTGAAGGTAACACCCCCGCCCCCCCCTGCAATTTTTCCAGCATGTTTATTAATCGATGTTTCTCCAGTACCGCCATAAAATCTAATCTTCTAAAGAGATTTGGAATGCTTATATATAATCTGCTGCATTAAGGGCGTCGCTGCATTTATTACTATGGAGATGGCACAGGCAGTTCCATAGTTGAAGTTGAATTATTCATGTGTCTGGCGGATTTGCACTGTACGCAGCCAGTATGGCTCTGGGGTGGTGTCAGTCATCCCGGCAGTGCCTGGCGCCTGTCGGAGCCCTAGCGAGAGCAGGCCTTGCATCTACAAAATAAATCAAATGGCGCATGAGTGCAAGAGTGGCACCGTCTGTGCGGGCCAGCTGCCCTGCCGAGAGGT
This sequence comes from Vanellus vanellus, assembly GCF_965231255.1. Classification (NCBI taxonomy): domain Eukaryota; kingdom Metazoa; phylum Chordata; class Aves; order Charadriiformes; family Charadriidae; genus Vanellus; species Vanellus vanellus. The sequence goes on from NC_138910.1 coordinate 735,808, forward strand.
GTCCCCCCCTGCCAGTTGCGGGGGAAGGCTGGGCGAAACCCAGAGGTGCTTTAGGCTGGGGGGGAGGGCGGTTGCTTTTTGTTCGTGTTTCTCTTTTCCAGATGCAGAAGGCTTGTCTGTTACTGGTTAGGAATGTGCTATGCTGACAAGCGTCCTGGGGGCGGCTGCCTGAAGCAGCCCGGGGCCAGCAGCTCGTCCTGGTGTCGCTGTAGCGAAGCCCCCAAAGGCTTTCTCCCACTTGTCCGTAACTTTCCTTGCGGCCTTCTGTGCTGGAAGTTTCCATGAAAAATCCGTATCAAGCCTGCCAGATTTTTTTTTTATTTACCTGGATTAAACTATTTTGATAGGGAAGGACAAGGAGGCATTCTCTTCCCTGCAGGGCAGAATGTCTGCTCTGCAAAAAGATCAGCCTTTTTGTAGTGGTTGGCATTGGGGAAGGGGAAGGAAGATGTTACAGGTGCTGCTCCCTTTACCTAGAGAGAGCAGAAATCTTTCTCAAACACAGAATACATTTTTACATTGTAAAGCTAAGATTTGTGTGGGCAAAGTAAGCATTTTATCAGTGTGGAGTTAATGAGGTACTGCGACAGATGCTCTCACCTGGGAATAGCACATCTGCTTTATCCCCAGTTGGAAGGAGAAAGCCCACCACAGTTCCGGTGCCTGAACCGAGACACCGTGCCATGACAGAAGCCCGAGCACACCAGGAAAAGCAAAGTGCAGCCGTACATGGTTTACATCGCCTCGGCCCATTGTGGAGGAAGAGGAGCTGCAAGAGGGCCCTCTGGTACTTGTGGAGGAGAAGGTGGGACCTTTTCTGTGGAAAGCGCAGTTCCTCACTGGTCATGGACTCATCTCGCAGCCTCCAGATCCCGCGTGGTGCAGAGCTGTGTGCAGTCGGCAAAGGACATCTTCCCAGAGGTTTGGGACGTCTGCTCGCCGGGTGAACCTGTTCTGTACCAGCCTGACTGCTTAGAGGTCCGGGAACATGGTCCTCTTGGGGACGGTGGCCTGTAACAAAACACACCAAGGTGCCTGCCAGCCGTCACACTTGGGACACCTATTTGTTGGGTTGGTTTTGGTTTTGCTTGTTTTGTTTTAAAAAAAGCTGTCCCTCTTTCCCCCACAGCCATTGCGGTGTGTTGCTGTGTGTGCAGTGGCAGTTGTCCCGGCACCATGTCTAGACCCGGGGTGTAGCGCTGGTGGAGCAGGAGGAGAGCTGCTGTACGTGTCCCATCCTCCAGCCTGGCGTGGCTCCTCAGTGCTCGTTACCTCTGCTTGTTCTTGACCAAAATGTCCGATGGCCAACGTCTGAGGAGGACTCTGTTCATCTGCCTGTGATCCCCATCCTGAATGCAGATCCGGAATCCAGTTCCTGTCCATCACTGAGTCCAACCTGGGACTGCCCCAGTGCCACTGGTGATGCGGTTGTCATCTCAGGAGCTTGATACGGTTTTGTATATTTTTCATTATTTCTTTTTATTTTATTATTAATATTTCATTAAAGTAGTTTAGTTCCTTCTAAACTCATAAGTCTCTTTTTCCTCCTCTGCCTCTCTCTTTGAAGAGGGGTAGAGGGGAGCATCTGTCGGTCCCGTCTGGGGTCCCTCAGGTCCCCAGTGGTAGATTTGGCCTAAACCACGACACTGCCTTACCTGGGTGACTGGTGGGGAGTGCTGTGCAGCCCCCGGGGCTGTGCCTTCCCCTGCCCTGGCACCAGGCAGGGTGTCACCAGGCGGGGAGGCCGGGGGGGGCCACCACGCTGCTGACGGGGATGCAGCCCAGCGCTCGTTGCAGGATGAGTGGTGCTCCCAGGACGGAGAGCGGGGGAGCATCCCGCGGCGGCCGCTGACCAAAAAAGCTGCTCTGTCCTCTCCCTGCCGGGCGGCCACCTATTGCTGGTGCTTCGGCGCTGCTGAGGGCTTCGTAGCGGTGGTTCCTCTCTGCGAACGGCGTCGCTGATGAAGCAGCTGACTTGCAGATGATGTGAGGTGGATTTTAAAAATTGCCTGTCATCAATAATTACTAACTTGTCTTTCCAACTGCAGTCCCCACCACAACGCTGACCACCTTTTCCAGTGCAGTGACTGAGCGTTTCACTGGCGCAGAAGCCCATAACTCCTAAAATCAACAACAGTTGGATACTGGCAGCAGTTTTTGCAACTGCCTGTCTGTGTTACTATGCTAAATCTGTTGCTTTCAAAAAAATGAAAACGCTGATGCTGCGTTCTGCTTCAACACCTGTATTTTTCTTCTTCCTCGAGGCATCTTGGAAAGTTTAAATTACGCTTTTTTTTGGTGGCTTTCACAGCATATAGAAGGACACTCTGACCTGATTCACTGTGGCGAGGCAGTACTTTAGGGAAGAGAGGAAGAGGCAGAGAGCGCACTGGGTACGGTACTGCACTGCCGTCAGGTCAGTTCTGAAGTTAATGCTGCACTTCATGGTCACTGCTTTCTACCGATTTAAAGGTCTCGCAGTGCCTTGGTGGAGTACGGCTGCAGTCCTCATCTCTTGTCAGTCTAGATGGGAAAAATCAAGATCTAACCCTGGGAGTTACGTGAAGATTTGACCTGGTTCCCATGTTTTTCTCGTCACTGAACTGCAGGAAGAGCTTTTAAACGTGCTGTGGCAGCTCACCGGGGTGCGGGACCCCTCATGGCCGCGCTGCTGGTGGGGCTCGGTGTGTCAACGCGCCTGTGCTCCGGGTGTTAGTGGAGCTGCCGGAGCCGTGTCCCCAGCCGTTGTTTGAGATGGGGCGAATGTCACCGGTTACGAGTTTTCTCCATGGAAACGGTGGTATGAGTGTCTCTGCAGCACTGGGGGGGTGTTGCTGAGCGCTCCGCTTGTTCGCGCCCGCAGCGGCCAGCCTGCCGGGTCTTGCCAAGGGCTGTGCTGCTTCGTGGGGTGAGCCGGGACGATGTCCTGGAGCGGGGCTGGTCAGTGGGGTGGGCACCGGGCGCTCCGCCGCTGCTGCAGTGTGCCCGCTCCTGCCCCGCTCCAGCGGTGTCGCCAGGACACGTGTGCGGCAGCTGAGGGTTGTGCCACCACCATGGATTGACTCGGCAGAGCTGCGCAGCGCATCCCTCCCCTGGGCCGGCCATGGGTGTGCTGCAGCCCCATCCGCCGCCGTTCCCAAACTCCCCCTCTGTGTCTGTTCCTCCCTCACGTGTCCCGGGAGATGTCCCTGTGGAGGAACACCTTGTGAAGGCAGCGCCTCTGGCTGTGCCACCTCCCTCCCGTCCGGCGGAACTGCTGTGCGCCAGCCGCGGGGAGCTGTGCCACGCAGGAGCCACACCGAGCTCGGCCAGCGGCTTTTTTGTTAGAGGGTATTATAAACCTGCAGTCAGCTTGTTCCTTTGAGATCACGATGCACCTGACTGAAGCTCGATGACTGTTGCTAACTAGATTTAAGGACTTTGTATCACAGCAGTCTCTTCCCCCATAGGTCTCTGCTGCAGCCTTCTCCGTTTTTCACCACCCAGAAAACCCCCCAAATATCACAAATATTTCAGATTCACCGCACAGATCTCTTTTCATTCTCGGAATGTTCGCCTGGAAAACCCAGAGCCTTAAAATACGATACCTACTGAAGGTGGTGAGGGGCAGAGAACTGTTGGATGAGAGCCAGGAATTTTATTCTAAAAATTTGCAAAAATAGCTATTGCATTTCATTGTCTGCCTCCAACAACGGGAACATACCTTTAACATAAGTACTGAGAAGGACGACCTTGAAAGGTGTAAAAGGCAGTTCGTAGAACAGTGGAACTGCCAGCGAAGAACAGCTTGTGGGAACTCACAGTACAAAGGAGATGCAAAATAAGGAGGGAAAAATAATGCCTTTTGTCTACCCATTCATCCGCGTTTGATTATTTACTGTATGTGGATCTTTAATGCGTGGAGTTAAAAATAGCTTAATGTTTGTCGTACACTTGGGCTGTTTAAGAGATGTGGAACACGAGCAGCAGTGTTCTGACAGGAGTTCGCAGTACGCTTTGGACCGTATTGTGCCTAACGTGTACAGCGACCCATCCGTACCGCGGCTACAGTCCGAATGGTTGTATTTCGACTCGCATTGAAAACAAGCTGGAAACTGACAAATTTACTACGTCGAGTCTCCTGTAATGAGATTGCGTGTGAATTTAAAATACATGACTGCCCACCTTCATTAGGAGAAAGGACATTGATAACTGAAAAAAAACCACCCCGTGTTATTTCACTGTTTCTAATTGTTCACTGAAATGGGATAATCTGAAATTGTGTTTTCTCTGCAAGTACCTTTTTAAAAAAAATTGCCTGAGAAATATTCTTAGCATCTTCTGCTGTTTTCTAAGGATCTCCAGTTACACTGGGAGCCGTCAGGGAAAGGGCTTTGGCCCTTCCCTTTGCTCCTCTGGCCATCTCCGGCAGTTACAGCCAATGGTTCGGTTTCCCTTTTGCTGTTCCTGGTGAGTCCCCTCGTCCCCTCGTCCCCCCCAGGGGATGGCTCCCAAATGGGCCACCAGGAGCTCCCCAGAGGAAAACCGCTGAGTAAGCCCCGATGGCCAGTGCACCCCCGGTCCAGAGCACAGGGCGAGTGCCCGGAAGGGGTGGGAAGACTGGGCAGCGCCTTCTGGTCCACACCAGTATGGAAAGGACTGGTGAGGACACCACTTGAGGAGCATCTCTGGCGGCTGTCCTCCTCCGAGCAGCTGAAACGCCGACCTGGGCATAGTTTGTGCTTCACACGTAGCGCTGCAGAAGGCGGCAGAGAGGAGCCAGGAGCGAGCGCCCGAGTCGGCACCTTCGTCCCGCCCGGGCTGTGCCGCAGTCTGCCCTGCGGCCGCCGCGCTCTCGGTGCTGGCAGCAGTGCCGGGAGGAGGAACGCGGGTGAGGAGAAGGTGGCACCGCCAGCGCGGGGGTGGCGAGAGAGGAGGACACTGCCAGTCATCCCGAGAACAGAGGTGAGGGGCAGAGGGGCAGTCCCATTAGAGAATTAACTTTTTAATTACACTAATGCTTTGGACACTTCTTATGTCTGAATGATGTTAAAGTGTTCTGAGAAGTTCCATTATTACCCTCCTCATCAAAGAGACACCCACTGAGGTTAGCGTGAGCCTTTCCATAGATTTATGGGCTGCGGTTTAATAGATTTCAGAGCTGTAAACAGCAGTGGGGTTTTTTGGGGGAGTGGGTTGGGGTGGGGGTGGGGAGGAGTAGTGTGACTAAAGAATTGTAAAATGGCTCTTGGAACAGTTTAGGAATTTTTTGACACTTCTTAATTTATCTAAAACAATATAATGTTTTTGCAGAAATGCATCTTACTGATGGCAATTTTTGGAAGGTTTCATAACATTTCTGGGTGAACAGAGTAGGAGAGAGACGGGCTGCGAGGCAGCTGCGTCGTTGGCAGCCGGAGCTGGGATGCAGAGGACCAAGGTAAGCGGTAGCTACGGACCTGCTGGCCATTCTGGGATGGCCGCGTGCTGCGTTTTGTTTTGCTTGCACAAAATTTCAATAGGTCTTAGTTTTGTCCTGATGTGGAGCAAAACAAATTACAAAACAAAATTCTTGTTTTCCAGCCAACCCTAGAAGTACTTCCAGTTGGCAAGCGTTTTTATGGTGTTACCCATTTCCAAAGACTCTTAAATCCCCAGGATACGCTATTTCTGTCCTACTATGAACCGTGCCATGCAAACATCTAACTCGGGAGCACATTTGCCTCACAATAGCCACAAAGCTATTGGTGGGTTTTTTCCTCCATCCCTTGTTTTGTTGCTCTTTTGTTTTCCACTGGCATTTGCTGTGTCAAAGGCCTGATGAAGTTTAGAGACAAAGGGTGAAAGACCAGTGATGGTGGGTAACTGGGGGCCCAACCTGCAGATCCCCGAGGCTCTGGAGAGGCAGAAAGAGGTGAGTAACTGGCCCTCCTCCCCCTCTCTGCCCCTAAGCGTGCCTTCGAGTGCCTCCTGACCTGCGGGGCTGCTTCAGCCGTGGCCCATCCGTACGTTTCAGCCGTGGCCCGTCGGTCCAGACTCCCGCCCGGAGCAGGAGATGCCGCAGGAGCTGCTCCCAGCCAGCCCTGAGCAGTGGCGGCAGGAGGAGGGAGGGCACTCACTGCTTTCCTTTCTTATGCTGTACTAATAAACACAAACGTAGAGAATTTAAATGACAGAAGTTCAATTTGAATTCAGGTTATTGTATTTTCTATTCTTGCTGCGTCTCAAAGATTCTTACTGCGTTCGCCAGATTCACAGCTGTGGAGTTGAGCGATGTTGGTAATCTTGGAAAACCAAAAAAAGGCCAATGTTCAGAGCACGAGCTTTGTGAAAAGGCGTTTAAGCGTGTATGTTGTAGCTTTAGCAACGGGCTTTATTATGGGTTGTAGTAACCTCAGGTACTTCCTACGCAGTGGCTGAGGTTGAGGGCTGGAGGCAAACCAGTCCAGAGACCAAAGTGGAGAGAAGGGTTGAGAAAATACGAACGAGTTCTGTGGTTTGGGGTGGGATATTTGGTTTCGAAACAATTTAAAAATGTAAGCAGCTTGTAATTCTGTATCAATGATAGTTATAATGACATTTATTTATATGAAACTTATTGAGGTAGGAGATTAAGACCCGACAGACAATTTGAAATGCATTGTTCCAGATTTCGCGGACATCGCATAATACGAAATATAATAGCATACGAAGTGCCCAGACAATTAGTTTTTAATGGCCTAGATGGAAACAAAAGGTATCAAGTGTGTTTTGAAGACAGACAGTATTATCAGTATGAAATCATGCAAATGGGGCCTTGTTTAAACTAGATGCCACCGACGGCAGTGCCACGTGATGTGTGCAGAAGCTGGGTAGAGCCTTGGGCCTGATGGGTGGGAGACAGCCGTGTGGTTAGTATTCTGACGGGCTACTTTTCTTTCATAAACACAAATATAAATGGGGGGGAACAGAAAAACTTGTCAAATACTTAAATATACTGCCAGTATCCATATTCTAAGTGATATGTATTGAGGTCCCAAATAAACTCCTCCAGCTTTGGCATACAAGTTTCTACAACATTGCTTTTTGTACACCGGTCTTCAGTCAGTTGGATTGTTCGTCATCAGTCCGTTACCCTGCCGGGATTCTCTAAAGCTTTCGAGACCTGAAATGCCATATGTAATCCCAAATGATGAGGAGACACTTTGTGTCATATATTGCTATATAGGGCTCGTGTCTCCCAACTGGTAATTAGGTGGTGTTCAAACTCGGCTTTTATTGATGAAACATTTGTTCAAACCAAAGTTCAGAAGAGTGGGACTCCCGCCCCTCCGTCCTCCCCGACGTCGTATCTGCCAGAGGACTCCCCCTCCTGTCCCAGGCAAGATAACTTACGTGGGCCAAAAGTACCAGTCATTCTGCCGTTACTGGAGGTCTGGCATCGTTTCCTGAGCTCAGCAAATCTCTTCTACAATGCCGTCACCTCTGCCTGAGTCCCCAGGCGCTGGCTGGATGCCGCCAACCTTTGACAACGCGGTGGTCGCTGGTGACTGGGTGCTTCGAAATCCCGCAGGATAAGCTGCTCTAATTAACAGGTGTGTCAGTTCTGTCATGACATATCTTCACTCCCAATGTTCACAATAAGAATAAAACCAGAGTTTTCAAACTATATACCTCTCTCTCTCTAAACTGTGTAAAATGACGTGTATAAGATATACAATCTCCTGGGGGGGGTTGGACAGATGCAACATATGTTCTTACTTGGTCAAACGGGTGGATGCTACATTCACATGGATGAATTCTCTTCAATCCCACTTTAGTAGAACAAGATTTTAAGTATATATATTTCACTGAAACTTTCTTGCCTCAAGGCATCATCAGTCATCTATTATAACCAACAAAAAGAAAGACTGGTTGGAGTCTGTCTTCCCCCCCCCCCCCCCCAAAAAAAACTACGTAATGTTTTAATATGTTTTTTCACGTAATTTCTGTCAGCAGTGTATTAAAGGTAATTTACCGCCTCTTTACAGGGTTCCACAGCACTGATGGTACAGGTGTTGCCTTGGAATAAGGTTGGTATGGTGATAGAAGAGGAAATACAATATACTTTTTGGATCCTTGATTGTAGCTGGCGATAACCCCCCGGTGTGAGCTCTCCGAGCTCGGAGGACTTGGGAAGAAACCCCAGCGCTCCCTTACCATTCAGCGGGTTCTGAGGGGCTTCTCCTCAAACAGTTAGGCCCCTCCCCCCCACCCCCGCTGTTCCACCAAACCCGCTGCCACTGAGGGACGCGTTTCTGTCCTCCGAGGTGGGCTGGTGGGGCGTCTCTGGGCTATTCCTGTGTTGGGGGTTGTTTTTAAAAATATTGTTTGCAGGCCAAAAAGTTCCAGTTGTACTGTAAGTAGGATTTCCTACGCAAGCACTTCCTTTTCACAATTATTTTGGTTTTAGTTATCTTCCACTTGTGTCTGCCGCTCCTGATGCAAATCTGCCTGTCCAGATCTCGTCACAAAGTGAAGATAAAAATGTTCTGAAATGGAGTGTATTCAGGTGAGCGATGATTTTCTGTGCGTCTCCTCACCCTAAAAATGTTATACTGAACTGGGGATGGGAGATTGCTGGGGAAAAGGGAAGAAAAGTTGAGATGAGCACCGCCATAGAAAGTAGGCGGCCTGGAGGGGGTAAGGGTGCAGCTCATCTTCTTCGGTTTGGAGCAAGCCTGTGCTGCTCAAGAATTGTGTCCTGCGTTCGCTCCTCCATGAAATACCTGGGAGGACAGGATTATCCTGGTTAGGAATAGGAATTCTGAAGTCAGAACAACTACACTTGCGTGCTTCGACATCGTCCTTCAGCTCTGCTGCTCTGAAGTTGTCCCATTGCGTCGTCGTGGTCAGCAGCAGCAGCTCCTCTTCCTGTGGTGACAGACCACGCTCGGGTGGGATTTCCTCCGCGGGGTGCGAACAATCCCCTGTGCTTTCCACGTCGGCTGTGTCTCTGTATGGCGTGAGTACAAATTTAGGGATTCCTTGCAGCCTAAGTACAAAGGGAATATTGCAAACAAGGGTGGAATTGGACTGGATTTAGAAACCGGCACTGGGCAATGACAGAGCATCGCTCTCCCCACCCCACGCCCCCAGATCCCCGGGCAACCCTGAGAAACTCTTCTTCCACCCGTGAGCAAGGTGCGCTCTATGAGAAAGAAGGTTCTGGCTTTTAGACTGGCTGCCGGGGTTTGTAACGGTGTGATACGGAGTTAGTCACGTAGTGCCTCATCAGTAATAAACAATGCAACCCGACTGTTTCATTGATGTATTCAGAAAACAATCTTATAATTTGTGTGCATCATCTCAGCCTGATGTTCTTGGTTAGATTTGGTCCAAACAAGAAATCACAGAATCATAGAATCACCTAGGTTGGAAGGGACCTTTAAGATGATCATCGAGTCCAACCATTAACCTGACCCTGCCAAGTCCACCACTCGTCCACGTCCCTCAGCACCACATCTGCCCGTCTGTTAAATCCCTCCAGGGACGGCGACTCCACCACTGCCCCGGGCAGCTTGTGCCACTGCTTGACAACACTTTCGGTGAAGAAATTTTCCCTAATATCCAATCTACACCTCCCTGGTGCAACTCTGGAGTTATTGATAGAGGTTGCCATCAGATTTATAAAGGAGAAGTCATGTAGAACTCGGCAGCTGAAAAACATGCCAAAACTCCGTAGTAATCAGCTAATCCATATCCTTATCTCTGTGACTAAGAGTGCCACGACCAAACCCACTGACTGGTTGCAAATGATTGATATATAATAATATATATAAAATTTTACTCTTTATGAGTTTCTAGGGTGCTTGTTATATATACATCTGCTTGGAAATGTATTCTAGAGCAGCCCTCATTTTTTGGAAGGAGTAGAGATTTGATTAGACTTTTCTATCTAATAACGTAGGTTAGCATTTCTTGGACTAGATCTATTTAACCACAAGATGCCTCTTGGTATCAACGAGTAAAGATAAACTCATGCACATATGTTATTAGGGCTGGTGGGGAAGGGAGGAATGGGAAGGAAGGGATTAAGGTTGCTGCAATACATAATTAAATGGCAGACGTATTGTGGGAGGGCTTCATCATTTCAATGTTTATATACTCTGGATTCTCAGGAAAAAAAAAATGCAATTACAGTAGTGGATGTGAGAGGGAAAGGAGATTCTAAAAAAATACCCCAACCCAAAAGCCAGGACGGAGCACAAAATAATGCTTTAAAAAACCCTCAGTATCCGTGTTATTCAAGGAATAACGTAGATGCAGCTAAAAACCTGTTAAAATGGGGAAAGGGGCACAGGAATGGAAAATTGCAGACTGACAGCTTCATAAACTTTTAAATGAAAGCTGTGGCTCTGCATTGTCCTATTTAGATGATTTAGTGGCTGCTCTATATTTGTGTGATGGAAGTGCGAGGATGAACAATACCAAATCTCTGCTAGAAGTACGCCCAATACAAATCTATGTAATTTGCTGTAGGTGGTACCTCCACAAGTGGTTTTAGCTGTTTATAACCCGGGCTCCCACTGACTTCAATGACAGGTCAGGCGCTTCGCCCTTCTGAAAATCGAACATTAACATTTGCAGATTTCCCTTAATAAAAACCATGGTACGCTAAGGACAAACTAATTAGGATGAATGGAGTCTGGTTTCGGCGTTGCTGATGGGAGCATGGAGCGTGGCTCTTCCGTTGTGCGCTGCGCTCCAGCGGGATTACCGCAGCCAGGGACCCGGGCTGCTGGCGAGGGGACGGAAACGAAGGAAGAGGGTAGCAGTAATTAGGAGTTGACAATTAGCATTCCCTTTCTCCCTTCCGGGGCCGTGCTCCTGGGATGGGAAGGAACGGGTACGTGTGGTTTTGCCGTGCCAGGAAAGGCTGCAGGGGCCGCCAGCCCGGCCCGCTCCCCGGGGGGATCTGGGGATGCCGCGGGCGCAGGGTCCCGCTGGCCGCGGGCACAGGACACCCCGGTGGGCAGAGCTGCGGCTCTTCTCCAGCAGGGCCCGGGGGTCCTTAGTCTTTGTGCACCAGTGCTGCTTAACAAACCCATTCCAGCGGCAGCCAGCGGCGCTGAGGACCCCGTATGATTTGGGGACAGCCTGACTGACCCACACCTGCACCGGCAAAGCCCACGTCCTCTCGGTGTTCCTCCGTCTCTGGTCGAGACTTGGCTTTTAGCGCTGGTGCCGTTCTGTCGCCGGCTCTAACACTGTTCTGGGGTTGTGTACGGGGTGCAGGCGGCGCTGCTTCCCGGGCATCCATAGAACCATAGAATTGCTGAGGTTGGAAGGGACCTTTAAGATCATCAACTCCAACCATTACCCTGCCCTGACAAAACCTCTTCTAAACTATGTCCCCACGTACCACCTCTACCCTCTTTTTAAACACCTGTGATACTGTGATACCTCCAGGGATGGTGAATCCCCCTCCTCCCTGGGCAGCCTCTGCCAATGTTCAATAACCCTTAGAGTGAAAAATGTTTCCTAATATCCCATCTAAACCTCCCCTGACATACTTGAACCCATTTCCTCTCGTCCTATCACTTGTCACCAGGGAGAAGAGGTCAGCCCCCACCTCGCTGCCCCCTCCTTTCAGGGCGAGAAGGTCTCCCCTCAGCCTCCTCTTCTCCAGGCTGAACACCCCCAGGGCCCTCGGCCGCCCCTCACAGGACGTGTGCTCCAGACCCCTCACAGCTCCGTTGCCCTTCTCTGGACATGCTCCAGCACCTCAAGGTCCGTCTTGTCGTGAGGGGCCCAGAACTGAACACTGCACTCGAGGTGGGGCCTCACCAGTGCCGAGTACAGGGGGACCATCACTGCCCCGGTCCTGCTGGCCACACTGTTCCTGGTACAGGCTGGGATGCTGCTGGCCTTCTTGGCCACCTGGGCACACTGTGGCTCATGTTCAGCCGACTCTCCACCAACACCCCCAATAGCTCCAGCGCGGGGGTGAGCCGAGCTGTGCTGCTCCAGCAGAGAAAGTCTGACAGAACCATGCGCTGTACGCAAGAACATCGGGGAGCGATCAAACAGGTTTCCAAACTCGGTGAACTCGTACACTGGCAGTGTTGGAGCCACACTGATATGTGTTGCTGAAATTATTGTCACCGTTGCACCTGGTCACGCTGAGTATATATGTGTTTATAGATTTCATCAGTCCTCTCCAGCGTTCAGGAACCAGCGGTAGTGTTCTCATCATCAGGGAAGAGGTGGGTTTGGCTCTGTCGCCTGCTTGGGAGCCAGTTTGGGCAATAGGTTTTCCAAAGGCTGTGAGATACAGAAAAAAGAGATATGCAGAGAGAGGATATTCAATAAATCGCTCGGCTCTGCTCCATTATAATACTGGAAGGGAGAAAGTACGGGGCATTCTTCCTGCTCGACCCCTGTAACGCTTGTAATGAAAATGGAAAATTTCAGAAGAAAAGCCTTTTCCTTTTATTTATGTAGTGCGATAGAAAGTACATTTGGGGATGCTATTAAAATAAATAGCTAACCAATTTTTTTTATCAGAAATGTTTATTTAAAAACAGAATGGACATTTTATTAAGAACTATTTTTTGCAAGTATGTGTGCTGCAAACTTCTTTCTATAAACTTTGATTCTTGTTCTTGACGAGCACAGGAGATACTGTTTTCTTCCCTTCTTTGACACAAATGTGTTCTATAGGTTTGTTTTTCTTTTACTGAATAATAACCTTAACTACTTTCATTACATAATTCATAATTGTATGTCTTCTTTCAAACAAAAAAGTAGAAGTAATAATTCCCATGCTATGAACCAGAGATGAGTCTGAATGACATATATTTACACTTTCTAGTAGCACTGAGCGAGTAAAATAAATTCTTTGTAAGTCTTCAACAGGAAAGACAGAAAACATGGATTTGCCAAGAACAGCGTTGTGTTTGTCTGATTTTGTCAGAAAGATGAGCAGTAGCGAGGTGCTGGTGAGGATTTTGACAATCCCATGGCAATCCCACGAGCAAGCTGGGATCTACGTGGGAGCGAAGTACGGCTCCACAGGTATTTGGGAAGCCGTGGGCAGAGGGCGGTACTGACTCCAGCCTTTCACAAGGGAGGGAGCCGCAGATTTTTCCCCTATTATTTTGTTGCTTTGACATCCAAACCTGCATTATTTTTTTTTAATTAGATCTTGGCTTGTATTTTCTAATCACTCTCCATTATTTCTAAAGCAGTTAGGTACGCAATGTACTGCTGTGTTGTATTCCAGTATGATATTCCGTACACCTATAGTGGAGCCCAGGGAGTTTCCTTTTGGTCCGTGGCTGAGGGCACATGGAGCCGGGGGGGGGCAGTCATACTCCTTTTACTGCTGTGTGTTGTGGTGGTCTCTTCCTTTTTGACTCCCGGGAAGACACCTCCCTTGGATACACCGTCGAGAGCAGCGAGCCCTCGGTGGGTCCAGGCTCTTCCCCGGGAGCCGGAATAGTGCTTCCAGTTGCAGAGGGAGTCAAGCTCTGCTCCCTCACTTCCCTGGTGATGGCTTCCATCACTGAGCTTATTTCTGCACAGCTGGGCACTCCTCCTCCGGGGTATTGTAAAAGAATTTAGGGAGATCTGCTTAACTTTCCCAAAGCAGGTTACAGAGGAAGATCCAAGGCTCCGGATCCCAGGAGCGTGGGGATGCCTCCCTGGGGAGCCCAAGCTCGGCGGGGTGGAGCGGGAGCATCAGCACCTCCGTGCCCTCAGCCTTCACTATCGGCAAGTTTTCCTTCAGGTTGTTTGGGTCTCCGCTCCACAGCACCAGACTCTTAATTGAACTGAGTCCTAAATTAATTTTCTAAAGTTAGCAGCAAAGCACTGGAATGCATTGAATTCCCAAATCCCAGGACCTCGCTGAAGCTCCTTACCTATAGCTGCCCCGGAAAAGGCACTGGGAACACCGCTACCTCCCACGGTGCGTGGGAGCAGAGGGGAGGCTCGGCTCCCTGTGATCCTGCAGCGGGGACACATCTGGGACGAGGAGCTCGTAAAGACCTCGTGAATATGGCCTGTGCTGTAACCCTGAATAAATACTTCAGGAAAATTACATGAATAAAATCAACAGGCAGTGGGAGGTGTCCCTGCCCATCGCAGGAGGGTTGGAACTAGATGATCTTTAAGGTCCCTTCCAACTCTAACTGTTCTAGGAGTCTGATTTCTTTCTTTCTTTTTTTTTTTTTTTTTTTTTTTTCCTCCCAGGCATTGTAATGGAATGGAATTCCATTCCACTATGGAACCGCCGCCAGGGCATTCGGAAATACCAGCTACAACCAGGTAGGCTGCAAAAGACTGATTTGACAAACGTCACTAACTTCAGTATTCAAAACCCCTAGAAATTACTGCTAGGAAATTACTGTCTAGGGAAGTCTAAAAGGCTGAATAGAGATGTCATAATACTAGTAAAGTATTGCATGGCAGTAATAGAAACCTAGAGATGCGGCTAACAATGTGTGGGAAACGGGGCTCTTGCTGGTATTTTTATTGTAAAACAAATAGAGGGAAATGGAGCATGTGCAGCGCCGTCCTAAAGGCAATGTAGCCACAGTCTGCTCCTCTGGCGCTTTTACAATAGACTTGATTATATCTTGATTGAAATTTAGTTGATTTTTATGATGATACCTGTAAGTACTACTGAGGCTTCGGGGTTACAGTGACACGATGGCTTTTAAGAAATGTCACGGTGGTTGGTAGCGTATAAGAGCGCTTTTGGGGCGCCGGTCCTGTCCGGGTTGCAGGGAGGTGGGGGGTTGAGGGTCTCGGTGTGGCAGAGATTGTAACAAGATACTGAAGAAATGCTGAAAACAGTTCAGAATTTTGCTGTTTTGCTGTACGTGGAAGACTTGGCACAGCCTGATGAAGCGGCCACGGGGAAGGTGCCAAAACCCACTAATAGGTGGGTGGTTTTTTTTTTTTTTTGGGGGTGGGGTGGGTAGGGGGGGTGGTATTTAAGACCCGAGAAGTGCTATTTTGGGCTGGTTTTGTGTCTGGCTGCAGTCAGAGCTGCCAGTGGGGAGCAGCGATGACCCGGGGCCGGAGAGGTGGTGTGTGTCCCCCCGCGTCCCCCCCAGCCCAGCTTCACCCGCCGCCGCTCCCGCCCGGCCCGGGGGGGGCTCCGAGCCGCCCTCCGCCTCCCGCCGCCCTCCAACGCCCGGGGCAGCCCCGGGACCCGCGGGGGGGCGGCCCCGTCGCCGTGCCCGGTGGCGGCGGCCCCGCGGGGCAGGTGAGGGCGGGCGGGGCCGAGCGGGGCCCCTCCCCGCACCGCTATAGCTGCCGCCGCCGGCGGCGGAGCGCGGGCAGCGCCGGCGGGGGGAGCCGCTGCAGGAGCAGCAGCAGCAGCAGCAGGAGGAGGAGGAGGAGGAGGAGGAGGAGGAGAAGCAGCAGCAGCAGCAGCAGCAGGAGGATCCGTGCCCGGCCCCGCCGCCGGTGCGCGGCCATGTGGCGGGCGCCCGGCCCCGCGCTGCGGGTGGCACTGCCGCTGCTGGCCGCCGCCGTCTCGCTGTGCGCAGGTAGGGCGGGCACCGGCACCGGGAGCGGCACCGGGAGCGCCCTGCGCGCCGCCGGCGGCACCCAGGACGGGCGGTCGCCGCGGGGTGGGGGCGGCTGATGCGCAGCGCCGAGTACCGGGACTCCCCCCCACCCCCCTCCCCGACCCCCGCTCCCCGTCCCGCCCCGGCAGCCGTGCCCCCGCCCCGCCGGGGTCAGCGTTGTTTCTCGGGAGGTTAAGGCGCTTAATGCATTTAATTATGATCACCGTGTGTATACACAAGAAATAGGTCAGCCGGGATTTACGGGGGATCGCCGCCCCAGCCCACGCCGCTCGGGTGCCGCTCGTGCACAAGTTCGTCATCGCCGGGGGTCTGAGGAGCGATACCCCACGTCTCGCCCGGGGGTGCTCGAGGGGGCCCCCACAGCGCGGCTCCGCGTGTGCTGGCCGCTCGCAGGCAGCTTTTCGGACTGTGGGTCGTGGCGGGAGGGCCACGCGTCTGCCCACGCCGGGTGTCGTGCGGGACCCCCCGCGGCACACCCCGTCCCGTCCCGTCCCGCAGCCCGCGGGAGGGCTTTGGGCAGCGGTGCCGCACGCCGCCTCGGGGTCCGTCCGATAGGGGCCGTTCTCCCGCCCCGTCGGCGGTATGAGACGTTCACTCCCCTCAGTCTTCCCTTTGAACGCTGACCCCCGCGCTCCGTAAACAGGCGGTTGTCTGTAAGGTAAAGGAAGGCAGTGTCGGCTAGAACACGTCACAGGTTTTGTATTCGGTTTGCTCCCCTTTACTTTTCTCTCAGTGCTTTCCCCACCGTTCGCTCCTTGCTGGGATGCCCTTTACGCTTGCAGAGAGGTGGTCCCTGCCCGAGCCTGGAAGGAAGGACGGTGCCCACTCCCACATCAAAGTGCTCACGCAGTCCCCACTTTTGGGAAAGGAGGAGTGATAAAACTCAGCTGTTGATGTTTGAAGTACTTCAGTATAGTATTCTACATCTGGTAAATCCTTGTTACCCCCGAGGGGCCTAAAGCCTGATCTGTCCGAGCCCTTCTCGTTGTCTGTCTGGATTTTATCGTTTGAGTTTGGAAGTGAACCGCAGAAATAGGCAGCCCGGCGCTACTCTTGTTTTTCCCCATTGTGCTGGGATTGAATTGAAGCATCGCCAACGCTGTGACCGTTACCGCTTCCCTCTGGGGAGTGATGCGCTCACAAACCTCGCTGGCTTTGCTCGGCGCTGATCTAAACCAACCTGCATTGCTTTGCTCTCTTAAGCTGCAGTAGCGTTGCCCTCTCTTTTTCTTACCCCGTTAGTTACCCGACCCAGACCCTGAAAAGGCACAGCGTGGGTGCGTGGGGCCCAGGGTGGGCAGGGGTCCTCTCCACCCTTACAGCGCTTTGGAGGGGGCACTGAGGGGGTCACACGTCCCTAGAAGGGGTCCGCAGGTCCGGAGCGGCGGTCGCTGTTGGGTGTCGGGTGTTCAGCAGCGCATCTGCTGGAGCAGCTCTGCATCTGCTCACTCTCTGCCGCAGACCCGCCTGGCTGAGATACGCGACCAAGCGTGCTCCGGTAAACTTTTCCCCCCTGTTCTCTCTCGCGCCACGTCTGAGGGTGCTGTGCTGGGCGGTGGAGGTCTCCTGAGGAACCCCCGTTGTGCTCCGGTATTCTGGAATACTTATGGGATTAAGAGGAAAAGTATTTTGCTACTGATGTGATGAACCGTCCTATTGCTTCCTATGCACGTACCTCGTGTGGGCTCCTCAAAATCGCTCCCCCCCCGCCTTTGTCCTGCATCGCCTCCGTCTGTGCTGTATGACATGCTTTGCCCGCTCTTCTGTGCGTTTCACAGCATTGTTTTGGGGGGAGTAAGGGGTACTCAGCGTGCTGTAGGGTTCCTAAATGAACAGGAGTTGAGGCTGTGGGCTGCAGTCAGGAGACATTTCACTGCATGTGGTGGTGGCACGAGAGCCTCTCGTAGCGCTCACCACGGAACTGCCTTGTGCTCCTCAAGAGAGCCTTTAGACAAATACGAACTTTGTGAGAGTTTGTGTCCGGCTTAAGTGCGTTTCGGCCCTCCCAAAAGCAAACTGCAAAACCCATAAGCGGCCCCTGCCGGGTGGCAGAGATGGCTGTACGCGCAGTAAAGCGGTGGGTGTGCGATGGCACGCCTGGCCCTCGGGGGTGCCGGGGGGGCACAGGCACGAGCAGCTGCTGCTCACGGCCAGGTACAATGTAAACTTTCTGTTTAAAAATGAGGAGCAAAATAGCCTGCTACTGAAAACTACTCCGTAAGGATCAATGCATGGAAGTAGTGTAAAATTGGACTCTTGCTAGACGAGCAGTACTGTGTCCAAACAACTTCTTGTCTTTTCCATGTGCTATAACGCCCCTGTATTGAGTTATAAACAGTCGCTGAAAACTCCCTGAGAATCTTAAGCCTGAATTTTTAGCACACTCCGTTTATCCCGGTGTTTCCTATAGAAGGTAAACCTGGAATAAAAGTGCGAGGTACGTGGTGCGCACGGCGGTGGCTGTTGCCGCACTCGGAGCTGTGAACCGGCCGCCGCACATCGTGTCAGCGTGTGTCGCTGGCAGATCCAGAGACACCTTCTGCAAAAAGCATCTTTGTTCCAGCTCAATAATTTGGTTTGCTTGGTCCTTATCAACTGGTAATATTGAAAAGCACCAAAAATAGTGTGTCCTCGGAAAGAAGTACCGCAATAGCAAAGCAGTTGTGCTTCACTAAACAATTTAATTCACTGCTATGTAACAAATTATCAGTACGATGCTATCTTCTCATTTCTCTCTGTCACTGAAGCTCTGTTTTCCTAGCTTTTAGTAAAAAGCTTTAATAATAAAAAAGCTTTAATGAAACAACATGAATGAGAACAATAAGCACTTAATGGCCCGACTCCGTGATCTACCAGGGCGTCTGCCAACAGCTCGCTCAGATGAAAGACTGTATGTGGGGTGAGTGGGTGTAACTTAATTCTGCTTTTTTGGAGTAGGCTCTAGATCCGTTCAGTTGCTTGCAAATGCCTGTTCTAGGCTTTCGGCTGGCCGGGATACCTTGTCACTTCTGAAGAGCGCCGCTGGAAGAGGAGCGGCGCAGTGGCTCTCTGTGCGTGGTGCGGCGGCGCAGCCGTCCCTCGGGGCGGGAGCGAGCTGTCGGGTTGGTGTTGGGGCGCCTGCCGAAGCCTGACTTGAGTTCTGGGTTACGGCACGGAGATGGCAGAGCCTTCAGCGGAGGTCCCTAGAGAAAGGGGCCTCGGAGATGGTGCAGAAGTCCCCCGGAGCCGTAGTCCCTTACCCTGTTCTTCTCCGCATCAGGTGCCGGGAGGGATACGCTCGGGGCTTTTTTCCGTGCTTGTTTTCATAGGCTACAAATTCAGCTTCTGCCTGGCTGGGAAGGTTCCGATAACCCGGTAATTAACGGAACGGTGACATGAAAGTGTTGTGTGGCGAGTGATGACAGGGAAGAGATGCTCAGCTAATAACTCCGTCCCCGTTCAAACCCGCAATTTCCTCTCTTGAACCTCAAGTGCTGTTGGGCTCTGAGTTATCCGGGATCGTCTCTAGCTGTCCTGCGGAGAACAAACTCCGAGGTGGATGCCTCAATTTAGATGCTGTGAATACCTGTCGGGGGAGGGGGGGGGGGGGGGGGGGGGCGGGGAGGGTATCCTCCCTCCTTCCCCCCCCCTCCCCCCCAGCAGTTTTGGACCCGTGTAGATGAATCCGGGCACATGCAAGTCGCTCTGATGGAGGTTGGCAGGTTTTGCCACTCATCCAGAGGCGGCTGTGTTTCACCACCAACTGCAACCTCGGGAATGATTTTTTTTTTCCCCGAATAAGTGGTCTTTGCAAGTGAAGTGTTTCTTACAGAAGAGAATAGTTCAGCTGGGAGGGACCTACCGTCATCCCCTGCTCCAACTGGGCAGGGGTCCTGTGGCAGGGGGTTGGAACTCCATGGGCTTCAAGGTCCCTTCCAACCTAAAGCATTCTACGATTCTAACCGCCAGTATGCGGTTGGCTTTTTATCATTCTGTTCTTGGTTCATCTTAAGTTTGGTGGTGGTGAAAATAAAGTAAGTATGTTAAAACGTCAGTGTTTCTTGATCCCCCGTGTATGTACCAGGAAGCTGATTCTACGTACTCAGAGCAGCGTTTGCAGAACTTGCGCCCCCCTCACTTCTCCACGGAACACATCTTCAGTCTGACATATGATGGGGCAAAAACAGCGTCAGTTAAGTAAAAGAGGACTTTTTAGGTTGCCAAATGTTGTTCTGAAATACTTCGCTCTTCTTAATACAGTAATACTAACCCCTTCAAATTTTCACCTTCAAAGTCAAATTTCATTCTTCAGTAGCACCTACTCCTTGCGAGAAAGGCCGCGTTTAGGGGAGGGCAACTGTGGGGCCGTGGAAGAGACAGTCAGTGTCACGTCCCGGATGGAAAATACCTTTTCAGACTGCTTTCAGGTGTTGACTATACCCAGTTTCAAAGCTAGCTGTTCCTTTCCCACGCACGCCCTTTCGGACTCGGAGTCGGTCAATGCTGTCGGCAGCGCTATGGCGGCCGCCTCCCCGCGGAATTGCACCCCCGTCCCTGCGCTGGACCCTCCTTCGGCGCCTCGCGGGCTCAGACCGGCGGGTTCCTCCTCAGCTTCGTGTATGGACTGTACTGCCCAAAATTCTTGCAAAACACCTTAAGCCCTTATCCCTCGCCTGTTTGGAGCTAAGGAGAAATTAGCACATGTCCTTTGACAGCTGATTCTGACAACAGTAATTTCACTGGAGTTGGTTGCCCTTTCCCTCCCCCTTTGTTGCTCACCTAATATTGATTGAAATGCCTGGCCGCAGTTTCTGTCTGCTGGTTTTTTGGTGATGGTTGCTAAGCTTTTCTAGAATGGGGATTTTGAGTACCCAGCATCCTCCTTCCAAAATTAAGATGCTTGCACACATTAATGAAATCACTTCCCATACGTAGTTTTATGAAATGGAAACGGTGGAACTATTTAATGTTGATTGTTCCAAGACATTTTCTTCAGTTCTGGAATAATTACTTTTCCTCTCTGCAGCTTTCCAGTTTTTGCCTGGTTTGACATCAGTCCTTCTTGCAGTATGTTTATATACTGCGCTCTTAATCTACTATTAACTCCTGCGATTTTTTTTTTTTTCCAGGGCCTTCTCCGCAGAGGGTACTTATTTATTTATTTATTTATTTATTTATTTATTTATTTATTGCAGAGTTTCAGTCGATATTGGCAAGGTAGTTCTTCTCCCCTCGGGGCTCGGCCGCGCTCCTGGCTGCGGCAGGAGCAGAGGAGGGGTCTCGGCGGCCCCGACCAGCGCTGCTCCTCCGGCGGGGGGACGGCGGGTGGGACGCGGTGCGTGGTCAGGGGACACGCTCTGCCAGCACGCGCGGCTGGCGCCCGCTCGCCCTCGGCGGCCGGTGGGTTAAGGGCGCGCGGAAGGTGGATTTGTGTCATTCTGCATAGTGGGTTCTGTAAATCTCCGGCACATAAAGCTGGATGTGTCCCGCGATGTTTTGCGTACACCCGGGGTATACCCTGAGCGGCGGCAGCGGCACCGACACGCAGCGCTGCGGGGGAAAGCGGTGCGGCAGCGCGAGAAAGGAGCGCTTCCCCTCGCTTACCGTGCGTGTGCCCTCGGTGGCGTCTGCGCTGCCCCGGGACAGTGGTGGGTACCTGATCCCCTTCGTCTTCTCAATGCGATCTGCGGTTTCTTTATAAAACTTTGTGTCTCCCCAAAATTGCCTTTTGCCGGAGAGAGCCCAGTTTCTTCATCCGTGCCCGGTCCCCCCGGCCGTCTCCCCCGTGACTCTGTCTCGTTCTCCTGCGCCTTTTGAAGTGGGTGACAGGAACTGACCCCAAACAGCAGAATGGGGCACTGGGTGTCCTCCCGCCCCCTCCCGTCAGCTGATGTTCTCCAGCACTCCCCAGAAAGGCACAGTGGGCTCTGCCCCGAGCAGCGATAGGGGACGTTCCTCCACATCCGCCCCTGAAAGTGGGTTTTTCTCCTGTACGATTTTACTCTCCTCGGGCTTTCGTTCCCTCGGCACGGCCAGGTTCCTCTGCGATGCTCTGAAGTCAGTTCTGCTCTTTCTGCCCTCAGCAAACCTTGCTGCTTTGTCATCGGTGCCCTGTGCCAGCTCCCACACGGCACACGTTTCTGCGCAACTCTCCCCGTGAGCGCTGGTGGTTTCCCCCCGCCTCTCACCTCGGCGGCTGGCCCCTGGCCAAGGCTGGGGCGGCTCTGCCCCGCGGCAGCGGAGTTTCTGTGCCGCGGTCGGTCGTGCGGACTCACTCGGTGGGAGAACGCTCGGTGAGAGGAGGACGCCCGCCGAGGGGCTGTGCAGACCCCCTCCCGCCCTGCCGCGCCTTCACCAGCACCCGCGCCGAGCTTCGCCACAGCTCCATCACCGGCACCGGCCACCGGCCGGGCTGTAGTTTCTGGGGTCTCCTTTGAGCCCCTCTTTACACGGTGAGGCTTCCGCCTCCCGGGAGCGCGGCGGACGGGTCGGTCCTGGCGTGTGTCCTGCGGGGCCGCAGCCTCACCCCCCGCGCGAGGGCGGCCCGTGGGCGGCCGCCTCCTCACGGGGCACCCAGGCGACGTGCGGCGCCCGCGCTGACACGAGCCCCAGATCTCCTCGTTTGGGAAAAACTGAAAGTGTATGTAGAAGTGCACAATGGGGAGTGACTGCACCGAGTGATCGATACTCGGGATATTCAGCCCTCCTCCCCATTGTGATTACAGACCATTAATTGCTGTGAGGCCACTTAGATATTTGCTTTCCACTTTAATTCTGAAACGCTCTGCTGCCCCGTAGTCGCAAGAAGAAGCTGCTGACTATTGTGGGTAGGACGGGGTTATGATTTAATGGCAGATTAATGCCCTGTTAATCTGTATAGTAAAAAGTCTGTGTTGAAATGTAGAGCTCTGTGTGGTTCACAAGGGAGAGCACGTCTGGGCTTTCCCCCCCCCATAGTTTTTAGTTTATTCTTTTAGTCCTGCAGTGTTAACTCAGCTCATGCCAATTATATGCTCAATTCTTTCCGTTTAACTTTTGAGGTTGCGCCATGTCTATCTACTTGTTTTAATTATTATTTAATTGTTAGCTGCTATCATTAAGCTGGTGTCTAAACTCGGATTCTTCCGTCTCTTGTTCGCATGTAGTATCATTCTTGTTCCTCAGTTACCTAGTGATTCATGTACTTGAAGCTGACACTTGGGGAAAAACTGATGGAAGCGTACAAAAAAAATAATCTTCTGTTGCGCATCTTTGTGTTGATTTGTTGTGAATCAGATGTTGGTTCAGTTCCTCCTGCTACGTAGGTTCATTGCACGGTGCGTTTGCCTGTACTGTGGGTTTTCTTATTGTTGCATTGAAAACTAAGAAGAAAAAACAAAAGTAGCTTTTTTTGTAAGTCACGCAGGTTATTTTCTGCTCCGAAGAGCAAGTCATCCTGTCCTTAATTCGTGGTGGGTCTCATCCAAGAAACTGGTATATGGTCTCAACTCCTATTGCAATAACAGAAAAAAAAAAAAAATCCTTGAAAACTCCTTATGTCTTAAACCCAGGGAACGGCTGTCCCTTGTGGCCTCTATCCCTACAATTTGCTTTCCTTCTGTATCTAACAGCGATTTGTGAGTCGACTTCCCCGCCACCTCGGTTGGCTGTCGGTTCCTCCTGTTGTTCAGTTGGGTCCTGCCAAGTGCGGCGCTTCCCTCGGAAGAGAAGAGGGACGGCGCGCCTGCGCCGTGCATCCTGTCGGCACCGCCGTCCCCGCGCCGCGCGTCCTCTCCTGCCCCGGCCCTGCCGCGGGCGCTGCGCCCGGTCACGGCGGGACAACCTGCTGGTGGTCCTTGGGGGTGCGGCGCTTCGGGGAGATTCAGGACAAATTTGTTAATGACTGCTGGAGAATTACATGCTGGGCGAGCTGTAACCGTTGGTAACCAAGTTTGGATGCCTAACATAGCTCTCTGAGGCCATGGCATGTTTCAGTTGTTCACTTTCTCCTAATTTCTCAACCAGAGAATGCAATGTTTTAAGGAAAATGTTTTGTGCTTGAGTAAATAATGGAATCATGCTCATTACGGGATTAGAGTGCCTTCTTTTGAAATTTTGGGAGCACATTTTCCTCCTGCCTCTTTGATCCTTTTCCCTTTAACTCCTTCACATTCACCTTCACATTCATAACTTCTCTGGTTTCCGCGGCAGTGGACGTCTCGACTTTCCCCCCGTGACAGCACCGCCGGTAACGTGGCCAGGACCGTCCCCGGGAACAGAGCCGGCGAAGCGCGGTGCGCTTTCCCCAGGGAGGGAATAACCATTTCTCGCCGCACGCAGCAGTGTGCAGAACTTCAGTCAATGGCTGCAAATTCTTCCTCTTCCTTTGTGCCATAGAACGGGTACGCGGGAGGGGAAACGGTGCAAAAGTGGTGTTGGCTGGAGCAGTGCAAAAGGACTGGAAGGTCTTTTGTTGTCGTGCTGTTACCCCCTGGGCTGCAGACGGAGGGGAGCGCCTCGCCAGCTTCTCCGGGGCGGCAGTGGAGTCAACGTAGAGCAGAAACTCTGCAGATGCGTAACGTCAAAGCTTGAAATGCATTGCCAGTGGTTGTAGGTTGCCCGACTATAGAACCGAATATGGACGGTTTTTTCCCTAGAAAGGGTACTGGAGGAAGTTGTCGTGAATGAACTGGAGCGGCACCGAGACGCGCCTGGTGGGTCAGCACAGACAAGCCACAAGTTCTGGCCGGTCCCCTGTCCCTGAGGGTGTCAGCGGGGATGGTGGCGCCGGCTCGGCGGAGGAGCCACACGCGGCGCGGGGATGCGATGCTGGGTGGCAGCACTGATGGGGTTTGTGGTGTCCCCTGGTCGGAGGGACCGGGAGCAGGAGAATGGCGGATCTTCCCAAGGACATGTCCAGGAGGGCCCGGGCTCCTCTTCTCCCCACTCGCTGAGGCGAGGCAGCTGCAACAGCGCGGCTGCAGGGAAGTTGTGCTTTGACGGTTAGATTTTAAGATCATCTTTCTGCTCTTTTAGCAAAGGATTCTTGATGTACATAAAAGGTCTTGGAAGCAAGGTCAAGTATTTGTATTTGTTTTGAGTTTTCTGTCCTTTTTTCTGCACGAGAAATTAGCCAGTAGCACAGGCTGGGGAACCTTGGGCTTCTGTTTTTGTAGAATTGTGTTTAAAAGTGGTCTATGTAAATCTTCTGGGAAGAGAGAGTCTCGTCTTGCCCACAGCTCAAACTCTGATCTTGTCTTTAAATAGATTTAGCTGCACTGTTTTTCTGTTTGATTTCCCCCCCCCCCCCCCCTCCTGTGTAAGGGCTTGAAATTTGGCAGCATTTAACCAGGGGTGAGCGATGGCAGCAGACACGACATGATGAAAATCTGAAATATGAGGCTGAAGAGGGGAGGGCGTGCGGCTTTCGCCTCTCGGTCGGACCCCTTTGAGCCTTGTTAGCAGCAAAGACGTGTGGAGTCTCCTTCTTGCCGCGCGGTGCGTTACTGCCGGCTCTCACGGCGCTGTCTGTCTCACTTCTGCCACGCATCACCCGACAGCCCAGATTTGTTCCAGCCCAGAGAGTCTGGGTGTAGGGAGACTTGGCTGGAGCGGCCGATCGGGGATGCTCGTGCAGGCTGCGGGCAGTGATGGAGAGCGGAGGAGTCTCTCCCCGGTGCTGCCGGCACGGTGCTTCCCCCGCCCCGGCACCGACCGTGGCAGAGCAGAGGCGGCCGGAGGATGCGGCGGAGGGGAGGGAGCCGGGGGGGATCCTGGGGAGAGCTCCTGGGACCAGGTGGGGTCTGGGGCTGCCAGCGATGGGGGGACGGGGACGGGGGAGAGTCAGGACCGGGACAGGACTGCGGGAAGGAGCTGGGTTGAGGAGCACAGGCTGAAGGCTTTGTACCCCTGGGGCAGCGGTGCTCAGCTTATTTAAAAGGAATGGTTAAAAAAGGCAACAGTTCAAGTGTGGTAGGACAAAAGTACATTAAAATGTTTTTTAGGATGTGATGCCTTTGGGTGTGGACAAGTTTTTCTTCATGTGCTCTTCTGCCTCTTCCAAACTGAACGCAGTGTTCCCATCAGAAGTTCGTGTGCCTGTCTCATGTGACTTCTGTGAGCTCAGTGTTTCCAAAGGAGAAGAGGGAATGCTTCTCGAGCCGTCTTGGTCTCCAGGACTTTCTAGTCTCCAGGTGGCACAAAAATTCTCTGGAAGTACTAAGTTCAGGGTGCTCCTGTCCCTGCTCCTCCCGCTTGTCATCCGATGGCTGAATGCGTTCACTTTCAGAAGCGATAATAACGTGGTTGGGTTGTGCTGAGGATTTTGACCAAAACTTTCTTTCTTTTTGTTCTTCCTCGTCTAATGGCTTCTCGCAGAAACAACTCTGTGGGGGTCAGGGCTGATTTCCATAGGTCTGTGACCAGGAGATTGGATGAGTCGTTATTGAGCAAAACACTCAGAGCTAAAAGGGAAAATGGGGTTAGAATCTTTCTATCAGTGATGTAGAGAGAAAAAAGGACATCCAGGAGAGTAAACCCCTCTCCGGATACAGCAGTAGAGAATACCGATGTTCGAGCACCCCTTGCTTTCCCCGCCAAGGGCGCCGGTGGCGGAGCTGTCTGCCAGCGCTGGTCACGGGTGGGCGCGTGGTGGCCCCTTTCATTCTGGAAATAAGTGGCTGCCTTAGATCGGTCACAGTGAGGGCTCGGAGCCCTTAGCCGTCCTTTCTCACCCAGCGTGCACAGCGCTCAGAGGAGCGCCCTTGGAGATGTTCAGGACTCGCAGTGACAGTTTTGATCAGCTCCTCTCTGGGGCAATCCGCAAAATACCAGAATATGGATGAAACTGTCAGTTACCTACTGCGGATGATGTCATAAAGACCATTTCCCATCTTATTTTTCAGCCATGAGAAGGGGGAGAAAAACAGCATAATGACGTGTCTGAAACACTGAAGCCACTTGCGACAGCCCTATATTCATTTCCTCCAGTAATGCTTTTATTTTGCAATATTGGTGATGATGTGTCTATTTTTCTCCTGCTAGATCCCTTATTTATCTGGATCTGATGAGTCTCGCTCCTTGGCATCTCCTCTAGGGCTGCGGTAACGTCTTTAAGGTGGAGAGCCGCCTGTCCTGTCGCTGGGTGATGGATGGTGCTCGCTGCCCGCGGGCTGCGGTGCGGTCCCATCGAGCGCCGTGTCCAGGATAAACACGGACACGTGGTGCCAAGGGGGTTTGCCGCAGGCCCGAGCGGAGGATGGACACCACAAGCTGTTATTTCAGAGGGGCAGCACAGGATGTCAGGGCTCCGCCGCGGACGTGGGGGTGACCGTTCCCGCTGGTGCTGCCCCGCGGCGAGCGCTGCCGCAGCTGTCGCCACCGCGCCGTCCTCCTCGGCCGTGGGTGCGGGAGGCGACACATCCCACCGGGGGCCGGGGCGCTCCCGGTAGGCAAACCCTGTGCTGGGGCTGGTGGCAGAGGCCGGTTTCGGTCCTGGGTTGATCAGGGAAAGGCATTGGAGAGAGAAACGTGGCAGCTCTTGGGGCGCGCTGGCTCATCGGGGGCTGCTAGCGATCGGCAGAAAGCTCCGCTGTTCCTGGTGGCCATCCTAGTCATCTGTGATTTTACTTTTTAGGTGTCTGTTATCTTTAAGTAAAAGAAACAGCGTCCCCCTGTCTGATTCCCAAAGAAACAGAATGGATTTATGGATAAAATTACTTTTTTTTTTTTTTTTTTTTTTTAAATACCTTGGCTCCTATAAATAGAGCCTTGTTCAACCTTGCAGCATTATAGCTGACCCAGGAAGGTGCACAGAATGCATTTTGGGCACCCTGTGAGGGGGATAAGAACAGTTTAAGTCAAAAGTTGAAGAGATCAAGTCTCAGTACTCTGAGGTGCTGTTTCTTTTTTTACAGGAACAAAATAATCGTATAAAGTGCACTCATGGAAGGGTTTCCTGTAGAAGTTGCTGTCAGCGCAAGGCCAAGATGTCTTGGTTATTGTATCACGGCCCATATGGACTCCTGAACTTGGCATGAAGCAAGCAAAAATTGTTTGTTATGAAGCAGGTGAAGAAAACAAGGAAGGAAAAAAAATACTGTTGGCATTTGGTGTTTCACTGAGATGATGTGGCTTTGGTTTCCTCCTCTTCTTCCAAGGAAGAGTCAACGGAGCCTGAAAAACATAGTGGTTATTAAGTGGGTTTCTATTTGATCTGGTAAAACGTGAAGGTGTGGTTAAAAACAAGCAAAGCTTAGAAGTCATCAGACTCTGCACCGAAAGAGATTGGGCAGCTGTATGTCTGCCTGAAAAAGGCGCATCATCTCGGATGACCTGGGGAGGACAAGTCCGTCCTTACTGCCGGTGTCTGTCCGTAGGGCGCAGGGTGGTGCATGCCAGGACGTCGCATCTCGGCGATTCCTCAGGCTCCCTGCTGTAGCCCAGCCGGCTCCGGCGAGGCGTGCGTGGTGCCGGCGCGGTGCCGGCATGGGGGGGGCTCAGGTGAGGGCTGGCCGCGGTTCAGGAGGTTGTTGGTGTTATTTAAACTTCAGTACCTAATGAACATAGCTGTGTCTAAATACATATCTGGAGTGGAGCGTGTGCCCGTGTGTGTCCTGAGCGCCGTCTGAGGTGTTGTCCTGAGTCTGCGGGAGCTGCGAACATGAACCTGGAGCCCCGAACCCCCGTCTCCCCGTGTAGGCAAAATGCAGCTCTGCCAGAAATGACTTCTTGGGGTGGTCACTCTTCTCCCCCACGCCAGATAGACGCTATACGCATCCCTGTGGCTGAGGAACACCTGGTTCTTGTCACCTGCGGGTGTTGGGGACCTGTGCTGTCGGCATCCTCCCGGCACCGGCTTCCTCCTGCAGCCCCGGAGCCCGTTCACTCACACAGGACCTGCGCTGGAGCTCTGCCGCGTGCTCGTGGCCGATCGGCTAGTCTTGGCCAACCGGCAAGACAGGCTAGCACGGTCATCATGGGGGGTGTCTGTCTTCCCGGGGTCTTTTCACGAGAACTGGAAACCTCTTTTTCAGGTCTGAAGTGCGTGTGCCAGCTGTGTGAGCACACCAACTTCACCTGCCAGACGGAGGGCGCCTGCTGGGCCTCCGTCATGCTGACCAACGGGCGGGAGGAGGTCATCAAGTCCTGCGTCTCCCTGCCCGAGCTCAACGCGCAGGTCTTCTGCCACAGTTCCAAGAACATCACAAAGACCGAGTGCTGCTACACCGACTTCTGCAACAACATCACCCTCCGCCTGCCCGTCGGTAAGTGCCGTCCGAGCGCTTGTGTGCCAGCCGGGGAGCGCGGGAGCGCTGCGCGGGGAACGCGACCGTGAGGGCCGGCTAGTGGGGATTTTAAAGGCTGGCTGTCAGACAGTAGCTGGGTTTTTTCCGAACCTGTTTCAGACAGGAAAATCTAAACTGCAACTACGTGTGGGGAAAAGTGGATTTCTTGTGTCTCCTAAAGATATTCCAAATGCTGCCTGTGATAGCCCACAGGGTGTTAACCGTGAAGATGAAAGGAAGTGTCTGCAGGAAACAGACTTATAACTTCACAGATTTTATGGGCTGGAATATCTTAAGGGAGTTTGTGATTTGAATTGGCATTAGTCTGGATGTTCGGAAGATATCTGACGTAGCGGGGACTTTCCGCGGGGCATGGATCGGCAGCGTGTAGCAGCTGTGCGTCGGCGATGGTGAGGAGCGGAGAGCTGTTAGCTGGTGCACCGCAAGGCAATGACGAAGACCTCGCACTGGCTGAGGTTTCACGGTCTCTGCATGCAGTGTCATAGATGGCTCGGGTAAGAATTCAACTAGAGAGGTTTGGAAAGGCGGCGGTCAGTTAGTTGTAGGCGCTGACTGTGAATTGTAAATGGGAGATGCACCTCGTGTTTTTGGACAGATGAGTGTCAGGGTTGGTGGTGGGGTTTGGCCGTGATGGGGCGGTGAGGAGCCGCTCTCCTCGTTGTCCTCGGCCGGTCGGTGTCAGCGAGTGCCACGTCTTTGTGATGTGGATTGATGGGTGGTTGCTGCAGCTCCTGCTGGCGTCCCCGTGCGTTACAAGCGAGGGGTTTGCAGTGTCTCAGTTGCGGTTGCGAAGGCAGATGCGTCCTCTCCGCTGGTGTGGGTCGTGCAGGACGCAGGGTCTGCTGCTGGGGGGCGAGAGGCGTGAGGGACACCGGGTCATTGCCAGGGGAGGTCTTCGGCTGGTGCCGTTTCAGCCGTCTTGAACTTTGGCGTTCTGCAGCTCGTTTTGGCAGCTTCTGTTCGGCGTTAGATGGGTGTCATTGATTCCTGCCCCGCGGGGAGGAGGAGGTGTGAGATTCCCGGTCCCAGCTACAGGGAGGAAAAAGATCTGCGCTTCCAGGAGCTCTGCGTGTTGCAGAGCTGGTGCTGTCCCCGCGTCTGCCAGACTCAAAATTGTGTAATGAAGTTGACTCAGTTCTTTTTTTTAAAATAAATCTTTATACTATTTTAAGGTCTAATTTTTTATCTCTTCTTTCCAAGATTTGTGTTTTAATTCAGGCTTTTTTGAAAAATCTGTAAAATATACTACTTTATCAGATGGTATCTTTTTATATACTTGTACCAGTGAGAGACATTACAGGTAAGAAAGATGCAAATGAATACATAATTTACCATTATAATTGCACTGAAGCTGCTATCGTATAGTACCTAGCGGAACTGGAAAGGCTGTTACTGGGAGCACTGGCTGTATCACACAAGGTACAGGAGGGCAGAGCACGAGGGACTGCTGTGGTCGCCCTGGGGACCGGCATCTCCTGGTGCGGACAGGCGGGTGCCGGACGCTGCCAGAGGGGGTCTGTCCCCTCCAGCCCAGGCAGCAGCCCGGCAGCTGGGGGGTCGCTACCCCGGGACCTCATCTCACCTGCTGTGTGGGGCAGGAGTAAGGATTATTTAAGTACTTTTTTTCTGGTGATGGGGGAAGGGAGATGCTAATAGTGGTCATGCTCTAGAAATGTAGAAATAAAATACCATGGGTTCCCCCCCCCCCCCCAAGTTGGGATGCTGGAATCTTGGGAGAAAACTGCTATTTATAGAGGAGCGGTGGAGGCATGTCTGTCATCCTAGTGCTTGAGCTGGTAGTTGCAAAACCTCTGGTTTTGTATTTCAGCACCAGAGAAAATTACTTACTTAATTTTTAGCCTGAGCCCTTTGCTCTAAACATTTGGGGGAATGCATGTTAGTTGAAAATTTTAAGTGCCAATGCTATCTGCTGGCTGGTCTTTTCTGACAGCCCTTCTTCGTGGGATTCGTATTGTCGGAGAGCTTCGTTTGCGCCCCAGTAACGATGAGCTCTCTGAGGGTCGTTGTGGAGCGTGTGGGTGCGGGAGCGGGCTGCGCCAGCCGGGCTGTCCCGGGCACCCGCCCCCTTCGCACCGCGGCTCGCGCCGGGGAACCTGCCGTGCCGGGCTCCGCTGCGGAGAAAACCAGCCCGGATGCCATGGCCGGGCTGCGCCTGCAGGTGTGTTCCCGTGCTTAGGAAATCGCTGTTTCCGAAGAGAGATTTTAGGCAACTCCCTGCTCAGCCTGCGTTTTTTCTTCTTTCTCTTCTGGTTGTATACAGCACTCAGAAATCCAAATCTGGGTCTTGGGTTCGCCTCTGATTCCAGGATAAGAAATTTAACACGGAGGCACTGTAGCAAGCGACCATCCATGGCGTGGGAACCATCAGCTGGTGTGACGAGACACGGAGGCAGCTGTGGGTCTATCCCGTTATCTCGCTGCCACTGTAGAAGAGTCCGTTTCCACTGCGGAGTGCGGGCTGGGCCGGGATTCCCACAGCTGGGGCTTGTAGATGGGCTCTGCTCCCACCACGCTGGTGAACAGGAGTGCTTGGCCCGAAGGTCCATGTGTGACGCCGCCTCTTTTGTAGCATTGTCTCATGTTGGTCGGTTGTCCCTTGCCAGCCGCGGTCAGTAACGAAGCCGCTGGGTCTGTTCGTTAGTGCCTAACTCGGCACACAGGCGCTCTGGTCTTCAAAATACACCTGCTTTGTCAAAGTACGTATTCAGGCCAGCCCACCCTCGCTTTTGAAGAGCGGTGATACGTGCAGGTTGACATTGGGTACAGACATCTTGATGTGGAAGTTCTTCTCCCTCTCTCCATTGCGCGGGTTCTCGTTCAAAAGCGGAGCCTGTGGGTACGAAAAGCTTGCCTGTAGGCAGGGCTGAGTCTCACGGAGGAGGAGAAGCCTTGGGAAGGTCCCATGTGGTTGGTGCACATCCCTGCCGGACACGGCAGGAGCTTCGGCGGGCTCTTCCCTCCCGGCGGCGGCCGGCCGGGACACCAGCCCGTCCCTCTGCTCGCCTTCACCGACCCGCTCCGGCTCGGCTCTGTGTCGGGTACACGTGCCAGGAGTGGCTGGAGAACAGTCAAATGACTGGTGGCATCAGGATCTCTGAGGGCGGGAAGCAATTTGTTGGCCTTGATTGCCCGTGCATGAATTCCCATCGTAAAACTGTAGATGGCATCGCGCGCCTCGGCCAGCGGCAGAGCCCTGCTCCCACCAGGCTGCTCGTGCTTTGAGTTGTTGGTTTTTGTTTTTTTTTTACAATGTTTGGAAATATACGTTTTTAAGGATAGATTCAACCGGGTTATCTGGTTTTTATGTACTCATTGTTGTCGGCTGGGGCTTCATTACAGTATTTTGCATGAACAGGTGCGAAGTTTCAAAGTGCAGGATTACTTTGCAGTAATTAGGGGGGTTTCTGTGTTATCCTGAATGTATTTCCAGTTTTCTGCTATTTTAACTGGAATACTGGGCTGGGGAGCTTGTTTCCCATCCCTTCTCTGAGGCAGCAGAGTTGATGTTGGCTTCGGTCACCTCCTTCGGTGGAGGCAGGGACTCCATGGCCGTGGAACCGGAGCCTGAAGGCTCCAGCGCTTTACCTTTGGTACCAGGGAGAGTGAAATGGGGCTTTCTGGAGCTCTGGTGTCCTCCTCTGCTTTGACAGTGTGTCTGTAGGTGTGTGGGGAAAAGTTCATGCTGCTACACGTTCTAACCTCTTCATCTCAAAATACTGAGTGATGCTGGGTATTTATTCTCCATCTTTACAGATATGGAAAATTGAGGCTGGGTTGGTGCAGGTGGGTTTGCACATTTGTCACGGGATTGTGGGCTTCCAGCCCAGGCTGCTTTCAGGGACCGGCTAAAGAAAACGTCAGCCCCTCTGAGAAAAACCACGGGGACGTGTTCAGTGTGTGCAGCCACACTGGTGGGAAACCTCAGCACAGCAGAGAATTCTCTGTGAAGGTTTTAATTCTAAAGGTTTGAGGGCTTTTCCTTCCAAGGTACCGCTGTGATTCCCGCGAAGGGCAGCGCGCGGCAGGAAGCGTCTCCTTCTGCTGTGTTTCGGGGGGCACAGCAGCAGCTCCAGAACTTGAGATAAAAAGCGTACCGTTTTTGTTCCGTATTTGCGTAATGGAAAACGAGCCAGAGGAGAGAGGAGGCTTTATGGAACAAAATTAAGCTAATACTGGGATTAACAAATTGTATAATAAGTAATTTCCAGTAATTTCTTCTTTATTCCTATTGCCTAAACTGTACAAAGGCACAAATGGATGTCATATCACCTACAGTGGCACACACTGGGATGAAAGAAAGGGAAATATGATAGAATTCCTGAGACAAAAATCCCTTGAGTATATTTGTATTGCTCAGAGAGATGGATGGTACCAATTAGACGATTTGTTGGGCAAGATTCTTGTATTTTGTTGGGGTTTCTTAATATCGTCTGTAGGTTTCGCGTGAAGAAATAATTACTCTTCATTTACCTGTTTGAAAATGCCTAAAGACGTTAAAGCCCTTTTAGGAGAATGGTATACGCGGATCTGTTAGTATTAAGGAAGTCAGACAGTGCTGTACCAAAAGCTTTATAAGGTACATATTGATGCAGACAATGAGAAAAATCAGTCTCCAACCTGTAACTTCCTGAATAAACCCCAGTGTTTGAATAGAAATGGTAAGGGCAATCTCTTCCGTGGTTTAACCGTGAGAGCTTCCCGGTGCCCCGAGGGCAGAGGGATGCGGGGGCTGAGCTGCGGGCTCTGCCTCTCCCTCTGCTGAACAGATGAGGAACGCCAAAAGTGATCGAACAGGATGAAAAGGTCTCACTTTGTCGTCCCAGCCCGGGCTTGGTCCCAGAGCAGCGTGAGAAGGAGGGTCTGGGCAATGAGGGAAGAGGCAAAACACTGTTCTTCTCACTAACTCTCCTAAAATGTCGGTGATGGATAAAAACAGGGAGGATGGGGAATGGAGCAAAAAACCGAGGGGAAATATTTTTATATGTTTGTTTCTCTCTTCTGTGTGGCCGCTTTGTTTCCTGAAACTGATGGTTTCTGAAAGCCACTGTTAGAGTTCGGTGGCCGACATTAACAGTTTGCGTTACTGCTCTGCTGCAAAATGATAACAGGAGCTTGACTTAGCTGGCTGGTTTGGGTTTTTTAATGAAGAAAATGAGCCTGTCTGCTGTGGCACGGACAGCCTCGGAGGGAGGTCAGGACTCAAAAAACCAAACCCGACTCCTGGGGCAGGGAGGGGGAAACGGCAGCTCAGGTGACATGTCCATCCGTCTCCGAGCTGTATCCCCGGTGGGCGCGATGGGACGTCGGGATCCTCAGGCAGACCTTTCCCAGCTGATTCCTGAATGTCCTGAAAGGGGCGATGGGGTCCGTAGTTGTGGTGGAAGCTGGAGAAGCTGAATTTTAGACTCTAGTCCAAATCGTGTATTTTTGAAATTGTTTAAAAGTGTTCTGTGTGTCTGACTGGAGCCCCCCAGTAGATGCAATGTATTTTCTCACTACATTACATGCATAATTTTTTTCCCCAAGTAGCTTAGGAACGTAAAGGTGCGTAGCTCAGGCCTTTTAGAAGTCTTACAGTGCACATTCTATGTCAAAAGCAAGGCAAACGTGGTGTGTGAGAATGTCGTTCCCATTGCGGGGGGGGAATCTTTCCTTTTTTTTCTGCCTAAAAAGTACTCTTTTGTTTACACAACTTGGAAGTATAACTATACCATATTGTGAAATTGCTAAATATTGCCAGATGTGCTATTTTTGTTTCATACATGGCAACATGTCTTCAGCTTCTATTCTATTCTTGATTAGTAGCTCATTGAGTGGTACATTTGAAATCGGATTGCAAAACGTTATGATTAATGGTGTTGATTCGATGGTTTTTAGGTAGTCATGAGGGATTTTCTTATTTCCCGAAGAGTTTAACATTGCACAACTGCTGAAAACATTACCGCACTTATTTGGTGATGTAGCCCTTAATGGCTGTTTGTGCGGCGCGTGTGGTGTGTTTTGCACCGGTGCGGTTCGTCCCTCCCCCCGAGGGGCGCTGTGCTGCGGGAAGCCCCAGGGGTTGCGGTGCGCGAGCCCAGAACCGGGCACGGCTGTGGTGCTGGCCGCAGGACGCCGTGCTGGAAGGGGTCAGGATTGAAGACGGCCTACAACCAACCGTAACGCAGACGTCACAGCGCTGGTGCTTCTCCAGCCTCCCGCCTGCGCTCGGTGAAGAACTGGGAAGGGTTGGAGTAGTTGCCACCAGCCTCGGTCCGCACTTCGTCTCTGGCGCAGCCAGTAGACTAAAGGATGGCAAAGGATGTTTCCAGTTGACTCTTCTTCGAAGAGACTTCTCTAGCCAGTCAGGATCTCTTCATTTCCCAGGAACTCGGCAGAGACCCCGTGCAAGCTGGCCTGGACACCTCAGCTTCCAGTCTCACTGCCAACTTGCCTTCTGCCCGTGAGCTCTCTCAACTTAGCAGCACCTCAGAGGAGACCCGTAAGCATCACTGAACTTGATTTTTATTCTGAACAACTGTCGCTGCATAAGTCATGAAGCTGGCGTCTGTCCGTGTTCCCGATGTGGGATGTCACCCTCTTGAGCGGGTGTGGGAGAGTGTTTGAGTTTTGCTTCTGCTTCGCTCTGACGTCTCGCCCTGCATCCCCGGAACAGCCACCAGTGTCTTTGTCCCTGCTGTCTCCTCCCGCCTCCGCCACGGTTCCTCCTGCTCCTTGCCCCGGGCTGTCGAACCCAGCTGGCTGCCCTGTGTCCTGCTGGACCTGCCGCTTGCCCCAGCCCGCCCGCCGCTTGCCCGGCTCCCGCAGTACTGCATGGCAGGAAAATACCTCTTAACAATTATGTCCTGATGCAGTTCTCTCGTGCAGCCTGCGCTGCAGGTCTTTCATGGTACAAACTGTGCTCGTACACGTTTTCAGTAAAAATGTGTCAGAAAACTTTTATGTTAAAATTCAAGACTTTTTTTTTCTAATAGAAATGGTTTTGTTTCTTTTTAAAAGATGTACAGAGTGTTTTTTACGAGCCCCTTAAAATTCTGCCGTGAAACCCGCTTCAGCGGTTCACAGTGTACCAACAGTGCACGGCACGTTCAGATTGTCATGTCCCAGAAGCCCGAACCGCCCTGTTGCCTCCCTTCATTCTGTTGGCAAATCCGTGAACCAAACCTGGATTTGCAGGATGTATGACGAGGTAGCGTGGACAGAGCCAGCGCAGTAGGACGGCTTTAATACTAAAAACCCTTCAAAAAAGGGTACGTACTGTTATGTTCATCGTCTGAGTCGGGAGCGTGTCTTGCAGTGAAGTGCTCACGGAAATGCACAGTTTTCCACCCCCCAGTGCGTTGGGCTTGCTTGTGTCACCCAGTTGCTCCCTTGGATGCTGGTCGGAACTTGCGGCCCCAGCGTCTCCCGAAACGCGGGGCGAGATGTTGCTGCAGCGCTGCGGTGTGCAGCTGCTTCAGGCACAGCGAAGGAAAGCGAAGCAAAGTGATTAGCAATTTATTGTGCCCTTAGCGAACTTGGCTTTTCTCCTACTCAGAGTATCTCTAGAGCCGCTTCGCACTCTCAGGAGCTCCTGCAAAGTTTTATGTTTGTGCCCAGGTACGTATATAATTTTAAGATAAGAAGGAAGCCCACAGTAACTGTCGCTCTCTCTTGCCTGTACAGGTTCACCACCTGTAACACGCAGACTGCAAGGAAACGGGCTTGAAAGTAAAGAAAAAGAGAACAAACCCGGGGATTTTAAAGAAGTTGCTCCTTAAGAGAGTGTTGCTCAGGAATGGAGGGAGCTGCGAAGGAAGAGGGAGGAGGAGGAAGGGGCTGGGAGGAGTGGGAGGGGGATGCAGGACGGTGGCGACCGTACGCTGTGAGAAGGGACTGCTGTCACCCGCCAGCAGAACGTGTGCTGGTGAGGAGCGTGTGCTGGTGAGGTGGGACGACTCCAGCAAGGACGACGTGGGCACACGGCGAGGCTGCGGCATGCGCCAGAGCCATGGGGGAAGGACGTCCCGGCAGGACCAAGCGTGCTCTCTGCGGGCACTGCGCATCGCTTGCGCTGGGAGCAAGGGCTTCGGTGGGACTGCTCCTCACCGCTGCCTGCGGCAGGGAACACGGCTGCGCCGGGCTCCGAGGCGCTGTGCCGGCCTGTGCAGACGCCCGCAGGGTCTCTCTCCCCCCAGGGGCTTGGTGGTGGCTCTTCACAGCTCCCTGAATGTTTTCCTTTCCATACTGTTTGCACCGGCCGAACCACAATGAAGTTTTATATTTTGTTCATTTCACGTGATGTTTTTCAGCCGTTGGTGGAAAGAACCGACATTTCATAGTAAGAATCTTGTGCCTGTTTGTCTTTGACAGCGGCTGCTGATAGGTAACGCATCGCATAGCGGTGTGGGTGCGGATTTGGGGGATGCCCCGGGAGCGCTGCGCTCGGTGTGCCGAGCGCCCAGGAGAGGGCTGCTCGCCCCGCTGCGTGGTGCCGGCTGCGTGCGTGGCATGGCAGCCCTCCTCTGCAGCCCGCCGCCGGCGCCAGGCCGCCCCTTGCCGCGCTGCGCGTCCTCCCGGCCCTGCGGTGCTGTGTGGCGGGGGCCACCGCGTGGGGCGCAGCGCCCGCAGGTCGCGGTGCAGGGGAGACGGACCTGCCGTGTGGGAAGATGACTGGAAGCAGCTCGGGGAACCGCGGCACGTGGGTCAAGGAGCAGCAGTTGGGGGGGGATCCTGCCTGCAAATCCTCTTACAGATCTCTCCTGTGAGGAGGGGCTGAGAGAGTTGGGGCTGTTCAGCCTGGAGAAGAGAAGGCTCTGGGGAGATCTTATTGCGGCCTTCCAGTCCCTAAAGGGGCCTACAGGAGAGCTGGGGAGGGACTTTTTACTGGGGCACGTAGCGATAGGACGAGGGGGAATGGCTTTAAACTGGAAGAGGGCAGGTTCAGATTGAACATTGGGAAGAAGTGTTTCCCTGTGAGGGTGGTGCGGCACTGGCACAGGTTGCCCAGAGAGGCTGTTGAGGGCCCATCCCTGGAGGTGTTCAAGGCCAGGCTGGACGTGGCCGTGGGCAACCTGGGCTGGGGGGAGGTGTCCCTGCCTATGGCAGGGGGGCTGGAACTCGATGATCTTCAAGGTCCTTTCCAACCTCGACCATTCTATGATGCTATGATCTGCCAGGTGACCCCTTGAGCGTCCCGTGGGAGGCTGTTAAAGGAAAAGCCCGTGGGAAAGGCGTAATAACTGTGTTTTCAGGAGGGTTTGAGTTGTACGCAGCGAATAGACACGAGGCCTTCGGTTGTTAACATCCTGTTTATCACCTTCTCTCACTTATGCATAGTGCTAAAATGTGAGGAAGAGAAGAAAAAGGAATGAGTTAACTTTGCGGAGCTAACTTTGCTCCTGGCGCCTGTGAAGGAGGGGGTGCCTGGCTCGGCGAGGTCCCGTGAAGCGTCAGCGCTGCCATTGCAATATCAACTGGCGGAAAGTAACAGTCAGTGCTGGGAGCCATCGGGCTGCTGCTTCCCTTACTCCCAAAATTCCGATTGCGGTGTGCACATGGCTTAGCATCCTCCTACAGGGAGAGGAGGGGCTCTTTGTTCCCTCGGGCAGCCAAGGGGTGACTTGGCACAGTGTGGAGTTCATGACTATTAAACCTCTGTAGCTGCTACATCCACCGTTTGGTACTTGTGACTCTGTTGAGGGGGATTTTGGGTCGACTTTCTGGTTTGTTTTTAGGAAGGGGTGTTGGTTGATTGTTTTGGTTTGGGTTTTTTTGGCTTATCTACAATTTTGGGAGCGTTAGGGGATTTGTGTGTGTGTGTGTGCATGTGCAAGTAAATACCTTAATAATGCTTTCCTGTACCTTCTTGATATGTTTTTTACTCCTGTAGTTTTGGAATGGAAAATTATCTGGGACAGTCCCATTTCTTGACCCTTATGAAATACAGCTTCATGAACACAAGTCCCAAAAGTGTTCTGTCCTAGAAACCCTCATTTGCTAGAACTTTGCATTCCTGTATATGTTAAGTGTTGGGAAACTATTTTTTTCCATGGATTTGGGGACAGCAGGGACAATGCGCTGAGAAATTTATCCACAAGCTTCTCAAGTGCGGGAAGGGCGCTGTGCCCACCGGTTGTGATGCGGGTAAGGTGTCCCTCGCTCAATGCAGACCCTGCGTGTGGAATTCCTGCCCGTGCAGCCCCTGGGTGAGATGCCAGTTGGTGGCCCTCGGGGTGGTGGCTGTGCCAGTTGGGCTCCCGCGGTGAGCTTGCTGGTCCTATCTCTTGGTTTGCTGGGGTGGGGGATCAGCTAATTGCAGATGAATGGCATTTTGATACAGCAAACAGGTTAAAACTGCATACTATGGATGTGGTTTTGAAACTACAACTGCACGGGAATATTCTTCAGGTGTTTGCGGCCTTGAATGGTCCTGTGGGAGGTGGGGTGGGACGAGCTGGAGATGTGTTGTGCTGGGAGAACTCTGTGTGGGTTTAATAGCAGAAGTGGAGATGGAATCGGGGGGTGTCTGAGGAGCTTTCCCGGGGCTGCTCCTGGGGGCAGGCACAGCGGTGGTCTGTGCGGCACCTCACCTCCGGCCGTGCTGCTGCCAGCCACGTGCCGCTGAAGGTGCTCCTTGAGGAGCTGCTGGTGGGGCCATCTGGCTGAGGTGGTGGTATTCAGTGCTGGTGTTCAGCGGTGGTCACAGCACTAACCGGAGCCCAAGCTATCTGCAAAAAAGGTGGTGCTGGGGGGAAGGTGCCAGAACTTTCCGAAATGTCTGGCTGGCTGCTGCCAGTCCTGCTCGGAACAGGTGTGGGAAATCATTGAATCTTGATATGTCGTTGCTCCACAGCCCTTCACTTACCGTCTCCTTCCCCCCACCCCGCTCTCCCTTGTGTCTTCTGAAAGCGTCGGAATCGCCTGGCAGAGCCAGCGCGGGACCAGTGGTGCTGGTGGTGACGGTGGCAGTGCCGGTCTGCGTCCTCTCGCTGGCGGCGGTGCTGGCGGCGTGCACCCACCAGCGCCGGCGCTGCGCCCGTGGCAGGGCCAAGCAGCCCAACGTGGAGGAGCCCCTCTCCGAGTGCAACCTGGTGAACTCCGGGAAGACGCTGAAGGATCTTATCTATGACATGACGACCTCTGGCTCCGGCTCCGGTACGTGGGGCTGCCCGGTCCTCCCCTCCGCGCGGCGGCTGGTGCTTTGCTGCCAGCTGTTGGAGTGCATTTCCGTGGTGCTCAAACCAAAGGCAGATGTGCCCCCTCGCTTGTAGGGCGACGGAGAACGTGGCCTGCCCAGCAGAGGGTGCAGGTGGAGGTCTTACCTCAGGGGCTCTTACACCGGTGGCAAGTTGCATGTCACGGGAGATGTGCCGGCACGGTGACCGGCAGGCTTGGCCACACCTTACTGCGGCAACAGGGCTTTGGTTGCTCTTTTTCTGTCAGATTACAAAAGTTCGATGCATTGTTCGCAATGGAAGAGTTCAAAAAGTTAATTCAGAACTCCATTTCAAGTGTGAAACAAAACAGTGCCGGCTGATGTGGCGCAGCTGATAATAAAAGGGACTAAATTTAACCGGATGAGTCGGGATGCCACTCCTGAAATCTTCATAGTGGTGCCAAAGAAATGTTATTCCAAATTCTAAGGTTGAGCAGAACGCCAACCTTTTTAATGTTTTACCCATTTCTGATACCCTCTCTGCTATGACACCTCCGTTGCTACTGAGAACTCGTTAAATCAAAGAAATGCAAAACCGAGGTGGGGATTCAAACACTGCAGCTCGTCAGGCTGCTGGCACGGCTGGAGCGTACGGCCCAGCTTTCTGCAACTAAGGACTTTTATTTACTTGAAAAATATGTAAATCACGCTTGACCTTATTTATAAGTGAAAAATTTATAAATGGTGCTTAATTCAATTTACTTTGTTTTCCATGAACTACACGCCTTTCCAGATTAATTTATTGCACTTCCCTCGTGTTTTTTCAGACACATACCGAGCGAACTCTGGCTTTACTTACCCTGAAGTCTGAGCTGTTGATAGACATCCCTGAGCTGCCACAGGGCTTTATAGGTGCTGACCCGCAGTGGAGGCAACAGAGCCTCGTGCGCACTGTGCCGTTTGTCCCGACTGCGGCCGAATAGCGCGTTGGCTCCTCTGTGCCGGGAGGCGACTCGGGGCTGGCCGGGCTGGCCACAGGCGGCCAGGACGAGCCCCTGTAAAGGCAGCAGCGGCTGCAAGGTGTGAGGGCTCTGTCAAGGGACCCAGAGGGAAAATTTTGAATAAATGTGAATAAGATGACCTTCAATCTATGATTTTTCCTGCTGATTATTTTTCTCTGTTAAAAGCACAGTTGTCTTGATTAAAAAAAAAAAAAAATTCTTTAAGTCCCAAACAAATACAGTATCAAATTGAACGGGGCAGGGGTTTATGGCTAGCAAAACACAATGAAATGGCTATGATTTTTTTTTTTTTTCTTGTTGAAAACTGCAGCCAGGGCAGAGCAGTTAATTGGCTACGAAACAAGCTATAGGCCATATCAAACCAAATTAAGTTGTAGCCAGCTTTTTTATTTTTATTGTGTATTATGGTTTGGCTTTGTTCTTAATCTAATTGGGGTTACGGAGGTAGATTTTGGGGACAGAAAGGTATGTGTGCCATAGGGGTCTCCTGGCCCTGCTGGAAGGTATCCCTGCGTGGTGGCTTGCCCGGGGCCGTGGGAGGGGCCGGAGGAGCTGGCTCGGGCAGGGCTGTGGCCGGGGCCGGAGGCTGCCGAGGACCGGCAGGTGGTGCCCGGTGTGGGTCTGGCCCCGGCGTGTGCCGGTGCACCGTCGTTGTGGTCTGGTCTGGCTTTGTACACATCAGCCACAGCTGGTCTTTACTCCGTGTCACGCAGAAGAGCAAAGCTGGGCTCATTTGTGATAGGACGAGGGGTGATGGCTTCAAACTGGAAGAGGGAGATTGAGATGAGATATTGGGAAGAAATTCTCGGCTGTGGGGGCGGTGAGCCCCTGGGTCAGGGTGCCCTGAGGAGCTGTGGTGCCCCATCCCTGGGGGTGTTCAAGGCCGGGTTGGACGGGGCTGGGAGCACCCTGGGCTGGGGGGGGGTGGCCCTGCCCGGGGCAGGGGGGTGGACCAGAACCTGACCCCCCCTCCAGGGGGGCTGGCGCTTGCCGCGCCGCAGCACCGGATTGGGCTGTTGTGTGATGTACACTTGTCTGGCAAGTAACATTAAAAAATAAGATTTGGAGACATTTTGGTTGGGAGAGGATTTTCCCTTGGTTCTCTTTGAGGTCAATGTCACGAGTACAAATCACCAGAAAATCTCTAACTCTGGGGTTTAAAAATCACCAGTGAACTATTTCACAAATACCCGTCTCTTCTTTTTAAACTAGGCTTACCTCTGCTCGTGCAAAGAACAATCGCAAGGACGATTGTCCTGCAGGAAATTGTAGGGAAAGGCCGATTTGGTGAAGTCTGGCGTGGGAAATGGTGCGGGGAAGACGTGGCTGTGAAAATCTTCTCCTCCAGAGACGAACGGTCCTGGTTTCGGGAGGCGGAAATTTACCAGACGGTTATGCTGAGGCACGAAAACATCCTGGGCTTCATTGCTGCCGATAACAAGGGTACGCCGCGAGCCGCCGGCGGGGTGCGGGTGTGGGGTGTCCGGCTCCCAATCGCTTTCGCTGCCCCCGCTCCCACCTGGAGTACCGCTGTGAACCTCGCAGCCGCCCTGAGCTCCGTCCCCGTGGGGCGGCCGGCAATGCCCGAGCCGGCCCCAAAACGGGGGAGGCTTTTCCTGGCTGATTTTTTTCATAAATCTGAATAATCTTTCTTCCTCCGGGTAGATAACGGGACGTGGACGCAGCTGTGGCTCGTCTCCGAGTACCACGAGCAAGGCTCGCTGTTCGACTACCTGAACAGGGGGACGGTGACGGTGGAGGGCATGGTGAAGCTGGCGCTGTCGGTGGCCAGCGGCCTGGCACACCTCCACATGGAGATCGTGGGCACGCAAGGCAAGCGCTCCCCTTCCCCTCCTCTGTCCGGTGTTCGAAGGGGCTTCAGCGGTGTTTGCAAAGACGTTTATGGGTGATGTGGTGTCATAAAGCATTTTACAAACTGTTGTACCGCAAGAAACGGTATTGGCATAACACTATGAGATACAGTATAAACAGAGAACAGGAATATCACCTTCCCATGTCCACTGTCTTTAAGTGGACGTCTGTGGGAGCAGCTCTGCCAAAGGGGAGCGCTAATGAAGGATTTTCTAAATTAATTCAGAGGGTGAACGTACAGTTTCTCTTTTTGTGTTTTATTCCTGAAATACAGATAATGGAACAAAAATGCCCTCAAGGTTGTTTTTTTTTTAATTTGATGGCATTTAGTAGAACTTTCCTTAGTACAAAATAGGCTTTAATGTTTTTTATGGGGTATAGTGACAAAGTTCAATAAAACTGTTTTTGCTTCTTGCTCTGCATATTAAAATTTATACTGCGGTTATCAAAATCGACGGGGCGTTCTCTTTCTGCGAACAGGCAAGCCAGCGATTGCGCACCGCGACCTGAAATCCAAAAACATCCTGGTGAAGAGGAACGAGAGCTGCGCCATCGCGGACCTGGGCCTGGCGGTGAAGCACGACTCGGTGCTGAACACCATCGACATCCCCCAGAACCCCCGGGTGGGCACCAGGAGGTGGGTGAGGGCACGCTGCCCGCCCGGCTCCCTGCGGGGACGGCTTCTCCCGGCCCTTTCCCCACCCGTGGCTCCCCCTCGCCTGGTGGCCTCTGCCGAGCGCCGGCGCTGGCCACCCCAGGCAGAGCGTGGCGCGGCGGTGTGGGAACCGCGTGTCGGTCACCCCCGAGGCACAGTCGGGGCGTCGCGAGGAGTCACGGCGATGGCTGTGGCTATGGGCAGCC
The DNA here is from genome assembly GCF_965231255.1 of Vanellus vanellus. Classification (NCBI taxonomy): domain Eukaryota; kingdom Metazoa; phylum Chordata; class Aves; order Charadriiformes; family Charadriidae; genus Vanellus; species Vanellus vanellus. The sequence goes on from NC_138910.1 coordinate 779,531, forward strand.
GCAGCGTTGCATTTGTCCCCCAGGCCAATTCTCTTGGGTTCGCTCGCAATCGCTGTCCAAAGGAGTCTTTCCCTTTTTCCCGGTAGGACCAGCTGGGACCTGGCCCCGGCGCGCAGCCCTGCGGCTGTGGACTTGTACAAAGTCCCTCTGGCATAGCGACCTTTGTCTCCTTTAAAGGTATATGGCTCCTGAGATACTTGATGACGGGATGAACATGAACATCTTCGAGTCCTTCAAGCGTGCGGACATATACTCTCTCGGGCTGGTGTACTGGGAGATAGCCCGAAGGTGCTCCGTTGGAGGTGAGGTTTCGGGCCTTTTCACTCCACCTTTATCTTAAAGAAAACAAAATCAATGAACGGGTCGATGTCCCTGCCCTGCTGTCTCAGTTGTCTTGGCAGTGTGTGGCGGTAGAAGTCTGTTGTGGAGCCAAAGGTGGCCCCAGATGTTCCTCTGTTCTCTCTCATTGCCTGTAAAAACAATGCTTCGGGTTTTGTGTTACCTACACGAGGAATCTTTCCTAGGAATCACTGAGGAATACCAGTTGCCTTACTACGACGTTGTGCCTTCCGATCCTTCGATAGAAGATATGAGAAGGGTAGTTTGTGAGCAGAAGCTCAGACCAAATATTCCAAACCAGTGGCAAAGCTGTGAGGTAAAAGCAGTTTTTTCCGGTGTATTACAAAGCGTACTTAAATTAAGACAGAATTTTTCAGTGGGGCGAAGGGAGCTCCATGTCCGGCCTCTCCTGAATGTCAGCGTTTCAGATATCTAGCTCTTTTTCTGCTCCCGGGTCAGTGCAGAGAAAAGTGTCTTTGCACCAAATGCTGAACTCTCTGGAACGCAGCTCTCAATTTGTGATACCGCTGTTGCGTTGCCGTTTCAGAGCGCTGTATTTTATCTTCTGGTCTTGCACCTAAAAAGCGCAGGGCGGGAGGTGAGGGGTTTATTCTTGAGCTGCTCTTTTCATTCGTGGTCTGCAGGCGCTGCGGGTGATGGGCAGGATAATGCGGGAGTGCTGGTACGCCAACGGCGCCGCGCGCCTCACCGCCCTGCGGGTGAAGAAGACCGTTTCCCAGCTCTGCGTGCAGGAGGACTCCAAAGCCTGAGGGAGCTCCCCGGAGGAAGAAGAGAGGGGAAGGAATTCTTCTGTTCATCTTTTAACATGTGATATTATTTTCATTTTCGGTCTACCTCACATAACGCGGTTCAGTATTTGAGTGCCCAAACCAGAGCACTGACATCCAGCTTCATATTTTGGCCACTGGAAAGGGCAGCTTTGACGCGTCGTTCGTGTTTTATACAGCAGGTCAATGACTTGCGCTGGTTTTCTGAAGTGAATTAGAGACTGGGCTAATCGCAGAAGGGAGCTTGAAACACCACGAGAGCGTATCAATACCTTTCGCCGTGGCGCTGTCTATCCTAGTCAAACTCCAAACGTCTTGGAAGTAGCTGGTGTTGGGTAAAGTCTGTTTGCAAGAGAAACCCACAGGTTCTGTCCTCAAACCAAGTAAAAGACCAAATTTAATCACACTTTCTACGTATTTTTGCACAGGAATCTGAAAAGGGGCTGTCAGTAAGATGTGTTTTTAAAACCTATATTTATCATTACCTAAGCAAAGAAAAGAAGGTGAAAAGCCCACTAAGCATATATATTGTGAACAAAAGCATCTAGTCAGGTTTTTATTAACTTTTATTTTTATTGTCTTGATTTCATATACAATATTATAGTTTAGGATTTGCAGTTGGTTTACGCTGTTCATTTGCTCATCGAACATATTGATCAAGGGACAATTTTTAACAGTTAGTAGGAAAAATAATAGAGGCAATACTTTTCTGATAGATACATAGGGACGGAATGGGAGAAATTCTACCTAAACCGAGAAAGTATATATTTTTAAAAAAAACATCTTGCCAATCTGTCGTTGGTAACATTTTTTTTTTAGTGCCTTTTGATGTTTTAGGGGGAAGCTTTAACAAAATTAATTCTTGGAAAACAGTTGCAACCTGGCAGAAAGGTCCGTTTCTCGTTGCAGCGCCGTACCGCGCAGTCGCCTCGCGGCGTCAGAGGATTTGGGGACGCCTGCGCGACCGGCAGCCGCGTCGGTGTCGGCGTTCAGGAGCGGCAGAGCTCCGGCTGGGGCCGCGTGCTGGAGCAGTGCCCGTCCCGTCAGGAGATTAATGCCCTTTCTACTGCCTTTTGGCGCTTAAGAGAACTGTTTCGAATGTACCTGCGCTCCGGACTGGATCAGCGTTTGCTGTTGTCTGTCGCGGTCTAGGGACCTGTTAAAATGTAAATTTAAAGCGCTGATGTCGTTGCACGAAGCCAATACAGCCTGTTGGGAGGTTTCATATGGATTTCTGTCGTAGCACCAGGTTGGTGAAAGGCATTAACATCTCTTACCGTATTTCCGTAATACTGCAAACTGTAGAAGGTGGGGTGGTTTTTCAAAATTCCCTGGTGTCCTGGCATTTTGTGCATTCAGCCCCACTCTGTGGTTCATGTGTTTGATTCTAATATTTGTAATAGCCAAAATTCTGCACTTTATAATAATACGGTTCTTTCAACGTTTCTAAATCCAGGTGATCCACAGAAATTAAGCCCAGAGATTTCTGCAGAGTAGCGAAGCTTTGCAAAAATTCGATGCAGCCCGTGCAGCTCAGTGGAATTAAGCTGTTAGCTAATTACGGTATTTAAGATCAATCTTCGATATGAAACCTCTTGAACTGGGGCTCTTACGTGGAAGAATGGATTAAACTTTTACTGAGCGGGATGGTCAGCAGTGTCAGTACTCCACGTTTCATCCTGCCACACACTCTGGGACATTACGGACTCTTTCCGGATGTTACTTGCCCCGTGGACGGGCTCAATGCGATTTACCTGTTTGCGTAACTTTAGTCCCTCCTGCCTGCGTTAATGCTGCGAGCCCGCGCATGGTCTCTTAGCTGAATGGTGGAGAATGTTTCTACTAGCTGTCTAGTAGGGTTCTCCCCACTATGCTTTCTGAGGTATAGTCAAAGTCGTCTCGTAGATTTAATTGCTACGTGCTTCAGCTGCGTAACCTACACCGGGGAGCTCAACAGATGCGCACTTCCTGAGCTGTTTGAGGGGTGGTTGGTGCGACTGTATGATCCAAAGCGTGATGCTGACTTGAGTAGCAAAAGCTTTGCAAACGTAAGATCCAGCACTTGTTCTTGTAGAACGTAACTTGAAAGAAATCCTTATGTTAAAAAGGAACAATCAAAGATTATTTTTTTTTTTAAGTAGGAAAAGGAAATATTTAATCCATCGAAATCGGCTCCTACTGAATTTGCAGAATAAGGTGCCTGAAGTCAATGGTAGAGCAGTGAAATTAATTTTAAAATAGTATGCTGATATAGGCCTGTTTTTTTTCAAAAGTATTTAAACTGTGCAGGTGAGAGGAACTTTTGGAATTAATGAACTTGGAATAGCTTTGGCACTCAGGAAGGTGCCCGGGAGGAACGGACTGTCTTCCCAGAGCTCCCGGCACTTACAGACCCCGTTAGCTCTTCTTCTGGGCAAAAAGAATCAAATGTTTGTGAGCAGCCGTAGCGTGCTAAAATGTGCATTAAAACCAGTGCGCCGGAACAATTAACAACACGGAGAACGTGTCAAAGTGTGGAGTGACAGCCGTCGTACAGGGTGACCTGCCGGAGTGGGGCACCCGTGAAGAGCGAGCTGAGGAGCTCCCGACTGTTCCTGCGCGTCCGCTCCTCGCGGCGGGATGCAGCTGCGCGGCCACGGCACCGCCTGCCCCAGCTCCAGCCGTGAACGTGGGAACACAGAGACGTGTTTAAAATAGCACTGAAGTCACTGAAGGAAGTAGTTTTAAAACAGAAACTGCCGCCGTTCCGGAAGGAGAATGCCGAGCGGGGTAAAGGAACCGCCTGGATCGCAAAGCCTGTGGTGTTCGTTGGCAGCAGTCTGGATGCACTGAGACTCGTTAGGGAAAACCTGATCAGTTGCTGTACAAAATGCAAGATGACCAAGGGACGCCATTAGCTTCTCTGACACCACTTTTAAAGCACATTAATTTTTTTTGCCTGCGATGGAGGCATTCTTCATGGGGGGAGTGGTCACAGTGTGCTCTAGGAATTTTTCTTCCATTTTAACTTTTGTCTTTATTGTCCTTTGAAAGCGTCCATGTCCTTGAAGTCTATCTAATAGCTGTTCCTGGGGCTTCTTTCCCTGTGAATTGGATTGCACGGTGGAGGAGTGTGGTGTCTGTGCAGAAGCTCCTCTGGGTCAGGAGCTGTGCTGGACCAAAGTCGCGCTGTGAAATTAAAAAAAAAAAGTGTGGTTTTTTGGCATAAGGCCCGTTGGTGACCTGCCCTCGGGGCAGAGCTAGGAGCTGTTTCGGGAGGGTCGGCTGGGCAGTGAGTGGGCATCGCGGCGTGCCCATGGAATTGGGCAGGGAGCTCGCCGGCACAGCCCGCGTTCCGCTGCGGCCCCTCCAGGCTCTGCCCTTGCTTTTTTTTTTTTGTTTAACCTCACTCCAGACACCAGTGGAACCACCATCAGTAACTTCTTCTTGGTTGCAAATGCCACTTGCTTTTTCCTATCCGCTTGGTCAGTCTTACGTGGTGGTGGATGTTCAGGCTGTGTTTTTTCAGTTTCCCCGCCGGAGTCTCTGAGGATTGCTGAACAGCCCCGGGGAAACGGCGGTTTTGGCGCCAGGGGTGCGGGGGGAGGGTGCTCTGCGCGGCCGGACGCTGCTCTGGCTCCGCTGCGCCTCTCGGGTCCCAGCTCCAGCCTCGGGAACGCTTGAAATCTTCTCCCACGCGTGTCTCGTGGCATCAGACATTATGGTCTGTTTGCCCTGGCTTTTCCCTGAGCTCAGTATTTTTGCACTGGTTTTGTTTTTTGTGGTTGTTGAGGGGTGGATGTCGGTTTAGGCAGGCTGGAGGTCCACGCGGCTGAGCCGGGGGCTGGGGGCGTACTGGGCTTTACGAGGTTTGGAAACGGTACGCTCCTTCCCCAGAAAAACCCCAAACAAACCACCCCTTTGTTTTAGTGACTTTTTCTCTCAATGTAGATCTGCCCTGTTCAAATTTGAGAACAGAGGTTATGCTGAGACGGGTTTTGGGGAGGCTTAGGTTTCTGGAGAGGTTACTGATGGTCCTGCTAACCCTCACTTGAAGCACAAGTTGTTAAGCTTGTGGGAATTTTCAAGCTCAAGGATGCTGAATGCCAGTCACCACATTTAGCCTCTCCTAATTGATGCTTCTAGTTTGGGGGAGTTACTGATTATTTTTTTTTTTTTTAATTCGTTTCAACCTAAAGCTTAATTCATAACAATCTAAAGCTTAATGTATGGAATATGAACTGAAAGGGAAAGTTAATTAACATTTTCTCTAGCACCTTTTTTTTTCCTGAACTGCTCCCCCCAAATACCCCTTGAGAAATTCAAACTGTAATCTCTTTTGCACTTTCCTACTTGTATAGCAATTTGCACTAATAATCACGACTATTCCCTCATGTAACCCTATAATGAATCCTGTAATGTTTTAGTCACTGTTATGCCACTTTGTGAGGGAATACATCCAGGAATTATAAATAATTTTGTTTAGAAAGGTGGCTTGTCCCTACAGCAGGTCTTCACATTGAACAGGCCGAGATCTTCTCGTGGTCCCCATCTGCCCCCACCTCCTGTGACCACTGATGGGCTCAGGGGAGTCCCCAGCACGTCCTTGCTGGCGAGAGGGAAGGTTTTGTGTTTCCCGTTGCTGTTGAGAATGGTCCCTTAGGAGCTGCCTCCCCACCACGCGGACGTGTTTAGCTCCGGGACGCCTGTCAGCGTCAGGCCGTGCTTCGGCAGGGCTCCCGCCCAGCGGCAGCGTCCCTCTCGGGAGGGGTGGGAAGGCGCTCTGTGGCGTTGGGCGCAGTCTACAGACGCACGAGCGCGTTTGTGTGTAGTGGTGCGCGTCGGTGATCGATGACGGTACTGTGGTTCCCTGGCCGGCGGGCAGAGCCCCGTGCCGCCGCGTGCGGGTACGGGCACGGGCAGGAGCGGCAGCAGCAGCACCACCGGGAGTTTGTCTCCTGCTGTGAGCCGGACCGCTCTTACCGTGGCGGGGAGCATCCCTGCGTGCTGCGGTACCCCCCTCCCTGTGAAGCTTTTGGGGAAAGACATCCCGGTCCTGTTCTAACAGGCAGCACAATTTATGAATGTATGGGAAAATCAGCATTAAGAGGTACATTATATTTCTACAGAATACAAGAAACGTGCAATAAGTCGTAACCAAAGGCTCTGAATGTATTTTTGGCATAAATAGACTGAATGTATTTTGAATGTAGCTATTACATTTGTGTCTAAATCTGCTGTGGTTCTCAGATCCCAAAGAGAAATATGTAGTGTTTTGTTGATCTACAAACCAGTTTCTGAGTTGTCTGTTTTTTAAAGAAGCGTTAATATTTTATCTGGAAGTACTGTAATGTTTTAGAACTTAGTATAGCAGTACAATGCTAAAATTCAACCTTCATATTGTGAAATACCTAGTCTAGTGTACGCTGCAGCAAGTTATTTTTAAAACTATTGCTGAAGTTATTGCTTGATATTGCAGCTGCCCTTGGATGTAAATAATTTGTTTAAATGTTGTATTTTGTATGCATATTTTACATACCGGTATACTTTTGGAAAGACGTGGCGATTTTAATAAATTAAGCACACTCTGCCATTGTGTTCCTGTGAAGTGTCAAACTATTTCTTTTTTTTTTTTTTTTTTTTTCTTCTTGTTCATTTTGCGAAGGGAAAAGGGTTGAGGGCTGTTTCAGGTCACTTGTAGCCATTGGAGGTTTCCAACGTGCCCCAAAGCTCTTCCCCCAGCCCCTCACCTGGTGGTGGCCGCAGGCGTGCTGGGCAGGGGGACGCCGCGCCAGGTGTGGGGCGCTGGGGGCTCTGCAGGGACCGGGACGGGGCGAGAATCCCCCTGGCCACCGCTTCCTCAGCTTCCCGTCGCTGCTCCCGGGCGATGCGCTGCCGGATGGAGAGTAAGTCATGTCTGGGGGGACATCCCGCCTGCTCTCCGGACTCCTGCGATGGTGCAGCGGTGGTGCACGGGCTCTGCCTTGCTGTTCCTCCTCGCACTGCTCGTCCTGGTGTGTAGCAGACACGGTGATGCACGAGACGTCCAGCTCCTGCTTACGGCGGTGGTGGACCCTTATTCCAGTAAAGGAGATGAAGAGCTGGTAAGCGCCGGTGCCGAACCGGAGCGTTCCTTGTACCCTTGTGCCTCCCTGTCTGGGGAACAGCGGTGTCTCTTCCACACAACCACCGTCCCGGGATGAGGGGTTGAGGGCTTGTGCCTGCGGGGAGGAGAGCCGGTGCTCGGCCTCAGCACGTCGTTCTCGCGCCTGTGCTGACCTGAGCTCTGGCTGAGGTCCCTTTCACAGCCCTCCCTGCATCCCTCTCTTCCAGCTATTTAGGCTTTCAGTGGTGCAAATCCGAGTGAGACCCGCTCACACTCAGGACTTCGCTTCTGAAATCTTTGCTTGCTTGAAAATCCCCCTAACGTAGCCATAACCCAGGGCTTGAGCCAGGCTTTATTCGAATTCAAGGTATGCCAGAATGAAGCCCACCAAGCTACTGCCCGGGACTATTGAGACTTCCCATGGCTTTTGAAGGATGCTGGGGGCTTTCATTATTTTTTTTCTTAAAAAGACCACTCTATTATAGGCAATTGTGAGTTCGGTCCTTCTACAACGGGCAGTGGGATCAGAAGCGCGCTCTCGCTTTCGGTAATTGCACTTTTCAAGGCAGTTTTAGTGGCCGGGTCTGGTGCTGGCTATGAAGCGCGGGTTCTGGTTGCTGTATGGCAAGCGGTGGCTCTGGAGCGGGTCCCCAGGCAAACGGCAGCAGCCCGTGGCTCGTCCGTGAGCGTGGGCTGCCATCCCCTGGCCAGTGCCGGGCTGGTGGCCATCGCCCGGGAGAGCAGAACGCTGCGCTGCAGCAGCCTGAGGAATTCCCGCTCCTCGGAGATGCCCGTTCCCAGGAGGAGCGGCGCGTCCCGGTGAGCTGCGGGTGCTGGCCCTGTCCTCTCCACCCGGCTTGGCGTGTGGCACGCCAGCAACGGGGGGAGAGGTGTTCGGGAGAAACTGCTCGGGGCAGGATTTGGGTCTCAGAAAGGGCTAATTCTTCATGTTCTTGTTGTTAGGTAAACCAACTCCGCGGGAGTCTGCAGGAGTCATCGGCACAAACCTGGTCGCGAAGGAGAAGAGCCGGCTCGTGGGCCCCTGAAGGTAGGGGCTCATGTCCTGCAGAGGGTGACGTCCCGCTCGTTCCTTCTGCCCCGGTGATGGGAGCGCGGGCGGGAACCGCGGGCGGCTCAGCCCTTGAAGACGGGTGCTCCGGCAGCTTTGCGCCAGCTCCGCTCCCAGGAGCCGTCCCCATCGTTTTCTGTGCGTTTTAGAGGTGGTTAATGGGGAACTGGGGCGCAAAGCCTCGCTGAGACACGAACCGCTGCTCTTTTGTGGGTAAGGAGGCGCCTCCCCTGCGGGCGCCGGGGCTGCGGTTCCCTGTTTGTCGTGCCGCGAGCTGAATTCGTGGGGACGGCAGGCTGGAAACTGCTGTAACTCAGCGTGCAGCGCAGAAAGGCTTTGTTTTGTGAGGGAAACTGTTTGAAGATTTCTGTGACTTTCTAGGCGGCTGAAGGGGGGTGTATACACGTGCACTAATTAGTACGAAGAGCTTACCCGCGCGCACACAGAGGAGAGGAGTGTGCGTCTGCCCAGGACCTGCCACGCACCCCCCGGTCACCGCCTGGGCCGCGCGCCGGTTATTGCCCAGCTGTGGGAATGGCATCATCCCGACGGCAAATGGCTGTGGATTTTGGAAAGCTATAGCATCTTGCTTGCTTTCAAATGTTTTATTACTTCTTCCCTGGGCCTGCTGGACTGTGGGAATTTAGGAAGTGTGTGAGTTCCCGAGAGCTCAGGAAACGTGTAGGTAGTCCATAAAGAAAACAAAAAGTAGGGTAAGATATAAAAAATATGCGGTCTCTAGTCAATAGGCTGCAGCGTTATTATGCTGCAGAGGCAGGATCCCTTCCTCTTTCATTAAGTGTTTGATCACCGCTTAATTTTTTGGTATCGATTTAATTGCACTCTGTCGTTGCCCAGCCGTCCTGTGGCTGCAGCGGTCTGGATGGTGGGACACTGTTTTATGAACCCGCCTCACAGCTTGAGGGCTGGCCTTTCGGTGGAGGCTGAAAGCAAGGGGCTGCGTTGTAAGGTTCTGTCAGTTTAATATTAAAGAATTTACTTTAGGTACCGCTGTCGTTAATAGCAGCGTGCGTATAGGATCTGGCGTAGGACTAGAATGTGTAAAGGAAACTGAGGGAAGTTGGGATTTTTCACTGAAGTATCTTCATAAAGTTTTTTTGGTTGCAAATGATTTTCCAAAGCATTGCAATGGATTTGTTTGTTTATAATGCTTTGATAAGCCCGTGTTCCAGACCTGGTACGTGTCCCCCAAATGCATTATTCTCCTGCTTCGGGCTTAGCCTTTCCGTAAAGCCCGTGAGGGGAGGCAGGAGCGCTGTCTGCACCCCACGGGACGGTCAGCGACTCGGGCTGCGCGGTGCCGGGAGCGTTCGCCGGGACTCCGGGAGCCGGGGAATGCCCTCCTCAGAAGCGGTCCCGTTTCTCAGTGCTGCCCCAACAGGGGCTCCTGCCTTTGCTGCTCGGAAGTGTACTTCCAGGGACTCAGGGAACAAATCACAGGGGTAAAAAGCGGCGTGCTGCTGTTTCGCGGGGTGAGGGTCCGCTGCGGTGGGAGCGGTGTGCAGGGAAACAGGGAAACCCCTGCCGGGGCGGTTTGTGGTGGCGACGGCTCCGACCAGCTGTGGGCTTCGGGCTGAAGGAGATCGACGTGACCTGGCTTGCGCTCCTCCGGGCTGGACGGTGGCAGCTGAGAAGCTGTAACTTCCAGAGCTGCGCTACTGGAGGGGTTCGGTCCAACTGGTGTCTCGGTACCGGCAAAACTATGGGAAAGTTTAATGGGACATTGATACTCAGGCGAGTTTTCATAGTGTGGGGGTGAATGTAATACTAAATTCTGCTTTCTTTCAAACCTTGTGAGATTACTTTGAAGAACAAATAAGATGAACACAGATGAAAATTATCTTTTAACGAGACAGAAATAGAAACGGGATGCTGCGGCACGGGGGTACTGCTGTTTTCTGAGGACCTTCTGTTATGACCAAGCAGTTATGTGCTGGTGTGCGTGCGCAGCTGAGCGCCCTCCCCCCGCTCCAGAGAGGGGGTACGGCTGCGAAGCCGCGTGCCCCAAAGCTGCTCCGGGAACAGGCAGCAGAAATCCCCTTTAACGTGACGGTTTTGCTGTGACGCACATTGGCCTGCCTTTTGTCCCCGGTATCCCAAACCCGGTTCTTTCTGAAAGCCCTGCCCCGAGGGCTGCGGTGGGACGCTGGGCTGGCGGAGGGTCCCCCCAGCCCTGCAGCGCCCTGGTGGCTGCCCGCGATCCACCGCGCGGCTTTCGGGCTGTTCTTCCCTACCACGGGGCTGCACAGCTCTTCGGCCCCCGCCGGGAGGGCACCGAGCTCGGGGTGGCATTGAACACAAACTGCTTATCTCTGGGTCTTCTTGTACATATAGAAAATCTCCCTGTAAGGGTTCGTGCACGGGCACAGCTGTTCAGCTATATTGTACGGAAACGTGCACATCCTTATACTGCATTGATAAAATGGAGGGGGTTGTCGGATTTTTTTCTCCTCCAACATCTATTTTCCTTAAATGTACTACTGAGTCCTCGGTATGTATTTGTTTAGAAACGAACAGTACAGATATTTGGCGTATTTCTGGATCGCTGCTCACATTTGATTCATTGTAAAACACCTTTCTGATTTCATTGATAAGTGAAATGAGAGGTGCTGGGAACTCACTGGCTGTAAGAGACTCACCAAGATTATTGCTCAGGATCGTTATCTGACACTTCTGCAAGTGTTTGAAAGTCTAATATAAAATCACAGAAATTAGGCTTATGTAGGTGTTAGGAGTCTAAACTGCCAGGATAATTCCAACCCTCGGCAAGAGGCTTGTTGTTCAAGACTTCTTCAAAATCAGCCCTAAGCTTCGTACCTTGGTATTCTGAAAAATTTATGTTTTGATTAGGAAAGCGGAGAAGAGCACAGGGGATAGATGAGCAGATATGCTGCGACAAGTACGGGGTGATACTCATTTGGGTACCCAAACCGTTATTCTGAGTCATCGCATGGTTTACCAGCTACTTGTCAAATGGAAAAGTTGGTAGCACAAAGGAGTAGCGGCTTGAAATAGCTCGTGTGGTTTGTCTACATGGTACGAGTGTGACAATACAAAACCTTATTCAAAAACTACAGAGAGAGACTGTCTGAAATCACACAGCAGGTTTCATCACATCCTCGAGGAGGGTTTGAGCACTCTCATAAAACAAGTCCGTATCACAAGGTATGAAGTTGGTCAGATTAGACCAACTCGGAGGAGCATCCTCACGTTGCCTCTTCTGCGAGATCACATGAGAACCCAGTTCTCTTTTCATTAAATGCAAATCCGTTCTAAGTCTGTGGTCATCCATCCAATTATTTTAACGCAAAACCATTCCCTTAATGTCACAACAGTTTTGGTTTCCTTTCAAAACAGCTAGAAAATTGCAGTTCAAAGAGGCTGTACAGAGAACGGGAGAGATGGATGGAGCAGAGCCTGAATGGCTCCACGGAAGCGCAGGGGCGAGCCAAGCCCGGCCTGCGGGGTAACCACCCCGAGAAAGCAGCACGCTTCATTTGACTGGTAATGTTGCAATCAAGCGGCAGCTCCTGGCCATGAAGGAGTGACCCCAAAGGTGTCTCAGGGTTGTGGTCCTTCAGAACGGTGCTGTGCCCCGAGCCCCGGCCTGAGGGCACGAGTCGGAGCTGTTGCAGGGCAGCGGGGAGGAGCAGAGCCAGCTCTGTTATGGACCGGCGCTGCTCCTGGGATGTGCCAGAGGGGCTGATGTGCGGCGGGGAGTCACTCTGCAGACGGCAGCGCTGGAGGTAATTTGGGGAATGGAGGTGTCTGTAAAGAGATGGGGAGCTCTGGGACTGGAGGGGCAGAGACGGGCATCGGCCAAGGACTCGATCCCTGTGGAGGAGCGGCTCTCTGGGGTCCGAGGATGGAAGGTGAGGATGTTCTGCTTTCCCTCCACAGAAACTGCAGGAGAAAAGGAGAGCCCTGCCAGCGCGTGTGCTCTGCTCTTCCCTGTCCCGTCAGCCCTCCCTGGGCCGGTGGAGGAACCAGCGCCGGGCGTCTGCCCAGGCCGCGCCGGCACCGCGGGCACGTTGGAGGAGACCAGAGGGGTGAAAGGGTGGTGTGCCCATAGCGCCGCGTGGCGAGTCTGCCAGTGGTAACAGCCTGTCAGAGGGGTTTGCCGTGCAAGGTAAGCATTACCCGGCAGCGCTGCTTGGCGCCTGTACGCCACTGCACGTACAGCGCTGAGCTGGACTCGGCTGAAGAGCGGCAGAGGCTCGGCCTTGGTGGTGGGCAGCCCACGGGCCGTGGTGATGCTCTCTGCTGCTCTGCCTCTCCGGGGATTGGGAACAACTCCTCTGCCGCACCGTCCCGGGACGCCCGCCTGCTCCTGGCGGGGACGCGGGGCTGCCCAGCGGGAGGAGGCTGGAGCGGAGCATCCCCTGTGCCCTCCTGGACGCGGGTGGGCAGCGGGGCCTGAGCCGCGCTCCCCTCCGGCCGGGCTCCGGGCAGCGGGGGGTCTGGCCGGCGAGCCGGCGGTGGGGTGGGTGTGCGGGAGAGGGGCGGGTGGCATCGCCCGGGGCCGGGGCAGCGCTGCGAGGGGACACGGGGTGCCCCGCTGCCGCTCTTTGCTCCGATGGGAGATTTTATTTGTTTCTCCTCTCAGCTTGTTTGGAGATGAGTCACTGGGTTTCAGACACGTACGAGAGGGTTGCCCGAGGAACTGAAATGCACTCAGTTTGTTTTCAGAGGCACTCAGTGGGGTGGCTATGAGCAGGAAAAGGGGAAGAGGCTTTGAGTCACTGCGGTCCCCGCATTACTCAGCGTGTGCTGTACCAAGTAAGCAGATGCCACCCCTGAGGCACTTTTCTCAGGAAAAAGGAGAGAGCTTTCACCCTGCCGTACATTGCTTTGCTAACTTTTTTCTTTTTTTTTTTTTTTTTTGTGAACAAGCACCATGGAGGTGGTGAGAGAGACAAAAAGCGTGAGCAGGGTCAGTGCCACCTCTCAGCCTGGAGGGATTCCTCTGGATCTGTCTCATTCCTCTCCGTGGAGGTGAAGGGTGGATGTCTAAAATAGTCCCCATTGTGCTGCTGCTGTGACGAGCAACACACACCCGTCCCGGTCTGTCTGCCGGGAGAGCCGCGGGGACCACAAACCTTCCCCGAGGGGTATGGACGCTTTCTGACAGGGCATTTCTCTGTTGCGAGGTGCTGGGTTTCTGGTTTCTTTTTTTTTTTTTCGATGGGGACGTACCATGCTGTACTGCAGCAATCCAGGGCGCCGAGCGGGTCCCCGCAGCGGCGGGAGCGCCACGGCACCGGGAGTTCTCTGCTCCGGGAAAGGCCTTCGCGAGCGGCCGGGGGGCAGAGCGGCGGCAGCTCGCCGGCCGGGGAACAGCGGCAGCAGTTTGGTGTGGAGGGGGAACTGCAAACGTGAGCTCCTGTGGCACTCAATAGCACCTGCAGACTGACCTAGCTTGACTTGGGCCAGAACACCTTTGTTTTCCATTGCAATTGATGGGTTTAGGAGTACCTGCTAAATAATAGAGAAACGTTTAGTTATCTTCTAGTTCACTGGCCCGTCCCACCGTGCTCGCTGCGTTACTCACCCTGAGTTTCTGCCAAGATCACGATGTCATCTATAGTGCTCCGCAGCCCCAAACCGGACTTGTTTCCAGTGTAAGAGGAGACACAGGTTTCTTTTTTTAAAAGGATACTAATTTTAAAAACTCATTGCGTGTCTTTCGCAATCCCTTACTTAGAGGCTGTTCTCCGTTCCGTGGGCGGGCGCTCCCGGCCACAGCCGGACACCCATCCCTGCGCCTCCGCCGCCCGCAGAGGCAGAGCCGTGTGCCCCCGGCGCTGCCTGCGCCTCTGCCGGCCCTTGGCCGGGGGCTGGGTGTCCAGGCACACCTGGCAATGCTTTGTAACGCCGCAAGAGAGGTCTCTACTGAGAAAAAATGAACTTAACATGTACGTTTTTATTACAGGGAGTCAGAAGGGCCCTCTGGAGCTCCCCCAGTGCCACCCCCCGCCTGAGCAGGGGCACCTCCAGCAGTGGCACAGGACACCTCCAGGCGGGTTTGGAATGGCTCCAGAGGGGGAGACTCCCCCCCTTCTCTGGGCAGCTGTGCCAGTGCTCTGCCGCCCTCAAAGTAAAGAAGTTCCTCCTCGTGTTAAAATGGAACTTCCTATGCTTTTGTGCCCATTCCCTCTTGTCCTGTCACTGGGCACCGCTGAACTTCTCTGTTCTGAGAGCGACAGCCCCGCTTTTCCCTTGAGAAGGTTCAGATGCCAGCTAGGGTTAATTGTGACAAACTCTGGTTCCTTCGTAAAGTCACCGTCCCGCTGTGTGTCCAGCCGTCTCCACTGACAGTGAGCGTGGCGCAGACGAGCGCCACGGGGCTGCCCAGCATCGCCGGCAGCGGCTCTGCCCGCCCGCCCGGGGACAGGGGGCTGCGGCCGTGGGCTGCGGAGCTGAGCGGCGGCGGGGGCGGCTGCTGCCCCGTGCGTGTTTGGGACGTGCTGGTGCCAGCGGCTGAGGCTGCCGGAGCCAGAGCCGGCCAGCAGTGCCGCCCCAGGGCTTGCCGGTCCCCCCCTCGCAGGGCTTACCTGCGGCCGAGGGGACACGGGGACAGGCAGCCGGGGCTGATTCTCCATGAAATCCAGGAGCTCATAATCCGCCTGGGGGTTATCAAAACCCAAAGGTGATTAAAAGCTATGCTGAACTGAACAGCAGGCAGATGAATCCTGCAGTGAAAAACCAAACCAGCCCAAAGTTCCCGGTGTTGTGAACCCTCCCAAGTGTGTTTGCTACTGGGACAAAACCCTTTGGAAGAGAGGAACCCCCTGTAAAACTTGATTTTAGAGCGACGGCTGGCTGCACGGGTCAGCCCGTGCTCTGGCCGGTGCGGACCGGGGCGAGATGCCGGCTGGCCTCGCTCTGCGCCAGGGTGGGCTGACGGCTCGGCTGCCCCCGTGGGACCTGGGCTGCCAGTGCGGCGTCGGGTGGGTGGGCAAAGCCGATGCCTCAGGAGGGTCTGGAGGGCACCAGGGGTGTCGCTGGCAATCGCGACCACCCCTCTGCCCGGGCGGGCGTGCTCGGTGCGTGGTGCCCGGCCCGGCACGCCGTGGCTGCCTGCCTCTTCGCTGGCAGGGAAGGTGCAAGGACGGCGCTGGGCCAGGGCTCTCCCTGGCGCCGTGGCTGCCCCTCGCCCTGCCGAGGCAGCCCCTCGTGGCCCTTCCAGTGCAATTGCCCTTCCGTCTGCATGGCTGCGTGCGCCCAACCCCCCTTTGCTGGGTGAGCCACCGCTCCCTCCCGAAACGCAGCCGCTCTGCCGAGGGCATCGCTCTGCCCCTGCTCTGCCACCTCTGCGGCTCCCGCTCCCAGCCCGCGGCCTCCGCTCCCGCTTCCCTCCCTCTGCCTGGAGAGTCACGCACTGACACCGTTTTCCAAAGAAAGCATTCTTTTCCCGTCTTTGCCAAAAGGTAATTTGAACAAGGCAGGGGGTGCTGAGCAAGTGAGAGAATGAACAAGTTGAAGTTAGGGAAGTGTCTCAAGCAAGTAGTGCTTTAAGGACAAACTGTTGCAGAGAGAAGCAGCTGTTCAGTGAGGATTGTTGTGTGCAGGACTGGAAAAAAAAAAAAAAAAAAGCAGATTTCTTTAATTGCCAAGGCTAATTCTTAGCTCTGCTGTGAGCACAACACATACCGAGGGCCCCGGTGATCTGCTGGAAGAGATTTATGCGACGTGCACCTAAACCACAGCTCACGTGGCTGGCTTTCCGGTCTCCGGCGTTTTGATCGTGCGGAGGGGCGACCGCCTTTTAGTTCCCTCGGCCGTGCCGCAGCGTTTAGCAATGCCGTTTTAAATGCCCTTCCGCCGGCATGGCTCTCCGAAGGCTCATTCAGCAGAACCACAACGCCAACTTCGTGGGCTTCGGTGCCAGCCCGGCCAGCGCCGCCGGCGGGGAGCCGGCTCTGCCCATGGACAGCAGGAGGATCCAGCACCTGGCCAACACGGTGGGCACGCTGCCCCGCGGGCGCAAGCAGGTACGGCGTCGCTCCGGTGCTCCGGCAGGCTGATGGCTTGCTGCTGGTGTTTGCGGGGGTGAGCGGGACCGGCCGGGTGTCCCCGAGTGACCGCGCAGGGTCACTGCGGCTCCCGATGCTGGTGTGCTCGAAGGATTACCGCCGGGCGCCTTTAGCCTCGCCGGTTTTGGGGCTGCAGTGAAATCTTTGCAGCAGCGGCAGCGTGGGAGGCTGCGGAGGGGAGCGAGCGAAGAGGCGTTCTGCCTGCGGGGTGTCGGGCGCATGGAGTGCTTTCGCAGTCGCCTCCTGCCCCGGCTGCGTTTCTTCTCCGTTTGCAGCGGCGCTGCAAGTCAGAAGAGGCTCTCGCCCTCCGGGTCTTCCTTTGAGCTCGCATTTGCTTCAGTATCGCGGCCGGGCGGGACCCTCCTCAGTTCGGCAGTGCTGACAGAAAGCGCCCACCATGAGTTATTTCCGTCCGGATTTTGGAGTGTTTTGCTACGGCTGCTGGGGCTGGTGGGGCTGTGCTTCTGGCCGGGGCTCTCCCCCCAGCACGGACCCAGCCGCACATTTCTGCTGTTTGCAGCTGGGTTCCCACAAAACTCTCTCTGCCTCTCGCTGGAAATTGCCAGCGGAGCAATTCCAGCTTTGGTCCCTGCGTAGCGTGAAGCCGCCTAAATAGAAAATGTTTGAGGCGCGTTATAATCTGAAGGTGTTCTCAGAAAACTGGTACCTAACATCCGTGCGCTGGAGGCTTTGCTTGGTACAGAAACGCGCTTAATCCTTTCCTTTGCACGGGTGTGGGGAGGTAATGAGAGCCGGGGCCAGACTAATCGTGGGGCGCTGCTGCGGGCTGGCACCCGGCGCCCGCGGCCGTGGTGGAGCCGGGGCAGGCTGGCGGCCACGGCTGTGACGTGGCCACAGTGGCTAACGGTGGATTACTACACGGGCGTCGGGCCCCAGGACCGGCCGCGCCGCGGGGGCTGCAGGGGCACAGCAGCCCAGGGGTCCGGCGGCCCCCGGCTCCTTCGCACGGTCTGCGGTCCATCGTTGTACGTGGGGACTCTGCCTCCTCTCCCCGCTCTCCCCGAGTGAATGTGTGCTTATAAAGTGGGGTGTTTCTACAGGCGGTCACGCTGAGGCACCGCTTTGTGCCGCTGAAGCCTGAGGCGTTTGGCTATACTGACTACAGACATTTCAGTGGCACTGTAATTCCTTATTCAGAGGCCATTTTTATGGGAAGAATCAGTGTTCAACACCGACCCTGGCCTCTTCCAGGGACCTCTTCAGGCATAGGTCTCCCTGGCCTGAAGGGGGGCTCCTGGGTGCCCGTCGCCGTGACCGCGCGTGCCTCGGCTCCGAAATGCTATGCAGCCGCCACGAGAAACTGCAGAGATAACTGCCTGCAGTTACCTCAATTTAGATGTTCTTTCCGCCTTTTCTGACAGGCATTAAGTTTATAAATGCCCACAGATATTTAAGGGAAAGGTACAAAAGAAAAGTGAGGTCTTAGCGTAACAGAGACATGATTTGGGCACTGTATAGGTAATAGTTACAGCGTTAACAGGGAGGACGGCAACCCCTGGCCTTCAAAACCTTGGAGCCTCACCCATTTTAGCATTTTGAAGGGTCTGCACTGTTGGAGAGGTGCGGCGGTACTGTGTGCCCGTCAGCCCCTCGTCCTTGCACAAGAGCACGCGTGCCTGCGCGCCCCGAGGAGGGAGCAGCCCAGCCCAGCCGGTGGCATGGGGCGGCCGCACGCCAAGCCACGGCCCCCGCTGGCCCCCGCTCCCCACACCGCACCGCGGTAAAGCCTGGTGAGCCGCAAAGGAGGAATATTCCTTCTCTTATTTGAAAACACAAGTAGTCTTGTTTTTTTTTAATTATGCACAAGACAGGAGGGTTGTGGACATTGGAGATGGACCTCCCACTGGTCCTTCCAATGCTCTGTCGGATGCAGGGTTATTCTTGAGCGGTCCTTCCTCTTGTCTTTCCCGTTTCTACTGTCCTCAGAAATTATACCTCCAGCAGTCTGGGGAAGAGTTCCCTGCTCCAAGCACTTTTGCCATCAGAAAATTTTTCTTGGGATATGTGAATTTTTCCACTTGTTGTTATGCTTGTTCACAGCATCCTCTATCACCCTAAACAGCACCCTCCTGCTGGGGGGTCTTCCAACTGGCATTGCTGCAGGGGTCTCCCAGCCAAGTTTCTTCTGGTTCCAGCCCTCTCCTCCCCCTCCAAAGCAGGTTTTGGTGAGCTTCTCAAAGCCAATCGTGAAGGTGTCAAATTATCACCCCTGCGCAAAAAAAGTCTTGTGGTTCTTCACTTTATATTGGCTGGTGGTAGCTCAGCTCTCAGTTTTAACCCATCGCAGGCAAGACTGGATAGCTGGCGGTGGCCAACTTTTTCTAATAAAGTTGGAACGGGTACTGCATTACCGTCCCCCAGAGAGGACGCCCAGACGTTCTCTGGAGGTGAACAACCGAAACAATATTATGATGTGCTGAGTACTCATGTTTTGGTGTTTTTTTTTTTATTTATTTATTTTGGAAGTACTCAATTTTATATTTAAAAGGTTTGGAAAAATGAAAGGGCTGACGTATAACCAGTTTTCCAGGGCTTAATTGCCAACATAATAAAAATAAAAATAAACATGAATTCCTTCAACAACCGCCTCTTGCAGGTTAATGCCATTCTTCACTCCAGAACGTGTCGCAGTTGAGACCTCGTCTTGCAGCAGTGCCAGTTAAACCTCCTCCAGGGGGGTTGATAGCAGACCTGTTACTGTGTAAAATTCCTCTCTAGCTGGCTTGGGAAGGAGCTGTAGGAAGACTCCTTGGGCGGGAGGGAGCACCTTCTCCACGGTTTGCAGGGAGCGGTCGGGGCTCCCAGAGGTCGCTGCTGGTGGCTGGTGGCCCTCTGCCTGTGCCCGGCTGAGCCGCCCTCAGCAGCTAAGAGGGGGTTCGGAACGTGATGATGAGCTGGCTTGCATCCTGCACCTTGCTGCCTTTCCTCTTGTTCCGAAAGTTCAAGTTCACATTTGACTGAGGGGGAGGCTGCGTTGGCGAGGCTGGTGGGGGGATGCCACCAACTGCTTTAGTTTTTCTCTGAACGCCTGATTTTAGCCATGTACTTCAAAGAACTGTTAACCTACTGACCCTTTTCCGCTCCAATTTCTGTTTGCAGCTTGCCTTAACCAGATCCAGCTCCCTGGGTGACTCCTCCATGCCACAAAGGTATGAAGATACTCTTCTATAATCACTGATATTTACTTATTCTGCGTGAAACGTGTCCTGGGAGTCTTCCCGTTTATCAGCCCTAGTGGGATGAGGGTTCCAGGCAGAGAGTGGTACCCAACACCTGGGACATGCGGGTGACATGGAGACATTTAGTTTGCGCAAGCAAAGAGCAGGCACCACTGCTGCAAGGTCTGAGGGAAGGCGTGCTGACACCCTGCTGGCACAGGGACCGGCAATGACGGGGACACGATTGTTTCGGTTCGAAATGCAGAGTGCACGAAGCGTGGCACCTCGGCACTCATGGAATTCTGTGTATTATTCTTGCAGACACCTCGTTGCTATATTGAAAGAAGATAAAGAGACGTTTGGGTTTGAAATCCAGGTAGGAATTAAATGACAAGTTGATTCATTTAAAAATAAAATTAGGCGCAGCCTCTTAAGTATCACATCCTCAAAATTAGGTTAAGACAGCATAGAGTGGAGAAGGAGATCTGTCAGCTCCTGGTGAAATTTGAAGCGCTTACAGGAATGATACAGAACCAGGATGCGTTTCCAAGGACTTTTTCATAGGGAAGGTCACACATGAGAGTTTCTGGCCCTCTCACAAGTTGGAGCATTAAATGCAGGAGGAATCTCATCCAAATCCAGATATGAAGCAATGGCAGTGCCTTCTTACCTCCGTAAGTGAATACTTTTTGGAAGAGTTGTGTATGAGACTATTTTCATATAAAAAGAGAGATGAAAAAACTCTGTGTCCAAAAAATACCTTATCCTAGCATTTTACTACCTCCTTTAACGTGTGTAGAGACATATGTATTTTTGAAGTAGGTCTACAGTATTGGTATGTTTTTTAGTAAATACTGCATGACTTTTGAGGGGCTAAATCATATAGGAAGAAATTCTGATAGATGTAGAAGTCAGTAAATGGTCAAATAGGAAAACCAGAATGTTATCAGGAGTACGGCTAACGGGAGATTTTTGTTCCGTAGATTTATTTATTTTTTTTTTTCAAAAGGTAAGTAGTCCTGCTAAAATCCCAGTTAAAAATAAAAAATAATCCCAGGAATATATGGGCGTTGTTTTGGGGGCAGCGGGTTGTGGCAATACCGCAGAGCTCGTGCCCACCAGACCCTCCCTCGTCGCCCCGCTGTTCGATTACGGCGGCGGCGGGGCTTCTTCAAAGTGTTCGCCTATATCTGTGCACAAAGGGAAAATAGTATTTTCAGTGAAATTAGTGTATTAGGAAAAGCTTAACTTTTTCAAATTTGGTTCTGTGACTAATGAGTGGGTGAGCCTTCAGCTCGTGAACACTGGAGAGCTTTCAGAAGGGAGGCTAATTGAGCCAATTATTGGGCTTTTGTATAAATTGTCAGCACAGATTTTCATTATATGTGACATTCTGATTAAAAATAATTGTTCTTGGCACATTTTCTTCCTGAACGTACCGTCAGCATGAGCACTTCACTAGAAAGTCCGGGCTACAGAAAGGCAGCATCTGTCTGATACTAAGGATAAGCCATTATTTAGAAGCTGTAATTTCATTACTACAAGTTAAATTTAGGCAAACCAGAATAAGATGATGTGAAACTCTAGGTTTTCCATCTGCAGGGAGCTCACGAGAACTGCAGTGATGGCCAAATGCCAGAGCTTCTCGCATGTTACCGCTGCTTCTCCTACTTCCCACTGGCGGACCAGAACCTGGGGGTGAGACGGACGCCGTGTGGCTCCTGAAGTCCCTAGGTGTTTGCAGAGCAGATGCTCTGGTAGCACGGCTCTGCTCTGGCTGCAGCCACCTAAAAGCTAGGTGTCACCTCCAAAACCATGGCCCAGCCGTCTCCCACAGTCTGTGAGGAGAAGAAGGTACAGGAGAGAGGAAGTCCACCCTCCTGGTTGGAGCACCTCTCTTGGAGCCATCAGTCACACCCTGGAGATGTCCGCCTCTCCCGGTGTCTCTGGTGAGGCCATTGAGATACCTCTGTCCGGATGGCTCCAGTTAGGTGTGATGAATCCCATCCTGCTTGTGCAGCTTGTATCGCTCAAGCTGGCCCAATTTTTTGGGTTGGTATGAGAGACCTACCACTCTGAAATAGGTCAAAAAAAAAAAAAAAGAGGCATGTGTGACCTGCTGTGGCATGTCCTCCAAGCGCCTCATGTGTCACTCGGTGCTCTTAGTTTAGCCAGAAGTTTTACTGTTGGTCTACTGCTGGCTGAAATCACTGCCTCGGTGTGATTTGGCCAGATGGGCCCTGAACTCACCTGCTCGGCATCGCTATTTGTTCCACACTGACTGAGAAACTTGGGAATCTTACGTGACTTCTTGTATCTGGGTTAGATGTGGCTGTCATAGGCTTTCAGGGAGTTCAGCCTCAGCCTTCAACTCTGGTGGGAAGATGTGGCTAAATACTGCCATTTGCATGTAACCAAGAAGACATTTCCTGTCACTGCAAGATCTGGTCAGGCTGCGTCGCCGCCTTTTGCGTTTTTCTAAATACGCGTCGGCACTGACAATCACATGGTGGATTTACACTTAGAATTACTTAATGTGCAAGTCAAGAATGAAAAGCACTTTTTAGGGGGTGTGGGGACGTGTGTGGGCAATGAGTTCAAGAAACCGAAAGAGCCAAAGCGGGTCCAGCTCTCCTCGCTTTTCAGTTCTCACTGGGAGCCGACCCGCCCGGCAGCCCCACGCCTTCCCACCGCCTCCCCGTGAGGGGGGTCTGTCCCTCCGGTCACAGCCCGCCGGGCCGGGGCCGGGGACCTTGAACCGCCTTCCCGAAGGCAACCTGCATGCCTGTCTGCTCACAGATATTCTTGGCTGAAGTTACTGAGTTTTTGATAAATGAGCGACCAACTTGCTTTAAAACTAGTTTTTGCGAAAGCAACGTACAGGCGGGTGTCTGCACTTCCCTCTCGTCAGAATGCAATGTCTAATTATCAGGTTATACCATTCTGATGTTCTCACTGGTATGATAGTACACCCTGCTCACCACAGCCTTCTCATTTAAAAAATGCCTAAGACGACTATTAATTTTTAAGTTGTTTTCATGGCTCTAATATCGGTAACACTGTCACGTTGGTATTTACAGACTATTAGATTTGCGCACCAAAATGATAACTCCCTGGAGGTATGCACTTGCGTCTGCAAAATTCAAGAAGAAAGTCCTGCCCATCTTTCTGGCCTTCAAATGGGTAACTACTCATGTTTTGTTCCTGCTGTGGGTGGCCTTATTTTGCTTTTCTCTGGGTTCGTTTTATTGTAGAGCACGCGCAAGGTGTGCGTGCGCCGCAGATGCGCATTTTTGCCTCTCTGTCTCTGACAGGCGACATCCTCGCCAGTATCAACGGCGTGAGCACTGACGGGTTTAGTCACAAGCAAATAGTAGACTTGATAAAGTCTTCAGGGAATTATTTAAGGTAGGTGTCCCTCCTCCAAATGGTTTGTAGCTGAACAGTCTCCCCCGCCGGAAGCCAAGAGAGCTTCGCGCAGTCCCGCGCTGTCCGGGGGGCAGAAACCCCCGGGGGTCCGGTTGTGCAGAGCCGGTGCCAACGTCGCCTGGTCGTTACAGGTTAGAGACTGTCAACGGGGCCATGTTTCTGCGGAAAATGGAGCTCGAGACCAAGCTGCAGTTACTGAAGGTAATATAACTAATTAGTTAATCCGCTGTCGAACGCAGAGGGCCGTTGTGGAGCTGCTGCCAGTGGGCGCAGGTGGGTGTCCCGGCAGGGGGCAGACACTCCTGTGTCCCCTGCTGCCAGCACCGCCGCCTGCGGTCCCTGTGATATTTTCTGTATATTTTCTTGGTAATAATTCCCCCCACAATGATTTCTGTAACGCACTACATCCTTCCGTTTGTCTCCGTCTGGGCTGTGCCCAGCTGGCAGGCGATCCTCCCCTCTACGGACCGAACAGCCTATTTTAATGCACGCTATATTTAGCAAAAAGGGAAGGCAGGCTTTCACAAGCAGAGCTCAGGCTCGTTAGGGACGGCACGCTGACGGCACCTCTGACTCGTAGAACTTCTGTTTCCCCTGCCGAGTCCGAGGCAGCCGGGCAGGGTTTTCGGGTGCCGGTGCCGCGGCGTGCCTCTCCGCTCGCCCCAGTGCAGCCGCAGTGCCGCAGGCGCCGCAAGAGCCGGGGCTCTCCAAAGCCGGGGCTCTGTCAGACAGAGTGAGGGGGTTTTCCTTATGGCAACTCTATGCCAAAACCCTCCACATAGGAGTATGGTGCTTTAAAAAGTGCATAAAAAAATGAATCTGGCTGGAATAAACCTCATGCCTCACGGGCTGCCAGAGCTGGGCAGCAGGGACAGGGGTTGCCATAGGTGCCATTGCCTATAACGTGTAAGTCCTGCCAGGGGGGTGATTTCATGTTTAGTACTTAGCGTGTTGAAAACAACCTTTATTTAGTTTGGTTTGCACTGCATTCATAAGAGCGCGGCACAGGGTGCTACAGTTTGCTGCATGCCGCTGATGCCGTAGGTGATGTAAAGGCAGGCGTTGGGAGACCGGCGCGAATGCCGGAGCTCCCCAGTGCCCAAGACTGGCGGGAGCCGGGCTGCTGGTTGGGGATGCCACAACCGCCCCGCTGGCCGGCTAGTGCAGACATGGCGAGAAACGAGCCAGACCCCAGAGCCAGAGAGTTCATTGCTGCGTTAATGGGAACGCTTCAGCAGGCTGCTCCCATCCCATCCCATCCCATCCCATCCCATCCCATCCCATCCCATCCCATCCCATCCCATCCCATCCCAGCCACGGTCAGTGCTCCATGGCAAGCCGTTCGGTCTGGTCCCTTAGAAATCTGGATGAAATAACCGGTAAAGTCACCAGAAATGGGATACCCCCCCACTCCACCCCTTTCTAGGGAAATTATCAAAATCTCAAAATCTGCTGTGAAAGGTTCTGTGTCAAAAGGGGAGTTTTTCAATAACAGCTGTTTCCCAGAAGTGCCAAACCCCTGCGACGCGCGTCGTTACGGAGTGAAACAGGGGGGTGTGCCGGGCCCTGCGCTCTCACGCCAGTGTGGCTGCGGTGGAAAGAACCTAATTCTGTTTGTAGCTGTCTCGGATGCCTTACTGAAGGGTGTGCTCGGTCGCTGTAAACCCCCGTAACCACAGCGCGACGGCGCCGTGCCTGCGGGTGCTGAGCGTCCCAGGTTTGCCCGTGCGGTTGCAGACGCGTGTCCTGCCCTGGGGACACAGCCCTTGTGAGGCACGGGGGCTGGGGCACGTGCCCCTCCGCCCCCACCGCTGCCGTGCTGGTGGAACGGGCATCCAGCCACGAGCAGACACCCACACCGCGCATCAGTTATCCTGACAGTCCCACCGCTATTACAGTTCAATTAGATGGGAGAAACCAGGACTAGGAGGCGGTTGCTCTTTTGGTTGGGTCCAAATGGGGAAAACCTTCAGGGAACTGCCCAGCATCTCTTGTGCACAGTTTCCTAGGTTTTGTTGAATTATAAACGTCTAAAAACTACTTTATTCAACATTGTGTAGAGGTGGTAAGAGCAGACTTTCACCAGATGAATTCTCCTTAAAAGCAGTCATAGGTCCCGTTTGGCCCCTACCTCGGATTTGGCGACGGCTGCCCTGTGCTGGTCAGCCCTGACGCACCAGCGCTCTACCAGAGCATGTCCAGATCCGCCAGGAAGGGATTCCCCAAGAAAAACATCTGGGAAAAGGCGTCTTTCCCCGTGCCCCTGGGAATGGCTCCTGCCCAGTAGATTCAGGGAGTCCCGGGAAGACCCTCCGTGCTGCCCCCTCCTCCCGCTGCGGGGGCTGCCCGGCCCCCGCGGGGTGCTGAGGGCTCGCTGGGCACCCTGGTGCCTGCCACCGGGCCGTGGTCTTCACTTTGTGGCTGCTCCAAAATGTGGAAAAGAGAGAAAAATGTGAATGGCAGAACAGGATTGGCCACGCAAGCGTTGTGGGGCCGGTTTGGGTGTCTGAGGCGCGCCGGGTTCGTGCAGATTACTGGGGAAGTGCCCACTGCGGCTCTCACCAGGTGGAGGTTCATGTGCTTTTTGGTTTTCTTCTTTTGAATCATCCGTGCGGTGGTTTATTTGCTGTGTCAAAAGCTGATGTGCAACGGAGGGAAAGAAATTCCTTGCTCCCCGGTGGCTGGCACGTGTCACGGGGAGGCAGCGAGGGCAGCCGGGGCGGTGTGCTGTGAACGCGGGGACGGTGCGCTGTGCTGTGCCCGCGCCGCCGCCGCCGGGACGGAGGAGCGGGGCGCCCGCTGGGGCTGGTGGCTGCGGGGGGCCGGTGGCTGCGCTGGGGGCTGGGGGCAAGCGGCACGCTCGCCGGGTTTCAGGCTTCTGCTTGTCAAATCGGAGGTCAAATCTTGTCAAATCACCCCAGCCAGAGCAGCCAGGGCGTGAGTGAGCTTGTGCTTTCTGGAAGAACTTTGCTAAACTCTGGGAAAATCGTCTCAGTAAAAAGAAGGACATAGGAGTGCTTCCTGTAGGTGGCCTGTACTTTCTAGAGGGGCTGTTTTCTTTGCAAGTGTTTTACGGTTCTGCGAAAGTGCGCGAGTGACGGAGCCCTCTCTCTCCTCCACAGCAAACCCTGCGGCAGAAGTGGGTGGAGTTGCGCGCTCTGCTCGCACAGGAACGGCGCTTGCTGCACGGTATGTCCGCCTTTCCGGGTCGGAAACCGCACCGGCGATGCGTCCTTCTGCGGAAACGCTCTCTGAGCAGTAAAAAGCAATTCTTTAATCTGATTTTTGTTTGCTTTCCTTTGCCCCTGTTAAGGAAGGCATGGGCTGGCCCCAGAAAAGCCTTTTTTTTTCTCCAGGAGCAATGAATTTGGGCGCTGCTTGACTAAGGCAGACCAAAGGCTCTACTGCATGAGTTCTAGCAAAGGCGTTGATGTGGGTTGCAAAGTCTTTTCCCATTCTTCTTTCAGACTTATCAGGGGAGAGATTAATTTGGTTGGGTTTTTTTTTATGGGTTGCCCAGGGAGCAGCTTTGATTCTGCATGTGGGGGGAGGCAGGGGCAGAGAGCACCCCGCAGCCGGGAAACCGCTCCCCACCGGGGAAAGGGAGATGCTGAGCGTGACGTTCCCCCGCGCCACCCTGGCATGGGCGTCCCGCTCTCGCGCCTTCAGCCGTAAATGACACTCCTCTTTGGCTTCTGCTTCCAGGGGAGGTGAACGACAACGCTCTGCAGGGTGCGCTGGAGCTGGAGGAGACTGGCTTGCTCGGTGGCTGCAGCACGACGGGACCCCCCTTTCCGAGGACACCTCGCTTCTCCAGCGAGAGCAGCTCCCGCAGCCGGCTGAGCTCCATGACCCTCGACAGCGAGGACGGCTTCTACCAGAGCGGCGCCTTCGAGGACTCAGCGGCAGAGAGCCTGAGCCGCCAGTCGAGCATGGACGACGACTGCTTCTTCCCCCGGGACGGGGAGGGCGCTGCCGGCAGGTCCTCCCTGAGGAGGAACCGCAGCATCAGCCTGGCCAGCAGCGGGTCCATGTCCCCGCTCTGGGAGGGCAGCAGCTGCACCAGTAGTTTTGGGACCCTCCCGCGGAAAAGCAGGCGATCCAGTGTCCGAAAGCACCTTTTGAAATTCATTCCAGGCCTTCACCGGGCGGTGGAAGAGGAAGAAAGTCGGGTCTGATGTGGCACATGTCATCCCTCACGTCTGGGTCTCTGCACGTGGGAACGCTGCGTGGCCTGGGGCGCAGGGCAGCAGCTCACCCAGAAGCACGCAGTGGGTGAAACACGGTGGCACCGCATTTTTCCTCTCCTCACACAACCTTACAACAGGACTGATGGTAATTGAAACGCTCTGGGGTTTTTAATTATTTTAATTTTTAATCAGAGCACACTGCGGACCTCTTCATTAACGTGAAAAATGACTGACTCTGAAATGTGAAGAACCTTTGCAGAACTTCCTCAGCATACTTTAGTGTTAATAACAGTTTTTAATTGAACGCAAAATTGATAGCTATTTATTTCCTGTTACTGAAGTCACAGTCTCCCAAAGGTCTTGAATAAAGCGAGTGCTTCTACTAAAACCAGCGACAGGGTCCCGTTAGAAAGAGGATGGAGCCCAGAGCCTACGACAGAGACAGACCCCAGGCAGCAAGGTTTTGAAATGAAGGGCAGAGATTTACAAGGGTGAACTCCACCACCCACTTCCCAGTCTCCCAGGCAGGGATGGGTTCCCCCGGTCAGCTGTGCCGGCAGCATCGATAGACAGATTTACAAAGCAAACGCCGGCTGCCATCGCTTTCGCATCTCTTCGCAGCCGTCGTATAAACCCTGCAGCGACCGGGTTTATCAGTTGTGATCTGGCCAGCTGCACTCTCTGCCAGTGGCCGGTACCCCATGTCCTGCCAAACCTGCCTTATTCCAGGGGATTTGGAGTAGAAAGGACCCTCCTGAGCACGCACGCAGCCCCGGGCTCTTCTGCTGCGCCGCTGTCCGTGAAGCCGGTCTCTGTGCGCTGGCTGCCCTGAGCGGCTCGGCGTGCCCGGAGCAGGGTGGCCGGTCACCGCGCAGCCGGGTGGGCTCCTCTCTGGGATGCAGGGGAGCGGGGTGGAGGGAGCGCGGCAGCGGGCGGAGGTGCAGACGGGCTGGTGAACGCCGTCAGCGGAGCGCTGCGTGGGGAAAGGGTGAGGAGTGCAGGTCTGCGGGGTGCGGGAGGAGGCAAGGGGCCGGCGGCAGCGGCTGCGGTGGGCAGGGGGTGGGCAGCGGGCAGCCGGCAAAGGGCGGTGGGTCTCTGCCTCTGCCGCTTCCCAGCATGGCTCTGCCGATGCCGTGGCACTCTGCTCGGCAGAAGCAATGCTTTCGGCACCGTGTCAGCTCGGCAAGAGCCCCATGGCGTGCCGGGGTCTCACCGCACCCCCGGAGGGCACAGAGCTCAAGTCGCCTGGCCAGAATTTTACCAGATTTGAGAAAGTACTCATCCACTTACAATGCTGTATAGCTCAGATCGATTGACCTCTTTACGGTGAGAGAAGTAAAGGCAGAGGGCTGTCCTGCAGGGATGAGCAGCGTTGTTCTGCGCATGGATGCGGTGGCATGTAGCACTCTGGGGACCTCCTGAGAGGGCTGTGCCTGGGACAGGGTCCCTCTGCGTGCCTGGGGGCTGCAGGAGATGCCCCATAGAGTCATTGAATGGTTTGGGTTGGAAGGGACCTTCAAGACCATCTCGTTTCCCCCCCCCCCCGCCCTGGGCAGGGCCACCTCCCCCCAGCCCAGGTCGCTCCCAGCCCCGTCCAACCCGGCCTTGAACACCCCCAGGGATGGGGCAGCCACAGCTTCTCGGGGCAGCCTGGTGCCTCACCACCCACACAGGAGAGAATTTCTTCCTAATATTTAATCTAAATCTCCCCTCTTCCAGTGTGAAGCCATTCCCCCTCATCCTATCACTACCCGCCCTTGTGAAAGGTCCTTCCCCAGCTCTCCCGTGGCGGCTGTTCCCCCTGCGCGTCGGCAGAAGATCATTAGCTGTTGGCATTTCTTCAGGAGCAGAGGCTTCAGGCAGTCAGATTAACTTGATAGTTTATGTGAAGTGATTTAGTAAATATATGTGAAGAAAAAGAGAAATTTTATTTCCCTTTCAGGCAACACCGAAATAGGCTGTTTGCTCAGCCCAAGCAACCTAATTATGTTTTTCAAATACAATTGGAAGAACTTTAAATATAATTTAAATACCTTGTGTGACTCATTCGTCTCTTGACCGAGCAGACCATGCGGTTGTTTACCACCCAGGTGCTGCTGTGGCAGGGTTTCCTGGGCTTCTCAGAAACCTCAGGCTAAACCCAACAGCTTCCCTCTGAGATGAGCCCCAAATAAAAACAACCTGTTCCCAATACTTCTCTGATTAATGCACGTTGCTAAGGCAGCAGAATCTGTACCGGCGTCCGTAATTTCTCTTAAAAGGATTAAGTAGGTGGTAATACGGCAAGTCTCCGGAGGGCAATCAGGAGAGCGTCTGGCGAGGTTTTTGTGTGTGGGAACAATGTTCTGTCCACGCTGCTGAACCGAACACCCGCGGTGCAGCCCCTGAGCCCCTCTGCCGTGGGTTCACCCCCAGCCCTGGAGGTGGGCTTTCGTCCCACGCCACACGGAGCCGAAGCCATCCCGGCAGCCCAGGCTGGGCTGTTTCAGTGCTGGTCTGGGCTCGAGAGATCATTGCGAGACATCAAGGTTTTCGCCTGTGATTTGCTGTCTCAAGGTAGAATTTTCATTTTCTTTGCCAATAACACCAGCTGAAAGGAGGGAAAAAAAAGGTAGAGATTTTTTCTGTTTGGAGAAACTGTGGAGTTAAATTAGGCAGGTATACGGGTGTCTGAAAGCAACTGTGGGCTCAATAACCAGAACATCTGGTGAAAGTTGTCGTAGTGCCCCCCAGAGCACAAACAGCTCCCGCACTTCGAAAGGGACCTTGGCCTCGGCCAGGCGTTGCAGTGAGGACACGGGGCGCCGGGTGCTGGGCTGGCAGTGGGGGCAGAGCCAGGCCCATTGCCGCAGAAATATGTGGACGTCTCCAGCCAGTCTAAGTCCAGGTTGGATGGGGTTTGGAGCAATCGGGTCTAGTGGGAGGTGTCCCTGCCCAGGGCAGGGGGGGTGGACCTGGATGGTCTTTAAGGTCCCTTCCAACCCAAACCATTCCATGATTTTATGATTCTTAAAGTCTGGCGTTGCCACAGGTGGCTGCGGGTACTGGAGGTGCCTTGCTCCTCAGGAGCTGGAGCGCTCCTCGCTCTGCCTGGCCAAGGAGTAGTTGGACCCATGAGTGTTGCATGCATTTGTGTCAGAAGACAAAATATTCCGAGCCCGAGGTGTCTGACCGGAGGGTTGAAGCTCTGCCCACTGGCGCTGCGGACTCTTTCCCTTGGGTGAGAATCAGTGTGTGCCCAAAGCCAGGCCCGAGCTCTTCGCCTTGGAGCGTGTGGGCCGGCGGATCTGCAGAGACCGGTAAAGATGTGTCCACCTGAGCGGGGCCCACTTTGTCTTTCCCCCTCCAGCTCCTGAATTAGAGTCTCCTTTTGCCTTCATTGCAGCTGGTTTGTGGGGACCCGGTGGCAGAGTTGGGGCAGGACAGGCGGCCTTGGTCACAGCCTACATCCACTGCCGCTCTTTATGGAGGGTAAAAGAGGGTATTTAAAACACTGTATGAACTCTGCTCCCTAAGGCTGAGTCTCTGGTGGAAATTAAGGCAGCTTTATGGTCCAAAGCAGTGATTTCTTTTGGTATGGAAAGTCAATTTGACATACCTTGGGAGACAGGCGCTTGCTTTCAGTGTGGAAAGGCTGAATGAGCCTGGACACCCAACAAGCTCAAGAAAGGCCTTAAGAAAGACCAAATAAATGATGCTCTTCCAGCGGCGGTGAGAGCGTGCTTTGCTACAAGGCGATGACACGACGTGTTCACGGCCGCGATTGCAAACAGGATGTGGGTGACGGGCTCTGCGGGGCCGAGAGCCACCGTGCCCCAGCCTTCCGCGGGGAGGGAGGAGCTCATCCACAACCCGAACAGCTCGGAGAGCAAAGCGAACGAGAAAGCTCTTTTAAAATGGCGTTTCTCCTCGCGGAGCGCAGTGGGGAAGGTGCCGGGGCAGGAGGAGGGTGGGTGCCGGGGCAGCACTGCCCGGTGACACTGTGGTGCCCAGGTTGGGGCGCTGAGCCACCGGTGTGGAGAGTGCTCTGGACCTTCAGCAGAGGAGGTGTTCTCACTGATCATGAGGTTGATGAAGGGTTTGCTCCATTTCCTAACAGGGTTTACCTTTTATCTTCTTATCCCCTGTGGATAAAGGGGGCAACGCGAGTTTACTGCAGAAGTGCGGCTGCTCTGAAGAATGCAACTCCTTTTTAAACCTAAAACTTTAATTAATTTGCTGAGTGCTACTGATCCTGACCATGTAAGGGTTCTTAACCGCTTAACCAGCTCTTGCCCCGTGCCCAGACCTAGGCAACCCCTCCCTGAACTCGAGACCCTGCGCCAAATCTGGGCAAGGCACAGCCGCAGCACTCAGCCCCCGGTGAGCAGTGAAGAGGCCGACAGCCCACTGGAGGCCCGGGGAATAGTCTGGTCCCAACCCTTTTGGCCTGATTCAGCACCGTGCAGAGCGAGCTGCGGCTTCTCCAGCGCCAGAGCTGGCAAAACCTCTTTGCTTTAGCAGCAGAGCCTCACGCTGCTGCCCTGGTGCCGGCGAAGGGGACACAGGCACGACCCTGCTGCTGGTCCCTGTGGCTCCAGCACTGCCCGTGGGGCATCGCAGCGACCTTCTCCAAGGGACCAGATTCATCATGGAATCACAGAATGGTTTGGGTCAGAAGGGACGTTAAGGCTCACCCAGTGCCACCCCCCCGCCCCGGGCAGGGCCACCTCCCCCCAGCCCAGGTTGCTCCCAGCCCCGTCCAACCCGGCCTTGAACCCCTCCAGGGATGGGGCAGCCACAGCTCCTCGGGGCACCCTGCGCCAGGGGCTCACCGCCCCCAGAAGTGCCTCTGCTGCTGCCCTGAGGCCTCTCCCCCTCTCCCAGGCTGGCTTGCAGCTCTCCAGCCGGCCGTTTCCTTTTCCTTAAGACCTTTGCAATATCCCAGGGGTGGTTGTTTTGGGGTTTGGTTTGGGTTTTTGGGGGGGGTTGTTTTTTTTTTCTGGGCTCTCTTGGCCTGTAATTTCTACCGTGGAAATTTTTTCCACAAAACCATGAAACTGGTTGTGGCTTCTGCTGGGAACATTTCAAATCCAGTGGAAAATCATTGTGGCTTCAAGGCTGCGCTACCCTGCGAAAGCTCTGCCCTCGCGGATCGAAGGTCCAGCCCTGGAAGCTGCTGAAATACGCGTGGAGTTCCTGCGTTTCTCCGTCTGTCCGGTGTTTCTGCACGCCCTGGGTTTCCCTCCGCTTCAGCCGTGCCCGCGGCAGGCGGCCATCCCCTCAGCGGCCGCTTTTGTGCTCGTTTTCGGGGGTGGCTGCGTGGCTGCCTTCGGGTGCAGTTCTGCTCTGCTGAGTTCTGCTCTCGTACCCGCTGTTTCCTTTCTCATGCAGATGTTTTAGAAGTTTTCGTGTGTGGCGGCTGGTTGCACCCGGCTTTCGTAGCACTGAGAAGAAGATCAGGAAACGCAGTTATGGCGGGCGCCCGGGCCTCTCCTGCCTGCCGCCGCAAGGCAAAAGCCAGTAATTTATTGCTGCGCTGCCGGCACAGACCAGCCGCCTGTTGCCTGCGTAAAACTATGGCTGTGCCCCACACACAGATAAGCAAAAGCAAAGCCAACTCACCGGGTGGGTCACAGAAATCGCTGTCGCAGCGAGATCAAGCCGGCGCAGCCCAGAGGGATCCCGTCCAACCAGCCCCAGCCCTGAGCCCTTGCAGACTCGGTGCATAGCTGGTGGCCCGTGACAGAGGGTGGCGATGCCACGGCGATGCCATGGGCAATGCCAATGCACGGCTGAGAGATGCCCCGCTGGGGACAGGAGCTCCTCCAGCGCAGATGGAAGTGTCCGGGAGAGCGGGGCTGTTCTGGCGATGCTCTGCTGGGGAACGGTCCGCAGCCGGAATTGCTTCCATTAAGTTTGGCTCTTTCAGTACAGGTGGGGATTTTTGTTTGCTTGTTTGTTTGGGTTTTTTTTGTTTGCTTGTTTTTGGTTTTTTGGTTTTATTTGTTGGTTTTGGTTTTTTTTAAAGCTAAAAGAGGCAAAAATGACACCACCTCAGGTTTGTGCAAACGAGATGTTTTCCTCACCTTGAGAGTCATTTTTAGCCAGCTCTGTTCATAAATAGCTGCCTGCAGCAGGAGGAACCCGTGGGTAGTTTTCCTTTTCCCAAGCCCAGCTGTGAGCTCTGCCTGCTTAAACGTACCCCTGGGGATGCGGCAGCATCCCAGCAGCTTCCAGGCTCCCAGTCACCGCCATGACCTGGGGCTGGTGGGCGTCCCCTCAGCTCTAGGGGACGGTCTGGGGAGAGCAACCTGTGCGGGCAAATGCCTCCAAACAGGCAGGAGCAGCTCCCCCCTCACCAGCGATCCCTTCGGGCCCCGTGCGCCGCGTTTGCCAGGAAGAAACCCGCAGCTGACTGGTTTTTAACACTGTCAAAACTTGAACTGCTCTGCCTGTGCCCACGGTTTGTGACTAGCGCGCCCCTGCTGCATCGCCCTGGCGTGTATTCCTGTTTTTCAGAGGGAACGCCGCTCCTCCTGCAGGTGCCTCCAAAGCCGAGCGTGGCCGGGGCAGCGCCGGGGCGGCAGCAGCAGCGTCCCTGCCCCAGCACTCGCGGGGCTGGCTGGTGCCCGCAGGGCTCTGCCAGGGGAACGCCCGTGTTCCTGCCTTTCCTTTCGTCCCTCCCGCTGGCTGAAAAGTCAAAGTTCTGAAATTTTCTGCAGAGAAGGAATCCCAAGGCACCGTTTTTTCATAGACGCAAGGTATGTACCTCGCTGACAAAATGGAAATGCCTGGTTGTAGCTTGTTGCCACGATCCGCAGTTTTCCTCTGGGTGCTCAAGTGAAATGTAATCCCCCCCGGCTGCGCGTGGCGGTGGGAACGTTTACGTCCCATGCCACTGTGCCTGTCACCCTGCCCCGGCTTTCGGGTGGCATTGCACCTCCCTTGGCGACCCCGGCTCGCGCGGCTTCTGCTCTAGAGCTGCTGCGGTGACCCTGCGGGGTGTGCGTGCCGCCCCCGGTGGCACGGCCATGCATGAGCTGCTCCCAGGAACCTGGGGCTGGAGCAGGAACTGGGGAGCAGAGAGTTGGGGAGCAGAGAGCTAACGACAGAGGAGCCCACAGAGCCCACCCCCACACCCCCCCCTGCAGACACCCCCCCCCCAAGTCCCCCTGCAGCCCCCCCGCAGCCCCCCTGCCCCGGTGGCCTCTTCCTATTTCTGGGATGAACTGGAATTGCTGTGGCTCTGACGTGTGACCTTACTGACTTTCAAATCCCTGCTGTGCCCCAGCGCCTCTGAAGTCCCAGGTGCAATTTGTGAAATTTTAGCAAAGGATAGCTGCAACGGAAACTTCCTGTGCTAAAGGTCACACGGAAAATGGTTTGTAATAGACTCATGCAAATTGTGCTTCAACCACGAGGCACTTATTTGGGAAAATGTGAATGTCAAGAATCGTTTGTGTAACCAATAGATAGCACCAGGAAATACCTAAAATTGTTTCAATATCTTTTTGCAATCACGAGGTCATCGCCATCCCTGGAGGGATTTAACAGCCGGGCAGACGTGGTGCTGAGGGACGTGGGTTAGTGGTGGTTTGGCAGTGTCAGGTTGATGGTTGGACTCGATGACCTTAAAGGTCCCTTCCAACGTAGATGATTCTATGGTTCTAGGTCAGGCAGGCAGGTCCCTGGGGAGGTGGGGACAGGACCTGTCCTCGGCCCCAGGGAGCTGACAGGGCTCCCGGCTCAGCGGGGCTCACGCTTGCCAAGCCTGGCGCTACGTTTTCAGCTGTGGGTTATTTCCAACGTGAAGCCTGGCCGGGAGTTGGCCCTGCGCTCGAGCCCTGGTGCGGGATTCGAGCGGGCTGCGGTGCGCGTCCCGGGGTGGCCCTGCACCCCCTGCCACGGCCACATCCCCGCTCTGCCCTGGCGCCCGCTGCCGGGTCAGTGATGAGCCGGACTGGCCTGTGCGGGGCTGGAGCGGCACGTCCCCGCGGCTCTCGTGCGCAGAGCGAGGTGACGGCACGGACGGGCAGTGCGGGCGTCTGGCGGCGTCTGGGCCGGTGCGCCCGGGTTGGCGCTGCCTCTGTCGCCCGCAGGTCTCCCAGGTACGCCGGGCAGCACAGCCCCGGGCTGACAGCGCAGCAGGGATGCTCAGGCAGTCCCGGCCGTGAAACCTTTGTCCTGGTGTTTCCACACCAAGGGAAACCCCGGGGACAGGACCTCTTGAACAAGAAACCACCTGCAGTGCCCTTTGGATTATCTCAGGAATATGGAAATAGATTGATAAGAATAGAAAGTAATCTTCCAGTGCCTAAAGGGGCTCCAGGAGAGCTGGGGAAGGACTTTTGACAAGGGCATGGAGTGATAGGAGGTGGGGGAATGGCTTCACACTGGAAGAGGGGAGATTGAGATGAGATATTGGGAAGAAATTCTCTCCCGTGCGGGCGGTGAGCCCCTGGCGCAGGGTGCCCCGAGGAGCTGTGGCTGCCCCATCCCTGGGGGTGTTCAAGGCCGGGTTGGACGGGGCTGGGAGCAACCTGGGCTGGGGGGGGGTGTCCCTGCCCGGGGCAGGGGGGTGGCACTGGATAGTCTTCAAGGTCCCAGCCCAAACCATTCCCTGATTCTATGATTCCCCTCTCCAGCCGTCAGCCCATGCCGGGTACTCAGCCTCTCCTCCTGAGGGCTCCTACTGCTGCCTGTTGTCAACTGCCTGTCAAACCTCATCATCCATTCTTCTTGGATGAATTTTTCCAGCAAAAGGTTGCTTTTATAAATCAATTGCGCCAAACTCATTTTCATGACAATGATGAAAACCTGTTGATTTAAAAATGCAAATTCACACATGGACAAAAGCAGGGGAAAGGCTTTGGGTCCCTTTCTAATCAAGGTCTGAACTCGACAAGAGGATTTCCAAATCCTAAAGCCCAAAGATGTTGAAAATGTTGTACTGTGCGAACACAAAAAGTCATTCACAGCAGGAGATTACACTCTTACGTAAACCTGAGTTGAGGCGAGTTCAGCTTCGGTCAGAGAATGCCGTGGTGCTGCCGGGGCAATCCTCCCGCTTCCCTCTGTGAAACTGTCCCCTCTCGCTCCTGCCGGCCTTAGGTCTGGCCAATAACTGTGCTAAGCTCATCCCTCGCCCCTTTTATATTCCTTTAAAGAGAGTTTCTACTGCCCCACCTCCACCTCGGCTCACACCTCATCACAGAACATCACTTCGGCTCATGCTTCTGGTTTTCCCCTTCCAGTCCTGTCCCCGGGGGCCGAGCCCTCGTGCTGCATGTCACTGCGCGGGGAACGGCTGTGAAACACGCGTGGCCCTGCGCGGGCGCTGCGCCGTGTGCGGGGCATGTGCCCTCCCAACCAGCCCTTTTGTTCCCCGAGCAGCACAGAATGCCTTCATTGTCCGGCCGGCGGCACGGTGAGGTTTATCGGCGCACAAACCCCGTGGGGAATGTTAAGCGGGTTAGGTGGCAGCAGCGCCATGGGAGGAAGGTGGTCACCCTCCGGGGATTAGGGGTCAGAACAATCGCCGTCCCTGTGACCAGGCGGAGACACAAAGAGCCGTTGTGCCCAGAGCACAAAATCTCTGTTTATTACCGCGGAGCTGACATGCTGAAAGACCCGCGCTCCACGCCAGCACAAAAGCTTCCTTGCTTCAGATTGTTTGTTTATGTAAATTAAAATGGTGCATTTAATTATGCAACGGGACGAGGCTCAGCAACAAGGGAGGTGCTGATTGGATCGCCCCGTGGCCAGAGCCCGCTGGCAAGCCCTCGGCACATCTGATGGTGCCACCGCCGTCCCTGTGCCGCTGCAGCGCCCGCCGGAGCGGAGACGCGCGTTGACCGTTTGCGCAGGGGACCGAACCCCCCCGGGGGGAGAAGGGGTGAGGCGCAGCGCTCCCCACCCCGGGGTGCAGGAGCGGGGCCCCCGGCGCTGCACGGCCCCGGTCGGCGGCGCGGCGCGGTGCGGTGCGGCTCTAAGCATGACAGAAGAAGTCCCAGCAGCATCCCCCATGCCCGAGTGCAATGGGAGCGTAGTCCCGGAGAAGGGCCCACTCCAGGTCATCGGCGTCATCGATGAAATAGCAAAATCTGTCGGGACGGTGGTTCCTTATGCAAACACAGAAATGAGCCCCGACGCTCCACCGGCAAAAGAAAATCAGGAGGAAAATAGAAATTCGTTGGCGGAGGACATAGTTCATGGGGATTTTGATGGAGAGAAGCAATGCGAAGGTAAAGTACAAGGCTGCCTTTCTCCAAGTGTTTGGAGAGAATATCTTTATTTTACGTATAGTGTTGTGAGTAACGGGGTGTACTATGTGTGCTAGCCAAAATTCCTAACCTATGGTAATTGTAACAATGGCTCAGAGTAATTCAGAGTTCGGGACAAATTTGAGCGAGCAGTCACACAGGGTGCGATGAAAAGTACGGGACTAAAGAAACATCCAATTTTTTAATCTTCTCTGAAAATCTGCTGCCAATCTGCAACCGTTAAAACCTAATTATCGTCACTAACTGCTCCATCAGTCCCTTTCTTGTGCTTTGTATTCCCCAAAGCAAAGCGAGAGGAAAACGGTGGGACGCTACAGCAGGGCTCAGCTGATATCCAGGACACGGGGACCGACGGCCAGGAATCAGCAGGAGGTAATGGAAAATGCTGTGTGACGTGAGGTTTTCCCGAAGCAGAGCAATGAGTAGCCTCCAAAGACAGTGACATACAGGGGGTTATTATTTTTTTTTAATTCAGTCAGACCCTATATTCTGGAGAGCGGGGACTTGTTTCCCATCCATAGAGTTGCCGCGCCTTAGGAAACACGGCTGCTCTCTTTGTTCCTGAGGTTTGTGCCTATCTCCATGGCCATGGAGCACCGTGGGGTCTTAGACCAGGAGGTCTCCAACGGCCCTGTGAGGTCGGGAGATGCTTCTTCTGCTCCGCGCAGGGGAGCTCAGAGGATCCCCTCGGGAGGCTGTCAGTCAAAACCCTGTGGCCTCAAATCCCAAACTCTTTCCCTGCCCAATTCACCCGGTGTCTAAATCCCCCTGACGCCCAAGTATTTAGCAGACAATTGCCCTCCTAAATATCTGCTCCTGGGTCTCTCTCCACTCATTCCGAGGTGAAAATGGTAAAAATCAGTTGGAGCCGAGGCTGGGCCTCACACCCGCCTCCTGCAGCGAGCGGGGCTGCAGGGGGCTCGCTGCCCGTCCCCGGCAGCAAGTTAAAATGTATTGAATGTATATACACACAGATGGATGTATTTAATTATACTATGCAAAATGCAGCCGCTCCTCCAAAGAAGAGGAGTATTTTATTGAGTACTACCGAAGGAGGAAAGGGACACCTCCCCACGGGTGGGCTTTCGGCATCGCTGCCCGTCTGCATTTCCCACCCGCGGGCTCTTGCCCGCCCCGCTGGTTTTGGCAGCCGCAGGACGAGGGGTTGCGGGGCCGTGGGCTGCTGACCATGTTCTCCCCACAACCCACCCGTGCCATGGCGGGGGCACAGGGCCGGTGGCTCCCCGACCCCCGGCCGTGCTGGGTCCCTCCTGTCACTCACGCATCCCCCTGCCCGCAATGAGTCGGTATTTTCTATATGTCGGCTGCCATATACGTAGGACCCCCCCCCGGGAGAAGAGCAGGTTAACAGCCCAGGGGCGCTGCCACAGTCCTGGCAAAGCTAGCGCCATTGAACGCAGCTCTGAAAGGTGTGTAGCTGTGCCCCATGAATGGAAATGTTGCTTTGATTAAAAAAAAAAAATAAAATATACAAACATTTGTCATGGGCAAAATAATATTTCATAGCAACCGCATGGGTTGTGAGGAGGTGAATCACGATGGAGGCTTTCCCACTTGGAGCGGACATCCATCTTCCAGCCGTGTTGCTTTATGAGTGCACAATACAACCTATTAAACGGTCTTGCACAGCCACCCCCTCCGCACTCCCCCTCTTCCCCCCAGCCACAAGCACTTTATCTCTAAATTGCAGGCAGCTTTTTAGGACCTAACCAATTTAGCCTAATTAATGCTCGGGACCCCACAGGCAAAATGTTGAATAGACCATTTGTTGTGACGCTCAAGCATAATTTAAGGCAGAGCGGTGCCAAACAGGACAAATAGGAGATAGCCATCTCAGCCTGGTCGGCCACCTCCAAAGGGGGGGACGTGTCCCAGGGGGGCTGTGCCGGGGTCCCGCTGAGTGGTGGGTGCAGCTGGGTGCTGCCTGCAGGGCGGCTCCCTCCCTCCATGCCTCCCTCCATCCCTCCATCCCTCCATCCCTCCATCCCTCCATCCCTCCCCCCCGCACGGCAGGCAGAGCCAGCACCGGCACCGAGCCCCAGCCGCGGGGAGACAGGACCAGACCGGGGAGTTTGGCCCATGGAGTGCGGCACTCGCCCGTGGTGAGAGCCAGAGCGTGTCGGGAACACGTCTGGAAGGGCACGGCAGCGGGGCCCTGCGGCAGGGTGTGTGCCAGGCCGGGTCGGAGAGCGCAGGCGCTGCTCTCCCCTCCTCACCCCCGGCAGCTCCACCACCTTCTACAGCAGGGTGGCGTGGGGAGGGCGGTACAAAAGAGGTGAGCATTAAAAAATGCCAGAGCAGGTGGCCTTAAGGAGTGAGTTTGAGGATGTACGAAGCCTTTCTAAAGCGCACGCGAGCACTCGTGGTGACGGGGGCTCAGCCTGGAGCGGTGGGGAGCTGGGAGGCACCGAGAGCGGTGGGGAGCTGGGAGGCACCGAGAGCGATGCTGCAGCGGGATGCATGTAGGACGGGGCTATGAAGGCGGTGGAGAGCCCGTCCTCACCCGCTCTCCCTCTGTGTCGCCGCAGGGCCGGGCAGCGAGGGGCCGCCTGCGGGCAGCACGCAGCCAGAGCCGGGGACGGCGGCCAGCCCCGGCGGGGAGGCGGTGGGGACCACGGCAGCCAGCACCGACGGCAGAGGGAACGCAGCCGAGCAGGAGGAGGAGGCGGAGGAGGAGGAGGATACCGAAGAGGATGAAGTTCAGGTGATCGAAATCAAGAAGGAGAACGGCGAGGCGTCCCGCCTGGAGCAGCACGGCAGCGGCAAGGAGGCGTCCGCCCCCCCCAGCCCTGGCTGCAACGCCCCGGCGGAGAAATCCGGGCAGCTGCCCAGCCTGGGGAAGAAAAATGATATCTCCAGACACAGCTATTCCAGATACAACACAATTTCCTACCGGAGGATTAGAAAAGGAAACACCAAACAACGAATCGATGAATTTGAATCCATGATGCACTTATAAACTGAGGCAGAGAATTGCTTAACGAGCCGAGCGTTCGCTCTGGTTCTTGTTTTTCTTTTTTTGTTTCCCCCAAGACACGTCTCTGCACACAACGTGAGGTCACTGCTTTTTTCGGTTTTGTATATGATTTCATAATACACTGTGAAAATTTAACATCTTCGCTTTGACAACGGGCAGAGGCATCCATAGCGCAGGAAAATAAATAATCAGTTTGCTAAATATAATGCCATTTGATTTAAAGTTTATCCTCTTATTTTCTTTTGTAACCGTATTCAAACAATAGAATGTCTTGACCCGGCTGGGGCTCCTCTAGCTGCCGACACACACGTGGGCCATGCCGTCAGCCGCGCCGGTAATGACTTGGCAGCGCGGCGGCTCAGTGACACTGGCCGGGGCAGTGTGAATAATAAAAGACACGACTGTTCGCAACCGCAGTGCGCTCTGTTCTGCTGTCCGTCCGTGCTGGCGTCTCACGGTGCGCTGACAGCCGCCTCCTGCCGGTGACTGTCCAGTTCCACCTTGGAATGGGATGGAGGGATATTGGCATTCGCGGGTAGATGCTGATGTGATTAAAAAAGACGAGAGGGCACCAAGGCCCCGGTCCCCCCACTGCCACCCCTGACGCCTCCCATGGGTGGCGGGATCCCTTACGCAGCACCAGTGAGGACTGGAACCTGCTGGCCCCCGTGGGTGAGGGGTGACAGCCCACATGTCTTAGGCCATGGCGCCGCCTGCGGCAGTGTGACGGCTGGAGCGATGCACTTCACTCGTAAGAGAGAAGCAGAAACGTATTTCTTGATATAAAACAGTGATTTTGATAGTAAATGCAACAGTGGTTTAACAAGATTTGGGATGGGAAGGCGCACTTGGTTATTTCCCGCATGGAGGATGGGGTCAGACAGAGCTGCTGGGGAGACCCTCCCGTTGAGTGGAGGTTCTAGAGGACCCTCAGCGTTCTCACCGCCTTCTCGGAGAGGAGTCGGGCTGCGGCTGGACCCACTCCCGGTCCCAGATGTGGTCAGCAGTTTATGTCTGAAGGATTATATGTGTACAATCACTCTAAGACATAATCTTAGTGAAGGTTCAAAGCTCAGCACACTGTTAGTTCCGTACCGAGGACCTGCTGCGTCAGGGAATCTCCGAACCGCGCGAGGTGTACCGTCCCAAGGGGAGACCCTGGCGTGCAGCTGCTGCTGTGCGGGAGAGCAAAACGGGCTCTTGGGCTGTCCACTATGTACGGAGGTGAGACAATTGACCTACAGTCATGTTTGCATTTCAACCACAGTGTGAGTGTTGTGGTTGGGTGGGCCCTTGGCTGTTGGGGTGTTATCCGTCTCCCCAAACCTACGTTGAGTGGGATGAAGCCACCATGACCAGGCGCACCCGCTGTGACCACCACGGGTGGTCATCGCTTGGGCAGGGCTCTATGGGGAGACACGGCCAGGTTGGCAGGGGGAGAGCGCACCATCACACGCAGTCCCCACCACGGGCACCACTGGTCTCACGGAGCTGCCGTCCAGGGCGGTAGCATGA
Organism: Vanellus vanellus; assembly: GCF_965231255.1. NCBI lineage: Eukaryota > Metazoa > Chordata > Aves > Charadriiformes > Charadriidae > Vanellus > Vanellus vanellus. The sequence continues at coordinate 821,445 of NC_138910.1, forward strand.
AACCACGGCTGCAGCCAGCCCAAACAGCCGCCGGTGACAAAGCAGCCCCTCTTCCCCACTGCTGCCCCTCCTCACTGTGGCCCCCAGCCCCACTGCCGAGGACTCCTGCCCGGCCCGGGGGCACTGTCCCAGGTGGCCGCAGGCAGTGCTGTCGGCGGTGGCCGGCCGCGGTGCCCGACCCCACCAGCCCACGGCAGAGGACCGGTGCCATCCGCAGCGGCACAGCCGTGGTCTGGGCCAGCCCGGAGGGCAGCAGCGTACACACTGTGCGTGTCCTGCACGGCATATGCCCGCATGTGCTTTGGTGCTCCCCTGGTAAAACCGGCCACTACCAGAAATCTGTATTTTCTCAATGCCACTAGTTTAGACTCTCTTACATGTCTTCTCAATCTTCACACTAAGTTTAGATGCAAAATTTTAAAGAATTATTTTTTCAAAACAGGCAAGTTTTATGCGTAATTTGGGTTTGTGCCATCTGAACCCAGCATTTCTCTCTTTTAAAAAAAAAAAACTTTGTTTAATTAAGTATTGTTGATGCAGTCTTTTTTTAACTATTTTACAGAAAGACTTGTCTTGAGTTGGGACTAAGCTTTGCAAACGTCAACCCAGAAAGCATCTGGGAATGTTGAGAGCAGCTGACAAAGGGAGAGGAGGTAAGAACAAAGTTAGACTCCGACTTCAGCTGCAGTTGCGTCCTTCAGCCATAAGCGCTTTTTTAAGGATTAGTTTTACATCTCCAGCAGCACTGAATATTGGTTTGACTTTTCTTGTTCTATACATAAAGGCAATTATCTATTGGCAATGCGAAAATAAGAAATGGCAATTCTGTATTGTACAAACCAGACACAGCCCTCATTGTGCTATTCAGACTTGTTTATTCACTCTTTGGTTTGGGGGAGTTCAGAGCTTTGCTTGTATGAACTTATACTGGGGGTTTGTTTGCCCGCGGACAGCTGCCCCCGTCCCTCCTCTCGCGGCGGTTCCTGTAAGAGCCACACGTTTCTCCCGAAGAGGTGACCACGGCCGGGGCTTTCGGTGACTTGCTGAGGTGGCAAATTGCTGCCCCGACCTCACCAGCCTCAGCCTCCGGTATTTGCATGCCCGTTGAGGGGGGCTGGTGGCCACCACCTCCTCGCCACGCCGTCTGGCCCCTTTTGCACTTCGGAATGTCAATAGCACATTTGCTTTACTGCAATTGTGCCCTGGTGGCCAAGAAGGCCAAAGGCATCCTGGGGGGCATCAAGCGGAGTGTGGCCAGCAGGGCGAGGGAGGTCATCTTCCCCCTCTGCTCTGCCCTGGGGAGGCACATCTGGAGCGCTGTGTCCAGTTCGGGGCTCCCCGGGTCAAGAAGGACAGGGAACTGCTGGAGAGGGTCCAGCAAAGGGCTGCGGAGATGCTGAGGGGACTGGAGCATCTCTCTGCTGAGGAGAGGCTGAGGGCCGTGGGGCTGTTCAGTCTGGAGAAGAGAAGACTGAGGGGGATCTTATCAACGCTTATCAATCCTTCAAGGGAGGGCGCCGGGGGGTGGGAACAGTCTGTCTTCGGTGGTGCCCAGTGACAGGACAAGAGGGAACGGGCACAAACGTGACCATAGGAAGTTCCATTTTAACACGAGGAGGGACTTCTCTCCTGTGGGGGCGGCAGAGCACTGGCACAGCTGCCCAGGGAGGGGGGGAGTCTCCCCCTCTGGAGCCATTCCAAACCCGCCTGGAGGTGTCCTGTGCCACTGCTGGAGGTGCCCCTGCTCTGGCGGGGGGTGGCACTGGGGGAGCTCCAGAGGGCTCTGCCAACCCCCACCACTCTGGGATCCTGTAATTAAAAAAAATGCAATAGGGAAGAAAACAACAAAACCCCAAAGTGTAATAAAAATCCAAGCTGAAGCGTGTTCCCCTCTGCGCAGGCGAGAAGCTGGCGCTTCCAAGGCACGCTATGGTGGCCATGCCAGATGCCAAGGGGCAGGACCTGCCCATCCCCGGTTTCCCTCGGGGTCCATGGGACATGTGGGTGCTGGTGCCCGGCTCTGGCGGAGCCGCTGAGGCTGGACAGGCGGGATGCGAGCGCCTGGCTCGTGCTGATGACGCAGAGGGCTCTGAGCAGCGCGCGGCACCGGGGAAAGCCGCCCGCACCGCAGGGAGAGGCACGGTGGGGTAGGCGGCAGCCCCCAAAGGGGCGGAGGGATGGGCACCGGGGCTGAGCGATGGCAGCGCAGGTACCCGGTGGGACAGAAAACCAGAGTTCACATACTTCCCCAGGGCGAGGGCAGTGGTGGCAGGAGAGGCAGCAGCGTTTCGTGGCCCGGCCACTCACTGTCACAACGCCCATCTCCGCCGGGGCAGCGTCTGGCTGAGCCCCTGGTGCCCGGGCACCAGGATCACCCCTCGTGCTGCCAGCCGGACGCCCTGCCACCGGCTGCACCGCCGGCCCTTAGCAAAAGGCAGAGCTTTCTCTCCTTTTTATCATACATCTGTCTGTAACAGTGTTTAACACGTGGCTTATACCCCCGGTGACAGTTACAATGCAGTTTCCAGACTTGAAGCGCAGGGTGAGATGCTTTGGGTACCGACTGTGGGCTCCGGGTCCAGCCAAGTGTGCAGCCTCGCCGAGACTGTCAAGAAACTTGGATGAGTTTTTTTATCTTCCTTGGAAAGCAAAGTTCGATCGGCTGAGCAGCGTGATCCTCCCTCTTGCTTTCCTTGGTAGCTGGAAAACAAAAATTAAAATCCCTGGGATGCTCCAGGGGCCTGAGGTTCTTTCCTACAAACACACCACCTCCTGCCATATGGAAGACGAGGGGTGCGCAGGCAATAAACAGGCAGAAACTGTTTCCAGCTCTCCGGTGGGACGTGGATGCCCTGCGCTGCTGGCAGCTCGGGGGCTGCGCTCAGGCACGGCGGGAGGACAGGGCAGGGTCCGCGTCCGGCCGGACCGCGGTCAGTGGGTTGGATGAGGCGCGTGGTGGAGCCCGGCAGAGAGCAAAGATGCAAAGATGTGAAAATTTGCTGCTTGGAGCAGAGGCGTTTTCAGGCAGAAAAGCTGCTGAGGATGGTATGATTCTATGATTCTATGCTGATTAGGACATGCAGCTCGAGGACGTGGCAACTACTGACCTGGCCTTCGCCTAAAAATAATTTTTCTCTGTTTCCACAGTACCAGAATAGGGCTGGTGGCAGGTACGAGGGGGACTGAGGCCATTTGGAGGGTCGTGATACCTTTCCACCCTCTCCGGACAGTGCGGCCCGGGGCTGTCTCACCTTTGGGAGGGGTTTCCAGGAGCGCTGTGGGCTCAACTTGAATGTGAATTAAACCGTTTCAGCAGAAACATGCCAGTTGCTACCACATCTGCAGCAGCTGCGGGGCACAGCAGCCAGCGCCGGCTATTGCCATCGCTGCACTAACAGCGCACTAAATGGGCATCCAAAGCACAGCCCTAAATCAGGGGAAATCGGTGCTTTGAAGGTTCTTCCCAGGGTGATGATTTGCGGTTCAGCCTGGCAGTACCTGGGGCAGGAGAGTCACTGGGAAGGGTCCGAATCGGTCAGAGGCAGAGTTAACACACAGGGCTCAGAGGAAGAAGCTTCATCTATTATCATTTACTCCCTTTTTTGAAACTTTTTTCCAAAAAAAGCCCAAACAGGGACTCCAACCGTCGCCACTGTGATTTGGGGCACTTATGGATGGAGGCATGGACATACTGCGCCCCTCGCCGCCACAGCTCGGGAGGCATTGGCTCATGGGCGGAGAAGCTGCGTGTTTCCCGTTGCCGACCCTGGGGACGACGACAGCTCCCGTTCCCGGCCCGAGCCGTGGCCCTTCCCACCCGCGTGCCTGCCTGCCTTTCCGTACCGCTCACAAAGCCCCCACGGCCCCCAAACCTCCAAGTGCCCCGAGGGGCGATGAGTACCCCGGCGCCGTCGGTGGGGACGGCAGAAGGAGCAGGCAGCTCACCGGGGAGGAGCGAGGCGCCTGTTGCCGCGTCTGCCGAGCGTGCTGGGAAAACCCCCTCTTGTTTCTGGCAGTTTCTGGCAGAGCAGGCTGCCGGGTGCCATCCGAACGCGTCTCAATATTGTGTAACAGCGGGGCCACAGCGCGCTGCCAGCAGCCCCGGAGGCACACGCCGGTCTTTAAGCAAAAGATGCCGACGTGGAAGTGAGCATTTACAGAAACGGGGCATCAGAGCGCAAGCGACAATCCTGGCGATGGGACGTGACTGTGACATACAGCCGCCTGGTGCCTGCTCAGTGACAAGTGATTGAATGTCAGCAAACAGAGTTCGCTGAAATCCACACTCCCTGATAAAAGATGACTGCACAAACGACGTCTGTGTCATTTTTCTGATGGTGACTGCAGGCTGGCTGTGCTGAAGGGGGGAGAGAAAATCGGGGAGACAGGTGGAATAGGAGTCAGCCGGGAAAATCTGTCGGGCCAGTCAGTATTTTGGCAGACTGAGCCTGTCAGATGCTGTCAGCACCGATCCGCCACACGAGAGGTAAGGTTATGCCGAGCCTTCTGAAAAATCAAAGGAGAGGTACGAGGTGTTTTGGGATGGTGGAGGCTCAGCTGTGGCCAACAGCAGCATGATAATGGCGTGCGATACTCAGCCCGGCATGTCCCCAAGGCTTGTGCTGACGAGGCCCCTCGCCCCAGCACAGGGCAGCGGGGCAGGAGGAGTGCCGCCTCCCCCGAGCGACACCGCAGTGTACGGGGAGCAACCTCCCACAGCGGCCACTGCTAACAGAAATGGGGGAAGGAATCCTCTTACAGATCCTGGATCTCAATTTAGTCTCCTAACAAATCTATCCCTTCAAAAACCGGTGATGGCTTTTAGAGACTAAACGCCTCACAGTAAAAAAAAAACGTGTCCACGACGGTAAGTTCAGAGGGACTTTTGGTGTGCGGAGCCCTGCCAGCGGCTGGTGCCGGCCGAGGTCCCGTGTTGCCCTCTGCAAGGGCTCCTGTGAAAGGCGTGTGCCGCACACACACTTGTGTTATGCAGCCCTGGCTGAGGCGAAGCCCCTGCTGGGCTCAGCGGGCGTCTCCATCCATCCTGAGCGCCGGCCGGGCAGAAGTTTTGGGTTGTGAGATGTCTCTGCCACCATGGTGAGGGGACGCCGTGATGGGGAGAGCTGCCCCGCCTGCGCTGCCGGCAGGTAAAGCTTCCCTTGGGAAAGCCCAGGCAGGAGCAGGGCGAGACACCCCGCTCGGGGCCGCACCGAGCATCACCGGGCTCTGGCACAGGCACCAGCACAACCCAACGCCCCGGCCAGCCGGGGGCCAAGGAAAAGCCATGGGGGCTCGGGGACACGGCTGGGACCCCGGCAGCCCCAGGTGGGGACAGCGCAGCCACCGTGGAACGAGCGGCTCTGGTGCACGCCGCCGGCAAGAATCGAGATGAGCGCACGGCACGCCTGCGTGGCGGCTCCTCTCACCCCCAAACAAAGCAGGGCATGCGCGTCCTCGCTGTCCGCAGCGCACGGGCAAGGCTGCTCCTCGCTTCTCCCACAGCCCCTGGTTTACCTCGTCTGCTGGGCGGCTTATCAACCCACACTTGCCTCCCATTATTGAAAGAAGGCTTTTTCAATACGCAATCGATCCCTAACGGAACCCTGATACTCATCTGTCAGAGGCAATGGGTCCCACAGGGCAGGATCCTGCGGCCAGATCCAGCACCGGCATGTCGGATGGATTTTTTTAATGCGCTGGTCAATAAACTTCCATTTTCTCAGGCTGGGGAAGAAAAAGCAGCCCAATTTGCTGTTTACAGACTAGAGAGCCCTGCAAGTATTTCTGTAGCTTATGCTGTTTTCCAGGGGGAACTGATGAAGGTTTGCTTACAGTAGGATGAGAGACTTCAGAAAATATTTCCATTTAATAATACAGAAAATTATCTGAGTTTTTGCCAAAGTTTTCCACAGTGAGGGAAAAACACGCCTACCTGTTTCAGACATCTTTAAACCAGATGTGCTGCTCTCGGTACTCTGATCTCTCAATATGCTGGTTTAAATCACGGATTTCAATTATCATTTGGAAATGAACTTCCAGTTTTCTAATTGTTGTCACAAGTCACACAGATGTCCTTGCTGAATTCACAAGATGAAAACACGGAGTTTCTGGTTCAACTGTGTTCCCTTCAGTCTGCATAGTAATTGCCAAACTGCCACTTTTGATAAGGATTTGCGGAGTCACAGGCATTTACCCTCAGGGCTTTGTGCGAGGGATCCACTTCCAAGCACGCCGGCTGCTGGAGGTGCTCTGAGACGATGTGGTCCGTCTGCAGGGGAGAGAGAGAGGACTTTAGGTATGGGATGTGCTGCAGCAGCTCTGTTTTTCTACCAAGAAAGCTTCATTCTTTATGGTGTGCCCTTTTTTTGGATTTCCCTAATACATAAGATCTCTTTGCTGACTTACAGGGACTTTTGGGTGGGATCCAAAGCCTGCGCCTGTTGTGAGCTAGGATCAGGCCATACCTTCTCTGCTTTGTGGCTTTTAGTCCACTGGAAATGGAAAGATTAGTTCTCTCGCTGTCCGGGTGGTAATTACCATGCAAAGGAAATCACTCCAGATGGTATTTGCAATACAGGGGAATGTATGGCAGGAGACTGATTTCCATATTTTGGAGTTTCTTGGCTGATGAACTCAAAGCACGTTTACTGTGCTGAAAAGGACGTTAGGTGACTTGGCGATGAAGTTCAAATGCTGGGGCAGCAAACTGGATTATGAAAGAATGAAGAGTCTGAGCGATCTCCATCCTTTCGCTTTTCACATCTGCTCGGTTCTCTCTGCTTAACCCTCGTGGCCAGCAAGGCAGCATCGCCAGTGCTGCCAAAGGTAAAGGACATTTTTGTGTCACCGCCTAGCACGGCAGCATTTCTTACGAACATTTGGTTAACACCCAGGTGAAATACTCCTGAAACGACACGCAGAGTGTCGTCTTGGCAAAAGTTGGATCTTTGTGCATGTAGTAAATGCACTTCATATCATTAATAGGACACAATGACTGTGACATCAGAAGAAGGTAAAGCATCCGAACTCCCTCAGCCAGCATTCACCAGCCATGGAGCTGCTCCGCAGCTGTCCTACTGCTGGCACCAGGCAAGGCTGGTGCCCTGTATTGACCGGGGCCGCCTGTCCCCAGGCACCGTGGCAGTGCCTGTGCCGGAGGGCAGCCAGAGCCATCCCTGGCACAGCCGCCTCTGCCCAGCCCCTGTGCCGGCAGAGAACACCCAACACGTCTAACGCAGGGCTCGAGGGGAGCTCCGGCTGGAACAGGAGACAAAAACTGCCCCCGCGCTGATAATGCTGTCTGGACTCCTAAGCGGATGCCAATTTTCATGTCTCTCACAAAACACCCTGGCCTTTGTGAGCCTCGGCGCTGCGACGTTCTGGCTTTGAAAGTTTTATTTTTTCAGACTAAGGAGAAATGGGAACTTGTCGATATGATGAGCATATAACTTGGCCACATTTTTTCTTTCTTAAATTAAGACTATTTCTTTCTTAAATGTGAAGTATGCCATTTCATAGCATTTTGGACAACTACTTACAGCAGGCTGACAAAGACAGTCGGGACTCTCTTGCCTTCTGCAGTGCCGGTAATAAATGTAAGTATCCATTCTCTTCCTTTTCATAAATGCTTTCTTTTAAAAAACGACTGTGAGCTGAATGCCAATCAATATCAAATAATCTCCATGTAAGTGCTATTGACAGTTTCTATGTAAAACCAGGACGTTCTGTTACTGCCATGCAGGCAGCGGCAGAGCCCCGCTGGAGCGAATGCCCGGACACCGCCAGCATCGTCCCTGCCCCGCACGCCGTGTCGGGGTGTTGGGCTGCACATCACCCGGACCGACGGAACCTGATGGCAGGGCGCACACCTCTGTCCCCACAAAGAAAGGCAGCAGGACCCGCACCCGGGCAACAACGCTTAACTTCAGGTGAAAAGACGGCTTTGGGAAAGCCGGGACCAGACGGCTGGTGTACATGGCACACCTTGCCCATCGGTTTGCACACCGGCACACTGAGCCAAACCAGCGGCGGGGCCACCTTCACCAGCGCCTCACTTACCAGCTCCGGCTGGAAGGCGGCCAGCGACCTGTGCAGCCACGTCGGGCTGCGGCTGTGGCCCTGGCAGCGGCGCAGTCCCAGCGCTCCTGCGGTGCCGGCTGGGGCCAGGCAGAGTTCTCTGTGCCGGATCAGCCTCAGCCAGGTGTAGTTGAACTTTTGGGCCTGTGACGAGGAACAGGGGAGAGCTGTGACCCGCTCGCCTTACCCCGGTGGGGCTGGCAAGCAGCCGGCAGAGGCTCTCCTAACCTTCCTCCCGCCCTCCCCAGGATGGGGGATCCAGGGATGAGGAAAGCCATGATCCATGGGAAGACCTTTCCTACGGACTTGCAGAGCTAAAAAGCTCAGGATGGCCCTGGTGCAGGCTCTAGGAATGGCTCCCACCGCAGAAGCCCAAACTCGACTGCCGTGCGCTCCCCTGCCCTCCCACCTCCCCCGGCTGCGCCCCGGCACTCGGCTGCCAATGGAAAATCCCCCGTATGCGAGGGGCCTCGGTCCACACACAGGCAGTGAGCAACCAGCAGGGAACTGCCCAAGAAACGCTGCCTGTAAAGGAAGGAAGAAGCTGTGTGCAGCGGCTGCCTCCCATCTAGCGAGAGCACGGCTGGATGCTCTGCAGCGGCACGCAGAACACTGGTCTGTGTTTGAACACTTCTCCCCAATCTCACATGCAGGCGCGGGGCGTGAGCAAGCTCTCCTATTCCAGCCGGAGTTTTATGGTTCTGGGGTTGGTGCTTGGCTACAGGCCTTGCAAACAGAGGGAATTCCTGCCCCTCGCTGCTCCAGGCATCCTTTGGCAGTGTGCCCCGGTGGAAGGACTGCGTTCCCTCCTGGGGAAGGGGCAGCTCACCCTGGGGAGGTACAGGAGCTCTACGCCATGCACTAAAAAGAGTCTTACAGCCTCAGTGTGCAGGGTGTCCTTACCTCATTGTTAACATCACACGCCTCAAAAGCTAGAGTGGTGTTTTCCACAGTGATGCATCTTGCCGTGGCTATGTTAACAAGCTGGAAAAGAGAAAAAAAATGCAAATTTAGAGATAAATTCCCAAGAGAGAGAGGAGGCTGTTAGGCTGTTACACTGCAGCTAACCTGCTGGGTTCGCAGGACACCAATTAATACTGTCCGCTTAACTGAGCAAAGCAGAGATGATGTGTCATAGTCTTTGGAGGGGTGTGTAAATGCACATCTGGTCCATTACACATGTTTTTCTACCAAGAGAAGTTTGAAACTGGCCCTTTCCAGAAAAGTTCAAGGCTGGATGAGACACATTCTTTTTTTGGGTTGTTTTTGGACATAGCTAATGTTCCTGTTCTGCAAATCCCCAAAACAACAGCTCCCAACAGTAACAACTGCAGTATCCCCTCCTGTTGCTATGCTGAGCAGCCGACTTGTGCAGATGATGCAAGAGCCTGGTGGCCCCATTCTAGATGAGGCATGGGGCCCTGAGCTCCAGCTGCCCACCGTGGACCCCGCAGCCAGCCCTGGGGAATGGTCCCATCACTATGTCCTCTTATAGGGACAGGCTGAGAGAGTTGGAGGGGTTCAGCCTGGAGAAGAGAAGGCTCCGGGGAGACCTTATTGCGGCCTTCCAGTGCCTAAAGGGGCTCCAGGAGAGCTGGGGAGGGACTCTGGATCAGGGAGGGGAGCCATGGGACAAGGGGGAATGGTTTGACCCTGAAAGAGGGAAGATTGAGATGAGATATTGGGAAGAAATTCTCTCCTGTGGGGGCGGTGAGCCCCTGGCACAGGGTGCCCCGGGAAGCTGTGGCTGCCCCATCCCTGGAGGTGTTCAAGGCCGGGTTGGACGGGGCTGGGAGCAACCTGGGCTGGGGGGAGGTGGCCCTGCCCAGGGCAGGGGGTTGGGCTCGATGGTCTTTAAGGTCCCTCCCAACCCAAACCACTCTATGATTCAGCCCCTGGCTTGCTGTGAAGGAGCATCAGGCTCTCCCTCCTCTGCTCCACTTCTCTTTGCTCATTCTCCCTGCAGCCATTCCCTGCTGGTGAGCCATCCCCCCACTGCCGGGCCAGCGCCAGCATCCGCAAGCAGCATGCTCTGCAAGAGGCATTCTCTTAACGCTGTTGGTACAGCATGTTCAGAGCTCACTCAGGAGCACAGATTACATGGGAAAGCTGCAAACGCTGGGCTGAGCTCTGCCAGCCCCCCCGTTCCTGGGTTGAAGCCCACCGCGCTGCAGGGACTCACGGCTGCAGGGTCTGGCTCCTCAGACAACCCTGGCAGTGCGGCAGTCGGGGCTGCTCACATCTCTGATTCCTTGCAAATGTCATTCCTTCTCCTTCTTTCAGAATTTCTGAAGAACTTATGAATTAATCCCGGTCACTAAATAGGCTCTTCAGAAAACAGTTCACAAGTAACTCTGGATAGTGTTCAGCACAGCTGGAATTTGCAGAGCTAGCTGAAAAACGTATTTTCTGCCTTATTAAATTTTGAGAATGAAGATAAAAGAGCGATTCAGGTGGCCCGAATCAAGACAAAGCATGGCGACATCTTGAACATTTTCACAAACACCTCTGAAAAGTTGGGGTTTTGGTTCAGTTGAAATAGATGCGTCTCTATATGGTCTAACTGCTTTGCACTGAATTTGACAAGAAGTTTTATTGTTCTAATTGAAACAAAAGAGCTGAAAAAGTGAGTATTTCTCAAGAAATTTCATTTTTTTTTATGTTCTCAAGGTTATTCTCTAATTCTTTTTTAAAAACATCCCTTAAGCTGATGTTTCACTGAAGCCTTCAGGCGTATCCAAACGGTGCTTTCCAGAAGGTGATGCAGGACGGGGGCTTTCAGCCGTAGGAGTTTTGGAGCGGCTGCCCCAGCAGACAGCCCTTGGTCCGTGTGGTTGCAGTGGCTCACAGCAGCGACCGGCGGCTGCTGCCACACCGAGATGGACGGATGCGTCCGAACGGATCCACTGCTCATAATCCACTCAAGTGCCTGAAACCAGCAGTTTCCTACAGCTTTTCCATGAGTGCGGAGAGGCCACCCAGAGGAAGCACGGCATCCCTCCCCGCGCTCTCTGCACTGCTACGCTCCCACACCTTCACGGCTCCATCACAAAAGTATCGCACTGTCTGCGGCCGGCAGAGAGCCAGACCTGATCCCTATGGATCCCTGTGACGGGGAACCTTCACATTACACCCTTGGCCCACGGACAAGCCTGAAACGCGGCCAAATGGTTGCTGTGCTTTTTCCTGGCTCCCAGAAGGGCCGGTGCAGTAGCTGGAGGCCACACACCTTGGCAGGGACGGGGGGGACAGGCAGTTCTTGTTCTCGCTCCCCGAGCCGTGCCAGCCCTGTGGTCACCGGCTCCCGGCCACCTCCTCTCGGCAAGTGCTGCTCTGGCCGCAGTGTGGGATACTGGCATGGGTGGGGAAGGCAGCAAACCTTTTAGTTTTCATTCCTGGCATCGCTGTAATTTTTCTGGCAAACCAGACATTTACTTTTGTTATTGCAATTACAACCAGTTTGCAATCAGTGTTGTATCTTCTCCGGGCAGAACACTTGAGGTTTCTGAATGTTCAAAGTAGCAGGTGATATTCTGCTGAAGCTCGGGGCTGGGCCAAATTCAGAACTCACATTTTATTCTCGTTTAATTCATTTTTCCATGTGGGTGAAGCTGCCCAAGCAGGACCCAGTGCCAGAGAGCACACGAGTTCCCCAGCGTGGAGCTGGAGGGATGCTGAGGGAGAAGCGGAGCCTGGCCTGGCTACGCTCAGCAGCCAGCCAGCCAGCCAGGGGCTTGCAGAGGTAGGATTTAACCTAAAATGGCCTTTAAGGTGCATTCTGCCCGCCGATCCCTCCTGAGGGCCGCCGGGACGGCGGGGGGCCGCTGCCCTGTCCCCCAGCAGCAGCGCGCAGGAAAAGCGGATTTCTGCTGCGCTCTGCTGGCGGCAGAGCCCCGCTACAAACCCTGCCTGCGCCTCCTGCCTGCGCCTCCTGCCTGCGCTGCCCGCCCTGCCGCCAAGGGCATCCCTCTTCCCCGGGCATCATCACTCTTCTTCCCTGGACATCGCTCTTCCCCGGGCAGCCCATCTGGTGTTCAAACGCTGAACCGGCTCTTTCCCGGGAAACTGGCTCTTGGCATTGTGACCCACTGGGGCATCCAGACCACGTGACACACCAAATATTCAAAAATGTTACCAAATGCCAGGGAATCAACTCAGAGACAGCGTACCAGGATCAGAGAATCATCGAATGGTTTGGGTTGGGAGGGACCTTAAAGATCATCTCGTTCCACCCCCCTGCCCTGGGCAGGGCCACCTCCCCCCAGCCCAGGTTGCTCCCAGCCCCGTCCAACCCGGCCTTGAACACCTCCAGGGATGGGGCAGCCACAGCTTCTCAGGGCACCCTGCGCCAGGGGCTCACCGCCCCCACGGGAGAGAATTTCCTCCTAATATCTCATCTCAATCTCCCCTCTTTCAGGGTAAAACCATTCCCCCTCATCCCATGGCTCCCCTCCCTGATCCAGAGTCCCCCCCCCAGCTCTCCTGGAGCCCCTTTAGGCACTGGAAGGGGCTCTGAGGTCTCCCCGGAGCCTTCTCTTCTCCAGGCTGACCCCCCCACCTCTCCCAGCCTGTCCTCCCAGCAGAGGGGCTCCAGCCCTCCCAGCATCTCCGGGGCCTCCTCTGGCCCCGCTCCAACAGGTCCATGCCCTCCTTGTGCTGAGGACTCCAAAGCGATGATACCAAGTGTATAGCCAGCCACTGAAAACATTTAAATGAAGGACAGCAAGTCATTTGGGTACATACCAGTCCACTGGCTTTAACCAGGGGAGCCTCCAGGTCCGGGTAGACGTTCTCCAGGTACCACCGGAAACTTTTGCACCGAAGCTTCTTTCGCAGCTGGATTTGTTGAGTCAGGTTGCCAACATCCAGGTTTTTCAAGACTAAGTGGTAAGCGTGGCCATAGAATAACTCCTTGTACTCGTCCAGCCAGACCTCCGCAACACGGGCCAAGTTCCTCTCCACTGTTCTCACCCGATCTTTCGGGAAGGAATAAGGATTGTCATTCCTGAAAATGTGCCCAACTCTGGAGCACGGAACAATCTCAATCTCTCCTCCGCACATCCAGACCTGAGAAACAGAGATTGCTTTGATAGAAACACGGGCTAGTGTTGGGTGTTGGCTTTGTGCAAGCCAGAAGAGAAGCAGAGGAGTAAATAAACTGCCTGGAGGGACGGGGTCTCCAGCACGGGGCTGAGCCCCATCACCCGAGCCAGTCTGGGCAGGGACGCAGCCGTGCAGGACAGGCTGTCCAGAGTGACGTACCTTGAATGAGATCTCCATATTTTCACCTCCCCAAACATCCAGCCCGGGGTCGTACGCTCCCAGCTCAAAAAAATACTTCTTATCCATGGAAAACAGGCCACCTGCCATGACTGGGCACCTGGGAACAGAGAAGCCATACAGCATGTCAGCTAGTGGGGAAGCACCCGTCCCTTTCCCCTTGCTTTGATGAGGGAATCATTGAGAAGTTGCGGGCTACTAAATGCTTGGGGACAGGGCCCAAGCTGGCACTCACAGAGACAGCAAGGACCACCCGACGTGTCGCTTTGCTGCAGGTGGGCAGATGCAACGTTAAAATAGACAGTATTGGGGTGGTTTTACCCAGCCTGAAAGCTGTAATTTGGCATGGAAGGGAAACATGCAACGGTACGTGCCCTGCTCCTGGCGGCACTGGTGAAATGCCGGTGGTACCGCAAGGGATGAGAAAGGCTTGCTGGGCTGTGCCCATGTCTGGTGATGTGACTGCCCCCAGTGACCACTGCCTCTGTTTTCCTTATAAGTGAAGGAATAACATTTGCCCTGGAAGGAGCCTTTGTTCCTAAATTATTAACAGTTTGGTCCACAGAGCTCTTACCTTTCCTTTTTTTACCTTATTATATCAGTTTCCTTGATTTTATTTTTCTCGACGACCTCTTGTGGAATCTGCCTCCATCCAAAATTCATTGGCCAAGTAAAAATCCCACGCTGAAAGTTGTCCACGGTCATGTAACTAAACGGGGAAAAGATGGGGATGACTAATTCTGAGTCACATTCCTGATTGAAATGTCACCCTTAATGAGTGAAGATGAATATCTGTACATAATTAAAACAAGGTTTTAACAAATTTCATCAGAAATCCTCTTCATGTACTAAAAGTCACGAAAAAGGGAAAAGGTGCGTGCAATAAATGAAGGGGCCATGTCCACTGCTAATGTGAATTTCTGGTGTACAGCAATGTTACGTATCCCGTGTGAAATGCTGCCGAAGGCCAGTTAGCAGGTCTGGACCTGTGTCTTCCTGTAATTAACACACTAGTGGTCCCAGTAAGAGGGTTTGCTCAAGCCACTGGCACGGATTTTGGGTTTCCCAGGGTTGCGAGCCGCCTTACCTCATGTCCTTGTCGCTAATGACCTCGATGACGGGGCAGGCAACCTTGGTCCGGCTCAGGCGGACCCTCTCCAGCAGTGGCTCCAGCCATCCCACGTTGCACTCCACGTGTGAGTCCAGGAAAGTCAGGACAGCGCCTGCAGCAGAGCCCAGGGCAGCATCAGGCCCCCAGTCCCCATCCCGCTCCCCGCAGGCTCAGGGCACTGCTGACGGTGCTGCCACTCTCCATGGCTCCCCAAACGCTCCCAGCCGTAACCCAGAGCATCTTTCCGCTGCTCGCCATCGCGGCCTGCAGAGCGAAGCGGGGCGGCTCTGGGAGAAATGGGGGTGTCGGTGCGGACACAGCCTGGCCATGGCTGGAGATCCCGACTGCTGAGGGTTGTGCGGAGGGGCCAGACAAGCCGCAGCTCATCCCCTCGTCAGACCCTCATGCTTCACGTATGGAAAAGATGACCATAGTCCGTTGGGAGGGGACTAAAACTCAGTGCCGGAGATGGCTTATTGGCACCTCCAGGGGAGCCCAGGCAGAGCTGTGAAATGGCTTTCGTCCTACCTTTGGCGATCTCTGCTCCTGCCAGTCTGGCCCGTATTAGACCGTGCCTCTCCTTAAGGTGGAGGATCTTCACTTTGGGGAACCGTGACATGTATCTGTCCAGCTTCTCCTTGAGGTACTCTGCAGGGAAGGAGAAGGCGAGCTTGACTTACCCTTTTCACACCTAATTCCAGGGTGAAAAGCAGTGGGCAGAGTTTCCTTGGAAGCACCTCCAGGACACACTGGGGTCCTTAGGCCTGGGGCACAAACATCTGGGCACAGCTGCAGGGATTCCGATGTACAGCATCACAGTCTGAGCCTGCTCTCTAGTGAAACTCCCAGCACATCAGTGCCAGCGGGTTTAGGATGAAGTTGATGAATGTCATAGAATCATAGAATGTATTGGGTTGGGAGGGACCTTAAAGACCATCGAGCCCAACCCCCTGCCCTGGGCAGGGCCACCCCCCCCCAGCCCAGGTTGCTCCCAGCCCCGTCCAACCCGGCCTTGAACACCTCCAGGGATGGGGCAGCCACAGCTCCTCGGGGCACCCTGCGCCGGGGGCTCACCGCCCTCACGGGAGAGAATTTCTTCCCAATATCTCATCTAAATCTCCCCTCTTCCAGTGTCAAACTGTTCCCCCTCATCCTGCACCTGGGGAGGAAGAATGCAAACACCAGTACAGGTTAGGGGCGGACCTGCTGGGAAGTAGCTCTGAGGAGAAGGATCTGGGGGTCCTGGTAGACAGTAAATTATCCATGAGCCAGCAATGTGCCCTTGTCGCCAAAAAGGCCAATGGAATCCTGGGCTGCACAGGGAAGAGTGTGGCCAGTAGGTCGAGGGAGGTCATTCTCCCCCTCTACTCTGCACTGGTGAGGCCACAACTGGAATACTGTGTCCAGTTTTGGGCTCCCCAGTTCAAGAGGGACAGGGAGCTGCTGGAGCGAGTCCAGCGAAGGGCAACTAAGATGATGAAGGGATTGGAGCATCTGCCTTATGAGGAAAGGCTGAGAGCGCTGGGACTCTTTAGCCTGGAGAAGAGAAGGCTGAGGGGAGACCTTATTATGGTGTACAAGTATCTAAAGGGGGGGCTGAAGGAGGATGGAGCCGGGCTCTTTTCAATGGTTCCCAGTGACAGGACGAGGGGCAATGGGCACAAGTTAGAACACAGGAAGTTCCGTTCAAATACACGGAAACACTTCTTTACGGTTCGGGTGACAGAGCACGGGCACAGGCTGCCCAGGGAGGGGGGGAGTCCCCTTCTCTGGAGATTTTCAAGACCCGCCTGGATGCAGTCCTGAGGAATGTGCTCCAGGCAGTCCTGCTTTGGCAGGGGAGTGGGGCTGGGTGATCTCTAGAGGTCCCTTCCAACTCTGAAAACTCCGTGATTCTGTGATTCCATGATCCTGTGGCTCCCCTCCCTGATCCAGAGTCCCTCCTCGGCTCTCCTGGAGCCCCTTTAGGTACTGGAAGGGGCTCTAAGGTCTCTCCGGAGCCTTCCTGACTCAGATGCTGAATTTAAAAATCTCTGTTGGAGATGTGTCTGCTGGTACTCTGTGACGGGTGTGGAGTTTGGTCCTGGGGGCTCGCCAAGGGCTGCCCGGCTGCCCTGGCTCTGCTCCCCCAAAGGATGGGGCCACAGGTGGTGGCATCATCTCCTGCCCCCTGCAGGGCGGGCACCGCTCTGCATCAGTGCAAACCCAGTGGGTGCAGCAAAGGCGGACCAGTATGTGATGCTGGGCGAGCGCGGTGACTCGCTGCACACAGGAGACATGGAAGTGGAGAGCAGCAAGTGCAGGGCTTTTGGTGACAGGCCATGCACAAAATCCCAGTGGCCTGACTCGGGTAGTTCATAATCCAAACCAGGTATTGAACGACTATTCAAAGACTCCAAAATGATTTTTTTTTTCTTCTTTGCACGATAATTGCAATTAAAATCTGTTTTTTTTCCTTTGGCTAAAAGAATTTTTTTTTTTTTGTGTCCTACAAATTTCTCAGTATTAAGCACCACATTTAAAGACTCAGCCCGGGTTTAAACTGCAGGAGGGTTTGCTGTGGCACATCTCTACTTTTCAGGTTGTCCTGTTCTCCATGTGCTTCGTTTGGAGACAGCCACCCACTTATGTCGTTTGGACTGTGGGTTCCCCTGACTGAGGGGCTTCGTTTATACTCTCTGGGTTTCTCCATGAGAATATAACTCTTTGCGTTTCAAAAGCCCATTAAAAGCTTTGAAAGGCTTCAAAGGTGAAACACTTGTGGACATGTTTGCTGTAGGTTATTGCTGCTGCTGCTGCTGCTGCTTGGATTACAGCAATGCTGAGCACGGCTCTCTGTAATTCCCCGGCACTCACGAGGGTCCGGTCCCAAACCCAGCGTTGCAGACGTTCGCTGGCTAACGAGCAGGTAGAAAAGGAAGCCACAGGGAGAAAGTAAAGAGGAAACTTGAAGAGATGATTTTGAAGGGAAATAGCATGAATGTGTTTTAACGATTATTTTAAAAATGAGCAAACTGAGTCTTTTTCCTCCTTTTTCCACGTATTGTCTTGTGGCATTGGAGGCTCTCTGTATGCGTGGCACGAGCTCTGAAGTTTGCCTGAGACAGCACTTTCCCTGAAGAATGAGCAGTTGGAAAATTACATCATTCCTAAATTTTTCAGGGCTGAAGTCAGCAGAGAGCCAAAGCATTACAAAGCAGAGGTTTGATAGCATCTGAAATGTCTGTGAGTACACGTGCAAAGCCCCCGAGCACGCGCAGATGCCCGGCTCACCACTGCTTTCACTGCAACTACCCCCTTCTCTGAGCAACCCGGGAAACGCGCGCTGTTCCTCCCTGCCGCCAGCACCCACAACACAGGGCGCTCGTCTGGAAACTGCAGAGAGAAGGGTGACAGCGTCTATTTTATAAACACACAAGCCCTTGAGCCAGGACACCTGGAGAGGTGTGGGTTGGGGGGACGCAGCTCCCTGGCGCTCCCGGAGCGCCGTGCCTCCGCCAGCCTCTGCCACACGTGTAAAGCAGCGCAGGAGCATAACTGAGCAATGCACAGCTGTAAACGTGGCAGCTGTTTAAGTGAGTGACCGGGGATGGGAGAGACGTGAATGATAACATCTGGCAGGGTGTTGGGCAGCTGCCACGGCTCGATCCCCCACAGCCACCCCCAGCGCCCAGCGGCCTCTGATCCCCCTCACCCGGGAAGATAACAGTGCCGGCTGGGGACGCACTTCAATACATCGCAAGGAGAAAATGCGATTTCTTTCTACTATTCAGAATTGAATTACGGAGAACAAATATAACTTGAGGCCAAAATACAATTAGTTTCATAAAGGTGGAAGAAGCTTCACCTACCTTTGGTGCTGAAGTCGTCCACCAAAATGACTTCTTCAATCAGGTGCGGAGGCGATCTGCTGAGGACGCTGTGAACGGAGCGGAGGAGGGTGGACCACACTTCATCCACGAAGCACATGATGATGGTTGTGGTCGGGAGGTCGTCGTGAACCCGCTGCTCGGAGCACCTGCAACGGCAACACGGGCTCACAGGCGACGGCTGGTCACACTCCTGAAAACGTCCAGGCTTAGGGTTTGTTGGGAAAACGCGCAGGGAGGGGTGAATTGCCAAACATGAAATACAGAGGCAAACCCCTGCAATGGGAATTTTCTGGGAGGAGGAGCAGAGGGGTGAGCGGGAGGAACTCCCCACACAGCCCTGGGGCATCTCTCATGGGCAGCCCTGTGGGGACAGGATGCACTTGCTCCTTTCTAACGGGGACCTCTTCTTAACTCCCCACCCCTGGGTGATAATATCCCCTTTCCACGAGCAAACGGTGCAAAGGCCCCGGAGAGCAAGGCTGATCCCAGCTCTGCGCCACTAGCCTCAGGGACTCCTGCGGGGAAAGGATCCTGTGATGCTGCGAGTGCATGCAGGGCTTGGGATGCCGGGCTGTGTGAGATAGCCTCGCTGGAAAAAAAGAATGGGTATTATGTTCAAAACACAGGGAAACAGCCATTTCCATGAGGGGTTACTTGGCACAGCAACTTGTCGAGCATGCAGACAGGGAGGAAGAGTCACCCAGTCGGACTTCTGCAGCTAGCCCAGGCGGACGGGAAAACATTCAAGCATCCGAATCGCATGTACGGCGGCACCGGTGAGTGCGCTCCCTGACCACCCCGTATCTCACGCCCTCAGCACCCACGGCTCCCAGGGCCACCCCAGCCTGTCCGGCCGTGCCCCGAGCCTGTGGGCAGGGGCTGCGAGCCAACAGCCAGCGACACACGTCAGCAGATCCCAGGAGCGATAAAATTTCTCCTGTGTCTATGAGTTTGTCATTTCATTCTGTGACAGCCAAAAATGCAACAGCTGGGTCAGGGCTGTGCCTTCAGTGTTTGAACAAAAGGTCGACGAGCAGCTTTTCTCATCCCCCCCTCTGCAATTCAAGCACTGCTGTGGTGTGCCGGGGGAGTGGGGCTCCCTCCGCTCCCCCATCCCTGAGCGGATCTCCGGGCCTGCAGAACGCCTGGCAGAGCGCTCCTCTCCCCGAGACCCGCCGGCTCATCCCCCGGTACCCATGCATTGCTGGGACTTGCTTTCTCTCTCTCATCAACAAGCTCAAGTCTGAGAGCAGGTTCTTCTCTCTTGTCCTTCCAGCGCAGACCTCCTGCAGGCAGGACAGGCACCAGCCTATCTGCGGATGCAGAAAATTAATTTCTCAGCGAGGATCAAAACCACTGTTCGCTCTGCTGTCAACAACAGGCAGAAAACAGGCATATGGGAACATATGGAAAATTGACTTTTTCTGTCTCAAAGAACGGGCCCTCAGGTTCGGCTGGCGCTGGCTCAGATGCTGATGCCAGGGCACCGCACAGCTCAGACCATGTGGTGGTGTGAAGAAAATTCAGAGTTATTTCAGGGCTTCACAGCTAATCAGAAGTGCTCTGGGTAAGTAAAAATAACCCCAGAATTACTCTCTGTCGCAATCCTTGCGATGTGTCTTCCCTTCTCCTTCTGTAGCCTGGTTCACCCCGGGCAGCGGTGGGGCTGGCTCCGCCAGGAGGAGATGTGCCGTTTGACGTGGTTTGGTTGGAAACCACGAGGGCGTTGGCCCGAGACGATGGGACCTCTCTGCAGCACGGGGGGGGGGGTGGTCTGGGCATGCTGGCAGGGCTCCGGGGTCGAGGGAGACAAGGCAGGGGCTGAACTGCCGGGGAGGTGGCTTGCAAGAAGGAGCTGGGACAACAAGGAGAGGTAAATGAGGAGAAAAGAGATGAATTGTAGTTGGTCCTACAGTGAATCCAAGGAGGCAGCTCATGGGGGAAGGAGGGGCAGAGGCCACGGGTAAGGCAGGAGACAGCTGCTGAGCACAACAGCTTTCAATGCACGGAGAGAGGGAGGTGAGAGCAGCTGAGAAAGCGCAGCTGGGACCCACGCTGTGAAGGCTGCGTGCAGCCAGGCAGTACCTGCTAAGAGGACTTCTCTCTTTAGCCCCTTCATTGGCAGCAAACAGGCTCCTGGCCAAAGCCTGCGCGTACCCCGGGCAGCTGGAAAGCGTCCGCGCGAGGGCAATGGGAAACCTCAAACTAAGGAACATCTTTTTCTCTTCTTGCCTAGAAAAGTAAGATTTCTAGGCAGAGAGCAATGGGTTTGTTACTGTTGACCCCCAGCTAAAGATACTTCACTACGTCCTGTATGAGTCTGGGCTCCATTTCTTTGCTAACTATATATGTATATGTACATACATACATATTTTTTAAATATTCATATATAATACTTAATATCATAGAATCATAGAATGGTTTAGGTTGGAAGGGACCTTGAAGATCATCGAGTTCCAACCCCCCCGCCATATATAACTAATGTTAAGTAGAAGTCAAATCCTTTTGAAATTCCACCCCTAAACAGGCTTTTAAACAAAAACAGGCTTTTAAACAAAAACAGCCCACAGCCTTTATATTCCATCGACATCACCCTGAAAGTCAGCAAAACACAGGCTCTGAAGTAGCAGATAAAGTTGCTTTGGGAAAACGTCACCTTAGATCTGGGTCCCTGTCTAAACCTGGATAATTGATTGTCCCAGAGAGGCTATGGGGCAGCCTGAGGAGAGGTGAGAGGCACGCAGGGACCTTCACTGCCAGCTGGAACGGGGTGCAGGGCTGCGAAACTGGGGTCTGCAGGGAGAGCTCCCCCTGAGCCTCCTGGCCACCCCCGGCTTGAGCATCTCGCTCCTCCTTGGTGGGACTCCTCCTGCAGGCGTTTCTGCAGAGACACGGTGCTTGGCAAGCACCTGCATGGTCGGTAAAGCTCGGAGAGCAGCAAACATTGCACATGGAAGGCTGTGACAAGTTTCCTTTTGAAGTTTGAAGGCTGTGACAAGTTTCCTCTTGGCCAAATTTCAGTGGTCTAACTCCAGCACTCCAGCAAAGATCACAAGAGGAACTGGACTCTAAACTGGGAGAGACTGGAAGACTCCAGCAAAAAAGTGACATGCTGTTTGATCACCGAGAGCTGCCAACAGCCGTTGCCGTGAGCTGGCACTTGCAGCCGGATTTCTGCCGTGCCCCTGTTTGGCCAAGGCGTTCCTTGTGACGTCCAGACAGCGATGCCGTCTCCTCCCAGGCAGGTGCGTCACTCCTCAGCGCGGGCTGTGCCTGCCGGCACTCCTGGGAGGTGGCTCCTGCTCTACAGCCCCAGGGCTTTGTCGTCAAAGACCAAATGCAGACCTGGCTTTGAGCAGCCCCGGCTCTTTTTCTGTGCAGAGGTGGCTTCTGTAGCTGGTATCTGCCTGCTGAAAGCAGTCCCAACCGTCTCCCTCCTCCCCTGCCCCGTTCCTTGCCATGCAGGGCCTCACCCCGGCTCGCAGGCGAGCACCTACAGCGCCGCGGGAATGCCTGTGCACTGTCCCAGGGGATGGGGGACAACTGACGGCACAACTCCCAGCCCACCGCACGCATCGCCTGCGAGCGTGGGCAGAGGGACACGGGAGGGTCTCTGCGTGAGGCAGGTCTCTCCCCTGCCAAGTCAAAGGTGTTCGCAGCAGGAAAAGCCGAGTGTAAGACGAACCGGACATTCACCTGAACTGGCGCCTTCCCCGGACCCCCCGACAGATGCCGCAGCACAGTCCCTCTGGACAGGGACCCCCTCCGGCCCCACAGCCCTTCCACCGGCGCTGCTCACACCTTCCCACCCATTTCTTTTCTATGGGGACTACAGGGAGGGAGCGTCTCTTTTGAAGCGCAATGCTGAGATTTGCACATTCAGCCACCCATTTTGTGGGGACGGCTGTAACTGAACGACAGTTCTCCGCACCAAAACTCTGCATCCCTCCCCGTGTGTGCCCACAGGTCGGGGTACCCCCGAGCTGCCTCCGAGACGAGCCAATGGGGCGCAGGAGCGCTCCCGCAGCCAAACGCGTGGATATCGAAACCAAACAGTGCTCGGCGCGGCACCTGGTAAACCAGGTAAAGTGCTTTAAGGCACAAAGAGGCCCCCATCGCCCGCCTCGGGCGCCCCAGCCTCTTCGGACAGCAGGGCTGGAGACCATCTGCAAACTCTACCCGGTTTTATGTTTAATAACAAGCAGCTCCTACCTGGAAAGGCAAAGCCACCTCGTGGGTGGCACGCACGAAGCGAAGGCCTCGGTGTGCCCCGCGCACCCCCCCGGGAGCCACCGAGCAGGTATTAGTGTTGGGGAAGCAGATCTTACCCAGCGGGCCTGGTGTCTGCCACGGCTCGGTCCACGGGGATCAAATCGCTGAGGTAGACGTTAAAGTTTCCTTCTTTCCATCTACTCTTTGCTTCTTCTTGTTTATCGTCAGGGACTGCAACAGGGCGCCCAAACTGGCCGGGAGCCCGGGGGTCCCGGGGGGCAACCGTGGCGTCCAGGGACAAGACCCTGTGCGTTCCCAGGCTGCCGCCGCCTGCCCGCTCCTGCCCGGCCTCGCCGGTGACCGGTGTCCCAGGCGCTGCTCCTTGCGTGGCACCCGGCGTCCGGCTCCGGCCACCCAGCGCCGCAGCCCCGGTGATGGCGTTTGCAGTAGGGCCACCGTCGCCGTTTTCGGTAGCCAGCTGCCGCTCTTCGGGCTCTCCTTGGCTCTTTGTGAAGTTGCCCGCGGGGTCGGACCCGAGGCGTGGGGCTGCGGGGCCGAGGGCTTGTATCCCCTCTTTGCTAACCAGGACAAAGTGATTTTCGGAGGAAGTTTCTCTCTTCCCCACCTCAGCTCCCTCCGGCCCCGCTGCCCGGGGCGCCGCGCTGCCTCGGGGTCCCCCCGCCACCGTCCCCCCGACCCCAGCCGGGCGGGCAGCCGGCGGGGTTGGGGAAGGGGGCTCGCCGGGGGGCCACAGCCGTGCCCCGCGCCGCCCGCCGGGCTCCGCCGCGACCCCCTCCGCCGCCCCCGCCGGGGCTCCGCCGGCCGCATCCCCCGCGCCGCCTCCCCAGCGCACAGACGGCCGCGGCGGGGCACCCGCGGGGCTGCCGGCGGCGGGCGGGGGGCTCGGCGGGCCGGGGGCTGCCCGGGCGGCCGCGCTCCCTCCGCGGCCGAGGCCGGCGGGGCCGGGCCGGGGGCTGCCCGGCGGCTGAGGGGGGCCGCGCCGCAGCCCCGCCCGCCCCCGCCCGCCGCCCGCCGCCTCCCTCAGCAGCCGCCCGCCGGCGTCGCCCAGGGAGAGGCGGAGCGCGGCCATGTCGAGGAGCAGCCAGGCGACGGAGGCGGCGAAGACGAACGCCAGCGCTCGCCCGCTGCCGCGGCAGAGCCGCCGCAGCCCGCTCATCCCCGCAGGCGGGCGGAGGGGGGCGGCCGGGCCGCCGCAGGCCGTGCCCGCAGGGAGCGGAGCGGAGCGGAGCGGGGAGGCGGGCCGGGGCTCCTCTCGCCCCACCCCGCACCGGAGGAGCCCGCCCGGCCCGGCCCGGCCGCGCTGGGCTGGGCCGCGGGCAGACCCCGAAAGGCTCCAGCGGGGCGGTAGGGGGCGAAGGGGGTGCGAAGCGCCGCGGGGGGCGGCGGGTGGCAGGGGCTGAGGCGGCGGGGGGGGGGCGGCCCGCAGGTGTCCCGCCTTCAGCCACGCAGGACCGGTTTATCCGCTAACGCCTGGGAAACTGCGCGTTCGGAAGGCTGCAGTGTGTGAACGTGTGCAAATACGTACTTTACACGCAGCCATGGGGTGCGGGTGTCAAGGTGCCGGTGTTTCCGAGCTCGCCGGGTGCGGGGATGAGGAGGAGCGAGACCCGGGCACTGCGCCCGCGCTGCCCCGCGGGGTTAGTTCATACCACGGACGGCACAGGCGGCATCAACCAGAAAGTTTGTGAGGAGTTCTCTCGGAGCCCCGAGAACTCCTCGCCCCGGTGCCGCAGCCCCGAGCCCGTCCCTTCCTCCCGCGGCCGCGGCGCTCGCGGGGTCCCGCAGCGGCTGTCACTGCGGGCAGCGCGCGGCTTCTGCGGGTAGAACGGGCTGAGGGTAACCCCTGTGTAGTCCGTACTGGTATCGGGATCGATACTGGTCCTTTAGTGCTATTAATGTTAACTATCGAGTCTTCTCCCATTAAATCTGTGTAGGTTTCACCCCTCGGGTTTCCCTTTTTTTTCCCAATTCCCCTTCCTGGGTGGGGAGGGGTCATCAGGTGGGAGAATAATTATCTAAACGACAATAGATTGTTGTGGGTTCCTCAAACCACAACAGCAGGTTAAGCTGCTGCAGGGTCCCTGGCAGTTTCCCACACGCCCTGTCAATGACCGGGGAGATGAGCCACAGCTGGACCATGGCTACTGAGCCCAGACTGGGTCAGAGCGAGCCGTGGAGCCAGCCCCCTGCTCCTGCCTGCAATGTGGCGGGTGAGGGCAGGGCTGCCTGCAGGGACCCAGCACCAGCAGTGCCTGGTTGCAATGGGAATCCTTGGGTGGGCTTTGCAGGGAGTCCAAGAAACACCCCACTGCATCTGGTCACATCTGTATGGCTGTGGTTATATGGACACCTCCCCCCAGCCCAGGTTGCTCCCAGCCCCGTCCAACCCGGCCTTGAACACCCCCAGGGATGGGGCAGCCACAGCTTCTCGGGGCACCCTGCGCCAGGGGCTCACCGCCCGCACAGCCAAGAATTTCCTCCTAATATCTCAATCTCCCCTCTTTCAGGGTCAAACCATTCCCCCTCATCCTATGGCTCCACTCCCTGACCTAGAGTCCCCCCCCAGCTCTCCTGGAGCCCCTTTAGGCACTGGAAGGGGCTCTGAGGTCTCCCCAGAGCCTTCTCTTCTCCAGGCTGAACCCCCCCACCTCTCCCAGCCTGTCCTCCCAGCAGAGGGGCTCCAGCCCTCCCAGCATTTCTGGGGCCTCCTCTGGCCCCGCTCCAACAGCTCCGTGTCCTTCTGCTGTGGGGACCCCCCGAGCTGGAGGCAGCACTGCGGGGGGGTCTCCCCAGAGTGCAGCAGAGGGTGTTGGTGGGTTAGCAGGTGGGTGCAGTGTCCCACGGCATCCCCCCGTGTCCCCTGCATCCCCGGGTGTCAGGGTGGTGGGCTGTGCAGGGGTAAAACCCAGTGACTCATCAGCAGAAGTTGTTCCTGCAGACGCGATGGCGTCGGGTGGGCTGTGCAGGGCTGGGATGTTTAGGAGTTGTTCTGCACTGGGTGGAGGTGTGCCCGTTACGCCGAGCTCCGCGTGCTGGGATGGTCACACATGGCCCCCACGGCTGCATTGCACCAACTGAGCAAAACCGCAGCGTGGGGACCCTCTGCCATCCCACCGCTGCCAGGAGCCGTGCAGCAGAGACCCCATCACCACCGGGCACTGGCCCACTGCCCTGTCCAGGAGACTCGATTCCCGGAGCCAGGCTCCCCATCAAGCAGCTTCCCTCCATCAATAAACACTGTAATGTGGCAGAGTCGGTGCAAGGGCACCGTCACACAGTCAGTGTGGCACCCGTGGCACCTGTGGGCACGGCCACGTTAACAAGCTGCGAGGTGTGCTGTGATGTGCGGGCATGGGCTGAGAAAGCTCAGGGCTGGGGCGCTGAAGGGAAAGAGGAAAAAGCCCGAGCGGGTCAGTATTTTGCAGCTCTCAAACTCTGGTAGTAATAAATTTAAAAGCAATGCCCGGTATCCCAGATCACAGAGCAAGAGATATTTTTAAATAAAGGACTGCAACCCGCAGCAGTGCACGCCAGCATTGAAAGGAAAAGAAATGAGGGGAGAAGATTACATATTCATACTTTAAAATAGTAATTTCAAAGTCCAGCCTATGGTTATGCTGTGAGATCGAAAACATGTCTTTTTAAAAGAAATGGCAATTCTGATGTTTTTCCAAGGCTTTTCTTTGTGAAGCAAACTGCACTCAGACGTGGCAGGCGGTTCTGATTTCAGCTTGCGTGTGTGGCGGGTGCGTGCTTCGGGGCGTTCAGCGAGAGGGAGCGAGGGATAAGGTTACAGGAGCACCGCTGAAAGGGGAAAACAACTGAGTCGCTGTTTGAGAGTAGGATTGGAGTCAAGATTAAACTTAAATGAAATACTCCCTTGGGTTTAGGAATAGAAATTTAAGATAAACCACGGACTGTGGGTTCTCTCACTGCGCTGGCACCAGTTTTTCATTTTTATTTTGTTTTCTTCCCTCGCCGTTCCCGACCGTCTTGCCCAGCAGCAGGAGCGCTCAGGAGCCGGCTCTGGTGTGATGTCCCAGCGTGGATGGCATCCCCATGTCTGGGACTCGGCCACTGCGCCCGAGGGCTGCGCTTTGGGTGCTGGGTCCGTGCGACCCCCCAGGAGCCAGCCCGTGTGTGCCGGGGAGCACCGAGCCCCCCGGGAGCTCGGGCCCCTGGAGCTGGGGGACGTGCGTTCCTCTGCGGGCAGGAGAGGCCACCAGCCTCTTCCCCTGCAGCCGGGCACCCCGCTGGCACGGCCAGCCCCGTGCAGGGCCGGGAGAGAGCCCCACCGCATTCCTCCACGCTTCGGCTTTGCGCTTACGAGTTATGACAAAGTTGTCGCCGTTTTGGTACGGTCGGGCATTCCCGCTGCTAACTCTGCGCTTTGGCTCTCCTCCTTGGCAAGTGTGAATGTTCCAGAGAGCTGAACAGATTCCTTGACACAAGACAGCTGCTTTTGTAGGGAGGAATTAATTTAATCATGGCTACTCCATCATTAAAATAATCTGAAGTGTCAGATGGAAAAGCACAGAAGCGAGCTAGCTCGAAGATGAAAACTCAACATTTTTTCCAGCCAGAAGTGTCCCAGAAGATGCGGTAACGTTATAATAAGTCACTCTGGGTCTCCGTATAATATTTTAGTAGTGTAAAAAAAATATTGTCCCAAGAGAAGTCGGGAAGGAATGATCTCTTTCTAAAGCCCGGCTGGCTTGATAAATTGTATTTCTTCTCTGGAGCATAAGAGACTGTGTAGAGTCGAAGACAGCACAGTGGTCCACAAAGGGCAAGATTAGACTCATGTGGTCGATCCTACCATGCAGAATACAAGGGCCCTTTTGACTGAAAATAGCAGAAAATACTGCAAGCAGGTAGTGCAGAAAGCCATCAAGCTCTTCCTTTTGCCACTGACAGGATCTGCTGTACCTTAATTACTTGGTTACTTAACTACTTTTTCATCATAGAGCACCACAGTGTCCTCACTCTTCATGGGCAGCCCACACGGACGCGGACACAGGCACTGCATTACGCAAATCATGTTGAAAAAAGACATTTGTTTAAAGAAACCTGCTCTGTGTGTAGAAGGGGACAGCAGCAAAGTAGACATATTTCAGCAGGAATGCAAACAGAAGAAGGAAAGACCTAACAATTAAGGACCTTACTCAGAAATTGGTGTATGGATTCATGCGTATGTGTACAAAATTTAACGTATGAGTACAGCACAGGTGATGCTAGAATAGATATATATATATATTTAACTGGTAGCGTCCTGCCAAAAGACCAGGGCGCCTTTCTTTGCTGTCATTGCAGCCATACACACAGCCACGTTTTGCTGGGGGAAGGGCTGTACGCACTGCTCAGGTGCGACCGCTGGGTTCTGTCACCCCAGAGGGGTGATGTCCCTGTCCTGAGAGCAGAGCCGTGTCCCCAGGTTTTGGCAGGAGTTTTGGCAGCTGCTGGCGGCTGCGGTCGCTCGGGCTGCTCCATCGCCGAGTGCCTGAGGGCTGCCCGCAGTAACAGCAGCTATTTTAAATGAAATACATCTCGGCAGTTTAGATCTTCCTTGCATGACTTTTCCCTAACTTGAATGCTTCCCTCCTGAGCACAAAGGCGCCAAGCTTCCCGCAGCCTGGCGTGATATTCAGGAGAAATCTGGCAAATGGTCCTTAGTGAACGCAAAGGATACAAACTGGGAAATCCTGATGGGAAAGCAAGTGAGGAGGGGAGAAGAGAGCCCAGAGAACGCGTGCTCGGGCTGTTGCAGGTTAGCAGTCGGGGATGCCTCCAGGCACTGCCGGCATCGAGGTGTCTGTCGTCTCGAGGTGGTTAAAATGTCGTTGGGCCCATTGCCCCCGGCTGGGACAGTTTGTGGCTGTGGCAGGAGTTAGGAGAGGACTTCTGCTGGCAAAACACTGCTCGCGGCTGCGACTTCCCTGGCGAGGTGCTCGACTCCTGGTGGGCAGAGCTGTGAGAGCTCAGCAGGTCCCCGAGCCGCGTCCTCCCCCTCTCCCTCCAGGACCCCGGGCACCTCCAGCGCGAGAGCTGGCTGAGCGCGCTGGCTCTTCCCGTCTAGATCACACCATATCTTCATACACATTCCCGGCTAGGAAATCGTGGGTTTATGTCTGAAATACATTCATTCCTACCGAATGTTATTAAACTACTAGAATAGTAGTGAATTATTTGTGAATGATTTGTTCATTAAGATATAAAGTTCCATAGGATATTAATTATATAAAGTAAGAATGATAGGATAAAAATCTGTCTCCCTGTGTCTGTGTCCTCTCTGAGGTCCTATTGGCTTTTGAATGTGCTGACTAATTGAGTTTGACAAAAAGATACATGTCTTAAGACATTAAGTACCCAAGTGGAGGAAAGAAAGACCCAACTCAGCATCCCACTGAAAAAAAAGGTGACTGCTCAGCCACTGTATTAGATATCAGAGAATCCACACTGGTGGGCTGTGACATAGGGCTGGGCTGCAGGATGCACTTCACCAGACTTTTGCCCTGTCCAGCGGGGACACCCGGCAGCGGGCAGCACGCAAAAACCCGCTTGTTCCTTTGGCCACGGAGCTACGTCTGGCTTGTTTTCCTGCTGCTTTCCACAGCAGGCGCTGCGCGGCTCTGGGCAGGGGCCGGACGCTGCTCCAGGCAGTGACTCACACAGTGGGGATCTGTGAGCCACGAGGATGGATGCACGGATGCTGGCCATCCTTTCCCGGGAGGCACTGGCCAGGCACAGCCTGGGCAACCTGTGGCCACAGCCACGACGGCTCCTTTGATCACTTTCTGGAGACTTAGAATAGAACCATAGAATGGTTTGGGTTGGGAGGGACATTAAAGACCACCCAGTGCCACCCCCTGCCCCGGGCAGGGCCACCTCCCCCCAGCCCAGGTTGCTCCCAGCCCCGTCCAACCCGGCCTTGAACACCCCCAGGGATGGGGCAGCCACAGCTCCTCGGGGCACCCTGCGCCAGGGGCTCACCGCCCCCACAGCCAAGAATTTCTTCCCAATATCTCATCTCAATCTCCCCTCTTTCAGGGTAAAACTGTTCCCCCTCATCCCATGGCTCCCCTCCCTGACCCAGAGTCCCCCCCCAGCTCTCCTGGAGCCCCTTTAGGCACTGGAAGGGGCTCGGAGGTCTCCCCGGAGCCTTCTCTTCTCCAGGCTGACCCCCCCACCTCTCCCAGCCTGTCCTCCCAGCAGAGGGGCTCCAGCCCTCCCAGCAGCTCCGGGGCCTCCTCTGGCCCCGCTCCACCAGCTCCGGGGCCTTCTGCTGTGGGGACCCCCCGAGCTGGAGGCAGCACTGCGGGGGGGTCTCCCCAGAGCAGAGGGCAGCAGAGGGGCAGAGTCCCCCCCTCGCCTGCTGGCCACACTGCTGGGAATGCAGCCCGGGATATGGTTCACCTTAGTTAATAATGCAAATAATTTCAAATAAAACCTTAATTCTACCTAGGAGGTAGTTGTTACTGCTGGGAAGAGGGGTTTTTGAGCATTTGGGGCCGGGGCTGAGGCTGTGCGTACGTGCCACGCTGCAGGAGGTCTCAGGCACGGCAGCCTTTGGCCGGCACGAAGCCCCCGCGAGCCTCCCGGCTGCCGTGGCGCCTGTTGGGGTCCCCGGGCAGCACCTGCACCTCGCGGGTGTCCCAGGTGAGCCGGGGCCAACGCTCGCCTGCAGCGAGGGGCAGAGGCGGTTATTTGTGTGCCGGCACACGTTTGTGCTGCGGGAGCAACCGTCCGGGGGCATAGCCAGGGCCCCTCCGCCGCGCCCTCCGCGCCTCTCCATTACGCCGCTTTCCGGATAGAAGTTGTGAGTGTAACGGAGCAGTGGGTACGTGCGCTATGCAAACACGCACATGTCCTACGCTATGTTGGCAAACCACAGGGAAGCCTCAAAACTCGAGTTAAGTCCCAGTTGTGAGGTGGCAGAGAGAGGAGTTTCACCTTCGCTGCGCTTTTCGCGAGCAGTCCGGTCCGTAAGTCACTAACTGGAACCTCCGGGGTGGGATATCTTATTTCTCTTACTATGGAAATTCAGTCAGTAAAGACTTAGGAAACACTGAACTCTGATTGCCCCGGTAGTGCATCTGGAACGCCGGGCTGTTCGCTGATTTTCTCGCAGTCTCCACACACAGCAATTATACAGACAGACGAGAATGGAAACTTTGGCTTTGACGGGAAAGCTGAAGGTCGTTTTCCGCAGGAAAACCACAATGCTGTCAATGGAGAAAACTGGGAAATAGCGGGCAACTCTGTCGGACGCTTGAAAATCTGAAGATTAAGAAACTAAAGTTTACATTTCTATTTTGAAAGTTTTCCGGATTTTTCAGGCTGACCTCATTATTGTGGGGGCGGGGTGACTGTCGGTGCACGATGGCAGCAAAGCTCTATTTTTAGACGGCTGTTTGCACAAAGTGAGAGCAGCCTTCCCCCAAATGGAGCTGGTTACATAATAGAAGATTAGAATAGCCGTTTATGTTTATTTTTTGGTTATAAATAGTGACCCAGATTCACTGTGGCTCTCGTGAAATGCGCGGCTGTGACACGCGAGGGGCACGCGGACGCCGGCGAGGGCAGCGGGGGTACCCGCACGGGGGGGGGAGTGTGCCGGAGCGCCTTCACCGGGACTGGGAATGGAAATAGCAGCGGGGCTCGGTAATTTGCATAGAGGTCATGTTTTCCTAATATGTGTCTTGTCGAAGCAGACAGCATGTAAAAGAGGATGGTTAAAACCTGACCCGGCAATGTTTTTAAATTTCAAATTATGCATAAAGTATGCATTAAATTAATTAGGGAATTCATTAAGAAAAGAAGAGTAAAGAAACTAGTTAGCAGTGTGCAACATTTAGTAATGTAAGCCATTTTCTATAATTGTTATATATAATTTGTCTCATAACATTATCCTTTGATAAATTATTGCAGCATAATATGATATATGTAGCTTATTAACAGTTTCATTAATTACTATTAGAGCAAAGACACTCTGAAATCTGGTACACATAAGAACAAATGTTGAAGCAGATGGTTGAAATTAGTGAAACGCAATTGGTTGCTGAACCCTTTTACCTAATTACATTATTACATCAAAATAGTTAAACTAAATTTGTCAAGTTGTTGGCACAGCTCTGGGGTGTTTGGAGCCGCCGCCACGGTGCGGGGATCACCCGGGACCCCCAGCTCCCCGCGGGGCCCAGGGACCCTCCGGCCATCCTCCACTGGCTCCAGTGCCCCTGAGCCCTCCCCGGACCTCCTGGCGGACCTCGCACCTCATCTGCATCCTGGGCCAGCCTCCTCCTCCTCCTCCTCCTCCTCCTCCTCCTCCTCCTCCTCCTCCTCCTCCTCCTCCTCCTCCTTCTCCTCCTCCTCCTCCTCCTCCTCCTCCTCCTCCTCCTCTTTCTCTTCCTCCTCCTCCTCCTCCTCCTCGTGGCCCCGAAGAGCATCGTTTCCCGCGCCTTTCCCGGGCAGCCTGGCCGTGGCGGTGTCCGGGACCGCGCAGGGATGGGTCCGGGGTGGGCAGCTCTCCGGGGGTCGGGGTCGGGGCCAGGGTGGGTGGGAAGGCTGTGCTAGCGGTGGGGGCTGGCTACGGGGACGCCCAGCTCGGCTCTGCGGGAAGGGACGGAGCCGCCTGCTAGAGAAGTGATACTCCCCGTGACGGGCAGCGATGGCAGAGGTCCTTTGTGTCCTTTGTGCCTCTCTCTGAAGAAAACCAACTGTGACAGACAGCGCTCCACAAGTACGAGCGCCTTGACAGCAGCAGCACCGGCTGGGTGATTAGGTAGATTCACCTAAACAGTGCTGGCTGGGATTAGGTAGATTTTGATTAAATATTAGGAAGAAATTCTCTCCCGTGAGGGCGGTGAGCCCCTGGCGCAGGGTGCCCCGAGGAGCTGTGGCTGCCCCATCCCCGGAGGTGTTCAAGGCCGGGTTGGACGGGGCTGGGAGCGACCTGGGCTGGGGGGAGGTGGCCCTGCCCGGGGCAGGGGGGTGGGACTGGATGGTCTTCAAGGTCCCAGCCCAAACCATTCCATGATTCTATGATTCTATGATTTGCTGATTCTGCATTTCAGAGGGAAAGAGTCCAACTTGCCAGCTGGCTCCTCTGCGGCGAGGAGGAGATCCCTTTGGGGGGCAGCGGAATCACCGCGGAGAAGCGAGAGTGGCTTTTGGAGCTAGCGCCCAGCGGTACCAGTTCAAACTGGCTCTGTAGCCTCTTTCTTCAGCCCATAGCACACAAATATTTTTGTTCTTCACACAACTCTGAGATTTTTTTTCTTTTTTTTTTGAACCAGGAGCCATGAAAAAAGGTTCGGCAGATAAAACCAAACCCAAGTGACAAAGACAAACAGCGCCAAGGTCTGCTGGGGTACTTGCGGTGGAATCCTTGAGCCACGAGCGCAGTGCGGACAGGCACCTGCATTACTGTGTGCTGTGAGCCAGAGAGCTTCACTGGCTGCCCAACACGCAGAAACGCGTATAACTGGTTATATGCACTGCTGCCAGAGTTAGGAGAAGTGAGGAATCCCAAGCGTGGCATTAACGCTCTGAGCATTCTCTGTTCCTGCAGGTCCCAGGCACCAAACACCCT
Organism: Vanellus vanellus; assembly: GCF_965231255.1. Lineage (NCBI taxonomy): Eukaryota > Metazoa > Chordata > Aves > Charadriiformes > Charadriidae > Vanellus > Vanellus vanellus. The sequence goes on from NC_138910.1 coordinate 854,608, forward strand.
TACACTGTGCGTTTCTGCTGCTGCAAACGGATTTACAGCAGTGCTTTGTTTAAGTTTCCTGATTTTTTTCCTTTTATACCCAACTAAAGGCAAAGAAATAAGAAGCACGCAACTTCCCTGTGGCCTCGCAGCCCAGCTGTCCCGGGGTAACCCCCCTGGGGGGAACCCTTCCTGCTCCCCCAGCTAAAGCGGTGCCCGGGGGCTAAGGGTTGGGGTCTGTGCGGTGTCGGGGCTAGCCCTGCCTCCTGCGCCCCAGCAGAGCTTCGGGGGGAAGCTTACCTTCTGCAGAAGGATTTTGAGGCTTCAGCAGCTTTGAGCTCCAATTATTATCAAGAGTGTCCAAATCTGCAAGAAAATGCCAGAAAAAAATAATCACTTAGAATCACTTCAAAATAGGGTATGTCATACGAGAGAATATAAATTACTTTCAGAATTAGTGAAGGAAGAAATTTAGAAAAGAAACACGGCTGCAACAACACGGACAGGAGCATGTGAATTGTGATAGGACCGTGGTTTTTTCTGTCTTTCTTTCTTCTCTACGCTAAATTTTAGCAAATGTGCACATTTTCCGGAGGACGGGGCGGACCCTGCGCCCCACCTCTCCATCCCACCCGCTGCAGTTCCTTCCTGGGCTCTTCCCACCCCATCCCGCCGGTTTGGGAAGGCCAATCTTGCCCCATCCCTTCCCGCAGCCGCCTGTTGGACTCCCCACGGGCAGGGGGGAGCCTCCCCCTTTGCCCAGGCCCCCCCGCAGCCACCAGCGGCCCTTCTGCCCCCTGCGCATCCCGGTCCCCGTCGTCCCTTCCCGATGCTCCAGCTGCAGGGTGGACCCCAAAGCAGTGCTCGCAGCCCTGCCGGGGGGTGGCTGTGGGGTGGGAGGACCCCAGCCCTGCCGGGGGGTGGCTGCGGAGCAGGGGGACCCCAGCCCTGCCGGGGGGTGGCTGCGGAGCCCCCAGCCCTGCCCGGGGGCAGACCCCGGCCCTTGGCTGGAGGCGGCGGCTCCCTCTGCGTGCCGAGGATGGCGGCCCCGCCAGGAATGCGTTAGCGGGAGAGCCCAACCTTTCATTCCCAGCCTCAGTAACGCACGGCCGGATCCAGATTTTGGTAAATACATACTTCTGGATGTGCTCAGCTCACGGGGCAGGGGGTCGAAGTCTGTTCAAAATATTTATTGAATATTTGAGGTATTTGACAGCCCACCTCAGCTATACGTTATTTTCTCTGTCTCCTGCCTGAAAGGCTCAAACCGTTCATAAAGATACCCGAAGTGCAGGTTCCGCAGGGTGAGTCAGAGGGGTGCGATCGTGTACACCGTCGTTTGCCGCAGACAGTGGCACCAGCACCGAAGGCGACTTTCCTCTAATATTTGCACGGGCAGGAGTGGGCGCACGGATGTTAGTGAACAGCAAACACGAGGGCAGCGGGACAGGGCTGGGCTATATCGCCCGCAGGAACTGAGGCAAATGTCTCCCCACATCGTTTTGGGGTGTGTGCGGGCACACCACCACCCCCCCGGGGTGGCCGCCCGTGGCTCTGTCCCTGCGCACACCGCGGGGGATGCAGAGCGCCTCGGCGGGGGCTCTCCTGCCCGCTGCCCCCCCGGGGGTCCCGGGGGTGGGCGCGCGGAGACTCCTCTCCCACCCGTTGCGTTCTGCCCTGGCGCCGCAGCGGCGCCGGCGGAGCGAGCACAGCGTGGCAGCAAGGCAGGACGGGGATGGGGGCAGCTCCTGCAGCTGAGGGGGAAAGCCCGGGTCGTTCCCCAGGTACGTCCAGCCCAGCGCCAGAAGTCTGCTAAGGTGAACTGGTAGCGTTGCTTCTCTTCATCGACGTAAAATGAAGGAAGAGAGGGTCCCTTCTGAGCCGCAGCTTACTCCTTCGGCTCTCGGTGAGGGATGATGGCTCACTCTTCGGGGGCTAAAGCTGCTGGGTAAATATATTAACATGCATCACTTCTTGTATTAGTTTCTGTACACAATCTTTTAAGGAAAGAGGGGCATTTTCCTCGGGCGGCGGGTGCGTGTCTGGTGCTACTCCTGCGTGCCAGCGCGGCGGGAGCAGCTCCCGGAGCGGGGCTGAAGCCGGGGGTGCCTCAGGCCGGTTCCTCCTGCTCCCCGCGCAGCATCGCTCTTCCACTGCAAAGGGAACGGTGAGCAATTAGTAATTTTTTTACCATACCTATTTCTGGGAAGAGCTCTTGAAAAGTTTTGGTCGCTGATCTTGCTAATCCCTTCGACTAGGACATCGGCAGAAATTAAAACTCGCAGAGTTCAAAAGGGTTAGGGAACAAACCCAAAACGATTGGGGTTGGATGTTTTTTCCTCAGCACTTCCCTCTCTTTGGTGGCGCGCAGATGTTTGAGAACCCTCAGTGACGCGCTAAATCCCCGCACAGGCACTGGGAGCTGTGGGCACCGTGAGCATCCTCCCCCGGGGAGGGGATGCTGTGCTGGGCGCCACAGGCAGGACGGACGCCTCCGCAGGGGTATGGGGGGGTGCTCTGCCCCCGCAGCCCCGCTCCTCCCGCACCCCCCAACTCCCCCTCGGGGTTCTCTGCTCTGTCTCTCCTGGAAGGCACCGGGCAGGGTGTGCTCTGCACCCTCAACTGCTCCTGCAACATGGTAATATTTAAAAAACACTGTGATTGCTAAAGCGACTAATAGCAGCAAATGTATATTCCTTATATAATATTTTAACACGAGTGATCACAGAAACAGATTAACCTAAAAAAACCTCCCATGAAACCCGGGGTAAGCAGGCGGGCGCTGCGCTCGGCAGTCCTGTCCCGAGGATGAGCGACGATGTTTTGGTAGTCTGATGGCCATGGAACGATACGTCATGTAAAGGCAGTCTGCGCCATCGCCGTCAGTCAGTCTGTCATTGTCTCGCCGGGCGATTTGCATGCATGGTGCACAGGAAAGTAAAACCACTCAGTAATCCATTGCGAGGTGGGGAAAGTCATGAGCAATGCGTAACCCGCTCTCTTTGGGCCTGCCCGTCAGAAGGGTTTCCTGAGCGATTTCGAAAGCCCGTAGGTTATTTAAAGATGAATTCCTGGTCTTGTTCCTGGCGTGCCCAAAATCAAGTCCCGAGTGTTCCCATCACCTCCGGCGGCGGCAGGAAGGGACCCGCGGGGCAGGCCCCCCCGCGGGGCAAGGGGGAAGCAAATAACCAGGAACGGGCGTTTTAAAGCTGTTCTGCACCGTGGCGGTGAAAATAACCTGAGAACCTGCTCCCTCCCGCCGAGGCTGCGCAGGGCACTGCGGGCTCTGGGCATAGCGCCGGCGGCTGTTTTGGGCGGGGGGGGGGGGTGCGGGGAGGCTGTGGGGCGCAGGGAGAAAACCGGCGTATTTAGAGAAACTGAAGCGAAACCAGTGCAAGGAGCGTTCCCTCCCAGTCAGGAGAGGCCGTTGGCTGGACACGGGGTGCCCGGAGGCTGGGGGGGCCCGGAGCCGGGGCTGCTGCTCTCCACCCCCCCCCCCCCCACCCCCGCCCCGGGACCCCCCGTGGGCACCGCCGGGGTCGGGGGAAGAGCGGGGCCGGGGCCGGGCTGGACGCGGCGGGGCCGTCCCGGGGCCGGGGCGGCCGTCCGCGCTCTCCCGCGGCACCGGGAGGGCTCCGCGCTGTGGAGGGGGCGGGGGCAGCGCGGGGGTGCGGGACGGGGCGCTGCGCTCCCGCCGCCGCAGGGGGGAGCGTTTGTCCGACGGATCGCGCCGGGTCCCGCCGTGCGGCACCCGCTCCGCACCGCCGCCCGCCCCGCACCGCCCCGCACCGCCGCCTGCACCGCTCCGCACCATCACCCGCTCCGCACCGCCGCCCGCCCCGCATCACCGCCCGCTCCGCACCGCTCTGCACCGCCGCCTGCACCTCTCCGCACCATCACCTGCTCTGCACTGCTCCGCACCACCGCCCGCACCGCTCCGCACCACCGCCCACACCATCACCTGCCCCACTCTGCACCGCTCCGCACCATCACCCGCACCGCTCCTCACCATCACCTGCACCATCGCCCGCACCGCTCCACACCACCGCCCGCACTGCTGCGTACCACACCATCACCAGCCCTGCCCGGCTCCGCACCATCACACCCGCACCACTCTGCACCACCGCCCGCACCGCACCAGCCCCGCTCCTCACCGCAGCCCGCCCCACTCCTCTCCGTCACCCATCCTGCTCTGCACCGCACCAGCCCCGCTCCGCACCATCACCAGCTCCACACCACACCAGTCCCGCTCCACACCACAGCCCAGCCCACCCCACTCCACTCCATCCCCTGTCCCGCTCCGCACCATCGCCATCCCCGCAGGCAGGACCCTCTGCAGGGCGCAGGGTCCGGGCAAGGCTCTGCTCCGGGCAGGCTCGCTGCAGCCGGCCTGCGCCCGGGACGCCGGCACAGCCCGCGGGGCAGTGGTACAAACAAATAAAGTGATTTCACATCCCCACAGCCTCTTCCTCGTGGGAAAGTCTGTTGGGATTTCGTAGTGACTGAGCCACGGTGCTCTACAAACACAGATATGAAATACACTTCCATATGTTCTATTAGCTGTATCAGAAAGCTTTGTAGCAGAGGTGTAATTGCCTATCTGCTTTCTGCAGGACACGTTTAAATATCGTAGAATCATAGAATATCAGGTTGGAAGGGACCTCAAGGATCGTCTGGTCCAACCTTTCTTGGCAAAAGCACCCTCTAGACAAGATGGCCCAGCACCCTGTCCAGCTGAATCTTAAATTATCCAGTGTTGGGGAAAAAATATCGACATAAGTGCTGCTGTTTCCTATTCCACCCGTTGCGAGCTGTTTCAGGCATGTCTCACCCGCCAAGGCACAAGCACAGTAGTCCTGTGCCGGGTCCCTTTGCAGAGGCATGCTGTGCTGTGCTGCGCGGGAGCAGGAGCTGCTGCTGCCCCTTTTCAGCCTCGGTCAGGCAGAGGATGTGAGGACTCACCCAGCCTGAGGACACGAGGACCTGTCACACACCCCACGAGAGGTCGGTCCCCCCAAAATCCCCGCAGGACCATCCCCTCCCCACTGCCACCCCCAGCTGACCCCGCGCCCGCCCCGCTGGACTTCAGTGAGGGCGATGCCGGAGCCGAGACTGCGGTACCCGGCCATGGGCTGGGCAGGCTTCCGCATTTTGGCTTGCTCTGTCCAAAAATGTTAGACAGAGTGGAAATGATACTACTTTCCTCTTCTCACTTGTCCCAAGTTTAGTGATCTTTAAATTTTTCTAAGGGTTTGATATTTCATTTGCATGTTATGAAGGCTCTGGCTCTGCCGGGAGGCGGATTTTGTGGGCTCTCCCAGGTGATGGCTGGTGCCACTTTCCAGCGCTTGGGTTAAAGGGGATCAGACCATTTTTTGCAAAAGTTACTTTCAAGAGAGGTCTGAGCACTCGAGCTGGGTGCCGCCGTGTGTGGAGCCGCAGCAGCGTATTTCCGTGCACAAACAATGTCAAAATCTGTCACTGGCCCTCCATGTCTCACCAGCTAATGCACCACCGGTGCGTAACGCCCTGGCTCCTTATGCCCCCGTTATGGCCTGAATCGCACATCCCGCAGGTGGAACCGGTGGCTTTGGAAGTGATGTTCAATCACCTGTCCGGGACGCTGGGGATTTCTGCTGTCTGTTCAAATCATACTGAAGTTCACGTCCAGCGAATGATTCCCACCCTACAGAGGTCAGCCAGCGTGGAAGAAGCTGATGACCCTGAGATCAGATTTTTAAAAATGCTTGAAAAGATCTTGGGGTACAAGGCCAGTTGCAAGGCGGATTGTAGGGAGTCTCAGCAGATGCCACAACGGAGCCAGAGGAGCTTGTGGCTCTAAGCCGTTCGGCCCTTGGCAAGCCTTGTCCTACACAGACAGGTTTCTCAAAGACCCAAAAGTGATTTGATCCATAAGTGACTTAAAAATTCGTTCGGGCAGGCGTTACTAGTGCTGCCGCAGCCGTGGGCGCTCAGGGCCGGCGAGCACGGTGAGGGCGGGCAGGAGACACGCGGCTCCCGGCGCCGGGGCTGCCCCATCACACGTCCCCGCCACACGGATTCTGCTGCCACGTTCAAACACCGCTGTCCTCTCCACAGACCTCCAGGAAGTTCAGAAATTCGCCGCTGTTGAAAGGGAGACAGGCAGAGTGGCCGCCTTGGGTGAAATCAAGCGTTTCTGCTGGCTGGGACTGGGGCTTTTTTGGAGCACATGTGTATTTTAGCGCAGTTTTAGCGCAGTTTTCAGGCTAAGGACATACGGCCTAACGATGTATTTGGAGACGGACATTTGCTCTATTTTCCACCTGTATAGATTTAAAGGCACAGCTGAAATTAACATGTCACATCTTCATTTGAGAAGTAATCTACTGTCATGTGGATGCTATCGAATCTGTTAATAATTAGAACTTGGCGCCTCAGCTTGGGCGCAGCCACTGATTCCAAGTCATGGTGTTTAGCTTCCTTCACAGCGCTGCTGGAAATAAGGGCACTGGATTGCTGACAGCAGATCTTTTAGATATGTTTAAACAGATTTGCTTACCTCTTCCTTAATTGAAGTGAATGTGATGTAGGCACCTAGCTCCTTTTGATGCCTTCGGAAATGTTCTCCTTTAACCATAGTGTTAGCTCCATAATAGAGACTGCCTATATGGTAATTGATTTAGTAGAAACGAAATTAAGCTGAAGTATTTAAGAGCATTTCTCTCTTTTTCTCATCTCTGGGTTCCTGACTTTTAGCACAGCCGCTCTCCCGGAGGAGCCGCTAAAGCTGCGGGAACGGCTGGTCTGCGTGCCGACACGTGTGATTTCCTCGGGTTTTCCAGGAGAACCAAGGGAAGGCTCCTGGTGGGTATCTCCACCAGCCGGTTCAGCACCAGAGGGCACAAACCGGAGGGAGCTGTGAGCTACTTCCATCACACAGGTGGGAGAAGGGCTTAAGAATGAATGCACAATTATGCCACAGAAGTCCATCACAATGATAATGAGCATAATTCACAACAAATTCCAGCTCTGCTCTGAACCCTGAACCCAGTCATTAAATGATCTCTCAATTTTTTAAAGAGGCCTTTACCCATTGGGTACTTTAAATAAGTGATGTAAAATAATTCTCTTAAAAATGCAGCTGCTCTGCTGTGAGTTTTCTCTCCAGAAGGGTTTCAGGTTAGCCAGGACGGCTGAAGGCATCTCCGGTAGGTTTGCAAAGCTGCCGTCACGCTGGAGGTGGCCTCAGACGGGCAGAAGAGAGAGTGTGGAGCTGTAAGTACAAAGCATGAAAACCCCCAAGTGCTTCATTTCTGCCTGAGCATCAGAAGGCGCGTGGGAGGAGAGTGGGAGTGCGTGGACTGAGTCACTGAACACAATTTCATGTGTTTGGGTTTTATTTTAATTATCCACACCAGCAGTTTTCAGGAAACCTCCCACCTTTGCACTCCTCCCAGCGCCCCCCTCGGGGCACTCAGGCATGGGCTAGCATCCCTGGGGCATTGGCTAGCATCCCTGGGGCATGGGCTAGTATCCATGGGACATGGGCCAACATCCCTGGGGCATGGGCTAGCATCCCGGGGCATGGGCTGGGGGAGATTTGTCCTTCACGTAGTCTGTGCCGTCCCAGGGATTTACTTAGAAGGTGAAATCACAGAGCGAATGGCGGATTTATTACCCACAGGCGCCTGTCCATGATCAGGCTCCGCATTTCTATGATTTCATGTCAGTCTGCCCTTACAGGGGGTCTTACGCCGCATCTGGGCATGCAGGACGTGCAACGGAGACGTCGGTGTCCGTGCGATGAAAGGATGGGTAAGGGCGCTGTGCTGTGCCTGGAAGAAAGCACTTCACGTTTGTGTCATCCCGGCTACAGACGGCAACATCCCAGCGACGCCTTCGGTCAGCGGCACCACGGAACTCCTGAGAACCCTTCCAGCAAAACTGCTGTACGGATGGCAGAGACATTTCTTCACTCAAGGTGCTGAAAATTATGATGGCCAACTCTTCCCCCGGCCTTCCCTAACACAGCAGCCCCCCTTAGTCGTGCCAGGACCCGATCTCGGGCTGAGATCCGCGTCCCGATATCCCGACTGACTCACCAGTCTGGGCCGCGGAGGTGGGGGCATCAGCAGCCTCCCACAGCCCCTCTCATTCGGGGCTCTGCGCGGGATGCTCCTTCCCTGTGCATCCTCTGCTGGGTTGTGACCCAAAACTCAGTCAGTAAATTCTGGAAATCACTTTGCGACATCAGCTCAGAAGGTGCGGCCAATGTCCCAACTGCTGCAGGACCATCTGTGCTGCTCCATCAGGGACCCACATCCCTCACTCCGTCAGGGCCCTTCTACAGAGCTGCCCAGTGACCCCAGCGCAGAAGGGGCTGCCGGTTTCTGCAGCACCGTCCGATGCTGCCCCTTCTCGGCTTCTATGGAGGAATCTGGCGCGATGGCCTTCTCCTCGGCCTGGCTGTCCTGTTAACCCTCTCGCGCAGGGGGGAGAGCCAGCGGGAGCCGTGGAGGGAACCAACAGCTTCCACAGTGGCAACTTCTGGCTTTAGAGGGGCTGAGCTGCAGAGGATAAATGATGCTGTTGCTAAGAAAGCATCATTAAAACCCCAGAAGATTAGTGCTTTTAGGCTGCAAAGTCAAACACTTCAAACTTTGGAAATATCAGAGTTACTTTGCCTCTTGGTAGGGGCCCACCACAGAATCCCAGAATCCCGTACTGGTCAGGGTCGGAAGGGCCCTCTGGAGCTCCCCCAGTGCCACCCCCCGCCAGAGCAGGGGCACCTCCAGCAGTGGCACAGGACACCTCCAGGCGGGTTTGGAATGGCTCCGGAGGGGGAGACTCCCCCCCTCTCTGGGCAGCTGTGCCAGTGCTCTGCCGCCCCCACAGGAGAGAAGTCCCTCCTCAGGTTGAGATGGAACTGCCCATGGTCACGTTTGTGCCCGTTCCCTCTTGTCCTGTCACTGGGCACCACCGAAGACAGACTGTTCCCACCCCCCGGCACCCGCCCTTGAAGGATTGATAAGCATTGATAAGATCCCCCTCAGTCTTCTCCTCTCCAGACTGAACAGCCCCACGGCCCTCAGCCTCTCCTCATCAGAAAGATGCTCCAGTCCCCTCATCATCTCCGCAGCCCTTTGCTGGACCCTCTCCAGCAGTTCCCTGTCCTTCTTGACCCGGGGAGCCCACAGCTGGCCACAGTGCTCCAGATGTGCCTCCCCAGGGCAGAGCAGAGGGGAGGATGACCTCCCTCGCCCTGCTGGCCACACTCTGCTTGATGCCCCCCAGGATGCCTTTGGCCTTCTTGGCCACCGGGGCACATTGCTGGCTCATGGGCATCCTGTTGGCCACCAGCACTCCCAGGTCCCTTTCCACAGAGCTGCTCTCCAGCAGGTCAGCCCCCAGCCTGTACTGGTGCATGATACTGAGTTTGGCACATTGCACCCAGAGCCGCGGCAGAGCCAAGCGGGGCGTGATGGCAGTGCGCCCCCCTGCCCTGCCAGAAGGACGGGGGGAACCGGTGGCCCAAAGACGGTGCTGGCTGCCCGTTGGAGCCGCTGCCAGCAGCGTCCCAGCATGAAACCAGCGTGCCATATGGTGAGTAGGTACGACAGCATCTGAGCGGGGTGGTGGGCAGCGAAGCGGGACCATATATGATCATCCCATGAGCGCGCGAGAGGAAGGATTCCAGGCCCAGAATATCAGTGCAATGCTGTCCCGGGCTTGTGCGCATATGGCAGGGAAGATATACTATTATGAGTCATTGAGAAATGTAATAAAAATAGGTTCTGCTACAGCATAAAGAAAATAACGGGTACTAATTAATGCGGGCGCTGTCCCTGGCCCCGGGGAGCAGCGGGGGCCGCCCTCAGCGCGCTGCCGAGGCGCGAGGCGGCAAAGGCGGTGGCGTGCCGAGAGGGTTGGCAGAAAGGCTGGGAAACCCTCTGTGACTTCAGCCGAAAAGACTCTTCAGATATATTCTAATACTATTTATAATGCATATGCAACCGAGCAGGCACTTTTTTTTTTTTTTATTTTATTTCTATTCCACAGGAATTAAATTAATTTTAGAAATGGCACTATAACTATTTTCCTGCCTCAGGGACCATTTGTTTTAAAATCATTAAAGATTTTTATATGACACCGCACTGACATTTGATGTGAATAAATTAAGGGAATTAGTATAAAACTGCATTCTTTCTTCGTAGACTTCCCAGCACATATCTGCACACGCGCACGTTGGGTAAGGGCAGCCTGTGCAAAGGCAGCGCTGCCTGTGTGTCCCCAAAAGAATGACTTTACAGCACCAGGGTGATGTCTCCCCAGCTGTTCCCGGCAGCTGTGCCCATCCTTAGTGGGGGGACCCCCCCCCCCGCTGCGCTGCGGGAACGCGGCCGTGTACAGCAGCCACCGCAGGGGGACGGATGGTCCAAAACTGAGACCCCATCACTGCATCCCACCTCCTCCCTCTGGCTCCGGAGCCAGAGCATCCCCGCCGGGATTTCGGGCACCGCCGCAGGCCCGGATGCCCTCACCGGGCGCCGCAGCGGGTGCAGAGCGTGTGGCCTGCCTGCAAACCATGCGCTCGGGTGCTCAGGGGCCCCGGAGGGGCCGGGGCGGCAGCTGCCCGCCCGGGTTTGGTTTTGTCCCCGTGTGCAGGTTTGGCGTGCCACGGGAAGTCTGCGGCACACACTGCCGGGCTGCAGGCACCGCGCAGGGAACGACGCTGTTTGCTTCCTCCTGCCGGGCTGCCCCGTGTACCCTGGGCCCTACTGACGGCTCCCACGAGAGCGGGAGCGGGCATTTCCCCGGCAGCGGGCAGTGGGGCTCGGCAGCCCCCGCCCCCCGCCGAGCTGGCCCGACGCAGTTGCTCCTCGGCGTGTTCAGTGCTGCCTGGGGACTCAAACCAGATATTTATTTTAATAAATTAAAAGGGATGGGGTGCAGCGACTGCCTGAGGCCTTCTTGGTGCCGTCAGCCGCTAGGAGAAGGTGTGCTGCCGGCACGCAAGGCAGCGAGCCGTTTGTACACAAGCAATACGTACTGCTTGAGCTTGTGCTGTAACTCCGTCTGAAGAGCTTCATCAGAATGTAACCTGCGTTCAGACCTCACCTAAGAAGTATTAAAGCTTTATTTCTTTCGCTCTTTCAGAGGAACCCGGGGTGCCCGTCGTGTTTAGCTCTCGGGACGAGCACTCCTGGGTACGGCCTGTGGGGACGTTACTGCCCCGCGAGTCTCAGCTCCCGCTTTGCCTGGGTGGACGAAAGGGCGTACTGCTTCGCCTCCTACAACCCTGCAGTCCCGGTCCGCAGTATAATTGCCATGTGCACCTTACTGGAACCAGCAGGGGAAATCGAAGGCCTCGGAAGGTACGTTAAAAGGAGACATACTTTTTCTGTGTTCTAACCCTGCCGTGTGATATTTAAGCAAACTGCACGATTCCGCTATTATTTTCCCCCACCGGGAAGGTCGCGGTGCCGCACGGGCCCCTCGCTTGCTGCGGCGCGGAGCTGGGCTGGGGGAGCCCCGGGGGTCCCCACCATGGGGCTGGGCGCGCTGCAGAGCTGCGGCGGCAGGGCAAACCCGGGGGGGGGATGGGCTGCAGCTGAGCAGCACACAGCTTCTGTCCCCCCCCCCCCCCCACCTCCCCTAACCCGGCACCGTCCGCTGCTCAGCCCTCTGCTCCCGCCTGCTCCCTCGCATCCCCCCAGCACCGAGCTCCCTGCTGAGCCCAGCCCAGCTCTGGGAATGCCGGGAAAGGCGGGAGGAGAGAGCCTGTGCCTTCGTTTTGCTCTGCTTCTGTGATTTCTCACTCCAACGGCTGCTGGGAAATAGACGGCGTTTCAGCCGGGGCGGACCAGGCGGTTCCCACTGCAGTCAACGGCAAAGGTTGTCAGAGCCGTGGGCGCTGGCGAGAGCACCGGGGAAGGGGAAGGCACTTCATGAAGTGCCGGCGTAGGCAATGCCATGGAGGGCGGATTAATGCGATAGACTCGACATGGGGTTGTACCTGAAAACTGTTTGGGAAATGAAGACAGTGCGCGGAGCAGCTGCTTTTCTGTTAGGAGCAGCACCGCGCAGGGAGAGCACCGGAGCTGTGTGCCGACCTCCGGCGCCGGCGGGAGGGCTCCCGGCGGGGTCCGTGGGGCAGCCTTCACCCGGACAGCAGGGACGGCGGGGGGTTCCCATAAGCTTCCGAGATTCCCACCCCTCTCAGTATCTCAGACAGCCCCTGGCTCTGCCTCACGCTGGGGCAGGGCAACAGGTCTGGTTCGTGAAGAAATCCACTTCTGCTGGTGGCCACGGGCCAGGCTGCACAGCACGCGCGGAGCGCCGGTGGGGCCGGTGCCCCGTTATGGATGCGGCAGCATCCCCGAGCGATGGGGACACGCGTGGGTGGCAAGTGCCCGACCCGCCGCAGCGCGCCCAGGGCTGCCCAGAGCCGGGCCCGTGTGCTGTGGGAGGAGGTACAGCCAGCGGTTATGGCTGCAGCATCCCCCCTCCCCTCCGCCACCCAGCTCGCCCAGGCGGAGGCAGCCGCAGCTCGCCTTCACCTCCCCCAAAACCCCGAGCCCCCCCGTGCCACCAGCCAGCACCGCCGCAGGACCCCCCGGCCGCCCTCCCGGGCGCTGTTCCCCCAGCCCAGCCCCCGCCTCCGCAGCAGGTTCGGTTCATAATTCATCCCAAATGTCACAGGGAACCTCTTCACGGCGACTCGGGCTTTGCTGCGTCCCAGCCCGGCGGTCCCAGCCCCGCTGCCCGCGGCGCGGCACCCTGCCGGCTTGTCCTCGGGGCCACAGGGACGCCCTGAGCTCCCGCCCACGACTGACCGCGCCGGGAGCCCCAGGGGATGGGGAGGGAAGAAAAGTGGAAGGAAAACATCAATAGCCAAGCAAGAAGGCCCGAGCCCTTGGATGAGCTGTGGGTGTTTGCCGCCAGGATTTCTTGCTTCCTAGATGGTTACCCCCAGCGAGCGGCGCCTTTGGGCTCGCGGCGCCTTTGGGCTCGCGGCCGTGGCTCTGCCAGCTGGGGGAAGCCGCCAGCAACTGCCTCTGAAAACGAAGGCCACTTTTCTGGGCGTTAGGAACGAAAGCAGGACTTTGCGATTATTTGCGGCTCCACCGGGCTCGGGAGAGGCGGCGCTGGGTGGCCGCTGTCCCCTGGGCTGGCCCCGCTCCCCTCTGGCCACCCCCTCCCCGCGCAGCCTGGTCCCAAATCCCGCTCCCCGTTTGGGGGGGACAGGACCCGGGATGCTCCAGCGAGGGTGGGAGGGGAGCTTTTGGAAGCAGGTGCTCTCTGTACCAGCAGTTTCCCACATTTTCGGTGGGTGTCACACTGTTTTGTCGAAGCAATCCCCGACAAAGGAGGGCTGCCTAAAGTGGATTAGTTTAAATCGAGCGCTTATCCTTTCTAAATGTCAAGAAAAGGCAGTTTGGGCTTTCCGAGGCAACGCGTGCCCCGCGCTGTGTCGGAGGGGTCCCCGCTCCCCTCTGCCTGCCTCACCGCTGCCCAGCACCCGGGGCCACCGAGGGACCGCTCCGCTGGGAGTCGGGATGCCCGGGAGCGTGCAGCCCCCTCAATACAAACCAAATATTTAGCAGGCAGGTGTGCTGTCAAACTTCACTGGTAAATATTTTAAAGCAGCAGGAAAATATTTGGCACTAAGGGTTTTAGCAACATGTGAGCTGTCATTTCCCTGCTCCTGGTGAGCGAGGTGCTCTGTGGCGGCCGTGGGAAGCGGGCCGGGGACACAGCGCGGGGGCGCGGGGCAGCTGCCGGGGGGGCAGTGCCGGCAGGACACGGGCTGCGAGACCGGACAGACGCGTCCCCAACTCTCCGTACTTGTGAGGGAAAGAGGCGCAGCCAGCTCCAGGGCTGGGGGTGGAGCGTGTGGGGTGCGGGGTGAAGGATGTCAGGGGTGCGGAGTGCTGTGTGCAGGATGCAGGATGCAGGGTGTTGGATGCAGGATGCCGGGTGCAGGGGTGTAGGATGCAGGGGTGTAGGATGCAGGATGCAGGGTGCAGGGGTGTAGGATGCAGGGGTGTAGGATGCAGGGGTGTAGGATGCAGGATGCCGGGTGCAGGGGTGTAGGATGCAGGGGTGTAGGATGGAGGGTGCAGGGTGCAGGGGTGCAGGGGTGTAGGATGCAGGGTGCAGGGTGCAGGGGTGTAGGATGGAGAGTGCAGGATAGAGGGTACAGGATGCAGGGGTGCAGGATACAGGGGTGCAGGATACAGGATGCAGGGGTGCAGGATGCAGGATGCAGGGTGCAGGATGCAGGGGTGCGGGGTGCAGGATTCAGGACGCAGGATGCAGGGGTGCAGGGGTGTGGGATGCAGGGTGCAGGGTGCAGGGTACAGGGGTGCAGGACGCAGGGTGCAGGGTGCAGGGGTCCAGGGTGCAGGCTATAGGGTGCAAGGTACGGGCAGCCCCGCCAGCCTGCAGCCGGAGGTGGCCAACCACCCCGGGGGCGGCTGGCGGGACTGTGGCTCATGTCCCGTGGCGGGATGCTGAGCGGTGCGGGGATGCTGAGCGGTGCGGGGCTGCCAGCCCAGCGCGACCTCCCTGTCCCTCCGGCCCAGCCCCTGAGGTGGCAGCGTGGTGGCAGCGCGGCGGCAGCGCGGCAGAGGGGTGGCAGTGGCCGGGTGCCTTCATCGCCCCGCGCCTTCGGCCCCGTCGAGGCCGGCGGGAGGTGATCGCGGCAGATATTGAAACCCGGATAGGAGGGGAAGGAGAAGAGCTCGTCAGCGTTCCTTCTGTCATCTCGTACTTGTACAGCAAAGTACTGTTAATAATAATTTAAATGCTTTGGTTGTCAGTCACTGCTCTTTCTTTGTAAATGTTACTCGTTTCATAAATAAATCAAAACCTGCAGACCCTGGGTTTTCAGAAACTTGAATGCTTTTGTTAAAATTGTATGAAGCAAATTCACAAACACATGATTTATATTATCTCAGCACAGCACAGGAGATGATAGAATATACTATTTAAATTAACTTCTCTCCCAACAAATGAAATCAATTCTGTTCTTGGGTTACTTTTCATCTGCCTTTTGTCTTGTTGCTGAATCTTTTCTATTTCTTTCACTCATTCATCTATTGTGCCCTTTCCTTGATCTGATAGCATTAAACATATAATTAAGTCATAAAGGAGGGAACTGATGAGTATAGCAGATGGTAATTGCTTCCTACATTTGAATGAAATGATATGCATTGCTACAATTTACAGCTCTCGCCTCATATTTTATTCAGGAACCTTTTATCTCTTTTCCTGCAGAATTATTCTGCAATAAATTTAGACATCTTATCAATAGCTCGTGCGATAGTAGCAGAAACAGGGAAGAACTGAACTTTGTGCATCTGAATGTTTAAAATAATTTTCTACAATAATTGAATTATCTACCGGCAAATATCATATACAGAACCTGACTGACTTGGCTGTTTTCCTTTTAAAAGCTCCCCCCATGATTAAAGAGAAAAATTAGCTTGTATGAGTGTAACTTACTGAACCAGGAGGCGCTGGGAACCCGGTAAAGCCCTGTGTCTCGTTTGGGTGGGTTTGATTTTTCAGCGCTCTGAGGCTCTCACTGAGTCGGAGGTGTCAGAGAAGGGGCAGACGGAGCGCGGGGAGCGTCGGCGCGTCTCTCGCCGTTAGCGCGCGGTGTGTGCTCCGGCGATTAAACTGGCAGCGGTACGGGAGTTCACCGTGCACTCCCTATTCCTCCATGCTTAAAATAATTAAAAAGAAAAAAAAGATAAAACTTATTTTCTCTGCAGACTGAGACCACGGGATTGCTGAAGTTTCGGGGCCTGAGGGGCCCTGGGAGTGCTTTGCCATGAGGCTGCGGGTGCCGCGGCGCGGCCAGCGTGGCGCTGAGCGCAGGCAGGGGCTGCGCAGCAGCTGCGGCTGCCGGAGCCCCGTGGCCTTCCCCAAAGCCTCGCGCAATTGTCGTCTTCTCTCCTGGATTTCTTTTTCTGTCTGGTTCTTTAAAGTAAGAGAATTTATCACTTGGATGATGGAAAATGGAAGAGGCACATGGCCAAAAAATGCAAGTAAAGGGGAAAAGGGATGTTTTGGGGAAGAACATCCACGTTTTGACACAATTTGTTAAAGAGCCAAAGGGGTCACGGTAGAAGAGGCACTGGAGTGTAATTAAATCAGTTGGCTTTATCTAGATGGACAAAGTGGAAGAAAAAAAGGGGCATATTAAAAGTTCAGGACTGAGTCCTTAGTTCTATTCTATTTCTTAGTTTCTATTCTATTCTATTCTATTCTATTCTATTCTATTCTATTCTATTCTATTCTATTCTATTCTATTCTATTCTATTCTATTCTATTCTATTCTATTCTATTCTATTCTATTTGTTGATGCCACTTTGGCTTTGGCAGTTAAGAGCACAGCCAATTGCCGTCCCACTGGGAAGGCGGCACCTGCGGCAGGCTGAGACCTGCTGCAACTCATGTCGCTGTGCCGTGACACCGCGCGGCGGGAGGCAGGTCAGGGCTCGGGAGCCCGGTGTAACCGAGGTCCCCATGGCCGGGAGAGCCCTCCTCCGCCCAGCGCAGCCCACGGGCGAGGGCGGGTCTCACCCCAAGGGCGCTTTGTGCCACTTTATTCTTTGAGGTTTTTTTTCTTTTAATGCTGTTTGTAGAAGGAGAGGCTGCCCTCGGGGCCTGAGGGCTTTGTTACACAGTGCCCCTCAAACCTACCTGGAACCAACTCAGCCGTGGGGTCTCATCCCAAATCTTCCTGCCCACCCCGGGCCACGGAGCGCTTTCCTTTGCCCTCTGGAGACCTGTGGAAGAGCGGCACAAACCACCCCCTGCCAACCCGATACAATTTCACACTTAAAAACCGGATATTTGCGGTCACTATTAAATTTGAACCTCAACATTCAAGTTGCTCTGCAAAAAAAGTGACTTTCTTTTTGGTACCATACGAGTGCAGGCGGATGGGTTGGGTCAGTGCCGTCTGAGCAGCCGGCGGCGGCGGCGGGAGCCCTGCTGCTGCGGCCGCGTCCCGCACACGCGCTTGCTGTTGGTCTGTAAAGAGGACTCAGCGCCACCCGCACCGTGTCCGGCGGGCAGGAGCACCCGGGGAGCGGGAGGCTCTGCCGGTGTGACAGCGGCACCGGTGGCACCGCTTCTCGGTGACACCCACACTGTGCCTTAGCCAAGGCCGGTCTCTGACCCCCTCTTCTGCCGTCCCCACACCACCGTCAATGCTTCGAAATTTTCCAGAAAAAAGTGGCGCTCTCTTTCCCTTTTCACAGGTGGTGAAGTAGAAATGACACCTCTGTCCTTGCGACAGTCCGGCTATGAAGCAGCCCGGGAGGAAAATCCCACGACGGGGAAAATCAGGAGGAGCTCTGCAGGCGACCGAGGCGAACCCCCCGCCGGTAAGGGAGAGGGATGGCTCCCCGCGGCGGGACAAATCCCGGTGGCAGTAACGCAGCGTTTCTGCCCACATTTCTCAAGACAGAAATGGATGTGGCCACACACGATCATGTTTTTTTTTTTTTTCACAGGAGATTGTTATAATAGTATGAAATGCAACAATATCGGCAAGAAACTGGTTTTTGTGTCATTCCCCCCCATCGCCTTTTTTATTAGGTTAAAAGCGTGATTGATAAAAGCAACTTCCCCGCGATGATATTCTCAGCTGCAGCGCGGGCAGAGGTCAGCGCTGTTATTAGACTGCTCGTGCGGTCGCAAAACGGACAGGGCTTTGGGCGCCCGGGCTCTTCTCGAGGTCTGAGACAGAACAGCAAACTTTGGGCGAAATAATGCCCCAAGTGGTTCCCAGCTGGGGAGGAGGGGCTCAGCGAGGGCGCAGGGACCCGGCCAGCCCGGAGGGATGGGGCAGGGGCGAAACACCACCCTTTTGACAAGGGCATGGAGTGATAGGACGAGGGGGAATGGCTTCACACTGAAAGAGGGGAGATTTAGATGAGCTATTGTGAAGAAATTCTCTCCTGTGAGGGCGGTGAGCCCCTGGCGCAGGGTGCCCCGAGAAGCTGTGGCTGCCCCATCCCTGGGGGTGTTCAAGGCCGGGTTGGACGGGGCTGGGAGCAACCTGGGCTGGGGGGGGGTGGCCCTGCCCGGGGCAGGGGGTGGAACCAGATGGGCTTTAAGATCCCTTCCAACCATAACCATTCGGTGATTCTATGAAATATGGTCCAGATTTGTGTGGGCAATGAGCCACCAGAGCAACCCGTTTTGGGACAGGGTTGGTTCCGCAGGAGGCCGAGATAAGTGGTACTTTTAGAGAGATGTGTGAGCTCAGGAGATATAGTCTTGATAGGGATGGGTGAAGGTTTTGGTCTAGTTGCAACAAAGCTCTGGCTGTGGTACATCACGGTCCCTGGAAAGCCACGAGCCCGCTGACAGCTCGGGGTTGGGGATGTGCGTGTGGGTCCCCACTCCCCGGGGCAGAGGGACGGACCCGGGGGGGTTGCCCCAGGGCAGCTGGGCAGAGGGGTCGGCTCTGCTTCGCTGTGCTTTGCCCTCGCCTCACGCCTGGCAAGAAGACGGCCCCTGCGGAGGTGCCCGCGAGCGAGGCCAGCGCTCGGCTCTTCCGTCTTCATGGGCTCAGTGCTGTCTTTCACCGCTTTTTCTCGGGATTTGCATTTTCAGTACCTATGCAGGTGCTAAAAAGCACCCAGAATGTTTCACGGTTAGTTATTTCCTTAAAATGTGATTTCTGCCATACTTAGCCAAAATTAGACATTTGCAACAACTTGCACTTGACGCTTCTGTTACTCCAGGTGAAGTTTAGGAGCGTTTTGCTTGCGGCGTACGCCACTGCCGCAAGGCGTTGCCTTACACAGCCCGTGTGTCCCGAGCGCGTGCAGCAGCAAACCCACGAGCTGACATCGCGCAAGGCATCGTAACCTCCCATCGCTTCCCTTCTGTGGCGCCAGGCAAGAAAGAGTTGTCAGTAATAATTTCCTGAGTGGTTTTTAGAAACCCGTGACCCACTCCCTTATTAGTTTTAATAAAGAGTCACCGCTCCCTAAGCTTGCTTGGGAAATTATTACCTATCAGCAAGACAGAAGACAAACATATGAGCTATTGACAGCAGCGGAGAGTGACCCCTCACGATGGCTATTAAGAGACGAGCGTTACCTTTTTCCCCACAGCCTACCTGAAATTAAGTTCTTTTTGCAGCGCGGTGCTCCGTGGGGTCCCCTCCCTGGAGCATCTCCCCTTGCTGAGAGCACCGCCAGCGCACCCCGGCCCTGGGGACGGTGGAGATGTCCTGATTAGCAATCTCCTCGTTAGCCAGGTTCGTGTGACACGGCATTTCCACATCCTTATGTAAAAAGCCCGATGGTCAGAAAAGGACGCGTAAACCCTCCCCTCTTCCCCAGCTCTCGCTTGTTTGTGAAGATGAGGAGTACCCCCAGCAGGACTGGTAAGGTGATGATGCGTCTGAGCCCCGCGTGTACCCCGTGCTGTCTGTGCTCAGCCGGGACACGCTGGGTTTGCCCCGGCGCTCTCTGCAGACGCATCTCCCTAAGAGCGGTGTGAGGGCGGGATGGGGAGGGACGGCCGGATCCTGCCCGGGGCTGAGCAGGTACCGTGGCTGTGCCGGCGTGGGGCAGCCCGGGGGAAGGCCGCGTCACCCCACGCCGGGAATGGGCAGAGCAGCACGGCGCGGTGCCGGCGGCGCTGGCGCACGGAGGGCGCCCACGCGGAGGGACGGGACAGGTCACTCGGTGACATCGGGCTGGCTCCGGAGCGGGGAGTGTGCAAAGCAGCTTATACCCAGGAGTATTCATCGTAAGTATCAGGTTTGTCAAAAACGAAATACTAGGAAATAGCAAAACCCGCCGGTTTGCTCCGGCCCACGTGGCCAGCCGGGAAGCCGTGGGCTGGGGTGCAGACGTGTCCCCAGGACCCCCCGGGGAGCCCGGGCAGGCACCGGTGACGTCCCCGCGCTGTCGCACGGCCATTACCACGCAGCTGGAGTTTAACATGACACAAATAATTCCCAGCATTTTATGAAATTTAACTTTTTCTAACCTTCAGCTCAGGAAAAATACAGTCATAATGCAGAGAGCTCGCTGTTTGCAGAGAAAGGAGGGGGACCGGAACAATTCGGATTTGGGGGGCCGATAGGCTAAATCTACAGTTGTGTGTGGTCAAGCTGCTATTGATGCTTGAGAGTTTCCAATTGCTGGTAATAGACTGGGGAAAAAAAGATAATGTGTTTGATCGATCAGCATGGACAAATTTCATTTAGGGGATCAATAACAGTTCATACTTGACAGAGCGGAGGGACCACATTTATTTTTCCCTTTGATTGAATAAATGTTTTCAATGAGACTGCAAATGTAAAGCAATCCTAACCATTTCTTAACTCGAGGCACAGCTTCCCGCTCCAGTGTTATTGCAAGCAATGTGTATTTAAAACTAATATACAGCGCAACGGATAGCCAGAGGCTGGAGCTGCTGAACGAAACTAATGTGCAGTTTATTAAAACAGAAGACATGGAAAGCGCACGGGCTAGTTTTCCTGACTCCCAGCAATGTGAAATACCAGAAAGAGACATCACTTGGGCATATTTTTCAAGGGTGGGTAGAAAAGGGAAGATTCTTTCTCTGATTTTTTTTTTTCTTTTTTCTCTATCAAGCGTAACTCCTTTGAGCCTCCGAGAAGATAGGTGGGAGGGTAAACACGCAAGAGAAAACAGCTATGTCTCCACTAACATGTGTCGCCTCTGCTCCCGAGCAGCCGCCACGTCTCCACGGTCTCCTGTGGCAGCCTGAGGGACGGGGTCCGGGCCGGGGGCTGCCCGTGGGGCGCTTGGCTGCCGGCACCGCCGTGGCCGGGCACCACCGCGGGGCCCGGCCGGCTCCAGCTTCTCCCCTCGCTACGGCCTTCATTGCCCGTGTGAACCGGGAGGTGTGCGCGGCTGGCCGGGAACCCACGGCAAAGCCCGGCTCAACCGCGGGGGCAGCCTGGGGGGGGGGCACAGGTACCCGCAGCCCTCGCGCGGGCTTCTCCCATCAAGGGGGGTCACTCCGGGCCATGCGGTGACATCCCACCTTGTCCGACCTGCCCATCACCAGCTGGACGCCACCTCAAAACCATCTGCCTCTTCTGCCCGGTCGGCAGCGAGTGCTCCGGGATCTTCAAAACCCTCAAAAACTCCCCCTTGGAGCAGACCCGCTCCCCGGCGGTGCGGCAGAGGCGGTGCGTGGCCTTTCCCAACCCCCGGCCGGACCTCGCCGGGGAACATCCGTCCCTGCCCCCGCACCGTGTCCCCGCGCCGGGGGGCACAGGACAGCCTCTCAGGAGGATCAGAGGGGCGTTAGGGGAAGACTGCGGCTTACCGCGGACCCAGAGGTTCACCGTCACCCAGAGGCGGCCGCGGGTCCGCGGGGGTCTCACTCCCACGAGGGCAGCTTTTAATTAGCTGGCAGGAGCGCGGCAACCACAGCAACAGGTGAGCAGGCGCTCCTCCTGCGCTGCGTGTCCGCAGGCGCTCAAGGTGAGAACATATGCTGCGCGGAGCCTGCCGGTGGCGATGCAGCAGAAAGTGTTCACTCAGCACCATATGGTGGTCTTGCCAAGGCGCTCCTAAGCAGGGGATCGTTAAATACCGCGCTTCGTGATCGCAATAGTTAACGTTGACTTTGGCTTTCCTACTCGAGGCAGTTCTCGCCTCCCTCCTCGCCGCTTTGGGTTTGCTCTATCAGAGCGAAGGAAGACCTGCAGTAATCGGCTTTTTGGGGCCATTTTAGGAGGCGGAGCAGGGCACGGGCTCGCAGGCAGACCCCGCTTCCAGGGCTTCCAGGTGCAGCTGCTTCTGCCGGGGAACTCGGCTTTGCACGGCTTGCTTTTTCCGTGCAGCATTTCCTTCCCTTTTTGTTGTTGTGGTTTATGAACTCGCTCTAAGAGAGGCTTAAAATCAAATTTGGCTGGTGGCAGATAGTAATTAAGTTCCAGATGACGCAGATGATAACTTTCCCTTGCAATATGGAGCAAATGCCAATAATAAATGCAGCTAGTTTCTAGCTCCAGATGCATCAGAGTGTTTCGTTAGCTGACTTGCTCATCAAGGCGAGAGAGCTGAAATAGTGAGAAGCCTGCTTCAGAAGGGGATCTGGGGCCCGATGACTATTTTAGGCACGCAGCTTGGAATTGTTTAAAATGCATATTGTCTGTGTACATTTCAATAAGGCAAATGCCAAGTACGAACGCCGTAGGGCTCCTTGTATGTCAGATGATTAAGTCTTCAAGACTTGCAGCCACAGGGTCATTATCGATGGTACTTCCAGGTCATTGTGTGCACAGCGAAGTTAGAGGCGATGGTTGACCTTTTGACAGCACTGCGGGGCAACAGAGCTTCACGAGACATAAATAACCATTTCTAATTTGTTTTTGTGAGGGGTATTTATTTAAAAATGCAAATATATTATAACATATGTGACTTAAGGATATTCAGATGGGAAGGCAGAACGCCTTTCCTCCCGTTCGTTTTCCCCAGTGAATTTCCAAATGAAATGCTTAATGGGGGAAAAGGGAAGAGACGGAATAAATAATAATAATAATGATGAAGATCACTTACCTTGTTCTCTTTATGACTGTCTAGTACCTTTTTGTCAATGACACGCTCGACGCAAAGAGTCTTCTCGCGGCTGAATTAAGTTTGTGATATTAACAAAAACCATGCAGTGAACTGCTTGTCAGCCCCGTTTCGTTTCATGCCTGATGTCTAGCGTAAGGGAAAAGCACATATGACCTTATTTTATACGTAACGTACTGTAGCGCACGCAAAATCGGGAAGCTTTCAAGAGCCTTCTTTCTTTCGTCTTCAATAAATTGTAAAACCAGACCTTTTAAAATCCTGCCTATTGCACTTTGCGGTGACCTGACTTAAATGCGGAAGCCGTTGGTTGACTTTATTTTTATCCTTGCAGGAAGAACAGTTGTTTATAAAACTCAACAAGCATAAAACAATATGCTTCGGGATTATAAACAGCATCTGAAAAGGTTTTGAGATTACACACTATTGCCTGAAATACTACAGGGCAAAATTCTTCATCTTTATTCAGGTAAACGAGGAGTTTTGATCAAGGAAGGACAGTCACAGCTTCAGGATGTGGCCAATAATAACTCAATAAATCAGCGATGATACGATCTGATGGTGTTCAGCTTCCTTTCAACACATAATCAGTAAGCACTTAATTGTTAGAAGTTGTATAATTACAGCACTGCGGCGCAGGGGCTGCGCATTCTGTAACACCATAATTTCCTGTATCGGCAGCGGCGGGGGCTTTCATCAGAAGCGAGCTATCAAACTGCAGCTCATCACGCCAGCGATGAGGGTAATGCGTATTCCGTAGGTGTCTGACAAGTCATTTAAAGCAACGTCTAGAGTCCTTAATGCACTAAGCAGGCAAAACAGAAGGTATAGCCATTTATGCAGGCATTTATATAGGTGTTTAGAAAACTGATCCTGAAGTTGCGAGAACTAAGTGCACGCACAAGCACGAAGGGATCAGATGAATTAATGTCGCAAAATGACGGGGCCAATCACAGGCAAAACAGTCCCGTCAGCCCAGCGGCTGCTTGTGGCGGTCAATGCGCAGCTTTACATACTGCCCTCAAACTCCGCTGGAGAATTTGCATCCTCACAGCCACACAAATGCGATCTTGGCTGCGATTTGGACAGGACACTGGTTTCACCTCCACGAAGTCAATAGTTCGTGTGCGAGTGCCGTGGTGGGATGACAGTGTGGTCCTGTTGGATACGCAACAGGGCTCAACCGCAAGAAGACAATGTGTATGGCAGGACCCTCAGCTGGGTCTCCTGCTCTTGCAGAAGATGTGGCTTCCCACCAGATTTGTAAAGAATAGACTGCTGAAGAGGTTTGGGACAGCAAGCTCTGTCTCTATACACCACGTACCGATGGGTTGGCTGTGGTTGTGTAAGACTTTTTTATGCAGCAGATGGTGTGCTATTTCAGAACATGTATTCTTATTTCTGGTCCATTTTCCTCTGTGGCTCTTGGTGATATTTTTACATATTCTTCACAGCAGTCGGAGCTCGCTGTTTCTGACACTTGTCTTACGTTGTGAGCGCGTGTCACTGTTGTGTTGTATTGCATACGCGCTGACGACGAGGAGGAGAGAAGGGAGAGGTGTTCCTACTGCAACGTCTTTTCAGTTGCATGAGGTCACGTCCAAGAAAGCGAGCTGCCAGGAGGGAGCAGGCTGTGCCTCTGCCGGCCTCCTCAGGAACGTTCCAGCTCCGGCTGTAGCGGTGCGTGCTGCACTGGGAGCTCTAGGCGCAGCAAGACGCCGCACACGCAGCAGAGCTGCGAAGATGAAGCCACCTCGCCAGCATGCCATCACGGCCACGCTCGTTAGAGGGCACCTTCCGCTCCCTGGGAGCAAGCGCAGTACCAGCAGTGTGCGTTGTATGAAGATGAGCAGGTGAGACCGAGCTGGAGCCCTGCTCCGGGTCACCATCTGCTGCTGCTGTGGAAAACCTACTAATTGGGAGCAGCAGCACCAGGATTCCACCACCAGGAATCAAGCCCAGATGATAGCAGGGTGTGCCCTGCTGTCTTTCTTGGAAGCCCATCCTGTGGGAACCAGAAGTGCAAAAACATCACCCCTGTCCGAGAAGCGGTGCGGAGGCATTCCCACAGACCTTGGGAGGGTTTGGGACCAGGGTGGGCTGGAGGCAACTGCTCCTCTTCTCCACCTGGTGTAGTCCAGGCAACCTCAGGTGCCCACAGAAAGTGGCGTGCAGTGGTTCTGCAAGTACTGCAAATAGCAGCTTGGTCCTTAAACGTGAGCAGACTCCGGAAGCCTCCAGGAAGGACTTCAGGTGGCTCTGAGGTCTAATGCACCCGGGGGAGCATCTCCACAGGGGAGGCAGATGGGGAATGACCACCCTAGAGGAAGCATGCATAGTGCCGAGGATGGCCCTGGGTAATTTTGCGATCATCCAGTTTAATCCAGTGGTTAATGGATTAGGAGCAGAGAGGTTCACAGCCATGAGCGTACACGGGCAGTGTGAGTGCGAAGGGTCCCCAGCCCCGAGGAGGCACCGGTGGGCACTTGTGCATGTTTACCGCTGGTTTCAGGGTGCTACCCCTCAGCTCGGCCCTTTTAATATCAGAAGAAACACATATTAGATTTGTTTCTTTGTCCAGTCCTCCGTGTCCCCACCCTGCTTGACCTCCTTCTGGCCATGGGGCCCAATGTCAAAGGGAGGAAGAGCCAGGTGGGCAGAAACGGTCTGCTTTGGTCACCAAGTGGACACCGCCTACTCCCCAGCCGGGCTGGGAAAGGCGAAGGCTGTGATGGATGCGTCTGCTTCGATGACCGGGAACGGTCTCTTCTCCTAAAGCGATAATGTCTCTTCTTCCAGCGTGACGGCAGCCGTGTCCCTCAGCGCCCCGCGCTCACGCTGGGCGACAGCGGAGAGGAGCGAGGTGCGGCTGTTCCAAGAAGACGGCGACGTGCCGTTGAAAAGGAGCATCTGCCATTTTGTGGACACTTAGGAAATTGCTGTGACATTTGGGTGACATTTTACTTCGTGCTCTGACCAATTGCCTCTCACCTGAGAGCATCAAACGGCGAGCCTGCCGCCAGGCCGTTAGCAGAAGAGGTGATTCCCGCACGTGGGGCGGTGCGTGCCTGCTCCCGAGGCGTCCCGGGATGCACAGAGGTGGGAGCGCGCCGGGTGGGCGCCGGTGCCCGCGGTGACCCCTAGCCAGCCGCCTGGCTTGCCCGCGCGTCCCCGGGGAGCAGCGCGCTCCCTGCCCGCGGGGCTGCGGCTGGGGCACGCGTGGCTCCAGGAGGGCTGCGCCTGATCGCGGCGGAGCAGATGGCCCAGGGGAGAGACGCTAATTAAGAGCCGGGCTCTGCTGCGCGGGAGCCTGCTATTTGTGCTCACGAGGAGGATTTGCAGAACGGCAAGAGCTGTGGAGGGGCCTTCCTCGCCTGCCAGATAGCCGCGAGAGCAGACTCGGAGGCATGCAGCGGATCTCGGCTGTTTCCAAATACAACTTATTCTCCGCGAGAAAAACGCCGCTGTGGCTGAGCAGCCCTTCCCCTGAGCCCGCCGCTCGCCCTGTCCGTCCAACGGAGCGGGGGGCAGAGAGCAGAGATGCCCATGGAAGTGACGGAGGAGGCACCAGGAGTCACTGGCCGGGGTCGGGGGCTCCCCGCGCCCGGCAGCACCTCTGGGAGCGACCCCCGGGCTGGGGGCTGGTGCGGTCACATCCTGCACCCCAGCACGTGAGGCCCCCGGCACCCAGCGGGCGCAGCGAGGGTGCTTGGGCAGGCAGCGGCGGGACGGCAGCGGGCAGGGCGAATGCAGAGGAGGAAGCCCCGCTTTCCCCGGGGAGCGGCGGGGGCCCGGGGGCATCACCCCTCATCCTGACCCAGGGCCCCCCAAACCCGCCTCCCGCCAGCGTCCCCCAGTGACCCTGCCAGACCCCGGGGAAACCTGCCTGGGCAGCCGCGGTTTTTTTTTTTTTTTTTTGGTCTGAAAGCAGAACCAGCCCGAAATCTTTCCTGAGCTAGCAAGGAGGTTTAATCGCTTGCTTTATTGCGCGAGAAAAATCCTGCGCTCTGTTAATGTTATGAATTAGCAGAAATTAAAAAATAGGCTTGTCTACACATTGCTTGAAAATTGTTTACAGCAAATAATGAACAAAGCAAAGCGTATTGCCAGAGGCCTGGTTGTTGAGACACTGTATCGCATTATTAATTAAAATACAAGTCAGCTTTTTCCAGTACTCGTAGCCTGTGGGTATCCAATGTACTCCACTTGATTGAATCAGGTAGTGGCAGCACAGGCATTTTTTATTTTGTGCTGGAAGGGATAACAAAAATGTAAAGCTGTTTTCTGCTACTTCATTTGAAAAAATATTATTTTGGAATGAAGACATAGCAGCTGCAGCAGCCGGGCGGGAATAACGTGATGAGGGGCACACTTCTACCTCTGCGCCGGCATTTAAGCACGGGTTCTGCACCCTCAGCATCCCTCCGGCACGGCAGCGTGGGCAGGCGGGTCCCCGGCCAAGGCAGGCAGCGGGCAGCCGTCCCCGTTTTGGGGATGCGAATTAATCCGGGCAGGAGAGCTGTTTACCCTTGTAAGGGAATTTCCCCCCTCCTTTCCTTGCGGGGAGGGGTCGGTGAGCGGCCAGAGACAGACACGCTTCTGCCTTTGGTTAGTCGAAGGAGCCTGCAAAAAGTCGGTATGATACCGGGGAGCCCCGAAATGTAACCGGTACTTTGTATGTGCGCTCTGGCAGGGACTGCGGCTGGTAACTGAGTGCGATTAAAGACAAACCTCACCACCCCTCCCCGAGCGCAGCCGCGGTCAGGGCCCTCTCTGGGGGAGCAGCGGGGCCGCGGGGCCACGGAGCCGTCCGCCGGTGCGGGGGCACTGCCCCAACGGCGCAGGGACGAGGTACCGCAGCCCTGAAACCCCACTGTATTCCAGACAAATGCAAACCCGTAAACAAAGACGCGGCCAAAACATAACGCGATTTTACCGAGAAGCCCGTCTGTAGGAAATGCTCCCCTCTTAGCCCAAAGGGTTGCATTTTTGGCCTGTTCCCAAAGGCCACGTGTCCTTTCCCTCCTGTCCTTTCCAAAAAGGGAATTCATTTTTTATTTTTTCATGTATTTCCAAAATAAAGGAAATAAAAATTCTCTTCCTGCTTGAAACAAGCCAACCCGAACCGGGGAGCCATGCCTCTGGGGAGCAGCAGTAGCTCTGCCAAAACTCCGGTTTACCTCTTCAAAACCTTTTGGTCAGATCGTTATCTCTACCAATACGGACCTCTCGAAGGGTGTCCTAGTAGCCACGGGGTATTTTCTGCTAGACTTCCCTTTATTTCAGTATGGCTGAGGTACAGGCAATACTTCAATATTGCTTATTTAATTGCTTAATTATTGTTCTATATTTATCATTAAAGTATGCAAGAAAATATATAGGATGGGCGACGCATCAACTCAGCATCGCTGGAGCAACCTCAAGTTATGGAATTTCCTGACTTTTAAATGCTTGATCTTGCAACATTAACATTGCATTAACACTGGGGGGTTTTGCATTTAATTTTATAAAGGCCAGGGGGGAAATAAGCTATTTCCCTGCTGCCCATATTTGAAATCCATGCTTAAGTGCACATTGGGTCAACCCCTAACCAGATGTAAGTACACAACCAAGTTATTGGATTTCTTGATGATGAATAGAGATCGGGAAATGCACCTGGCTGGTTGCAGAGAGATTTGCATAAAAATGAAGATTACGCACACCTGCGTATGTAAAATATTGAACAGGATCCAGTGGATGTATGTAAACCCCACAACACCAGATTTCAGATAAAGCGCTGCAGAGCCGTTTCAAACCCGCGCGTCCCCTCTGTGGGAGAAGAGTAGGAGAAGCCATCAGCCAGGTCCTCGTTAGCGCGTTCAATTGCCTGGCACAGAAATCTGCTGGAAAGTTGCAACTGCTCTCGTCTGTCAGTCAGTTCAAGATTAGGCTCCTAAGTGCACTAATTACTGCTTATCTTCTGCTCTGTATCCAAAAGGCTTCGGTTACGGGAGAGCTTTGGAGCAGGTAATGCAGCAGGGCAGCACAGGAAACCCCGGTGTGATGCTGCATCCGGGGAGGTGTGAACCACTGCATCCCCCGACGCGTGCCCCGCTCCATCCCGGGACGCGTGCACTGCCCGGACTGCGCCTCCTCAACGCCAGGGTCTAACTGCCCCGTGCACCCGCGGCCGGGCGGCCACTGCAGGTCACAACGCAGCGGCCCGAGCGCAGGGAGCCCACCCAAGCCTGGCTGCAGCGGTCGGTAAGCTCTCTCTCGGGTACACACACACCTATTTCACGTGTGTGTCTGTGCCAGAGGTACAAATACGGGGAGAGAGGGCAGGGAGAGGAGGGGGCGAAGCGCAGTGCTGCTCGAACCAGACCCCACATGCTCTGTAGCCCGGCGCGCACTCACCAGTGCCTCCGGCCGCTGGTCCCGCTGCGTGGCAGGGCACCAGCCTGTGGTGCCTGGGGCTGGGCTCGGGGAGGAGAAGCGGGGTCTGAGCCCCACAGCAGCCAGACGAGGAGCAGCATGGCAGAGCACAGGGAGCAGCCCTGCAGCAGGGAAAGCCTGCCCTTATCTGCTGTCCTTATCTGCCGGGCTCTAATCACAGGTGCTAATCAGCAGGGGGCAATCAGAGACCCTCCCAGCAGCAGGTGCTTTGCTTTCCGTGGCCGTGTCCCGTGTCCCGTGTCCCTGCAGGGGCCGTGTCCAGCAGCGAGGAGTGTCCCAGCCGCTGGCCGGGCATGGGACGGCTCCATCCGCGCCCACGCAGCAGCGCCGGGTACCTGGGCACATGCCCGTCTCACACAGCTGGACACAGCTGGGAGGGTGCGGAGGGACCACCACGGCCCCACCACGGCCCCTCCATGGGAGGAACCACGGCGGAGCTTTTGCCTCGTGGTGGGCTGTAGTGTAGGAGAGCACCCGCCCTTCCCAGGGACGTTGTTCCAGTTGCTAATTATCTCCACGAAAGGAACTCATGCGTATGCAATGCGACTGGCCTGGCTTCAGCTGCCAGTCCAGGTGTCTTGGTGTGATGGAGGAAAGAAAATTTTACTTCTAGAGATGCTAAAGCCACCTCTGGATTCTCTGATGCTAAGCCGAGGTGTGCTGAGCTTCACAAACCCTCCAGCACCCCGAGGAGAGGTTTCCAGCCCAGCCCTGCATCACCTCCGCTCTCTTCCCGGCGTCCCTGCCGAGCGCGGGCAGGGCTGGCGCAGCTTTCCAGGATGCTCCCGTGCCCGGTGGGCTGCGGTGAACCCTGTGTGCCAGGACCCCGCGGAGCTGGTGCTGCCGCCGCGCTGCCGCCACGCTGCCCGTCGGGCACCCGGGGCTCCGGCTGCCCAACCCCCGGCTGTCCTGCTGCCGTTGCATGCGGTGACCGGGCGCGTGAAGCTGTTCCTCTGTGGGTTCTCCTTTCCTTGCTAATATTGCTTGAAATTTTGTTCTACCCAAAAGGGGAATGTTTCCAAGTTGATTTCTCACCGGTTTTATATTCCCTTTAATTTAGAAAAACACATATAAATAGCAGAAGGTATATTTTGTGTGTACGCAACCGCTTCTCCAATGGCTTCATTATTGTGCGTGAAATTAAAATAACATATTGATGATAATTTTAGCCTGCTTTGTCGTTAGCGAACAAGGAGAGCACTGGCAGAGCGGTGGATCCTCGCCGCTGTGTGGGTCCGGCCGTGCCAGCCCTGCGCCGAGGGGACGGCGGTGGGGGCTGGGCTGCCCCGGAGGGTGGGAGACACCTCCCGGAGCCGGTGGCTCCCTCCACGCTTGCCACGCTGGCCAGGGGACCTGGGGGACACGTCGCAGTCGTTACTGCCCTGTGGGGCTCTCGGAGGCTCTGCCTTAATGGCACGATTGAGCCCATAAAAAGAATTACAAGTAATTAAGCATTATTTTTAAATTAAGAAGAATCTCCTGCATCGGGGCATCCTCATGCCGTGGCAACCGAGCCGTTCTCATTGCTCTGCCCTGCAATACTGCTGCCCGGGAACCGGTATTGCAGCACTGACAGCGGGCGGCATGGAGATGCCGGGGTGCCGGTGGCACGGTGCCGTGGGCCACCCGGTGCCACGCTGCCCTTCGTCTTCACCGCTGCTGGGAGGGTGCGCAGCGGTCATCTCCCTGGGGGTGCACCAGCCCCACGGGGCTCCCCGTGGCCCCCTGCACTCCCCGGTCCTCCCAGCTGGAAGGGATCGGTGCCTCTGCTCGGGTCCGGACCTGTCGGCTGCGGCAGGGAGGATGAGGATGGTGCGCGTTCACGGCGGGCAGCTCGCACGGAAGGAAAGTACATACTGTGAAGGGACCTTACAAAGCAGTGGGCTAGCAAATACCAGTGATAACTATTTTAATTCATCTCCTCTGACACGAATAGGAACTTTCTCTTACAACTGAATATAAATAGAAGTCGGACAAAGTATTACTATATGAATAAATGAATTAATCAATCAATGACAAAAACATACTGTGTAATCAAAAGATTTTTCATGTTAAGATTAATTTAGTGTAATACGCGCCTAAATATTACATAAGCCCCCGTGACATTGAATTATAAGACTCGGGGATGGGAAAGGGGCGGGCTGAGCGGCGCGGGAAGGTGGGCCGGGGCCGGGGAAGCGGGTCGGCGCCTGGGCAGCCCGTGGCACAGGAGGCGGCGATGGCACAGGAGGCGGCAGCAGCCCCCTCTCTCCAGGCAGTGGTCATCCCCGCGGGGCGCAGGGCCAGCCGCAGGGTGAGCTGCAGGCACGCAGGGCGCAGCCGGTGCGCTGGCCGGGGATGACTTCCCACAGATGGATCCTTTTCTTTATTCGTATTTTGTATATATGTTCTGGGTGGACCGAAGGAAAAGCTATATATTCATTTATACCGCAAACAAGGGCTGCAGATTTTGGACTTTGCCCTTGTGAGCCTGCGAGAAGCTGAATATTGCTGCCGCATCGGGCGCTCCCCCTCCCCAGGAAGCGATGGCAGCTGAGCGCTCCGGCTCCTTCCAGAGCTGGCGTGTAAGGCTTCGCCTGCACAAGTTAATTAATCTAATGAGGCAACTTCTCCTGATACGTTATGTGTTCTGTATGCTTTCTCCCAGCAAATGATCGCACATCCTAAAAATATAATCTTCATTCTTCACTTAAAGTTATGCTTGGAAGTTGAGGTTAGACAAATTCAGCCTCGAAAGAAAATGTAATTTCCGAGCAGCGAGCATAATTAAACATATGGAGCAGTTACCAGGGAAGGTAGCACACCCCCGTGGCTTAGTCATTAAAACCAGATTACATCTCTGCCCAACAGACCCGCTGTAACCCAGCTTGGTGGTGGAGGCTGGCAACGGTCAGTGTTTGGCCTTGCGCCCCGCTCTCCCCGGTCCGGGTGGTGCTCGTGGCCGCGGGAGCGGGGGATTGTCCTGCGCGATGCTCCGCGGGGACGTGCTCCTGTGGGGCAGCCCGGCTCTCCCACGCCTATAGCTGCTATAGAAGATACGGCAGATAAAGCACGTTGCTTTCAGGCGCTCGGGATTACACCGTCACCCATGGGAGAAGTACGGAAATGAATGTCCCGTAAGGCGGGGAGAGCCACTTGTCCTTAGGAACCACGGCGGCGGCTGTGCGCGGCTGCGCGGGATGCCCGGGCTGGGGAGATCGTGCTCCCCCGTGTGCCGCAGCCGTCGAGCACGGCACGGCGGGGGCCCGGGCTGGCCCTGCCCGCGGCCGGAGAGCCTCTGCCGGAGCCCACCCAGGGACGGACCTCCGCGCTCACCTCCCACGTGTGTGTCTTGGAACATCTGGGCAATTCAAGTGAGGTGAAGGGGCCGGGGAGCGGTGAGAGATGATGCGGTGTTTATTTGTTCGGTGCTGGTAAGATGATACCATCAGGGGAAGAACCTTTTGATTTTGCATTTATGTTGTATATTGATTTCCTTTAGAACAGTGACATGGGCTATTGCTAATACCTGTCCAGTTAATACTTAATGGCAACACTGCTCTTAGAGCCAGGGGAGCAACTTTATAATACATGTAAAAAACCATACTTCTTTACATCTAAGACTTTGTTTTCGTTTTCTTTATTTCTAATCCCAATTTGCACAGATTTCACCTGAAAAAATGGAGCGATGAGGATCAAATATGCTATCCCAAGAGGCTCTTGCAAGGAAGACTGAGGTTAGACTTACTCTGCTGGTGTTGCGGGAGACAGAGGGGTGAATCGTTTTGCAATACCTTCGAGGGACCCCCACGACTAAATTTCTTTGCAACCCATTTCTCCACAGAATTATCTGCAGCAAAACGCTCCCCCTAAAACTGAAAGGGAAGCCAAGATTTTCACGTGGCCAAAAGCCGCCGAGTGAAAGCCTCGGGCAAACGGCAGCGGCCTTCACCAAGAGCAACGCCTGTGGCAGAGGCCCCGGGGTGTGCGGGAGCCCGGCGACTGCCGTCGGGGCAGGGGCAGCCCCCGGCGATGCCCGGGAGCGGGTGCAGCAGGAGCTCCTGCCCCTGCCCGACTGCCCGCCCTGGGCACCGCGGGGCCACGCGTGGGAGAAGGGGGTAAGGAAGATGATGGCCGGGGAGGGCGGCAGGGCACGGGGAAGGCACGGCTGCAGGAGCCCTGGGCCGGGCTGAGCCACGGAACAGCTCTCCGTCCAGCGTTTCCTTCGGGCCGCATCGATGGTTCCAGGCGAAACGGGAACTTTGTTTTCATTTTTCTTGCTGGTGAATTTGCCAACACCCCTTTTGATTAACATGAAATTCCCTTTACCATTTGCAATGTGCTTCTGCTAAATTTGTCAAACTTCTTACATTCTTCATTTTGGACAGAGACCGGCGGAGACAATGGGTGCGGGGAGGGAACTGAAACGAAAAGATTTGATCATGGGAGAGCACGAACACGCGGCTAATGCCATGGAAGGATGAAATCAGAGCAGCCAGGAGGGGGAGGAAGTGTTCTTTACTTGGGGATGGAGACGGAGGAGGACTTCAAAGCTGAGCCCTGCCTGGCCGCACAGGAGCCTGCGGTGGGTGCAGCGAGAGCTGCTGGGGGTCCGGGGATGGGTGTCCTGCTCTCCGCTCTCTGCTCTCCGCTCCAGGGCCAGGCTCGGCGCGGCGAGGGCACGAAGCGGCTCATCAGCCCCATGGGGCCATCGCCAGCTCTGGCTGTGCACATGAAAATGAACCTGCCACTGGCCCCACATCTACCCTCCGAAGCCCAATTTTAGCCACGGGCGGTTTGTCACTGCTGCAGCCCCTGTTTCTGAGCGCAGGGGACCACCGGAGGTTTCGGGGCTGTGTTGGGAGACAGTTCCCACAGTGGCAATCCAAACCCTGCCGTACCATCCTGGGCCGTCAGGGATGCTCCGCGAGATGCGGGCAGTTTTGTGCCAAGGTGAAGCCACCCCCTTTTCCCACACCTTTCCGGATGCGGACAGTCAAACCTGGAGACGGTGCAGCCCACAAACACACCACCGCGGTGCGAAGGGACGGCGCAGGACACAGGGATGCTCCCGGTCCCCACGGTTTGCGTGGCACGTGGGGTCGGGGGTCTGTGGGCAATGCCCGGACGGTGCCACGAGCAGGGCAAGGGCTGAGGGCTCCCCGTGCCGGCTGAGCAGGACGGCTGGACAAAGCTGTACGCCGTGCACAAAGGTATACGAGGTCCGAGGAGGAAGGTGCGGGGGTCCGGAGAGGCCACCAGCGGCAGGGCAGCCGCCAAGGGGGCTGCTGAAGCCAAGGTGGGCTTTGACCTGGCAACTTTAGAAAGAGCTTCTGGGGCAAAACACCTCGCACTGAAACACCTGCACAGTGGTGCCTCCTGCTCGGGCTGGGACAGGGAGGGTTTGGCTCAGGGGGAGAGCTCGCGGGCAGTTCCCCGTCCCCGTCCTCGCGGAGGCAGCCGCGGGTGTGGGTCGGCTCTGGGGAAGCACAGACACCCCCGTCTCCCACGGACCCCAGTGTCTCCACCACAGCGTTCCCACGCAACGTCTTCTCACCCGCCAGCGAACCGTGGCGCTGCTTCACCCCCGGTGCATTCGCCGCTGCAGGTGCCGCCCGCCGCCCGCCGGGCAGACATCCCCACGGGCCACGCGCGCGAAGGACGCGGCCGCGGGCAGGAGTTGCTCCCCCGGGTGCACGGCAAAAGCGAGCGCCGGTCCTCGCGCCTCCACGGGCTGGGCTGCAGGTGCGCAGCAGGTAGCGGGAAGCGCCGGCTTGGCTTTGCACCTGCAGGCGGAACGAGCCGCCGCCTTCTGCAAATTTACCCCATAATGAGAAACATATGTTATAGAACATGATTTTCTACAAACCAAGCATTTGCTGCATAGTTTATGGTTAAGTCTGAATGTAGTCACAGCTGTCACGGGAATTACGGGTTCCTTGATTTTCATAATTAAAAAGAGAGAGAGGAAAAGAGGGGGGAAGGAAGCCGGAGCCCGGAGCGCGGTGCTGTGGGCACTGCCCGCCGCGCGCAGCGGGCGGCTTGGCTGTGGGAGGCACAAATCCTCCTGCTGGAAATGCACTGAAATATTTCCTGTGCCGGCAGGTTACGCAGGGAACACCGTCTGCCCGATTCGGCGGTTAATTAAATAAAAAGATATTCCAAATAAAAAAAAAAAATAGATTCTGGTTTGGGGCTCTTGGGAAATCATTACTGACTAGTGACCTCTCTTAACCTGGATAAGGTTCACGCAGGAGATGTCAAAGCGTGAAGCATAGCAAATATCCGTGAGCATGTACAATTACAGGTTTATTAAAGGGAAACAAGGACCATACGATAAATGGAAAAAAAACCCTGTTTTATGGACACAGCGAGCGGGCGTTCTCAGGAAGAGCCAAACCGGCGCCAGCGGGGGCTGTGGCCCCGAGCTCTGGCCGAGCCGCCCCGCCGGGGACGGAGGTGCGGAACAGCTCTGCTGCCGCGCGGTCCTGCCGGCACGGGAGATGCTGTACGTGGGCACCGCGGAGGACGGAGCAGGGGTGAGGAAGGCGTTAAAAGGGCTGCCTGGGCAGAGCCGGCTCATGCGGACCGGCTCAGAGCCAGCGGGGACCGGGGCGTCTCCACCAAGGTTATGGTCCCAGTGCAGCGACCGGGGCGCGAGGGCTACGGGGGGCTCCCAAACAGCGTTCCTCTTCCATTTATGCTGGGCGTCATCCTCCCCTGTCGCCCCTGCGGTCCCCACTGACGAGGCGCTTGCCGCCTCTCACGGTCCGTCTCCTTCCGCGGCCACCGGGACCGGCCAGTGCGGGCAGGCGGTGGGAGCCCGGCCCAGGCGGGCGGCACGGCGTCGCTCTGCGCAAGCGGCGCTTCCATCCCCGCCTCTCCGCCAGCGCTCCCCACAATTACAGCTCCGTGTAATTAATAATGTTTTCATGAAGGGCATTTTCCTTGCATTGGGAAACAACGGCAATCGCATTGACTGTATATCAACCAAAATACAAGTCACTTGGGGAATAAAGCAAAGATGTAATTGAGGATCTGCTATTTATCACTCTTTCCAGAATTATCGAGCGCACGGCACTAATACTTTTGACACACACGCTGTTCTCACGCGCTTCTTTCATTGTCATCGGATAATTTTTTCAAAAGGAAATAAAACATCTAACTACTTTTGAAAGTCTCTTTGACTTTCAATCACGAGCGTGTTGCTTATTAGTGAGATGAATTTATAGGTAAGGCGCTAATCTTTTATAATCATCCTTTTATAGGCAGATGCCATCAGGTTTGCATAAGTAGTGACATTAACCGTTATAGCTTTAAGTAGAAATCAGAGTGCAGAAATGTACATAACTACTGGATTTTAATACGTAATTAGTGATGCGAAACCCTAGTTACAATATTTAATGACCCAAAATGGGTATGTTTCACCACACTCATTCCAAAGGGGAGCGCTCTGCAGCAGCCGACGGGCGCGGAGCCGGCTCCGAGCGCTCGCCCGGCGTTTGGCGACCTCCTCGCGGCGCCAGGGAGCTCCGGCGCGGCTGGGTCTGCGCAGATTTGTGCAATTGGATAAGAACCCCAGAATCAAATCCTAAATCCTATCTGTTTGCGGGGATTAGCCTGTTCAGCTAATTCACTGAGGTAGGATTCCTAGTTATTCGCCTAGTCTGTCAGACGGCGTCCTGAGGGAAATCAGGCAGCGCCTGGGCGGCGTTGCGCGGCAGCCGGGCTCTCCGCCGGCAGGTGAGCGACGCTGCGGCCGCGCCGGGAGCCGGCGCTGAGCTGCTCCGGCGAACAGCAGCCGTGCCCGTCGCCAGTGAGGAGAGCGGAAAGCTGTCACACTCTGATGCCTGCGGCCCAATTACGGGCAGATTAGCGGGTTTATTTTTCTCCGCCTTGGAGCGTCAGCCCACCTGCCCTCCCCTCCCCTCCCCCAGCCAAATGCCCTAATATTTTATGAAATCTCTGGTGTCGCTTCAGCAAGGCTGCTGCTAGCCGTGGGGAGGAGGGGATGAAATCAAAGAAACAGACAAATAAAGGGCAAAGGGCAAAACGCCGCTTGGTTTACGGCGAGCATCCTCAGCAGAGAGTCCCCCCGCTCCAGGGGCGGCGGGAGGTCCGGGCTGCCGGGGCGGGAGCAGCGGGGGGGCTGCGGTCCCACGGCTGCCCCGTGTCCCCCACAGGCGACCCAAAACGGGGCTGGGAGCTGGGCACGGCCGGCCAACACCGCCGGCTCTGGTTTGGGACGCCTTCCTGCGCTCTGCCCTGCGGGCAGCAGCCCCAGCGCCCCGCGGAGCTCCTCGGAGGGGGGGGACGGAGCGCCCTGCCGCCCTCTCTGGCTCCGTTTGCTGCCCAGGAGCTGCGTTTTGCCACTGGATGAACGGGAAGGGTATCCTGAGCAAGTCACAGAAGGTGGGGAATGAGAAGCGTGGCAGGCATTAAATAGTTCGGGGCGAGGGGCGCCTGTCATGGGGCCCGCGCGGCCGACGCAGGAGCAGCAGTGCGGCCGCGGAGCCGCCAGCGACAGTGGAAGGGAGGAGAACTTCGGCAGCGACAGCAAGAGGAAAAGCAGGTGATTTCAGAGGCAGCTTGGCAGGAGGGGCACCGGCGCCGTGTCCCCGTAACGGTAATTAGGATTTTGTCGCGTTTGCGACACAGCGATCCCCATTCCTGAGACTTCGGAAGTAGTTGCTGGGAGCGGAACCGTTCCCTGGCGCCCGTTAACGCTGATGGTACCCCGTCGAAGGGCGGGTATTAGCTGTGCAAAGACAGGCAAAACTCTTCTGCGTGAGAAACATCTTTTAAAAGTTGCAAAGCTCCCCAGAACCAGCGGTTGGGAGGCGTTCATTGTGTCATACGCATTAATTCAGTTGGCACATTACAATGTTAAACTAAATGACATTATTACAAAGCTGTGCTAAGAAGTGTTGACAGGTCCATATGGTAATTTTACAATGTATAATGAACACACAGACTCCTTTCTTGCAGAAATTTATAGTTCAAATCTATACCCAGGATATCCAGTTTTATTTCCAGAAACTTAAATTGACTTATTACGATGTAGTGAATGTATAAATTAGTTCCAGTAGTTAAACTGAAGCATTTCCCTACAGACTCAATTAGATTCATTAATCTACTGTGTAGACCTGTAAACGGTCCATTGTTCTTTTCCCCCCCAAAATGTCAAAAACTATTTCTCTAACTATAAAATATTTCCTACAAAAACTGTTTTAAATGGTAAGAATTATTTAATATTAGGAACCCAGATCCACAAATTATTTCAGCGCCCGTCTTCGTCTTCAAAAGAAAAATAGGGTTCAGCCCTCGCCAGATAATTTAGTGGGACGGAGGCTGAATTCACTCTTCTATTAAGCTTAAGACCTACCGACATAAACCAGCTCGCTTTCCAGCCTCACGCGGGAGAATAAATCGCTGCAAAGGGGATCCGTGTGTGTTTTTGTAACCTACACCACATGTTGCTCCAAGCGTTTGTACACAGCCGGGTGCTGCCGAGGGTCGGGCGCAGCGTCGGCGGGACCCGTGCCGGGGTCGGGGAGAGCGGGCGGTGGCGCGGGAACCTGCCACGTCCCCGGGGAGGGGTCTGCGGGAGCCGGCTCTGCCTGGGGACCGTAACCTCTGCTCGCGGGTCAGAGAGACCGTCTCAAAAATACCTCTTCCTCAGGACAAAATCCACTTTATCCACCTCCGTGGGCACGGCTCCACCCCGGTTGGTGGCTTTGAGTGCTGCTGCATAACGGGATCGATTATACGCTGCTTTGTGGGAGGGACACAGACAAGACCCAGGCGACCCGACAACGCCGCCTTTTATTGATGGGGCCCCGTCGAGCCCCTCGGACTCCGCAGTGACAATTACAGGGCACTGCTCCCGAAACAGAGGGGTCGGAAGCAGCCTGCGGTCCCGGCTGGGAGAGCGGGGTCAGCCCCGGGGGGTGGCCCCGGGGACACGGCGGGGGCACGGGAACCTCCGCGTGAGGGGGGATCCACCACCGCAGAGCTGGGTTAAAACTACTCTCCAGGGGATGTGCTGAAAAAGGGGCTGTGTCGGGCTCCCGGGCTGGAAGGAAGGAAGGAAGGAAGGAAGGCAGGAAGGAAGGAAGGCAGAGGGAAGGAATCCAGTAGCTTTTTGCATCTTCAGATTTTTTTTTCGGTTTGGCCGTGCCGCTCGGTGATGCCATTGCCAGGAACAGGCGGCGCAGGTGTCCCCATCCACAGGGCAGAGTTTCCCGCAGTGAGGTGCCGCTGCAGGGACGTGCAGGGCTGGGGACGCGCCGGCAGCCGGCACGGCGCCGGGTGCTGCTGGCCGGCAGGGACGGCGCCCGTACTGCCCACTGTGCCAAAGCCACTCCGACAGCCCCCCCTACACTAATAGTTATTTTCATATTTCACTGAGGATTTTCAAAAATAAAAAAGTTGTTTCAAATCATCACTTCCAGCAGAAAATTCAGCCCCCTCATCCCTCAGGATGAAAATCGACTGTTTTGAAGCCGTATTCTGAAGGTAAAACCGTCACAACTTCTCTCCGCGCAGGAAAACTGCACAATTCCACTTGAGGGAAAATGACATTTCAGCATCACAAAAGTTTTATGCAGCATTTGCAACAAACTGCGGCCCCCGCTGTAAGAGGTGAGAGCAGAGCTGTGCCCGCCCAGTGACTTCCCTGGGGGTGACCGTGGATGTGCCTCTGCCGCAGCGGGGAGGGATGGCCATGGCACGGACATGGTGGGATCTGCTTCGGCCTCTTTGGCTCCACACCAGAGGGAACCACGCG
This sequence comes from Vanellus vanellus, assembly GCF_965231255.1. NCBI lineage: Eukaryota > Metazoa > Chordata > Aves > Charadriiformes > Charadriidae > Vanellus > Vanellus vanellus. The sequence continues at coordinate 894,376 of NC_138910.1, forward strand.
CAGAAACAGGAGGGAGGGGAGCGCGCACCCTGGGGTGCTGGGACGCAGCCGGGCAACGCCGCACCTTCTGCCCGGACATCCATCAAACGTGATGGCAAAAATAAAAATACAAAGTATTTTCACAACTGCTTTCACGCAGCTGGAAATATTTCTTCTTGTAGAGCAGGAATGTGACCCGGGTCTTGGAAAACTCATGCGTTAGACGCTGATTTCCCAGAGGACCGCATGAAGAGTGGTTTTGGGGCATTCAGAACAATGTCCTTGGTTTTCCCGAGGCCTTTGGTCCTACACCGCTCTCCGCGTGCAGCTTTAGCGCTGACAAAAATGAAAATGTTCCAGGAACTTCTCTGGGAAAATCTGAACATCTCAATCAGAACCTCCAGCTAGAAACAGGCGCGAGACATCTAACACAGCGCGCCGAGGTCTCCTGGTAAGTGGAGGGATATTTGGAAGAGAGACACAAAGAAGAGATTCTTGGCACCTGGTGCCAATCCCGCTTTGGATCCCGGGATGCTCCTCATCGTCGGCCGCGCGAGGGGGAGCTGCACCGCGTCCTCTCCCGCTCCCCTTCCCCGCTGGGAGCCGGGACACTGGCCCGGGGTCCGCACTGGCAGAGGGGCACAGAAATTGCCGTGACCTTCCCTACGTGCCGGCTCCAGCAGAGAAATGAGCCATCGCTCCCGGACTGGAGCCACGAAAGCAGAATCTGGCTGTGATGGAGGAGAGTAAATTGCATTTCCTTCCCTCTCATGAATTAGCAATGAAATTGCCCGGTGCGGATTCTCAAATCTTCACTGCCGGCAACGTACAAAGCAGAAGGACCACCGCATGATTCTTCAAGTACGAGGTCAAGTTTGCAGCATTCATAGTCATAAAACTTTGGCTCTGACTTTTACTTTGAGCAAATTTTATATGGGAGCCACGGAGAGAGAATAAATATGGAACGCCAAGGTGCCGTTTGCCATCCCTGCAAGCGTGACCCTGCTCCGCACCCCCGCAACACCCACAAGTGCACGTTCGCTTGCAGATGGATTGCAAGTTTGAGGGTTGACTTGCGTTCTGCTTTTAAAAATCTTGTAGCAGACACCTTGTTTTCTCTGCCTTTTTGATATCTCAGTAGTTCCCCTCCAGTCCTCTTGGCTACATCCAAAATAACTACCGTCAGCAAAGAGAACGCTGCTGCAAACTGCGTGAGGCCGTTTAATAGCTAATGTATTCCCAGCGCGTGCTGAACCCGAGGTGCGGGAGGGAAGGGACTCGGGACGGTATTAGCGTTTTCCTGCCGGGAGAGATTCCCACCCTCTCCTGCTGCGTCGCAGCTCGGGAGACCCTCTCCCACTGCTCTCTCCCACGCTGCCTTTCCCCCATGGGCAATGGCATTTTACAAACACCTTTGTTCTGCTCGGAGGGTGACTCTGCCCTGCCCATCCCGGAGGGGAACGGCCTTGGGAGGCTCGTGGGAATCCCACGCGGGCTGTAAATCCCAGCGGGGACCCGGAGCCAACCGTCAGCAGGAGAAAACCGCGTCCTTCAGCTGCTCGTGCCACTGCCGCCCGTGCCACGGCCACGGCCACTGCCACGGCCACTCGCGTTTTTGCCTTGTCATCAGGCAGCGAGCGAGCCGCGGGCTGCGGTGGGGGTGTTTGCTGCTGCCTGTTGGTAAGGAGGGAGCCCGCCTGTCCTGCGGGGCAGAGAGCTCCCCCCGTCACTTCACTTTAAAAGTTTACTGTGGAAACCACGAAGCGGCCGTACGTTCGCGGGGGAGTCACGAGTGGCCGAATCTGATCTTCTCTCTGCTTCAGCTGGCTCTACAAAATAAGTTTACCGCTTTTTGTGGCAAAATGGAGAACAGACTTAATTGCAGCTGTGAGGTGCCGGAGGGCAGGCAGCGCCCCGCATTGGTGATGGAGAGGGTTGGCTTTGACGCAGAGGAAAACTGGGAAAAATACGTATGTGGAGCTGTTGGAAGAAGGCAGGATGTTATTATGGGGTGCAGCTGGGGCCGGGGCGTGCTTGGAGAAGATGGGGGTCTGCCCGGGGGCTGCTGGCGGGGGCACGGGCGCCCGGCGGGGGTGGCGAGGCACAAACGTTGCCTGGGAATTAAACCCCGTGAGTCAGTGTTTCCAGCACGGGCATCATCAGCAGTGCCGCGCTGCAGAGCGAGGCGGAAAATACCCGCTTTGTCTGGCACAGGAGTCATCTGGGTCCTGCGCGAGGACCAGCCCCAGCTCCAGCAGCCCGGCAGGGCTCCAGGGGCACCGGCACGGCTCGGGCACCACTTCGGCTCTGGCAAGCTGCAGGGGTCTTGTGGGAGCCTGTTTCCAAATCGTCCTATCAGACTAGATCATTAATTAGTCAGTGCTTCATTACCCCTGGGTCCATGGGTCCCGGTCAGCCGCAGCTGAGTTTCACCGGCACGTCCGGGCGGCTGCGGTGGGACCCGGGACCCGGGACCCTGCCCAGCCACGGTGCTCAGCGCTGCTCTGGCTGCGCTCCTGTGCCGGCACCAGAGGAGCCGTCCCTGCTCGGCCCCGCCGGCGGCACGCGGAGGCTCCTGCCCGCCCTGCCTCTGCCGCACAGACCCACTGCGAGCGCATGGACTGGGGCAGGATTTGGGGTGTTTTGTGCCCCGTCGCCGAGCCCTCGCCTGGCGCCCGGCGTGGCTGGTCCCCATGGCCGCGGTGGGGAACGGTGCCGAACGGGGCGCACAACACATCGGCGTTTGTTCCTCTCGAACTACAATTTCTGCAATGGAAAGAACTCGGGTGCAGCCGCAGCGGCTCTGAGTCACCCCCCGGGATTTCTGCCGACCGGGGCTGAAAGAAAGTCAACATTCATCAAGCGGGACCTTGCTGCTAGCGGAGGCCGCTTAAACGCCACAATGGGAAGCCTGTCGAGGAAGAGTTTGAAGCAGATAATGTGGAAAATATTTAAGATCAATGTGAGCAGAGTGGTGGGGTTTTTTTGCTTGTTTGTTTTTTCCCCTGGGAGAAGGCGGAGCGGAGCAGGAGCAGCTCCCGAGCGGCTGGAAGGGCCCGTGGCCGCCCGGGGAGCCGCACGTCTGCGGGGTGGAGGGACCCCGGGTGGGCTCTGCCTTCGGGCGAGGTACCAACCAGCGCTTGGAAAAACAGATTATTTTATAAATATATGTGTATGTAACTGTTCTACACATACCCCTGCTGGAACGGTGGTGTTTAACTCTATTTAGCATCCATGAGGACACACGGCTGGGCAGCGACCCTGTGGCCATCCCCACCTCCTCCTTGGGGTGACCGGGACGGTGTTGCCGTCCTGCTGCGGCCCCGGGCACAGCGGCTGCGGTGGGGGAGCGCGTGGGGACTGCAGCGCGTGGGGCCGCTCGGTGAGGTGGGCAAAGGAGGGGGCAGAGGAGCAGCCAACGCATGGTCACTTCTCAACAAAACCTCATCCCCATCATGAATTACTGCAAAGTGTCACAGCCTGATCACCCCATTGACCCACATTTTTGAGACCTGCCTGAGGGGTGAGATGCACATGACTGTTTCACAGAATCATAGAAAGGTTTGGCTTGGAAGGGACTGCTAAAGGCCATCTCGTTCCAACCTAGACGTGAGCCATGAGCAGGGTCATCTTCAACTAGACCAGGTCGCTCCCAGCCCCGTCCAACCCGGCCTTGAACACCCCCAGGGATGGGGCAGCCACAGCTCCTCGGGGCACCCTGCGCCAGGGGCTCACCGCCCGCAGAGCCAAGAATTTCTTCCCAGTATCTCATCTCAGTCTCCCCTCTTCCAGTTTGAAGCCATTCCCCCTCATCCTATCACTCCATGCCCTTGCAAAAAGTCCCCCCCCCAGCTCTCCTGGAGCCCCTTTAGGCACTGGAAGGGGCTCGGAGGTCTCCCCGGAGCCTTCTCTTCTCCAGGCTGACCCCCCCACCTCTCCCAGCCTGTCCTCCCAGCAGAGGGGCTCCAGCCCTCCCAGCATCTCCGGGGCCTCCTCTGGCCCCACTCCAACAGCTCCGTGTCCTTCTGCTGTGGGGACCCCCGAGCTGGAGGCAGCACTGCAGGGGGGTCTCCCCAGAGCAGAGCAGAGCGCAGCAGAGGGGCACAATCCCCCCCTCGCCTGCTGGCCACGCTGCGGGGGATGCAGCCCGGGGGGCCGGGGGTCGCTGGGCTGCCTTCGCTGGCTGGGCAGGGGTCACTGCAGGCAGCGGCTGCGCCAGGGCCGGGCTGACCCCTCCGGATCAGCTTCCTGGATAAAGGGTCTGTGGGTGAGGCCGGGTCCTGCGGGAATGGAGGTGCCGGGGGTCCCGCAGCTGAGCCCGTGGGAATGCACCCCCTGCAGCTCTGCCTGGTTCCCACGCACGCGTCGCCCTCACGGCCAGACCCGGGGTGCAGGAACAGGACTCGAGGACCATCTGCCTCTGCGTTTGGCCTTGCCCAAGGGTATGTGCCCGAAAGCTCGCCCGCCGCCCGGGGGGTACCCAGGGCACGAGTGGGACATAGGGACGACTCCGATGATAGCTCTGCTCATGCGGCACAGCCGTGGGACACCTCGCTGCCGGGGGCACCGGGGGCTCTTTGCTGTCTGGGTGTCCACGAGCAGTGCCCGCCGCGGGGAGCTCGCCCACCGGGGGGCTGTCAGCCTTGTCCTGAGATCGCAGCCCCAGGACATGACTTCCCGTGTAACGTGGACCCTCAGAGCCGGTGTGCGCTCCTGGTCATCCTCCACCCGCTTGCTTGCGGAGACGGCGGTGTCACGCTCCAGACTCACCCCTCCCGCAGGAAGCCCCTCTCCCAGCGCGCGGTGTCCGTTCCCAGTGCCCGGTGGGGGGAAGTCTGGGGACCCTCCGGGCTCACCCCTCTGCGCCGCCCGGGCCGGCTGGTCTTTCAGAGCAGGCTGAGCCGGCTGGGTCCTGACGTCAAAGATAGGGCTTTATCGATGTCACCTTTATGTTAGCAAACAGATTAAACGCTTCTAATATCTCCCATAATGGCATTCTGTATGGCCGAGATCACATTTGCGATAGTATATTTGATACAGTTGTAAACCTTGAAAGAATAAGGGCTGCCTAAGAGAATAGCTTTTTCTAGCTTAAACACATTACAGTTGCGAGCGTAAATCACTTGTCAGTTGATGGCAAATGTAACAGTGTTATAATCGGAGGAAAAAAAGAAATAAAGTGCAGATAATCTTTTTCGCCATTTTCCTGGCAGCGGCGGCGGCGGGAGACTGACAGCCCTTCGCTTGAGTGGCAGGTGTCCTTTGAAGCGCCTGTGAATCACTATCTGCGCAGACTGTTGAAATGCATATTTCCATCCTTATCGTAAAGGAATGGATGGGCAAGATAGGTGCTGTTAACATTGCAAATAGCTCCAGAATTATTCATTGTCAGCTCCGGGCAAAGAATAGGGGGAAAGTTTTATTATTCACCGCGCACAATAGCCGGACGCTTAATGATTCCCCGCTACCTTGGCAGGATTGTCTGCCGACTTCAGGCGCTCGCGGTGGGTGACACAGGTCTGGCCAAGTGTTAGAGCAAGATCACACGTCCCGGGCCCATTTTAATTTCTAATACATTAATCTTTCCCTCGCAGATGCACAATGAATATTCCGCAGCCCCTTGTTTGTCAGGAGCTGTCTGCCTTTCATCTATTCAGGTGGTTTCATTGACTCTGAAAGCGCGCTTAAAAGGCCCGATCAGTCAATGACAACGCTGGCACAATGGCGGGGAGCCCCGCTCCCCCCCGCCGCCCCGCCATCTGATGGACACGGCTGACACCCGCTCCCCGCGGAGGCCCGGCGGCGGGCGCCTTCCCCAGCGGCGCCCCGGCCCTTATCGCGACGGGAGGACGGCGGCCGCCGGATGTATCGCGGCTCCCCAGCCGCTGGCCCCGACCCCGCGCCGCCCCGCGCCCGCCGCCCGCCCCGCGCCCCATGAAAATGGATTACGTTGGCTCCGCGCTGTTTTACAAGCCAGCGGCACGCGCCGCACCGTTCATTTTTAATTTTAATCCTTTGTCTCGGCCCGCTAATTGCGATTGTTTTAAGTTCATTATCCCGACGCGCACATTGTCACCGGCTGGATCCGCGCGCTTGTAAGCGGTGTCCTCACTTTTGCAGGTAGTGACCCTTGAATTGTTAAATGAGCCCGTGCCAGCGCCGAACAGCGCGCTCCGTGATCTACGATGCGCTCCTCAGCTCTCGATTCTTTGGTCTCTAATTAATTAAGTAGCAACCCCTCGGCGGCAAGGGGGCCGAGGACCGCGGGAGCGCCCCGGGGCCGGGGCAGGGGTGGGATGGCTGGGACGCCCGGGAGCTGCTGGGCGTTGCATCGCCCAACCTGCCGTGCCACAGCCCTGCGCACCCCGGCACAAAGCCCGGCGCTGGGCATCACTGGGGACCCGGGACCGGTGTGTGCCGCCGCATCTCCTTCCAGGGCACCGCTCCCCACGTCCCTGCCGCCCCGCAGGAAAGCTGGAGACCACCCAAACCAGGCAGACCCACAGGGAGCATGTTCACAGGAACGCTCTCCTCGGCTTTCTCAGGGATCCCTACATTTGCTTAGAATCCCATGGGTCTAAAAGTGACATAATTGCCTATGTTTTTCATGAAATCATCTCCAATTGCCCTGGAGGGATGCCATCCAGAGGGACCTGGACAGGATTGAGAGGTGGACCTGTGCAAACCTCATGAAGTTCAATGAGGCCAAGCGCGAGGTCCTACATCTGGGTCGGGGCAATCCCCAGCACAACTCCAGGCTGGGCGGGGAATGGCTGGAGAGCCGCCCTGAGGAGAAGGCCCTGGGGGTGGTGGTGGATGAGAAGCTCACCACGAGCCGGCAATGTGCGCTGGCAGCCCAGCGACCCCCGGCCCCCCGGGCTGCATCCCCCGCAGCGTGGCCAGCAGGGCGAGGGGGGATTGTGCCCCTCTGCTGCGCTCTGCTCTGGGGAGACCCCCCCGCAGTGCTGCCTCCAGCTCGGGGGTCCCCACAGCAGAAGGCCCCGGAGCTGTTGGAGCAGGGCCAGAGGAGGCCCCGGAGATGCTGGGAGGGCTGGAGCCCCTCTGCTGGGAGGACAGGCTGGGAGAGGTGGGGGGGTCAGCCTGGAGAAGAGAAGGCTCCGGGGAGACCTCAGAGCCCCTTCCAGCGCCTAAAGGGGCTCCAGGAGAGCTGGGGAGGGACTTTTTGCAAGGGCATGGAGTGATAGGATGAGGGGGAATGGCTTCAAACTGGAAGAGGGGAGATTGAGATGAGATACTGGGAAGAAATTCTTGGCTCTGCGGGCGGTGAGCCCCTGGCGCAGGGTGCCCCGAGAAGCTGTGGCTGCCCCATCCCTGGGGGTGTTCAAGGCCGGGTTGGACGGGGCTGAGAGCGACCTGGGCTGGGGGGAGGTGTCCCTGCCCGGGGCAGGGGGTGGCACTGGGTGGTCTTGAAGGTCCCTTCCAGCTCCAGCCATTCTATGAATCAATGATTCTATGATTACACCCGTATGTGGATGTGCTCTGAGGACCATGGATCTGCACATCGGGGTTTGGACCCCTCTTTGCATTCAGGTCCTTCAGCTTCAGCAGTGGAACATCCAGCCTGGCCTTGAACACCTCCAGGGCTACGAGTGCATATTGTCAGCTCATGTTGAGCTTCCCATCAACCGACCCCCCGGGGTGAAAGCCCCCCCAGGTCTCCCGCGAGTCCCCGCCAGCCCGTCCTGCAGGGAGGGCTTCAGAGCTGCAGGACCGACTAAGCGTCGGCAGGTTTGCACGTGGATTCACCCCGCGTTTGGAGGCGTTCCTCCTTCTGGGCTGCCATGGGGCCCCGACACGGACCGCGGAGGGATGCTGAGGTGGCCGTACCCCGCAGCTGCTGCCAGCCGGCCCCGGGGCTGTGCTCCCGCGCTGGGCTGGGATGGCCAGAGGGGTCCTGAGTTCTGGTTCTTCCCAAGTGCTCGTGTTTTGATGGGTTTAAACGTGCTTTTCTCCCTCCCGTAAGCACAGCCCGGAGCGGGGCTGCTCTGGGCCCTGTGCAGCTCCGGGGACGGTCCCCTCCGCCCTGGCCGAGCACCTCCTTCGCCCCGCGGGCCGGGGGACCCCATCCCCACTCCGCCACCCCACGAGACCCGCAGTGCCTCGTGCCAGGGTGTATTTTAATAACACTTCACCGGCGGTTTCTCCTGCCGGGCTGCGCTGTGATTAAGCAGACACAGGCACAGGCACAGGCACAGGCGCAGGCACAGGCACAGGCGCAGGCACAGGCACAGGCGCAGGCACAGGCGCAGGCACAGGCACAGGCACAGGCACAGGCACAGGCGCAGACAGACACAGGCACAGGCGCAGGCACAGGCACAGGCGCAGTCACAGGCACAGGCGCAGGCGCAGGCGCAGGCACAGGCGCAGTCACAGGCACAGGCGCAGTCACAGGCACAGGCACAGGCGCAGTCACAGGCACAGGCGCAGGCGCAGGCGCAGGCACAGGCACAGGCACAGGCACAGGCGCAGGCACAGGCACAGGCACAGGCACAGGCACAGGCGCAGTCACAGGCACAGGCGCAGGCGCAGGCGCAGGCACAGGCACAGGCACAGGCACAGGCACAGGCGCAGGCACAGGCACAGGCACAGGCACAGGCACAGGCGCAGGCACAGGCACAGGCGCAGGCACAGGCGCACGCACAGGCGCAGGCAGAGGCACACAGGGTTTGAAAAAACCCCTCTGTTGAACACTGCGCCGCGGCTGGCCCGTGCTCTCAATAAAAGCTCATTAAGAAAAGATTATGAACATATAACAATACATTTTAAGTGCGCTGCAATGATCCATAAAATTGGTGTGGCTAATTAGCAGATCAAATCTCTATGAGAACTGGATCACTTTAATATCCTTGGGTAGTTTAATTCTGTAGGTATTTTACTATCCACACATGTTTAGTAAAATTAAATAACAGTATAAATGTTCAGTGGGATTAAAACAACAGTAAAATGAAACCAAACAAAATGAGTTTATTTTGTTAATAGAATAACAGAGAATCCCAATGTTGATATAACATTACACAAAATCTAGAGCAAACATAGTCTGAATCCCAGTCTCATTTCACATGTAATTAACCTTTCTCAATCAAGCTAAGCATCCCTTATACCTCCTCCACAACGGCTGTGCGCCCACGTCTCTTCCTTCACGGGGATGAGAGGCAGGCGTCAGTTTGCAGGGATGCTCCTTCCCTGCAGCGCGCTGCCGGTGCCGGTGCCGGTGCCGGTGCCAGGCTGGGGAGCGCCGGTGCCAGCCCAGCGCCAGGGCGGGAGCGCAGTCCCTGCCCAGGGCTCCAGCCCCGGGGATGCCCGGCGCCCCGGAAAGCTTCTCTCCAGCGGCGAAGCCCGGCAGAGTCAGGATAAACTGCCGGGAAGAGCCGGGATGTCTGGGAAGTTCTCGAAGAGTTTAGGTTCCCCAGTAGATAAGTTTCTCTTTGGGGAATATATTTCTTTTCCCTGTTTTACGGTCCTTCAAATGAGCATCCGGACCAAGACGCTCCTGCGGGTGGGTTTGAATCTGCACTCTTTGTGCAATTCATAAAAATCTGTCTGGAGTGAGACATCAACAAGAACCAGGGCTGATTTTTTTTTTTTTTTCCTTTTCATTTTGCTTTGTTTGATTAGACAAAAAAAGCCTGAAAAAATATTTTAGAATCAATCAAAAAGCTGAAAACACCTTAGCTTTCCTTCCATACAAAATTTAAATGCTAAAAAAAGATTTTATTTCGTTTTGTTTTCAAGGGTTTCTACCTCTCGACTTATCAATTCAATTGCGCTTTGGCAACTCTAAGAAGGTAATGAAACTTGAAACGGACAATCATGTTATTTTTGATATCGATAGCTATTGTTTCTGAATAACAATTCTGTACTTTAGAGCCCAATTACAACTTCAGTGAACAAAGAAAATAAAACCAGGGATGAGGGCGTACGACATGCCCTTACAGGAGAAAAACCGGGGCACGGTGAAGGCAACGAATTGCTCAGTGAGTCTGGACGCAGGGACAGGAGGGGCAGCAGAGTCCCGCCGCCCCCCCGTCCTCGGCCGACAGCATCCTTGCCCTGAGCCGCCGGCGCTCGGCCCGGGGTCCCGGCGAGGGGGGGTGGGGGGGGGATGCACTGGGGCGGGGCGGTGCCACATCCCCCGAGTGCTTCTGAGATACTAACGTGAAAAGTCACGCTCGTAAACAGTCCTATTTATTTAAGGATTTTTTATTCCTGTCTCCTCACCACCAGCAGCCCTCTGTTTGTGCTGCTGTTTATCAAGAAACACCATGTGAAAGTTAATAATAACATAATTTAGAGCAATAATTACATTTTTATTCAATAGCTATGGGAAAACACTGAGTTGAATAATGAGATAAAAATGAGTGTCTCATTCCTAACAGGACATTAATCACCATATTAACTGTGTAGGCAAACTGATTTGAGGCTGTTATGGCTTAATTTGTCTCAAAATCATTATTTTTTATGTATCGCATAATGCACTTTAAAATATGTGTTGGAGTGATTCTATGTAAGCATTACGGTTGCACAGAATAGATGCTCCGCTTTACTCTGCCGTGAATTATAACTTTTTTATCGTACCCAGCGCAAAGTCCGCACCGCTGACGCTCCGGCATTTGGGAGCCAATCTGGGATAAGGATGGAATCTTCCACTTTATATCTTATCCTCTACAGGATATTTTTTCTGAGCGTTCTCATTTCTGAAGCCTTTGAATTAGCATATTTTATTTCTCCAGGCAGCGTCCCATTGGCTATGAAGTCTTTCGCCCCTCTTGGCTTTCCCCTGCTGGTGCTCTTGGCTGCTGGTCGGGATGACGGATGCGGTGGCACAATATCGGACCCGGTGAGCCCTCGGCAATCCGGCGCTTAGCAATGCTAATGTCAGATGCCAGACGAACTGGATGCCGCACAAAGAGCAGCCGCGGTTTCGGCATTGTGTTGGGGCGCGGCGCTGGCTCTGTGTCCACGTTTCGGGAGATGGTGACCCAGGGGATGCTGAAAGGCTGGTGGGACACAGGATGGGCAAAGCGGAGCCCCAGCGGGTAGCTTGGTGGGATTTTCGTAAAGGAAATAAAATCTGAGTTAAATGCGTTCCCTCCGGATGGCCGTTTTCCCTACCGAGCACCCAGAGCCTTAATAAAAGTTCTGCAAAACATATCCGATGTGCTCAGCCGTGAGGATTCCCCCTGGTGCTTTATTGTCCCATTCCCCGTGGGTGTTTGTGTCCATCCGACCCGGCACTCCGCACTCGAGGCGCGGGTCCTGCGCGGATGCCGCGCACTGGCGTTGGGCCGCCTCCAGGCGACACCTTCCCTGGCGCTTCTTGGACCCTCGGTGCTTGATCTAAGGTTTCCCAATGTGTTGGGACCTTTTCCCAGGAGGACTGGAACTGCTGCCAGGAGCACGCAGGCGCGTGCCAGCGGGGGCGAGAGCCGCCGAGCAAACCCCCCGTGGTCCCCCGGGGTGGCCGGGCCGCGGCCGGGCGGGAGCACCGCCAAAGGAGGCTGAGCCGGGGGAAGGGGACCCAAACTACTCCTAAGCTCAGGTCAGGCGGGAGAAGTGCCGTGGAAGGGGACACGGCGCATTTCACGGTCAAAGCTCGTGAAACGCAAGAATGCAGAGCCGGGATTCCGCCGCGACGGCCAGGCAGGAAAAACACGCGCCCTGGCACCAGGCACCGCCTTTTCGGCCGAACAAAATGTTTGAGGCTGATCCAAATAGCGTTTAGGGACAGGGAGAGTACGGGCCTCACCTCTGGTTTGCCGACCCTCCCCCCCGTGTCACAATTTCTGTTTCTGTTGGACCAGAAGTCGTTTCCCCGGCGGTGCCAGCAAAACCCAGTGAGCGGCGCCCCCCGCCCCCCCGGGCGGGCAGGCAGCCCCGCGCAGGATGCCAGCGCAGTGCGCAGAGCCCGCTCTGCGGGGTCACCTCCAGCCGGCAGAGCCCGAGATTGGTAGGTTTAAACCTTGTCCCGAGCACATTTTCTCCTTTTTTTCCTTTTCCTTTTCCTCCCTTTCCTTTTTCCTTTTCCTTTTCCATTCCCTTTCCCTTTCCCCTTCCCTCTTTCCCCTTTCCCTTCCCTTTCCCCTCCTCCTCCTCCTCTTCCTCCTCCTCCTCCTCCTTCCCCTTCCCCTTCCCCTTCCCCTTCCCCTTCCCCTTCCCCATCTCCTTCTCCTTCTCCTTCTCCTTCTCCTTCTCCTTCTCCTTCTCCTTCTCCTTCTCCTTCTCCTTCTCCTTCTCCTTCTCCTTCTCCTTCTCCTTCTCCTTCTCCTTCCCCTTCTCCTTCTCCTTCCCCTTCCCCTTCCCCTTCCCCTTCCCCTTCCCCTTCCCCTTCCCCTTCCCCTTTCCTCCCCGCTCTGAGGCGCCGGAGCCTGACGGGAAAGGTGTGCTCACCCCCAAAGCACGGTTGCCATAAATAAAATCTGCCGGTGCAGTTCCTGGCAGATGTGGGGGTTTCGATGAGTGGTGTGAATTAGCACCCGGATTTGCACAGTGCCCGTGCAGGAGGTGAGCCCGGCCCCTCTCTCCGGGGCGGGGGGGAAGCGCGGCACAGGACGTCAGGATGGGGTCGGAAGTGGTTGATTCTGAAGGAAGAAAGAAAGTGACTTTCATAGAACCATCCAGTCACAGAACACTTTGGGTTGGAAGGGACCTTGAAGCTCACCCCCCCCCCCAGCCCAGGTTGCTCCCAGCCCCGTCCAACCCGGCCTTGAGCACCTCCAGGGATGGGGCAGCCACAGCTCCTCGGGGCACCCTGCGCCAGGGGCTCACCGCCCCCACAGCCAAGAATTGCTTCCCAATATCTCATCTCAATCTCCCCTCTTCCAGTTTGAAGCCATTCCCCCTCATCCTGTCATTCCATGCCCTTGCAAAAAGTCCCTCCCCAGCTCTCCTGGAGCCCCTTTAGGCACTGGAAGGGGCTCTGAGGTCTCCCCGGAGCCTTCTCTTCTCCAGGCTGACCCCCCCACCTCTCCCAGCCTGCCCTCCCAGCAGAGGGGCTCCAGCCCTCCCAGCATCTCCGGGGCCTCCTCTGGCCCCGCTCCACCAGGTCCATGTCCTTCTGCTGTTGGGGGCTGCAGAACTTTCACAGAGCTGTGTCAGAAACTCCACCAAGGGCTTGTCTCCACCAGGGCTGCAGGGTGAGCCCGGCCTCCTGCGGAACGCGGGGTGCTCCCGAAGCGTCCCCAGCCCGTGCCACCGCCCCGGCTGCAGCGAGCAGGGAGGCGGGTGCTCACCCTCGGGAGCCGAGCGCTGCGGTGGGCTGGCGAGCAGCATCATCGACTGCAACCCGGGAGATACCCAGGGGTGTCCCAAAGGGGCGTTTTCTCCAGCTCTGGATCAGTTCCATGCGTTCCCCTCCCCGTGTTTGGAGGCACAGGGGGTGCTGCCGGCCGGGTGCTGTCTGGCTGGAGTGAAGTGGAGCGGAGCCCATGGGGGGTGTCTGGGGACCCCCTGGGCTACGGGGGGGTCGGCAGTGGCATGGACATCCCTCCCCAAGCCCAGTGCCTGCCCAGGGGGATGGAGGACTGCCCGCAGCTTGTTTTCCTTCCCAGCACAGGAGCTGTGGGTCCCTCTGTCCCCGTGACCCTGCTGAGCCCCATCCGTCCCCACGTCACAGAGATCCCCGTCCATCCCCACGTCACAGAGATCCCCATCCGTCCCCACGTCACAGAGATCCCCATCCGTCCCCACGTCACAGAGAGCCCCATCCGTCCCCACGTCACAGAGATCCCCGTCCATCCCCACGTCACAGAGATCCCCGTCCATCCCCACGTCTCAGAGATCCCCATCCATCCCCATGTCACAGAGATCCCCATCCGTCCCCACATCACAGAGAGCTCCGTCCATCCCCACGTCACAGAGATCCCCATCCATCCCCATGTCACAGAGATCCCCATCCATCCCCACGTCACAGAGAGCTCCGTCCATCCCCACATCACAGAGATCCCCGTCCATCCCCACATCACAGAGATCCCCGTCCATCCCCATGTCACAGAGATCCCCATCCATTCCCACGTCACAGAGAGCCCCATCCATCCCCACATCACAGAGATCCCCGTCCATCCCCACGTCACAGAGAGCCCCATCCATCCCCATGTCACAGAGATCCCCATCCATCCCCACGTCACAGAGAGCTCCGTCCATCCCCACATCACAGAGATCCCCGTCCATCCCCACATCACAGAGATCCCCGTCCATCCCCATGTCACAGAGATCCCCATCCATTCCCACGTCACAGAGAGCCCCATCCATCCCCACATCACAGAGATCCCCGTCCATCCCCACGTCACAGAGAGCCCCATCCATCCCCATGTCACAGAGATCCCCATCCATCCCCACGTCACAGAGAGCTCCGTCCATCCCCACATCACAGAGATCCCCGTCCATCCCCACATCACAGAGATCCCCGTCCATCCCCATGTCACAGAGATCCCCGTCCATCCCCACGTCACAGAGAGCCCCATCCATCCCCGCGTCCCACCCGGCGGGAGGCTTCTCCCCCGCAGGACGTCCGGGGCAGAGCGAAGCCCCGCTGCTCCCTCCCCTTCCCTGGGCCGGGGCGGGAGGCCGCCGGGTTGCGACGTGTGACAAATCCGGGCGATGACAGAAACATGTAAATCTCTGGTATTATCGGCCCTCATCTGAATGTCTGTACAAGGTACACAAGTTGAAGGATTAAGTGCTGGAAGAGGTCTCGGAGCCGGGAAGGTGCTGCGGGCTGGCGTGACGCTCTGATTAAGACACTGACAGAGTGCACAAAACCCCATTTGTTGGCGTGACATGTCAGATGGATGAAGAATCAGTCTTTGTCTGCGCCAGTTCAGTTTTCTTTCAAAAAGCCTTTTAGATCAGCTGCAGGAAAAACAAGGAGGTAAGTAGCACATTGATTTAATACAAGCAACATGCAAAGTACATAATAATGAAAATCAAAATCCTTTCATCGCATCAGTAAGGGCAGCGAACAATGTGAATTAATGCAAGGCGCATTTCCCTCAACTTTTACCTCCAAAAGTAGTTTGCATTATATGGCTAATTCTCCTTCCACCCATGACTAAATTGTGTACTGGGCTTTACTTTTGTTTGACATCAAAAAGCAAATGATAGAAAATTGTGTCCAACAATATGTTCTGATTATTCCTGCACTATAGAATATTCTCTCAGTGTGACAAACCGTGTTTATCCCACTAGGAAGAAAGGGGGAGGGATCCCTTAGGATTTATCGGCATGTGCGGGGCCATTAAGTTAAATAGCCACGTTAGTATTTAACACCGTCAACGATATTTTATTTCTCTTTTTCATGATTATTAAGATTTTCATTTGTAAAGTCTTAACTAAATATAGTTTTGGTATCGGAGAAACAAAAGTTATTTTGGGAAGGACTACTTTAGTAGAGAAAGCTACTCCTTCCTTCGGGCCCTCCTCCCTCCGTGTCACTATTCTCCTCCCCGGGGTGTAAATTCTCTGCCGTCTCAGAAACTTCCCTCGTTGGCCACTCCGCATATTCAGGTCTATAAACTGCCGCACAGGAATTGTTAACAACTTCTTTCGAAATTTGGTCAACTCGTGACTTGTGCAGCAGAAACACTACCATGCAGTGCCACGGCATCGCTAAGGATTTTTTTTAACATATTCAGCTTTAATTACTTTTCAGCACGGACAAGGGCGCCGGTCTCCCGGCTGCCTTCTCCCGGGTCACATCGAGCCCACTCGGGCAAAGGGAGCGCGGGGCCCTGCCTGGTCCCTGGGGGAGGACAGAACAAGTATTTCCCCTGCTATTCCTGCCTGGCGAAGCTCCGGGCACTCTGCTGGTGGCTGGACCCCGCGCTGGGGACACCCACAGCCCTCCCGGGACAGCCGCTGGGGCAGGGCAGTCCCCCGCTGCCACGTTCAAGCGCAGGTGATGCTTTGGAGGAAAGGCTTGGTGAGCCCATTTATAAACTTATCCACGAGGATAAAAATCCCCAACACCCACGGAGTAACGCCGAGGCTGGTTTACACAAACCAGTGTCACCGGCGGTCCCGCCGCGGAAGGGGCTGCGCTGCCCAAGCAGCACCTCCAGGTGCAGTGGTCTCCGAAGGACGGAGCTGCTGCTGCGCAGCTTTGCCGGAAGGTCGGCGAGCACATCTGCCCCACGGCACACGGGCGGCTGGAACCAACGCTCCTGTACCTTCCCACCAGTTTGTGAAGGGCTGTCGCGAGGAACGTGCCCACAGCAGTCCTGGGCAGGAGTGGGTAAGCAAACTCCTTTGGACTCGGGGAGAATCCAGAGACAATAATGTTTAAGAGGAGAAAATTATCAGGAGGGCCACATAACGGACGAGCGTATGCCGGTACAAGGCATGGGGCGACTGCCTCGGAAGCCCGCTGAAATACCCAGCGTGGGTTAATGTGTGTCAAACTGGAGTCAGCGGTGCCTGGCAGAGACTGGCACCGGGTGGGGAGGCTGCACGTGGAAGAGAGCGGACCCCGGGACGAGAGGAGAAGCGACCATTTGGTCCTGCGAATGCCCGAATGCGCTTACACACACGCAGCAGCATCTTCTAAAATATACCCTATCCAATATGCCTATTCATATCTTTTAAAAACAACACCTAACGCTGTGTGCCCGGGGCCCTGCCCCACTGCCCCACGTCCCCGTTTTGGTGGCCCCGCACCCCACCCAAGTGAAGGGCCTTAAAAAAACGGCGTATAGGTCTCGTGCTCGGTTCTGTACTGATGTGCTCCATTCCTCACCCACACGCACACGCTGTGTGGTTTACCCGGCTTGCTTCACCCTTTTTTGAAAGCCTTCTGACTGGAAGCCTGACGCGCACAAAGGGAAGGACAAGGCCTGCCCTGGATCGACGGCTCCGCAGAGCAGCGCTGGGGCCCCCCCACCCCGTTTGCAGGCTGGAGCCTGGGTCTCCCGGCGGGAGAGGGGGCTGGGGCGGTCCTGCGTTGCCGACACGGGAGAGGAAGATGGTATTTCGACAAACCTGAAAGAGCCGGTGGTAATCGTCACTGAATTCGGAATAGCAGGTGGGCACGGAAAGAACACGGGGGACATTGCACAAAATACTTCTGATGTTTAAAAATACTATATCAAGTTAGAAAAGAGCAGGTATCCTATTGCAAAGTATTTAACCTCAGATATTAAAGTCGGTAAATATCTCATTATGTGGTAATTTGCCATTGCTTACCTGTTTCTCCACATTTAGCAAGCAAGCCACAGAGAGCAATGCGAGGCACTGCCGATTGCTGGCTGTGCTCAACTGCCCATAAACCACAACAGAAAAGTGTAGAGAGAAAACATTGTCGATGAATATTTGTGCAAAACGCTTCGACTTCTCAGTTAAGGGATCTCTTCTGCCCCTTTAAAATCAACGTTTTCCTTAAAATTTGGAGTTCCTTTGAATTCCCTTGTGCGTGAACTGAAAACCTCAGGACGGCGAGAGCCCAGTTAGACCTCACGCTAAGTGTGGTGACGAATTAGCTGCTTTCCTGGAACCTCTTCCCAAATTCCGTCTTGAAAGACACCGGTAACCACGCGAACGCCCACGGGGTCGCGGACAGCCGCGGAGCCCCGACGCGCACCGCCCCTCGGTCCCTGGGCTCGGCGGGGGGGGGCGGAGGGTGCGGGAACACCCGCGCAGGGGCTCCGCGCCGCTGCTGCCGCCCCCGGCTGGGCTGTGCCCCCGGGCAGCGCCGCGACCCCCACCCACGGGGAGAGGGGCCGGCGGCGACCGCCCGTCGGGGGCGCAGGGACTGCCCGTGCTGCCGCGGGGTCACCCGCTGAGAGCGGCGACGGGAAGAAAATTCACCCGCGCCACCAGAAGAAAATTTCCCGCCCCGCGGGAAACCCTGTCCGCGGCCGCGGGGAGCCGTCGGGGCGGGGGCTGCGGCGCCGGGGCCGTGCCGTCGGGGCGGGGGGGAGCTGGGCACCGGGGGGGGCACCCAGCCCCGGCAGCGCAGGCGGCAGAGGGGCAGCCGCGCTGCCGGAGGGGCCGCCGCCCGCCGCCCGGTGCCCGCCGCCGGCTGCCCGGTGCCCGCCGCCCGCCGCCCCGCTGCCGAAAGAGGGCAATGTTGCCGTGCAGAAGCGGCGAGCGGCCGCGCCGGCTCCCCCGCAGCCCCCCGCGGAGCCGAGCGGACGGCGGCCGCTCCGTCACCCCCCCCCCCCCCCCCGCTCCCCGGGTCCCCCCCCGCCGCCGCCCCGGGTCCGCCGCCCCGTCCAGGTACCGACACTCCGGTCCCGCCGCCCCGTCCCCGCTCTCCCCCGGTCCCGCCGCCCCCCGGTGCCGCTCCCGCCGGGCGCAGGGCCCCCGCTGGGCCGCTCGGGGGGCGCCGGCGCCTCCGCCGTCGGTTTTGCTCCGAGCGTGCCCCGGGCGGCGCCGCCGGCGGGCGCGGAGGGGGGGCGGCCCGCGGGAGCCCCCGGGGAGCAGCGGCCCCGTCCCCTCGGGTGCCGTCGTGGTGACGAACAAACACCGTGGCGAGCAGGGTCAGCCATGGGGACACACTCCCCCCCCACCTCCCCACCCCCCGCCCCGTCGAACAAACGCCCCCGGACGTCTCTGTGCCGGGGATGGCGTACCCGGTACCGCCAAACCCCGGCCTTGGGGCAGCGGGCACGGCTGGTGGGAAAATAGAGATTTTTATAAATGGATAAACACGGTTTTTACTTCCCTAAGAAGGGCAACGCAAGGTCCCTTCGCCGCGGCTCGATTGCTGGGCAGTGCCCCACAGAGAGCGGGGCGGTGGGGCTGGGTGCGGGCAGTGCTGTGGGGCTGCGAGGGCCAACCCCGCGGGGGGCACCCGGGGGTCCGCCGGCTCCCGCGTCCCTCTGTTTAACTGGGCATGAAGGGTTTAGGGTGCGCGTAGCAGCCCAGGGACAGCAGTGAGAGCCACGGGGGAAGCGGCGTCCGCTGTCGCCGGTTCCAGGAAAGCCTTATTTAACATGGACTTAGTTTACCGTGAGCTCTGCTTTTCATTTCTTGAGTCAAAGCTCTTACACCAGCCATCTCATTTCTGCTGCCTCTCCAACGTCTGGCAGGAGCCGTACCTCAGAAAGTCTGTTATTAAAAGAATAATAACTGTATTGCAGGTTTCCGAATCCAAGATTGTATTTTCTTTCTCAAATATTCATTAAAAATATAGATTGTATTTTATTGAAAGTGGCCTTTAATGAATAGCATTCTTGTTTGCGTACAAGAAGGAGCTTCCAGTGCAATTCTCCGACAGTAATTGTGGTCTGAATTGAGACTGCACAATAACTGAGTGCAGTTAATGGCTATCCTGTGGATTGAGTGCTCCACTTTTGTCATTATCAGACCACTTTTTAAAATGCAGAAATTAGTTAGGCCAGCAAAGAGTTAATTATGTTCCTGTGACAGGAAACCCTCAAAGCACATTAATTGTGAAGAATTCTTTGTCTTTAATGCAAAGCAGAAATTCGGAGGACCTCGGCAGGCGATACCATAGAAGTAGTTGCTCAGAGCATCGTTTAAAGGAAAGAAAAACACCAAGAAGCAACGAGCACACGAGGAAACCCTCCTGGTAAGTAAACTCGTAGCACTACGTCGAGCTGGAGTCATTTTGGAGGCATATACTCGCTGCCGTGTTGCAGAAGGGAAAAATAGGCACCGAGACACAGTCTTTTTGACTCCGCTCATTTTCCAGCCTCACTTTTTGTGGCGTTTTTCAGTTTCCGGCTCCCCTGCCTTGGCAATGGCACGTAAGAAAAAAAAATCTTCCAAACTTCCAGAACAGGGTGCTGAGGCTGTGCTGGCGCTGAGGTCCAGGGCGGTGCGGAGGGTTGGACGTGCGGGATGCCCATCTCCAGCCCGGCTGAGCGCCCGCCCTGGGGCTGCGCTGGGGCTGCGGGTGCCGCGCGGCCGCCTTGCCACCTTCGGAGCCCGTGGCAGCCCCGGGCGCGCCCCAGCGGCTCCAGCCTCGGAGGATGCATCACCTCCAGGCAGCGCTGGTGGCCACCAGCCCTCTGGGATCCGACGCCGGGTATCTCGAGGGGCACGCGGCGAACGGGAACGCTGCAGCCCCTTGTTGGGGGAGAGAATTGAGGAGGAAAACCCCAAAGAAGCCGTCTGACTTGGTTCACGCCAAGAACAAATCAAGGCACCGTGTCCTGCGTGTTGGCAGTGCCACGAGACCTGCGAGTAGCTGTTGATTACCGGGCTGAGGAGGAGCAAAAATTATCAGCACAATCAGAGACGGCGTAATTAACTGCAGTACGTAAAAAAAAAAAAAATAAATAACACCTCTGTAACGATCAAACGCCACGCTGAGTTGGGTGGGTTAACGCCGCAGGTCACGTAGGTCCTCGTGGGGGGGAGCGGTGGTGGCTGCTGCTGTGGCTCGGCCGGTGGCCGGGGGGCCGCTGGGTGGGTGGCCACTGGGTGGGTGGGTGGGTGGCCAGCAGCCCAGCCCCAGCGCCAGCGCCAGCGCGGGGACGGCAGGGCAGGGGACAGCGGCACCCTCCAGCGGGAGAGGGGGGTGCTGGCTTGGCCCCGGGTGTCGGGAGGAAGGCTGGGCTGGTCCCTCACCCGCTGCAAACGCTTCTCTGTGCATCTCCGGGCCTGTCACGGGAACAAAAAGGCTCTCCTTCACTTTTAAATACTCTACTAATGCATTCATTGGTGGAGTTGGACGGTGGAAGGCCACGGTCGCAGCACCGGGTGAAACCTGGTGGTTAATTGCAAGGGCCCGTGGTAACAACCTTCAGGTGGCGGAGGCAAGGATCCAGCCGCGGAAAGACCTCTTTGTTACAGAAGCGGAGAGCTGCAGCAGCACCCCGGAAGGGGGCCCTGCCGATTTTAAAATTAAACAAGATCAAATACACAAAAAGCCCCAACCCCACAAAAGCCCCAACCAGCCCCACAAAATAATTCCTCCCTAAAGGCAGCCTGCAGTGAAACAGAGGCACGGACAAGAAAACCCTACCAGGCAGCTTCCCTCCCGCAAAGCCAACCCGGGAGAACGGGGTGTGGAGAGGAGGGGCTGCCGTGGGCCGCGGGGTGCGGGGAGGGCAGAGCGTGCCAGCCAGGCTCAGCCCACGGGGCAGTAAGGGGAGGGCAGAGCCCGAGCCCCCCGCTGCCCATCCCGCTGCAGCCCGGCACGGAGCCTCGGGCGGGGGCCGTCCCCCGGGGGGTCCCGGGCTGCGGAGCGCGGGGACAGGGACGGGGCAGCCCGGCGCGCCCCGCTCTGCCGGACAAATGCAATGGCCTCGATGGCAGCAGGGATGCAGGGGGGTTCCCCCTTTTGCTCATCCCTCTCTCGTGTCGACCCCACGCCACGGGTGCGCGCAGAGCCCCGACCCTCCCCCGGGCAGGGAGTACCAGGGGTCGGGGGTGGACGCCCAGCTGGCCGAAAGCCGAGCCAGGCTCCGCTCAGCGCAGTCCGGTCCTCCTCGTCGACAGCGCCGAAGGAATGAGAAGGGTGCTGAGAAGTTGGATAATAGCGCAATGCAGTCTTAGAGTGCTGTTTTCAATTATGGGTTAACGGAACCTTTATCTTCGCTAGAACCCCCAGTACCAGTTTCCACTCAGTACTGTTTGGGGCTTTTTTCAGTTGTTGGGAGGTGTCTCCCAGCTTATTTGCTGATGGAGCGTAACAACTGAGCTACGTCAGGACCAGCTAAACCATGTACCTCGCCAAATAGCCCAGGCTTCTCCCGCTGCAAATTGTGAATAAACCTCCTTCCATTCAAAGCGGGAAAGTTGACATAATCGCACTTACAAACACGAACGCTGCAGAGAGGGACAGATTGGGCACTGCTGTACTTGGGCTTTAGAGGGAAAAAAACAGACTTGAATGAATTTATTTTTTTTTTTTACATAAACGCGTTCCGTTTGGATTTAATTAGTCAATGTTCATGCAGAGTATTAGTATTGGAAGCCCATATCGTCAAGTTACTGCTACGCACATTTCTGACGGGGTGAGCTTCCCTAAAAGCAATACCTTCCCTGAGGAGCCAGGCAAGCCGCGGGGGCCGCCCGGCGCCGGCCAGGGGGGGACTCCCGCCCTCGCCCCGCCACCGCGGCCGCACCGGGAGGCCGCTGCCTCACGCCCACCGCCGGCTTTGCCTCTGGGCTTTCGTCAGGATGGGATGCGCGGGAGACTCCAACTGTCGCTCCTGTTCTCCGTTAGGAGATAAACCACTGGTCCGGAGGAGGACACTGATCGTCTCACACGTCAGCTTCTCTGAAGGTGAATTTATGCACTACCAATTGATCTCTGACGTTATTGAACTTGACAGTGAGTCAAAGAGATGTTGTGGAAGTTCAATGTGGACAGTTCCTGTGTGTTAAAATGCGCCGACGTACATAAACACACGGAGAATTTGATAAGATCGGTGGATGTCATTCACTCGGGGCCAATTCCTCAGCCAGCGAGACAAAGCTGGAAGTGGCGCTGTGGTGCGGGAGCTCTGGCTTTGCCAACATCCAGCCCGCTGCTGCAAAGCAATGATATGCGTAATTAATGCTGCACGTTTAAGCCCCGCGCCAGGCTGTGTAGAACCCAAAATTCATCTTGGCTTCGCAGAAAGCTTCACAGAGCCTTCCGCAGCATCGTCCATCAGGCAAACGCGCTCGCGTTGTCTGATGCCCCTGGACAATTTTCAAGCAGAACTGTGCTAACCCGTGGCTCCGGCTGGAACCGCGCGGCATCCGGAGCCAGGCGTGTGCGACGGCCAACGAGCCGTGGGAAATTACTGTCAGTTCGTCAGGGAATGAGAAGGGCCACAGGAGCGTTTGGCGCAGAGCTAACGCAGCGCTCCCTTCCTGGCTGGGCAGAGACTCCCTGGACTTGGCTGGGCAGCGGCCGCCCAAAGCAGCTCTCCAAACCTGTGGGGGAAGCCGCAGGAGACAGGAGGTGAGCAGGCAGACACCGTGCGATTCCCGGGGCGTATGGGCTGCCAACGAGAAGAAACAGTTGGCCCAAGACTACCCGGCCATGGAGGACCCACCAGCCCGAGAAAGATGGGCACCACCCGCTGTGAGAGGTGCTTCCCTGTGTGGGATGCTTAGAAATCTAAATAATTCAGGAGGAAACTCTCCAAAGGTTATGGAAATGTACGCTTCGCGCCAGCTGAAGCCTTAGCTCTCCCCATTTACAGAGCTGAAAGGAGATAAATGGTTTGAAGATGTTATCTGAGTTCATCTCTAACCATCTCTCTTCACTAGAGGGGCCTCCAGTGGTCCTTTTTATCTACATCAGATGCTACTCCGCCTGGTGAATGAAAGGGAGGGAGGTCTCATCACAAATTACACTAGTAATTCTTTTCCAGAACTAATTAACTTAAAAGATACTGTACTGATTGCAGAAAAGGTGTTAACAGAAGCTTAAGAAGTTGAAAAACAACATTAATCTGCATTTGAGAAAGGCGCTCTCTTTAATCTCAAGTTTGTGATGTACGAAATACTCCAAATGGAGCATATTGAAGCAAATTATGAATTTCATTATTTTATGTCTGAAAAGCCGCTATCTCGGGGGGGGGGGGAACGAGAAGGGATATCGACAACTTTGGTTTCCGCTTCCGCTTGCCGCCCTGTTCTTTTCTGACAACAAAGGCCGTGAGCTGTGCCCCCCGAGCGTGGGGCCGCACTGGGCATTAAGCCGCCCTCCCCACCACCCTGGGGGTCGGGTCCGGCCGCCGGAGCCCCCAGCGAGGCCACCAGGGCCCCCCGGGGCCGCAGCCCCTCCATGGCCAGAGGGACGCAGACAAAGCCCATCCCCGGCGCCGCGCTGATCCCCCCCTCACTCGGATGCACAGCGCCGCACCGGGGGGTACCGAGTGCTATGTGCCATTTTTTATACTTCGTTCACATACTGAAAGCACTGAATTGGCAGATTTTTTATCCTCCGAAACAGGAATGCCGTTAAGCCGTCCTCTGCTGTAACAGCGCGCAGGACCAGAGTCACCCGCGGCTCCACATCACCAGAAATGTTTCGGAAGTTGTTAATCTGTCGGTTAATTGCACTACCAACGACATGGCGTAAGCGGCACGGAGCCTGTCCGGCGCCGCGGCGAGGCTGCGGTGCCTGCGCGCCGGGGCAGGGCTGCTGGCGCGGGCTGGACGCCGCAGCATCGGCACGGGGCGGCCGCTGCCCCCCGCCCTGCCGCAGCCCCCGGCCAGCGCGCCGCCGCCCCGCGGAACGGGTCGGAGTTTGCCATGCGCCGCTCTTCCCAGCTGAGAGCTCGGTGCTCTGAAAAAAAAAAAAAAAACCCACCCCGTGCCGGTCTTTGAATATTATCCTCACGTAAATTCCTTACAAATCATAAAATCATAAAACTTTTAAACCTGATTCTTTTAAACTTGGCGGAAGCGCCCTGTATTTCAGGGCATTTTGGAGGTTGCCGGTAATATTTCTCTCTTTCATCCTCTTCCCCCGCACCGTCCCCGTTCTCCTTCTCCATCCATCCTGCTTTACCCGCCGACTGCAGGCGCGTCTCTGAAGCTTTGCCTTTACACCCCGGCGGGCCGCGGGGCTCTGATTTACACCCAGGACGGGAAGAGGACCAAGCCTCCGAGCCGAACGCCGGCGTTTTCCGCCGGGCGTGCGTGGGGCGGTCTGAGGGGCGCAGGGTGTCCCCAGCCCGGGGGTGGCGCGGGGGCCCGATCCAGCTTGCCCTCACGCCAGCCACAGCCGCACCGTGCCGGGGGGAAGATGGGTTCTATTGTAATTGCTAGAGACCGAGATTAGTTTACGTTTTAGCGAGTTAGCCCTTCTTAGCAGTCGATTGCTCTCGAAGCTGCAGGGTCGGCGAGCTCGCAATGAATGAGGCGCGGGAGGTTCTCCCCCGGAGCGGGGCAGCGGGGCTCCCCCCAGCCTGACGGGCGCAAGCTGCACTTTGGGCGGCCAGAAACGACAGCCCGCGGGCAGCCCTCTCGGAACGGACATCCTCATCCGCTCGGTGTTCGTAGTGCGGTAAAAGAGCGCATTTTCTCATTTATTCCGGGAAAGAAATTTATTATGGATTTATTTAGGAAAACCGTGCAAGGGTTCTTTGCTGAGGAGCAAAGCGCGTGCCGAGCCGCGGGGGGGCACAGGGTTTTGGCCATTGGGGTGGTGGGAGGAGCGGTGCGGGGCGGCACACGGGGTCCGTCCCGCGGGGGCAAAACCTGCTCCTTCTGCTACTGACACCCGGGACGAGTTCCTAACGAGGCACTAACGGGTGGCAAAGGCGGCTGCGCGTAAACACGAGTTTGTTTCAACGTCCCGGACCGTCTACCGAGGAGGGACTGTTTACTAATAAATCAAAAGTAAATTATTGTTTTCTGCTGACATTAAGTAACCTCTGCCAAAAAATTAACCTGTAAACTGTTTGACATCACGGAGTAATACATCAAAATGCTGCCGGCACACCGCTCCCTCACTATGCTGCTGCAACAAATCAATTAGGCTACCAATTCTGTTCATTAGAATTCATTTAAATCTCAATTAAAAAGTTAATTAAAAGTAAGAGTGAGAAGGAAATCATGTCTAACATTCTTATTAAACTCAAATCACCAATTTAATTTTAAATCCAAATCAACAATCAGAAGTGGAGATACGAAGAGAAAGGGAAGGAGCCAGTGCGGGCGGTCTGGTCTCCTGTGGGAAGAGGGAAGGAGGTTGCGCTTTGGTGCTCCCAAAGAGAAGGATTTTCTGGACCATAACGCCCATCAGAGCCTTGCGCCCCGCAGTTCCATCCTATTCCATTTGAACATATAGCAGGTCTGATTTCGGAGGGAAATTTGTCTTTGTCAGACCCCGCCTTCAGCAACCCCGTGACTTCAAATAAATCCTGCTCCCACTCTTTTCTTACTCACTCGCCCCAAACTTCCTCGGGGTTTTGTTTCCCTTCACGCGGGCGTTACGGAGGCGGTCTCGAAGCGGAGGGAGGGGACCACCTTCTTTGGGGTTGCGCCGCCCTCCCCACGGCCGCCCCGCGGGCGGTGGGAGCTCTGCCCGGGGGGCGCTGCCCCCCCGCCCCGCCGCCCCCCACATCCCCCGGCGCACAGGGACGCGGGGCCAAGCCGCATCTCGCTCCAGCCCAGGTGCGACGACGACCCGCGACTTTTAAGAGATTGCTTTTAATTAGGACAGCGAGTGTTCCTTCACCGCCTGGAAGCGACGCAGTGATTTCTTTTGTTTTCTTAAGGTCCAAAAATAGAGCCCCTTCCTCGCAAGCATCCTGCGGGTTGCAAGCACCCTGCCCACAAGCTACAAAAGCCTCAGAGTAATTTCCTACGCGGTTCTTGGCAGGGAGGTCTGGGTGGAGGTGGGCAGGGTCCACCCAGCCTTTCAGTCTCATTAATCATTTGGCTTTCCCTGGCTGCTTGCAGCATCTTCTGGAGGAACCCTTCTCTTTATTCATTCAGACAACCCTTTGGATTAAACAGAGCCAGCTAAATGTCAAACCAAATCTGAGTCTTGATGCAGATAATCATTTCAATAATATTTCTCCATTTGTGCCCAAACACCGAGGGAATAAAGCTTTTCTGCTGTCAGGTAGTGTAAGACTGCAGTTGGTGTAAATGCTTGACATTGAGCCAGATGGCTTAGCCGTGCTGCAAACATATGTTCAACAAGCAGGCTTGCACACATTGGAATTTTATTATTTTGAACTGGTGAGGCATGCATATTTATTTACTTGACCCCCCTTTGGTGTCACTTTGGTATTAAAACAATCCGTTAGAGAGCGTCTCCGAGCGGCGGGGCAGTCCCGCTTCGTCGGCTCCTCCTCAGGCGCCCGCGGCGCCCGGCGCTGGCCGGACCCACGCCGCGGGGGCGAAGGCTCCGGACCACCCCGCGGCACAGAGGAGTTCCCCCTCCCCGGACAGGGGCTCGCTCTCCAATTATACCAGTGATTTCCCAACTTTTTAAAACCTGGGATCTCTCGGCGGGTGATATATTATGCTCTGTCAAGCGCATCCCAAGCACCTTGCTGAGATCACCAAATTAGAAAAAAAGTATCAGTGCAAAGGGGAAAAAAACGAACAAGATAAAAAATTAAAATCTTTGGGTGGGAAGAGCGGCCGTCAAACACAGAGCTGAGAAAATCAGGTCTTTTTTTTTTTTTTTTTTTTTTTTCCAGGCCGGTATTAAGTGACTGGACATAAATCTCCGTAATTTCACAAAACAGCACCAGAATGACCTGGGACCCGATCCAGAACCCATTAAAAGCTGTAGGAAGCTTTCTTCTGCCTTGGATGTGCTCTGGATCAGGCTTGCGTTATATTTTTGGGTCCCAGTGCTGGAGCTACGCAGAGCAGCTGAGTGATTTACGACCGAGACTGCCGTAGGGCGATAGCGGGCGCTGGGGAGAGGTGCCAGTATGCAAATTGCACAGCCCAAACAGTTGCAAAGCCGGAACGGGGACGATTTGAGGAGGATGCTGCGGTGTCCTTAGCCGTCTTGCAGCCTGGGGGCCTCCGCTCACGGCCGTCCCGACGGGGGACGGGCTTGGGGACGCCGAGCGGGTAATGTCATTAGTGCCCCTCACCAGGGCCCTGGGGCGGGCTGGGGGGCTGAGGGATGCTCGGGAACCCTCGCTGCGGGCAGCGAGCGACATCCCGCAGGCCCGAGGGGTCTGGGTCCCTCCTGGCCAGCGACGGGGCGCGGAGGGAGCGGTGCCCGCTTCGCCCCGACGGGCTGTATCTAAACGTGCAGCGTGACATTAATGTTCGAGACCGTTTTTGTACCATAAGTACTAAACCACTGTTAAAATAATTCGAGTCCATGTGAGAATGTAAAAAATCCATCTGCTGCAAAGAGGGGCCGGCACGGCCAGCAACGCCCTGGGGGGGCTGCGGAGGGACGTCCTTGCACAGCTCTGATCCCAAATTGCACGAGCCATTAATTAGTCCTTGGGAATACGCCATGATTCCCACAGAAAGCTCCCAAACTTGCCAACCGCTCCAGTAAGAGTCGTCAGGTGAATGTCTGGGGCAGGGGCTGCCGGCTGGGCCGGTGGTGGGGTGCACAGCCATCCTCGCCCTGCCCGCCCTGCCCGCACTGCCCACACTGCCCGCACTGCCCACACTGCCCACACTGCCCGCACTGCCCGCACTGCCCGCACTGCCTGCACTGCCCACACTGCCCGCACTGCCTGCACTGCGCACACTGCACGCACTGCCTGTACTGCCTGTACTGCCCGCACTGCACGCACTGCCTGCACTGCCCACACTGCCCGCACTGCCTGGACTGCCCACACTGCCCGCACTGCCTGTACTGCCTGTACTGCCCGCACTGCACGCACTGCACGCACTGCCCACACTGCACGCACTGCCTGTACTGCGCATGCTGCCCGCACTGCCCGTACTGCCTGTACTGCCTGTACTGCCTGTGCTGCCCGCACTGCCCGCACTGCCCGCACTGCCCATACTGCACGCACTGCCTGCACTGCCCACACTGCACTCACTGCCCGCACTGCCTGCACTGCCCACACTGCCTGCACTGCCCACACTGCACACACTGCCCGCACTGCCCGCACTGCCTGTACTGCCTGCACTGCACACGCTGCCCGCATTGCCCATACTGCCCGCACTGCCCGCACTGCCCACACTGCCTGTACTGCCCGCACTGCGCACGCTGCCCGCACTGCCCGCGCTGCCGCAGCCCCCCGGACCCATCCCGCCCCGGATGCCATCGTCAGCACTCGAGAGACGGGTGTAACGGGGCCTGAGCCAGTCTCCCGGCTTTGCCATCAGGCGCCGAGGGAAAACCGGCGAAAGACACTCGCGGCGGCTGCAGTCGGTGCGGGCCAAGAGCCCGCGCGGGTGGGGTAATGGGCGCAGCCCGTGCTCTTTGCCGAGTGCCGCCGCTGCTGCCGCGCTCCGGCTTTCCGCAGCCGTGCTCATTGTTGTCTGGGGCTGGGTTTGTGCTATTTCAGCTTCAGGGGGCAAGGACCACCAATTATTTTTGTCTGTAAAGTGCCGTGCGCATCCGGGATGCTCTTTAAATAGTAATAATAATAATGTTGTAGCTCCTGACAAAGCTTTTGCCTGTGCCACAGTCCTCCCGCGCGCTGCAGCAAATTGCTAAGCAACACCGATTTCCCCGCTTGTTTGCAATTGTGTGGCCATTACCGGGGCCCGGGGCGGCCCCTCGCCCCCGGGGCAGCCCCCGCTCGCCTGCGCTGTGCCCCGGGGTGGGCTCCTGCCCCGGGCGCTCGCCCGAAGCGCCCAGGGATCCCGGTGCTCCGGCATCGAGCGGCTGATGCCCGGGGCGCTGCGGAACACCAGGCTATGGGGTGATAGCGACCGGGAGCCGAACACCTGAGGGCCGGGTGGCAGCTCGGCGGCGTTCGCTCAAAAGCAGTGACGTTTGGAAAGCAGCGGTCTCTCTGGTTTTGCTCCGCGCCTTCGGGATTCGCGCTTTCCTCTTTTTCACTGCCACGGCCCCACTGGTTCATTTATGTATTTACTTTCAGGAAGGCTGGAGAAGGACGCCGGGGCTCTGGCGGTAAAGCCCCAAAGGCTGGCGGTGCCCCCGCGCCCACCGTGGCACGCGCCGGCTTCGCCGTGCCTTGGGCACCGCCGTGGTGTATTGCCCGCGCCCACAGGAACGCGCGGAGTCATCCCCAGCGACACCGGCCGGATTACAGGTTTGTTGCATATGAAATAGGATTATCCTTAATACGAGATAAAATTCTTTTCTTCCCGCTTTCTAAACGTTCGGAGGGACTAAAGGGCAGAGAGAAATGGGAGCAGTGACTAAATGAGATATGCCATGCCGCGGTAGTGGAGACAGATGTGTCATGTTTAGATGCGGTTGTGTTTCCAGAAGTACTCATTCCGAGCTAATCAGCGCTGCTAAACAGTCATTTTGATTTATATCTGTTGATAAATCATTCTTCCTTAGCAATGCCCGGCTGGGATTCCGGCGGGGGGAGAGGGTATCTCCTGGCAGCGCAGGACAAGCCGGGGGGACGCACTGGGGGACTTCGGCAGCCACCCTCGGGCATCGCCGGGGCTTCTCCGTGAGCACCACGTGTGCTCAGCAGGAACAACGAGAGGCCTCAGCAGCATTTTAGCGTAGCTGCTGTTATCAGGGTATTTTGCTGGGTTTGGAGTTACTTCTCTCCGGGGAACAAACCCACCCATCCTCAGTTCATCCAGTCACAGAAGGGGTTGGGTTGGGAGGGACCTTGAAGACCACCCAGTGCCACCCCCTGCCCCGGGCAGGGCCACCTCCCCCCAGCCCAGGTCGCTCCCAGCCCCGTCCAACCCGGCCTTGAACACCTCCAGGGATGGGGCAGCCACAGCTCCTCGGGGCACCCTGCGCCAGGGGCTCACCGCCCGCACGGGAGAGAATTTCTTCCCAATATCTCATCTCAATCTCCCCTCTTTCAGGGTAAAACCATTCCCCCTCATCCCATCGCTCCCCTCCCTGACCCAGAGTCCCCCCCCCAGCTCTCCTGGAGCCCCTTTAGGCACTGGAAGGGGCTCTGAGGTCTCCCCGGAGCCTTCTCTTCTCCAGGCTGAACAATTTGAGCCCATGACTGAAATAGTTCAGACAAAAGGCCCGCGCCGCCCCGCTGCGATACCGGGGTTCTGCTGAATGTGTGAGAACAAAGTGTTGCTCCTCGTCCGTGGTTTTTCAAGTGAACAGTTTCCAGATTCATTTAAACCCAACAGCTATTTGACCAAGAATTTGTGTTGCATTAAATCCTAAATATATTTATTTTCCATTTCCCTGAATTCCCATCCTTTCAGTGGAAAGCCAGTGGGTGTTTGTCTTTGATATTTATACACTGTCACTGCAAAGTATCTGAGCATAACTTTGGAAAAACAGCTCTGCCACAGCGATCCCGTCTGCGGTCACGACCGAAGCTCTCAGAGGCTCTCCTCGAAATCCTCGCATGAGAAGCACGAGCCAGAACGGCAGCGTTCATGGCCGGGTCTCTCGCGGGGTGCTAAGGCACCGGGGTGCCGCGGTGCTCCACGTGGGCCGGGGCCGTGGGCTCGCTGCGGACCCTGCCGGGGCTCGGCCGAACTGCCGCCGCCGGCAGCGCCCGTGGGGTGAGTGCCAGCAGTGCCCACGTTTCTTATGTGAACCTATAGACGACGGGAACCTATAGATTGCCACATGGCTGATGGGGTAGAAGGGGAAGAGGGCAGCTAAATTGCTGGGCAAGGCGCCGCGGTGGGGGGCGCCGCGGGGACCCCCCGGCCCCGCACCGAGCAGCACGGGCACCTCGCGGGTGCTTGTGGGGAGCGGAGGAGCCGCTCCCCCCCGTGACACCCCGCTGCAAACCCAGAGCAAATCGCACCTGCCAGTGCTTTTCCTTCAAAAAAAAAAAAAAAAAAAATGAAATGGAACTGGAGTTGACTTAGGATATAGATCTCTATCCTCTCAGTCATTTTTGTGCTATTTTTTCATAAACTTGGCTGCTTCTCGTTTGCCCTCTAATAATTCTCTGAAGGCTCATTTCCCCTGTATAACTCTGTGTAAACACAAAGTTGAGGAAAGGGCATTGAGACTCATCCTTCAGGAATGCTGTTTTTGAGAAAATGCTTGTTTACCTATGTCAGTAATTTTCAAAAATATAATGTGCATTTGAAGATCAAAGATAATCACGTGTGAAAACTCCGGCATTTCCATCGGGTCGGAACTCCTGCAGAACTGCATTTCTCGGCCGCTGCGTGCAGGCTTGCCTCGTAGCACGAAAACAATGAAAAGGCGAGCGCTCCGCCGGCTCTGACAATGGGAGGATTAATACCGCACACCTCCGATGGCTGATGGCGTGGGTCCTTTATGGCATTATTCTTCATGAGTGAGGAGGGACCTGATAATTCATGTTATTAGGTCTTCCCTCATGAGTAAAGATAAATGTCATCAAAGGTAGGAGCCATTATGTATTCTATACAATGCAAGTTACCTTGCTACAGTTTTTTCTCAGTGTATTTTCCTATTGGTTTATGTCTGCAAGGGGGAAAATATTTGTAAAAGCTCATAAAAATTATTTTTAATGTTTTTTTTTTTTTTTAAGACTAAAAAAGAATAAGCCATTGATGATGTGCTTGGCGCACATCACATTCTCCTGGCTTTCTCCCCAACTTGCAGAAATGGACAACCTTGGAAAGAAAATCACAGCGCTGGTTCCCACGTACCAAAAATGCGCCATCTTACGAATACAGCCGGTGGCCAGGCAGAAGGTGACACCCCAATCCCAACCCCCCGGGAGGCCGCTGGGGCCGGTGGCCGGGCTGTGCCGAGGGCTCCCACCGCACCTCCCCCCCGCACCCTCCCAGGAGGTCGGAGCTGCTCAGCACCCAGATCTGGAGCTGTGGTTTTTTTAAGGAATCTGTCCCAGCTGTATGCCCGATAAAGGTACGGATGCTGACGATTGTGTCCCGCTCCCGCTGCTATGGGCACGTCATCTGATGAGAATTGGAATTCCCATTCAAAAACAGTAACAGCAGCAACAAACCCCCTTTTTAAAAATTTAAGGAAAGAAAAAAGAGACTAAAAACCTGACTGATAAAGAGTCACAAGCCTACAAAGTCCAAGAAGATCTCTAAAACTGACCCTTTGAAAAATATTACAAAATTTTAACACGTGCCATACGGCTGATTCAGAGAGGCTGGCGCCAAATAACCCGACACCCCTGAGCTGGGCTCAGCGCGGCCACTTTAATTTTTTCTATGCAAATGGGTGTGCACGTGTCGTACAAAATAATGTACTTCATGACAGAACACCCGGGAAGCTGCTGAGGTGTCACGGACATGGGTAATGTCGGGGTTTTGCAGACAATTCGTGGGGTGTGGGTGCCATGCCCGCCTGGCAGGACTGGCATGGCGCAGTATGGCACGGTATGGCATTGAATGGCACAGCACGGCACGGCATGGCACGGCATGGCACGGCATGGTATGGTATGGCATTGCCTGGCACAGCTTGGCATGGCACGGCACTGCATGGCACGGCATGGCACAGCACGGTATGGCCCGGCATGGCTTGGTCCGGCTCAGGAGGGCACAGCACAGCATGGCACGGCATGGCTTGGCATGGCTCGGGAGGGCACGGCATGGCACCATCTTTCAAACAGGACGGCAAACAGCCAGCAGACCATGAGATGTAGCTTCAATCTTGAAGCAGAAGGAAGAGGAGGGACTGTGTTGGTGTTCCCAAGGGCAGGTCGGGTCGGGGTGCGCTCGATGGCCCCCGCTGGGGGCTGGGGCCCCCTTGGCTCTGTCTGCCGGGTGAGGACATGGGGTTGTCACAAAAAAGGAAGCCCGGAATCCATCTGGCTGCTGTGGCCAAGCTGTCGGTATTTCAGCAGAGCACTGGTGAAGGTGTTTGAGGTTTGTGCCACGCTCGGGGCGGCGGGGCAGGATGTGGAGCAGGATGTGGGACAGGACGTGGGGTCAGGACGTGGGGCAGGACGTGGGGCAGGACGTGGGGTGGAGGCGGCTGTCCAGCCAGGAGGACCCCGGGGCTGCCCCGCACCATGTTCCTGGCAGAGCCCCGCAGCGGCAGCGCCGTACGGGGACCCCGTTTGCATCATTGAGAGGGGTCAGGGACAACCTGCGGCGCCGTAGCAGCGGGGCGATTCCCAAATCCCGCGGCTGGGGGCTGGGCCTGAGGCGATTCACCAGGCTCGGCGCCCGCGCTGCCAGCAAAGGGGGATGTGCACGCACGCACAGGGGCAATTACTTTGGGCGAGCGTGACGAGGGAAAATTGAATGTAAAGTCTGCGGTAAACAGCCAATAAATCTTGCTTTCCGTGCTCGGTTGAGGAGGAGCCCAGGTGCTTGCAGGTCCCCGCGTAGGTAGCGGGAGTGTGGCTACGCACGTGGCGAGCGGGGACGGCGCGGGGACTGCAGCCCGTTCATCTGCACCGCCCGCCCCGCGGGCTGCCGGCCCCGGAGCACCCACCGCGCGCGGTACCCCCGTGCTGGTGCCGGGGCAGAGGGAGACACCGCTGGGTCACCAGCAGGACACCCCTGCCCTCCTGGGGGATGCCCGGACGGCTCCGCGGACACCCGCCTTGCTCCCCGAAGCCTCTGTGGGGCGACCGAAGGGGCACGAGGAGGGCGCCCATGCGCCCGTGGGGGCAGCGATGATGCTCTTGCGCTGGTCGGCGCCCTCAGGGGTGCGGGGTTGCCCCAGGGCCATGCTGTCCCGGCACGGCCCCTGCAGACCATCGCGCACCACGGCCCAGCCCCCTTCCACCCCGGGCATTTAGCCCCTCAGCCGCGGCAGGGCCAGCGCTCCCCCCACGCCAACCGCCCTCGTCCCTCGGGGCTACGGGGCCACCCATGGACCCCACCGGCGCCTGCAGGGCTGCCCCCGGCCCCGCCGGCTCACCGTCCCCACCGCCTGCAGCAGGCAGCGGGGTGCGGAGGGGGGGACGCCCTCCCAGGAGCCGGGCTCGGGGCGCTCGGGGGTCCCGCAGGCAGCACGTCCCCCCGCGACGCACCCCCGGGCGCCCGTCCCCCGGCCGGGCTGGGAGTGGGGCCGGGGCCGGACGGAGCGGGACCCGGCACCGGGGAGGAAAGTTTGTAAAGAAAGTACTGAACACAGACTTCCCGGGGTATCAGAAGGAAAATTTATGCATCGCCTTTGAGTTCAACTTCTCCATTAAAGCTTTTTCCCTATAATCTAGGGAGTTCTTATCTTGGTGACTTATGATGTTATGGAGGGGCTCATGCATGGAAAATGTCAATAGAAATAGTAACTCTAGAAGGGAAGGGCCTCCTAATTAGTCCCCATTTAGATTTTATGATGGCTTTGAGATCTGCTCATCCTGACAGTGCGCACTCTGGTTACATATTGTTCTAGCCTGAGGGAACCATAGGAAAATCCAGATTTATTGTACCTATCATACCAGCATATTTCATTTGCCATTATGAGCAGCCATCTCGCAATGATGCAGGAGTATTTATTACAGATTAAATTGTAGGACCTGGATGGTTTAGTGAGGTTCTTGAGGTATCATTTATGTCATTAACTGGCTCATTATCAGATCTGCAAATCTCAATTCCTTTTTTTTTTTTTTGCGCCTT
Source organism: Vanellus vanellus (assembly GCF_965231255.1). Taxonomy (NCBI): domain Eukaryota; kingdom Metazoa; phylum Chordata; class Aves; order Charadriiformes; family Charadriidae; genus Vanellus; species Vanellus vanellus. The sequence goes on from NC_138910.1 coordinate 929,359, forward strand.
CTGTTTAAGAGCGGGGAGCCGGGCTGGGGCTCCGGCGGGCTGTGGGGCGGGGGGGGTGCGTGCCGGTCTGCACGCGTGTGCGTGTGCGTGAGTGTGTGCGCGCACACGCGTGTGCGTGGGGCCGGGGCCGGGCGGGCGCTGGGAGCGGGGCTGGGGCTGCTCCCGCTCCCCGGGGCCCCTCGATGGCCGCGCTTCACAACCAGCGTCAAAACGGGGCACAAACCTGCCTTGAGCCGGGGGTGTCCCACCCCGGCCTCTGCCGGGGGCTTCTGCGCCGATTCCTCCCCGTTAAACCGCGACTCAGAAAGGAAAAGCTGAGAAAGGCAGTGGTAGGAGAGGGGGTAATTTAACTCTAATTATTTAACAAGTCTATTCCAGGCGTAAGCTTATTACCAGTGGCGAAAGAATACGCTGGATTTTTTTTCCTCTCTCTCTCTCTCTCTCTCTCTTTTATGCTTTATCTCTACTTGGAGAATTATTTGAAGAGGTTTAATCCATCCTTGATTGTTGTTGTTAATGGGAAAGGAGAATAGGTGATTCTTACATGTGCTCGGCGCTCGGCTCTCCGGAAAAGTCACGGGGAGAAAGGGGCTTTCAGGCACTGCCTCTGCTCTTCGATTTAGCGATGTTATTTGAATTTATTGTTCGATTCGACTCGCGCGTCCTTCCTTGTTGGTATTTGCCCTATTTACTCTCCTATATTGCTTTTTCATAAAACCAGGGAATGGCATTTAGGTGGTTGTGTTCCCTGGTATTAAAAGGCACTCCCGACAAGCGCGGGAGCACAGCCCGGATCGCGGGGTCCAGGGCACGCGCCGCGCCGGAAGGTGCCCCGCTCTTTGCCTGCTGAGATTAATTAATTCACGTGATGCCGAAGATGCGCGGGGAAACTAAAGCTCGGGAAGGGGGCAATAAGGCGTTAAAATTTGCCGTCTCCCTCTCCCCTCTCTTTGCAAGCCAAAGGCGGTGAAAAGGCTTCTGGAGGTGTTTGTGTTGGCTGACGAGGTATTTCTGTAAAAGTGGCAATTTTGGGGCTCTAAACTCATGGCGTTAAGAGGACAACTCCCGGCAGTCACCTCCCACAAGGGGAGCGGCGTGGCACCCGTGCCCCGGCACGAGGAGGGCACCGCTCCGGGACGGCAGATGAGGTTCAAGCCCAGCGAAAGCCTGGCTCCGACGTCGCCAAAAGGGACGATTGGCACCCAAATATTTTCCTGACTGAGCCTGACCACAAAGCTCGCCGCCACGCACACCGCGCACGCCGCGCCGTCCCGCTCCCCTCCGCCGCCGCGGCACCGAGGGGCGCCCCCACAGCATCCACCCCAGCGGAGAGCCTCAGAACGCCTTCAACATTCCCCTACACAAACATCTATACCTTTATGCAAACAATTTCAACCTCCAAAGTCCATAATAAATTTTGAAGATGTGTCAAAATCGATGCTTTGGATTGTTTGGTGCCGCGCTAATAATTTTATTTAACACTTTGTAGGTACGTTTTACCGCAGCGGTCTGCTCCGGAGCCAGATTGTGCCAACTGGGGTGGAAATAGAAGGCGTGAGAGTATTCAGGCTGTATTTTTTTCCTTGAAAAGGATCAGAATCCCTAAATTTAAACATTTAAAATGTGTTTAAATGAGATGCTTCTCTATAACTTATAAGCGGCCCTTTCCTCTTTGTTTAATTTATTTTGCATTTTCCTTTATCGATCTAAAAAGAGGGACATTTATAAATAAAAAGAGAAGAATTGTTGGATATTTGTCTCAAGTCACATTTAAACATCTTTCACGCTGGGTAAGGAAATCTTAAATAAGAATGTAAATAAAAGTGGCAATGTGCGTGTCTTCTTTTAAAGAATATCTTCTGTTCTGAGCAGCTGCAACGCCATTAGATAATTTAGATATTTTGCGTGCTTTAAAACTCCAACTGCATCAGCGAGGAGAGCATCTGTAAACAGAAAGGGTTTGGACATTGTTTAGCTATCCCCTTGGCAGGTATTTAAAAATGAAAATGGATTGTAATTATAAAAAAAAAAAAATAATTCACCCCTTTCCTTGAGTCGATAGGCAGTTACGGAGACCTTAGCGCTCCATGAGTCGTCTCTCCCAGCCTGTATACTATAGGTACCCCCGAATAAACACAAATCTGCACGGCTATAAATAGGCTCCTTGAAATAAGAGTCTTATCTGAGCCTGCTTTGTAATGCTGCTCCGGCCCAGCTCAGCCTTTGCGGTACAGTCTTAATACTGAGCTCGCTCGTTCATCTCCCTTCCTTTTTTCGGTCGGTCTAGCCTGTTCGGGCGGCGGCGGTGCCGGCTGGGTTGCCGTAGGAACGAGGAATTCAAGTAAATACGCTCACGGAGGAGAAATGTCTACTAATTAAATGTGAAGAGCATTGATAAGGTGCCAGGTCTGGTAAAACGTAGACCGTAATGTCCTTTGATGTAATTCATTACAAAATACATATATATAAAAAATATATATGTATATGGGAGGTTTATAAGCCTCATATATGCTATAGCTGCTTCTTTGTGGGGAAGGTTACGTATGTTGAAGACGGCGGCAACACTTTTATATAGAAGTGACACTTTATAGGGTTTTGTTCCTTTCGAGGCTATAAATTCTGTAATCTTACGCGCGTCTCCTTTTATTGCATTTACACGGCAGATGAAGACGTTTGGCGGGCTGCTGGCCGTGCTGGGAGCCCCCATCCGCCCCTCCCCACACCTCGCTGGGTTCGCGCTGCCGGGATAGGATTTTTCTGGTTGCTCCACGAAAAGAGGACACCGGCCAGGGGCTGCACCCCCCGGCCCATCGCCCTTTCGGGGCATCCCCGGCGGTGCGACGGGAGCCGGGGCGGCACTCCGGTACTGTGTGTGCTGCGGTTGTTGCCCAGCTACCGTGCGGCAAAGCCGGCACCGTGCCCGCGGCGGCCAGGCTGGGCTGGCGGCAGCCCCCCGGCAGCGATGCGCTTCGCCCCCGGGGCCCGAGCCCTGCCCGTTGCCCTCGCCACTCCGCGGTGGCCCCCGGCACCGCGTAGGTAAATCAAACCCAGCGAGAGCCACAGCGGGTACCGGGGCTGCTTGGCGTGGCCAGCAAAGCCGCCTGATCAGGGATACCGCCAACACCCAAAATGTTCCAACTGCGTAACTCTGAAAACAAACTCTTAAAAGGTGAATGGAAATGTTCTTAGTCGAATGCCACCGGACGCGTGTCTAAGCAAGCACGCGAACGGACTGGCTGCAAAAGTAACAGGACCTTTTCCTCTCCTTAGGGAATCGCCTGTGGTTATCTTATCCAGACCCTCTGCAGAGCAAATCCCTGAGAACTGCAAAGATCGATAAATGCACTGATTTTATAGATGGGGAAACTGAGGCATAGAAAGAAGACGCAGAGTTCATCTCAAAGCCTCTTAACGTTAGAAAGTCGACTTCATCAGCTTTCCCTTCTCAGGAGCCCGGGGCGTCACTGGCTTTGCTGGGCACATTGATCACCCGCCGGGGGAAAAACGGGGGGTTTGCCCTTCGCATGTCACCCACCCTCCAGCCATTCTGTGGCCCGCGAGCGTCGCCTGGCGCTCTCGGTTGTGTTCGCGGGCCGAGGACGCGGGGCTGGGAGAGCATTCCGACAACCAGAGCCCATCATCAAAGCTCTTACAGCAACGCTTCGGAACACCCCTCACCCCTGAAAATGGCACGTGCGATGGTTTCCCATAAAAACAACGTTTTTACCCAGTTTCTGCCGGTCGTGCGGAGGATGTCCCGCCCGCCGGGCAGCGGCTCCTCGCTGGAGCAGAGGGAAAGTGCGTTCTTCATCTGCACAAACGCGCCGGCTCTGCGAGCGCACTCATTTCACTCTCATTTTTAATCACAGTTCGCGGACTAAAATCATCTCGGTTGTGCTCATGCTTAGGTGGGATAAATCCAAGGAGGCTCCCACGGATTCAGAGCGGTGCAGGACTTTGCCCAACCTCTGATGCCCCCGCGCTGGCGGGGGGCTCATGCTCTTAGTCGTGGCTATTCTTTTTTCCCACTTGCTTTGGCTTTTTCTCTCAGCCGTCTCCCCGAGGGGGCCGGGGGCAGGAGGAAGCCGCAGCAGCGCTGCCATTGGTGCCCGTCCCCACCGCCGGCACGTGGCACGAGATGCAGATGGTGGCCAGCACATCGCTTCCCCGCGGAAAAGCGGCCGGAAAAAAGACAAGCTGATCTCAGCGCCCCCGACCATTTACAATTTATATGTCCTTGTCAGATCGGGAGTTTGATGACTCTAATGTCATGTTTGTCCTTCACCCTGAGAAAATCTCCTTTTAAAGATCACCAGCCCACCTCTATTGACAGTAACTGCGCAGGTCACGGGATTAACATGTGTTGGATTTTTCCAAAATGCTGATCTTTTTTAACCTTAAAAAAAAAAAAACAAAACAGGGCGAAAACATGAAAACCTGCGATTCCCAAACGGGATGGGACCCCGACCGCAGCCGGCTCTCGGGGCGGGGGGGGGGGGGGGGGGCTGGGGCGGGCGCCGTGGGGAAACCTGGTGGGCTCCAGGTGTAACCAGGGTTTGTCACGCGGAATTGTTTCCAGTTCTGAGAAAGTCTCTCTGCCACGCGAACGGGTTCATGCCCTGCCATGCTCAGCCCGGCTACCCTCCTCTGCCGGGGCTCCGGCACTCCCGGCTCCCAGACAGCCGCGCCGCGTCCGGAGGGGAGTGGGTCCGTGGGGCGGGCGCTGCGGAACCGCAGCAAGCGCGTGTTTGATCGTGCTGTCTCCCCGCTTCCCTGGGCTCGGAGCGAGGCGGGAGCTCATCTGGCAGCAGGGACCGTGCCCGTTTCTGCCTGTACTCCTGCCTGCAGCGTGGTGGCCCGGTGGCCCGGGTTCGGGCTGCGGGAGCACATCTGCTCACGCGCGGGGTGCTGCGCTCCCCCTGCGAAGGGGGTCCGGGCGGTCATCAGGATGGTCCGGAGACACGCACACGCCGAGGGACGTGTCCAGCCGCCCCCCCACCTCCACCGCGCTTCGTGCCGGTGAGATTATGGTGGGCAAAAGCTGTGCCCCTCCTGAGAGTGGGGACCTTCCCGGTGAGCACGGGCCGGGGTGCAGGGAGCCTTGTCTCCTCTCTGAGCCGAAGAGACCCCCCAAACTCCCACCGCTCGAAATTAGACCTATTAGGTTGTCCTGGTTTGAGCGACACGGGGTTAATTTCTCTTTCAGTTATTTGACTTTTTGGTAAGGTGCCTTCGAACGCTTGGGAAAACTGTGCTTTTAGAATACTCTACTGTCTGGATTCCTGAAAATATGTACTTTACAGCCATGGGGTGCGGGTGTCAAGGTGCCGGTGTTTCCGAGCTCGCCGGGTGCGGGGATGAGGAGGAGCGAGACCCGGGCACTGCGCCCGCGCTGCCCCACGGGGTTAGTTCATACCACGGACGGCACAGGCGGCATCAACCAGAAAGTTTGTGAGGAGTTCTCTCGGAGTCCCGAGAACTCCTCGCCCCGGTGCCGCAGCCCCGAGCCCGTCCCTTCCTCCCGCGGCCGCGGCGCTCGCGGGGTCCCGCAGCGGCTGTCACTGCGGGCAGCGCGCGGCTTCTGCGGGTAGAACGGGCTGAGGGTAACCCCTGTGTAGTCCGTACTGGTATCGGGATCGATACTGGTCCTTTAGTGCTATTAATGTTAACTATCGAGTCTTCTCCCATTAAATCTGTGTAGATTTCACCCCTCGGGTTTCCCTTTTTTTCCCCAGTTCCCCTTCCTGGGTGGGGAGGGGTCATCAGGTGGGAGAATAATTATCTAAACGACAATAGATTGTTGTGGGTTCCTCAAACCACAACACAGGTCCCGTAATCCGTTCTGCCAGTGCCGGTTTGGCCCCTCCGGAGGTTTCAGGCTCAGCAGAGTTTCAGCTGTTCGAGTGACGCTGCTTCCACCGCGTCCCACGGGAGACCCCCAGGGAGGCTCCGTGAGACAAAGACGTCTTTTGAATTTCTGCCCTTTTTTTTCATTGTTTGACTCCATCTCAGCAGCCGCTCATCCTCGAACCACTCTGCGCCTGAGCGTTGTGCTGCGTCCACCTTTCGCAACCGCCGCTGTCGAAGAGCCATCAAAGTCAAGGGGAGCCTTGCGGTGGGCGCGCTGACGCGCCGGGGCTGCAGCGCGCACCGTGGGTGCCGGAGAGCCCCCTCCCCTGCCCCGGCAGCGAGCCGCGGCTCGGGGCTGTGCGTGGGGGTCAGAGCCGTGGGTCGGAGCTGTGGGTCGGAGCCAGGGATGAGTCTTTGCTGCGCACCCGAGGTGCTGCCGTGGTGGGGACTTGCAGCTCGCTCTCCGAACTCGCTCTCTTTCATGTAGGTTGGTCCCAAAAATATCACGACAGCCCGTGTGCCTGCTGGCGGCGTGCTGGGGCAAACTGGGTACCTTTGCTTACCTTTTTCAAATTTTATGCTCGCCCCTATCCAGGCCCGGGGCTGACCGCCCGCTCAGCCATCCTCGTCGGCGTCAGGTCCTCCGGCGCTCGCAGCGGGGAGGTCACTGCCGTCCACACCGGGGTACTCGGGGGCAGGGGACGGGGTCCCTCAGCTGGTGGGATGAGTCCTTCGTGGGTGAGAACTCAATAAAATAAGTATTTAGGAAGACTCCCTAAAATGCAGTGAACTATGCTTTACAGCTTTGCAGGGCGCCGCGTACGCCTGACAGGTGGCAAATCCCACACCATGACTGCGTGGGGCGCATCAGCCTCCCCCCGACCCCGGTGTCCCGCAGAGGTTCCCGTCCCGTGGATCCACCTTTCAGCCGGAAACCTCCCAGCGTTGGGGTCTGCCCCCTTTGCAGGATATGCTGCATTTCAAGAAGGAAAGCGGAGAGATATTACAGAGCCAAAGAATGTTTCCTTTGTTACGCGCTCAGATGTCCCCGTTTGGCAGCCTCAGCTTTGCTCCTCGGAGAGCTTTGGAAAAGGGGGCACAGGACAGAACGCTCTCTGAGATAAAGGAACCACGTCCCTACCCCGTTTGTGTGATGTTCCAGCACCGTTCCAGTGGTCACAAGTCACAGGGCAATATCGTCACTCTGCCCATTTTGGGGACCGCTTTGGGTCGGGAGTTCTCACGTGCGCGCTGCAGTCGCAGCATCGTGCCCTCAGCCTGCGCGGGACCAGCCACCGGGCCAGCGGAGGTGAGCAATTCAACAGCTCCATAAAGTTGTAAAAAGACAGAAAAAGTTATAAAGACATTGAAAAGAGAAAATTAAGATTCACAGAAAGTCCAAATACGGAGAAAGAAGAGCTGCATTCCTAAGGCGGCTGCTGGCGGTCAGCTCTCCATTCGGTGCCGCGGCAGCAGCCGGCTCTCGGGGCCGCCCAGCGCGGGGGCCGCGTCCCCGGGCACTGCCGTCGGCTGCTTCGGGCAAAGCCTGGGGGGGCAGCGGAGAGACACCGACTGGAACCTCAGGACGTGACCCCCCCTCTGCTACGGGGGTCTCGCGGCGCCGCGGCGGGGGCCAGGCCCTGTGGCCCCGCTGCCGTCCCCGTGAGCCGGCAGCAGCCTGGGGAGCAGCCCACGCTTTCCGCTCGGAGCTGGGAGAGATGAGGGAAAATGAAACCTGCACGAATTCACCCGTCTCCTTCCCCAGGCGCCGCCGGGTCTGCGGCACGGGGAGGTCAGCGCGGCACGGGACACGGCCCCGGGCAGCTGGGCAAGGAGCCGGGCGGTCGCAGCACCCCCTGCCCCATCCTTTCGGGGCGCTCGCATCCCCCCGCTGCCGGCGCTCGGTGGGACCCCACCAGGGAGCTCGGAACAGGGCAGCGAGGAGGGGACGGTGAGGTGGGAATTCACACATTGAACCCACGGGGGTTTCACTCCGGGGCTTACGTGACCAAACGCGACAATTCTGCGACGCGCGTTCCTGCAGTCAGCCCAACTCAGCTCAAACCTTGACAATAAAGGAAAACAAAACGCCTGGAAGGGCCCGATCCTGCAGGTGTCCTGCCCAGGACGGCGGGGTGTGCATCGCTGCATTTGTGCGCCCCAACGGCTCAGCGTCGCGCCCAGGGGCTGCAGCCTGCGCCCGGGGCACGCCACGCGTGGCTCCCATTAATTTAAGGGGAATTATGTGAATTGTACAGCAAGAGTTGACTACACTCCTGAGTATTGCTGTTATTATGTTTACCATCAATATTCATGAAGTCTTCTTAATAAAAAAAAAAAAAAAAACCCAAACAAAAAAGGAGCAGCGGCGAAATTTTGCTCTAAAATAGAGAACTGCAATATCTGCCGGGAGCGCCTGTGAAAGCAGCGTTTTGTGCAATGTATTTTCACTATGTGTTTCTCAGGTTGTCGTCCGGAGTTATAAGGACAGTTACTGAAAATAGCAAATCGTCGTGACGCTGCACATCATCATTGATATGTTTGGCCTCTTCAGGAAATCAATGGTCTTGATTAATAATTTGCTTTGGAGTTTGCCAGCCCAGGTGTGACTGCCACGTATCATCAGTGAGTGTGTAACTTCGCAACAGAGTCACACAAAAGCCGCTTCACGCCGTGCTTTTTTGGGTGGACGCACCAAAACAGTTTGTATCGAGTGCCAAAAGGCAAAATTCTGTGGGTTTTCTTCCCTGTTACTGCTGTGAAAGAGTGCGGTCTTTTATACCTATCACAGCAGCACTTACCGCCCCCTTCACAGGCAGCACTTTGATTTATGCAAACGACGGAAAACGTTTTACACATTCGTGGGGAGGCGAGGGGTACGGGGGCTGCAGGCGGGTGGAGGATGCTCTCCGTCCCCGGCGCCGCGGTCCCGGCCGTGTGCCGTGCCGTGCCGTGGCTGTGCCGGCAGCGGGGCAGAGGCTGCTCTGCCCTCGGATTAAAGCCAGCGGAGGGAGGAAAGGCAGAAGAGGGCCCGTGCCTTCTGTCGCTGCCTCCAGCCGCGGCCCCGCAGCAGCCTGCCAACAGGGCACTGCTCTGCCAGTTGTAAATTTTAATTGGCCATCTGGGGAAAGCACAAACCACTGACTAGAGATTAATCAGTAAATTAACCCAGGCATAATACACATCTCCCAGCGGGGCCCGGGCTGCTGGAGGCTGGGGCGGAGCAGCCGGGGATGCGGGAGGACTCGTGCAGGGACGCTGTTATTGCTTACCGCCGCGCCGCCGAACATCTTCCCCGCGTCCCGAAATTCCCTTCAGCGTGACCTTGGCGCTGCCCCTGATTTGTATGGCAGTTGCAGAGAGGTTTCCCTGTAAGTGCTCAACACAGATGGCACAGGTACCGCCGCCGCCGGAGGAAGAGTTGATGAATCAGTGGATGTGACAACTTTCCTCTGGTGAGCTGTTCGCTCGGCTGCGAGGCGCCCGCGGGAGGGGAGAGCCGCGGACCTGCGGCTGTGCCCGCGGGGACGGCAGTGGCTCCGGATGGCGCGGCCAGCGCCCGGCCTCGAAGCAGGGTAGGGGATAGACGAGCACCACCAGTGCCAGGGAGGGGAAGCCTTCCCTTTCAGCCTGCCTCGAAATCCAAACATCCATATTTTTTTTTATTTTCCCTCATTTGGCAGAAGGATTTTGGGCATCCCTCACCCAGCCTGCAGCTTGCGCATCCCTGCCTGCGTCCCCCCCTCACTGCAGAACCCCGATGGGGACCGGCCACGGGCAGCAGAAGCTCTGGCCCTGTCTCTCCCTGCCCGGGGAGGGGGCGAAGCCCCCTCTCCCCCCGGCGGTCACTTCCCCTGCCGGTGGCGCGGGCGGCAGGAGCCGCAGGGAGGAGCAGGGGGGTGAAGGCTGCCCGGCCCAGGCCGCAGGGGCCCGGCGGGGTTTTGGTTCAGACACTCTCACGAGGGCACTTCCACCCGCGGCCACACGTCCCCGACCCCCCGCCGTGGTGGGGGTACCACAGCCCGGCTGTCCCGCGGCTGCCGGCGGCACCGCAGCGTCCCTCGTGCCCGGCGGTCCTTGCAAGGGCCCGTGTGGGACCACGCAGCTGAATTGTCACCCATGCTGCACTTGCAAGGGAAACGAGCGGAACCCCGCTTGTTGCAGTGCCACGTTTCGGGGCAGAGCTAACAATCCCCTCCTGCCACAAAGGCGGCATTAGACCAGAGAGACTCTCCCCATACCGCCCTGGCTGGTTCATAGCGGCCTTCCCGCCCCTTTCCCAAACACGCACCATAAACAACTGTCTCTGTTGGAGAATTTAACTTCAGGTGGGGCGGCCGGGGGAGGATTCCTCATCTGCTTCCCATTCGCACAGCTTCCAGCGCGGTCCTGCCACCCCTGTGGGACTCCCGAGGGCTGAGCTGAGCAGGGGGACAGGAAGAAAGAAGGAAGGAGAGCAAAACAGCCAAAGAAAACAGGAAAAGTCATAGAATCATAGAGTGGTTTGGGTTGGAAGGGACCTTGAAGACCACCCAGTGCCACCCCCTGCCCCGGGCAGAGCCACCCCCCCCCAGCCCAGGTTGCTCCCAGCCCCGTCCAACCCGGCCTTGAACACCTCCAGGGATGGGGCAGCCACAGCTTCTCGGGGCACCCTGCGCCAGGGGCTCACCGCCCCCACAGCCAAGAATTTCTTCCCAATATCTCATCTCAATCTCCCCTCTTCCAGTGTAAAACCATTCCCCCTCATCCCATGGCTCCCCTCCCTCATCCAGAGTCCCTCCCCAGCTCTCCTGGAGCCCCTTTAGGCACTGGAAGGGGCTCTGCGGTCTCCCCGGACCCTTCTCTTCTCCAGGCTGACCCCCCCACCTCTCCCAGCCTGTCCTCCCAGCAGAGGGGCTCCAGCCCTCCCAGCATCTCCGGGGCCTCCTCTGGCCCCGCTCCAACAGCTCCGGGGCCTTCTGCTGTGGGGACCCCCCGAGCTGGAGGCGGCACTGCGGGGGAGTCTCCCCAGAGCAGAGGGCAGCAGAGGGGCACAATCCCCCCTCGCCCTGCTGGCCACGCTGCGGGGGATGCAGCCCAGGGGGCCGGGGGTCGCTGGGCTGCCAGCGCACATTGCGAAATTGCAGAAGTGTGAAGCGCACACTCAGCGACAGTCAGGCACGTGGCGGCAGGTCCCGGGGGCACAGGACTCGCCTCCCGCCAGCAGCTGGGGCAGCTCACCCCGGAGGGAGGGCAGCGAGCTCGGCGCGGGAGCTGCAGCGGGCGCATCTCCTGCCCTCCCAAGGCGTTGGCTACTTCGCCTGGCGCGACGGCCAGCTGCCCCGCTCCAAGTTCCCCCGCCAAATCCTGCCACAGCTCCTGCAGCCGCCCGGCCCCGGGGGTCGCTGGTACCCGCTACCCTCAGATATGTGGTACCGGGGACTCTGCCTTGACCCGGGGCCCGCCTGACACCCCCCCAGCTGCTGCAGGAGCACCTCCCCTTCCACCCCCGCATCAAAAATCCCTCCCCGTCACCCGGTGTTCCCCTCCCCTGCCGACAGCCGCACCGCAGCCTTCCCCCGCCTGACTGCTACTTAGCGTTCTGCTGGTTAGCAATGAGGTCCGGCTTATCCCGATAGATATCCTGATCATTAGATAAATGCAATTAGTGCAACGGGCTGATTTGCGCTCTCACACTCTGATTCTTATTTCCCCCCGCACAGAAGTCTTTGCCCAGGTTGTAAAGTGCTTCGGGACATTCGCGGAAAACACCCCCGTGTCCGCGACTTGCTGTCAGCAGCGTAAGCACATCGTCTCTACCAGACCTGCGGTTTTGGGGTGAAGGTTTGTAGCACGGCTCAGTTTATCCGCCCCGAGGATTGACTCTGTCCATCTCCGCTGCCATAAAGAACGAACCCTGCTCTTCTGAACTCAAACGCTGCCCCTGGTAAGCGGTTCCTCAGCTGCGGATATACGGATGCACTGTGGTATCGTGTCTGTGATTTTGCATTTTCCCCACTGTCTCTTCTGCCTGACATGATAATAAGCTATGTGTTAAGTTAGAAAAAAGCAATTTTCTCCTGAGGTTAATTTCTTTGGGTTGCCCACCTGAAGTGGGGAGTTGCATATAAATTCTAATTTGTACTGAAGTGGAGAAGATTGAGTTAGTTTTTTGGCATAGGTGATACAGAGCAAATCCTTATTGACACACTGGGTGTTTCGCTCTGTCTTCCTAGCAACTGCCTTTGGAAGAAAATGATATTAGAAGCAGTCTTTGGCTTCCCGGGTGCCAGCTGGGCGCCCCTTCCAGCACGGAGGAGCCCCTCTGCCTCTGCAGAAGACCTGAGCCGTGTTTGTCACCTCCGCCCTGCTGTCGGCCACTGCTCTGGAGAGGTCCATGCAGCGGCCAAGTGGGTGAACTGGGGTGATCTACGGTCTGAGCTGCGACCGGCACCCAGCGAAACGGGGCGTCACTGGGTTTCTTCCCAATATCTCATCTCAATCTCCCCTCTTCCAGTTTGAAGCCACCATCCCTCATCCTATCCCTACATGTCCTTGTCAAAAGTCCCTCCCCAGCTCTCCTGTGGGCAAGCATAGACATACCACCTTCACCAGGGTTGTTGGAGAATGTATCTGCTTGTGGGACAACCAGCCCAGTTTTTTCCTCACCTCGGTCCATTTTCTTGCAACCGAGCCTAAAGTCTAGAAATTTTCCATCTGCTGTTTCCCGGAGCAGCACGAGCTGCACTCCCTCAGCATCACTCAGTGTTTCACAGAGAGAGAAAAACTGGTTGGTTTGGGTTTTTTTTTTTTTTTCCTGTGTTGCGATTAATATGTAAAACTCCTAATTAATGATGGGTCTCATAGCAGAATGCATAAGTAATTCTTTTGTATTTGATAACAGGGTATATTCGAGGGGCTCTACACCTAATTATTACATACCAATTTCCGTAAAGGGTGGGCAGCCCCGCTTTCCTGACAGCACCCGAAAGAGGCACTTAACTACGTGGAAAAAACCTCTTAAGGGAGAAGGGGAAATTATTTGGGCTGATGATAATTCTTTTCCTGTACCAAGAAAATACGAATGGTAGTGACCGCTCCGCCCTTCGTGTCGGCGTGGCGGGGAAAGAGCCCGTTCGTCCTCTGCCGGGACTTCGACGAGGCCCACCTATACAGGCAGAGGGTTTCGATGGAGCGACGTGGACGCTTTAATAATTGTAATTGTTAAAGTTGAGAGCTGCAACGGCACCTCCCTGAGCACAGGACCCACGCCGTCTTATTAAGCTGCCAAAACATCCAAATTCGGTGCCCAGTTCAACCAACGCAATGGAAAAAAGGAAGGAGAGGGCGGCGGGTGGCCCGAGGAGCTGGTCTGCGTGGTGGGCTGTGACCCCCAGGGCCTCCTGGGCGAGGGCCGCGGGGTGCGAACGCTGGTCCTTGTGGCCCCCATAGGAGAGAAGGTTTCTCAGGAGGGATTGGGGGGGGAAGTTTGTGTACTGGGGAGGGCCGGGCAGAGTGGCGCGGCCCTGCTCGAAGTGACGGCGAAGAACATATGGTTTAATTTAATGCAAGAGACTTTGTAGATTATAATTGAGTCGATAATTGGGAAAGGATGATAATTGTTTATGAGAGGGAGGGATTTAGTAATTATTCAAAGCTGTTTTAAAAGACTTATAAATACTCCTCGACCAAGGCCCAGGAGGGGCCAAAGCATTGGCTCGAGCGCTTCCCGCCCTCCCCAGGACGAAGGTTGAGGCGTGTGGGATCGCTCAGCAACAAGGCGCAGCGCAGGGCTGAGCGCTGGCGGCGCGGGGGCCGGGAAGACGGGGGATGCCCGTGGAACCCGTGCCCGGCCCCCGGCCCCGTGCGCTGCCCCGGCTGCGGGGGGCCTGGTGGCAACGCCTTGGCACGGCAACGTGCCGGGGGATGTACAAACGCGTGCGCCTGGGTGGACAAAGCCACGCGCAAAAGCTGCTAAGAAGGCCTTCGGAAGATGATCTAACCCCAAAGGCACCGCTAAGCGCACCTTCGAGGCGCGGAAAGGAGCACACCACCACGTCGGCACCGCTCCGCTTGCGATTACGTTGGTTTGTTTTCCTCTGAAGAGTGAACGTTGATATCAGCTATTTAAAACTCTGGACTGTCAAAATATACGTGAATAAACAAATCTGAGGGGGCAAACGCCGCTCACGTATACCAAATATTTCTTCTCTTCAACGCGCCTCTCCAGGAAAGCCTGAACGTGTATCTAAAATAATTAGATTTTGTTCAGTAATCAAACTCAATCAGACGGATTCTCTGTGAACTACTTTTACACCCACAATGAGGAATGTGTGTCGTTCTCTGGGCATTTGCATATTTTTCCATAAACCTAAAACCAATCAATTTTGAAGAGTTATGATAATATAAAGAATCTGTGGCAATTACATGTCTTTTAAGCAGGGATTCAAAATGCATTCCGCTGACGGTATTCGTGTGGTAAAACAGTCCAAACTTCTTTAACCCCTTCAGCGACACGGCAGCGCGCCCGACGCCCGGGACGCGGCTGGCGGCAGGAGCCCACGGCCGGACCCGCAGCCCGGGGGCCGTTAATTCCCCCGGGTCGTTAATTCCCCGGGCGTTATTGCCCCGGCCCGGCCGGGCTGGCCTCTCACGGCGCGGGGACCCGTCCCGGGGGCCGACGGGCAAATTAGCAGTGCCGTATTTTCCTCAGCGATTATGCCGAATACCACATCAGGCACCATATGGGCGCGAACGCCGACTTCTCGGGGATTTCATTTTCATAAACAGGGAGGAATTATGCAAAGTGCTATAGGTAGGGCTGAGAAATGTTGGGTTTTTTTAAAACATCCATTTGGTGGAAATGACTTTTTAATGATGCTTCTCTGTGGTTCCGCCTGGCCACAGCGGCCTTTTCCGTGTTTATTAAGCAGTTCAGCCGCCTCCTTTCGCCCTGTTAGCGCTCCGATCTGGAGAAGGCAGAGCATCTCCGGGAGCTCGAGCGCGGGGCTCGGCCGGGCACATCCCCGTGTGACAAACTGCGCTTCAGAGGGGAGATGGCCTCAACAGCTTGGCCAAGAGAGCATAAAAAGGGAATTTTCGTCCGCGTATTTGTGGCCCTGCTCGACCTCCAGGAGCGCGTGCCACCCTGCAGAGCCCGTGCCCAAGGGATGGGGCAGCTCCGGAGCACTTTGCCGTGGCTGAAATATTCCATGCTTTGAAATCACAGAATCATAGGATGGTTGAGGCTGGAAAGGACCTTGAAGACCATCGAGTTCCCACCCCTCTGCCATGGGCAGGGGCACCTCCCACCAGCCCAGGTTGCCCAAGGCCATGTCCAGCCTGGCCCTGAACACCTCCAGGGATGGGGCCTCAACAGCCTCTCTGGGCAAACTTCTCTTTTTTTTAAAAAAGCCATAACAAACCGAAGCATTTTATCACTGAAACTCTTTTGTGAAAATGAAATGCTTCGTGGAACCAAACCACCTGTGCCACTGCAGAGGTGTTGCACCACTCTTCGTTCTGGGTTTCTGTTTTCAGTGAGAAGGTACTTCCCCCCATTTGGGGAACTTCTCCCTAAAAAAAGAATTCCACTTTCTAAAATCAACTAAAAAGGGTTTAGTTTTAATGGGATATGCAGGATTCGGGGCCGATGTCAGGACAAAATACGCACTAAATCAGGCAACCGGCTGAAAAGACTGCCGTGCTGTGAGTCCCCAGGCTGGAAGGAGGGGAGGGCGGGACCCGTCCCATAGCAGCAAAGGTGAGAGGTCCTGAAACGAGTTCAAACCTGACCCAAAGGCTCCTGAAACCGACAGCGCTCGGCGAAACCTCAGACGATATGTTTTGAACTGCTTCAACTTCCCAATCCCATTTTCCCACCAGTTCTGGAGACAAAAACGATCCCTTTCTCTCTCTCAGCAGGAACTAATTCTTCATTCTTGCATTTTGGTCTCCTGGTGACACGTTTCAGCAGTCTCTACAGGCAGGCGGCGGCAGAACCGCTCCCTGTGAGGCGCTGTGGCTTTGGCTTAAACAAACTTTCGGATTGCTCCGAGTCTTTTTGAGAAAATGGGAGAAGTATTCCTACGTATTTCTTGTATGGTGAGAGGCGGCATCTGAATTCAGTGTTGACCCATACAGACTATCTGCTTTTTGCTTAGGAAATGCTCTTTGGCTGCACGGCGCTCTCTAATATTATTCTTTTAAATTAAGGAGCACAAAAGCATACTCTCTGCTGGTTACAGACTGCAGTGCAACTTTTACAAACAGTCTGTATTTTTAAAAGTGATTTCACTTAATGACCCAACCAATGGTCTTTCAAAGCGGTGGGTTGGGACGGTGTCCATTGACAACTTTGGTGTTACGTTTGTTTGGGTTTGTGGTTTTTGAGGGTTTTGGCCGACAGTTGCGGCAGATGAATTTATACCGCATGAGCCTTTGGAGTTTTTACTTTATACCACAGACAGCACTTCTGAGATCTTTTAAATATACCAGGAAGTTATTTAGTGAAAATGAAAAGCTCTTGGGTAATTTTTTGGAAAAAATAGATCACATTAAAGTGCTTGTAAAGACCTGTTCAAATTTTGTATTTTTCCCTGTCAGCGACAGCTGTGCCAGCGACGGCCGGAGCAGCTCTCTGGGGTACGCAGAAGACCCATCCCAGCGACTCTGCCGGGCCAGAGGCGGCGCGCGTGTTTCGGCCTGTGCCCTTCCAGGCTTTACGCCTTTGCAATAGCAAACTCTTTGTTTCTTGCAAAGCGTCAGAGAGGTAGTTCAGCGCATAAATAAACCAGCCCAGAGGATGTGGGGTTTGTTTCTTTGCGCAGACGCTGCGTTCATCCCTTCGTGCGAGAGGGACCTCCCCCCAGCGATGGCCTCGCCAGCACCTCTGCCACCAACGGCAACGCGCCGCCTGAGGAGCAGTTGCTCTGGGTTACGGTACGTTGCATCTACTCGGAGATTAGCCCCAACATTTATAAAGAAACCACATCCACCCTAGCGGCAACAATTAAAATACAGCTGTCAGTTCCCCATCCGTATCGTGTGCGCGTAACGCGCCGCGGCTGGGAGACCTACACACCTCCGAGGGGCAGGCTCGCTCAGGAGAGGCCAGGTGGAGAAAGGAGATATCTACAGTGCGCCTGACAGGGAGGAGAGCGTGTTTGCTCAGAATATATTGGAGACCCAGATTCGGAGGAGGTCATGCTTGGGAAAATATTACCACTGTAATATTGCCAAGGTCATGTCGGAAGGCGGGTCCGGGCTGTGCAGGCGCTGGCATGTTAAATATGTGCAGGAGCAGCACACCTGGAGCACCCTCCCCTTCCACTGCCGTCCCTCCTTTCTCACCCCGGAGGTAAACGCTGGTGGTACACTTCCCTCAGCGTGCCTTTGCCTCCATCCTCTGACCTCTCCACAGTTTGTGGACCACTAGTCCACCCCAGACCCTTGTGGATCTCCCTGGAGACTACTGGTCCTCTCCAGACCTTTGTGGACCTCCTTGTGGATCCCTAGTCTACCCCAGACCCTTGTGGACCTCTTTGTGCGCCCCTGGTCCTTTCCAGATGCTTGTGGACCTCCTTGTGGACCCCTGGTCCTCTCTAGGCACTTGTGGACCTCCTTGTGGACCCCTAGTCCTCTCCAGACCCTTGTGGACCTCCTGCTGGACCCCTGGTCCTCCCCAGACCCACTCCTCACCCAACCGGCACATTTCCCCAGCTGCAAATCCGCTGTGGTGCACTGGTGTCACAACGGTGGCTGAATTGTTCTGCTTTCAGGAAACTTTTAATCAAATGCAATTTCAGAAAAGTGCCTGTTTGAATTTGGCCTTAGCATACACCGGCCGCTGCGGCGGTCGTGAGACCCAGGGACGCCGGCCACGCTGGCTGCAGACCCTCAGTTCACGAAAACTCATATTTATTCGCCTTGTCGCCCTTCTGAGAGGCGGAGCGATTCATTCTGCGGTTCTGTCATCTGTTTCCCTACCGGAGTATCTCTCACAAACATTCCCGGTGCCCTCTCCCCTTGCAAATGAGTAATGGGGGAAAGTAACTTTGGAAATGACATCGCAGCGTAATCATCCATATTGTGTATTGTGGTTAAAATTGATTAAAATAATATTGAAACTCCCCCAAGGGATTATGCAATTATAAGTCAAGTCCCAAACGGAAAAGGTTTTTGAGAACTTGGCAGATGTCTTAATGAAAATGAAGCATTATAGTAATATATTAGTGCTATTTGTGTATTATTGACAGCGAGATCACTAAACTGTATAAATTACTGTCCAGAAGAATGGCTGGATTGTTTTCCTTTCAGGAAATTTTTAATCAAATATCATTTCAGAAAAATAATTGTTTAATTTTGGCCTTAGCTTTTGATCCGCACATTGATGGATCAATTATTAAACTGAGTTTTGGCCACTCATTTGCTTTGAAAGCTGACAGTTTGAATATTTGATTTTGCACCCATTTTGTTTTATTGCAAAATAAATTCTGGCTAATGCCATAGGCCATTACTTGCAGCCTCGCAACAAGAGGCGGTAGAAGGCTCCCAACTTTTGTTTGCCGCGGTAGAGCCGCTCTCCCGGCGCAGCCTCTTGCGGAGCGATGGCGGAGCGCGAAGGGGGATGCCGAGGCGGGCGGGCGCCCCTGGGGAAGGCAGGTAATCGCCTCCCGCTCGGCGAGTTTGGAAGCCTTTAAAGCCTGCCTCATTAGGCATTCGCTTCAAAGGGCTTGGGATTTGGTGGCTGTTTTCCTTTTGCCCCGCACAAAGCAGCCCCGTATAAATAACAGCAAATACAGTACATTTATATCAGTAGATTTACTCCTATACAGGAATTTCTGTCTCAGTGGTTAGGAAATAAACCGCTTGCCCGCAACTACTCAATGTTTTAGTCTCTAGTTTTAAAAACACGCGGTATTTTAATATCTTTTTTTAAACAGATACCGGTTTTTATGAAGCGCTACACAAGCTGCTGATGGATAAATCACCCAAGCATGGTTAAAGAGACCCTAATCTCCAGATGGTACCAGATCCACTTAATTGTATCCTCTGACCTCATCTCACCTGAGCCGGCATTAAAATCATAATACAGTTCAAGTGTAAAAATGATATAGTGTTTATTCGTCCTGTTTATAGGGGGGCAAACACACAGTTAAATTCATGTGTCGAAAATTAGTGTAGTCGTTTGAAAAGGTTGAGTTAGATCAAACTGACTCTCGGCATTTTATTTGCCCCTTTTTATCTAAATGGCTCTATTGCTATAGTTTGACATCTTTAAATGACGGCGGGTGCCGAGAAAGAGGTGCGGCGGGTTCCTGGGCGCGACGAAGGCGGCCCCGTGCATCAGCCGCGGGGCCGCATCCAGCCCCGGGGAAGGGGGACACAGCACTTGGTCTCATTCGTAATTTGCACCACGCGTAACGGGAGAATGCCACGCGCATCGTACATCCACCGCCAATATGTCAATATTTCAGCGCGCCCAAAGCAGCTCTTCCCCCCGAGGACCCGTTTTCGCTGCTCCCGCGCCTGGGCAGGCCCCGTCCCGCCTGGCAGGGCGTCCCGCGCACGCCGCCGAAGAGGTGCTCTCTCCCGACGCTGCGCGGAGGGGCTGAGCCCCAGCCCGGGGCGGGTGGGGGAGAGGGACCCAGACAAAGAACCCGAATTGTTACGAATGTATTGACAGGGCCAGGTTAGCGGTTTTACTGCAGATATACTAGATTACGGAGAGAATTGAATAATTTATCCAGCAATTTTCACATAAGCAATATTATTAAAAATGAAGACATGAAAAAAGAGGTTAGTTATAGTGGAGAATATATATAGGCCATGAATAAATGCATTAGGCAGTAAGAGTAGTGAATGTTTTAGTAGGTTTAGACTAGATTAAAAAAAACTGCATTTGATTTCAACTAAGTCCTAAAATACCTGCTGGGAAGGAAAGCCCGGCTCCGGCTGGGCAAAGCCGGCAGAGCAGTGTCTATGGAACCGGCGGCAGCGCCTGCGGTGTGGGGGCGACGCACCGCGTGCACACCGGGATCCGGTCCCGGTGGCCGTCATGCACAAGGCCGGACCGGGATGGGGACCGGGATGGGGACAAGGCAGCCCTGCCAGGTTTCGGTGCCGGCCGCTGCCTCTCGGATAACTTTGGGAATGCCGGGAGCTGCCGTTACGCAGAGGGGGATGCGCTCACCCCACCATCTCCGCTTTGCGGGGCGACGGCTCCTGTCGGCCCCTCCAGAGCCCCCGTCCCCCACCCGCGCGCCCCCGCGGAGCTGACCCGGGCAGAGCCCGGCACAGCGCCGGTGACGGGGTCCCGGCGGCGGCTGCGACCCTCCACGCTCGTCACCGAGCCCTCGCCGCCGGCGCCGGGGGCAGCGGGGAGCGGGTTTGGCCCAGCGCAGAGGTTATCTAAATGGCAGGAGAGGTGCACAGCGCAGACACGGGAGTGTTTATTTGTGTTGCCTATTGAGTTCCTTTTTATCTCTTGTCCTTATGGTTATCTTTTCTCCCCCCTCTCGCGCCTTGGCAGGGAAGCCGAATACTGATGAGGCGTAAGCTGGTGAAGTCCCAGGCATTTCCAGGCGGTAGGTTTGGGAACCGGAGGTTAGTCTGACTAATTAGCCAGGAGGATTTTTTGCTCCCCGGGCATGCGGGTCGGGGTATTACAATAACAGCCTCTCCCTCCGCCTTTAGTGCCGCGGGCGGCCGCGGGCAGCACCGGCTCCGGGTGCAGGGCCGGGCCGGGTCCCACCAGCTGTGATGCCCATCTCCTCCAGGAACTTTAAATAACGACCGAGGCGAGGCTTAGGAAGAACTGGGGGACTGGGTCACCTCCAACAGCCGCGTTTGCCGCACGCGTGAGTCCAGTGGCCACGGTGGCCTGCCACGGGGAATGGCTTCCCACGGCCAGAGACGGGCAACGGGCGTCTGAGACCGCCGGGCACCCGCCACGGGATCACGGAGCTGCCTTCGGGGGGAGGTTTCTCCCGAATACAGCTGAAATACATTTTGTATATAGGTCTATATTTATGTGTACAAAAAGACTGTCTCCCTTTTTATTTTCCCTCCTCGCTTGCCGAGGAGAGCCACCCTCGAAGCTCTTTCAGTTCGTTGCGGTTCGCTAACAGAACGGTCATGGAAAAACTGAAAACAGAGACCTGATTTTGGAAGCTCGCTCTGTTTGGGGTCTCTTGCTTGCTGAAGGTTTTTAAAGCAGTTTACACTACATACCCTCATGCTCCTAAAATAAGGCCCTTAGAAAAAAATCCTCCGGGCCAGCATCTTTCAGAAAAGGCCTGTGCCCCCTTAAATGGTGCTTCAGCGTATTTCAGCGAACCCGCCGGGTTTGTGCAGCGCCGGGCGAGGGGATGGGGTCGGTGTCACGAGCTGCACAGCCTCAGCTGCTCTGCCCGGCTCTGCACCCGCAGGGCGACGGAGGTGACGCGTGGCCGGCGACCCCCCCCCGGCCCTCTCCGCTGTGGGAGCTGCTGCCCAGCCCCGGGGGGCGCAGCGGTTCGTCCCCTCCTGGCAATGGGGCAACTCCCACCTCGAGAGAAGATCTCCTCCTCTTCCACAGACCCGCACTCACGAGAGCACCGGGAAAAAGCCCGATGTTCCCCCAGGAGTGACCGCGTCCGGTGACCGCCCGCCCGGCCAGCACCGCGGCCCCGCAGGGGTCCTGCGAGCTGAGTGACAGCCCCGAGGGAGACGCTTAACATCTCCCAGGGACCGATAAACTCCCAGCTCTCCTCAGAAACAGAAATCCCTGCTGTTCCCTGGGCCCAACGGCTCTGCGAGTGCGGTTCTGAGGAGAGTTTGGATCTTTTTTCCTTTTGGCCAGGACAGCATCCCGCCGCTGAGAGCATCCCCCGTCGGACGCTGCGGTGGAGGAGCTGTGCTGTCCCACTGCCTCCCGGACAGACTTGGGGTCAACGCAGACAAATGCCACTCTTGAACAAGAAAATGCCATTTGTAAACATGACAGTTTTTTTCCTTTTGCTGTTCATGTCATCTTCAGAGATGTCATGTTACTGTGATTACCTTATTCTTAATTTTAAGGAAAAGAGGGAAGCAGTTGGCTGGGCCGGGGAGCACGCTGTGCTGATTTTGAAACTAACGGGGAGTGTGAAAGACCAAAGCCCTCTTCCCACTGAGCCTGGGGGTCTGCTGAGAACCGGCTGCTGAGAACTGGCTGGCGGGACCCCGGGATGCCGGACTCCAGCTGGTGGGGCTGGCGGGTGCTGGGTGTTCTACAGCGGTCCTATTCCAGCCCCATCTCCAGCCTATCCATCCCAGCCCCATCCCAGCCCCGTGCCATGCCATCCCATCCCATCTCATCCCAACCCCATCCCCATCCTCATCCCATCCCACCCCATCCCATCCTATCCCATCCCCATCCCATTCCGCTGGGTATGCCATGTCCCGCTGGGCGCAGGGGAGAGGATGCAGAAGAGGACACCCGGGATTCCCTCCGGAGCATCACCCCGACACGGGGCTGAGGTTTCCCCTTTCAGTGAGAGGCGAGCAGCAGGCTTATTTTTTAAATATTGAAACTCAGGATAAATAAAACCAGCGAGCGGTTACCAGTGACAAAAGCGTGCACAGCGGCAGCGTGCGCCCCTTGCCATTCACAAAACGTATGCTAATTGGAGGTAAATATCATCTATCCTTGACGAGCCTTGCAAAGTCGGATCTGGCTTACAAACAGGAAAAAGCGCTCCGGCTGCTACGAGAGGAGTGCAGAGCATGTAGGAATCACCGCGGACGCCGGGAACGTCTAACCGGAGGGTGCCGGCTGGGTACGGCGGGTGCCGGGGCTCCCCTGCCCCCGGGCGCGGGGACACCCCCAGGCTGCGGCCGAGCCCCAGCGCGGGCAGCCCCGGGGGTGGCCGGGGGTCCTGCCGGCAGGACGGGCTCCCCCGGCCGCCGCCACCCTCCCAAACCCCACCAATCCTTGCTTTACGGAGCTACGTTGGCTGAGCGGAGCCAAATTAGCTGAAAAGCGCTGTAAATCGCTGGTATCTTACTGCTGGCGCTGTGCCGCTTTGCATCCGGCCCCGCGCCGCTGCTCCGGCGCCTCAGACAGGACCACTTTTTGGTCTAATGGTGCTCTCGTTCGGTGCTGCTTCTTCACATCTGGTCGCCAAAGAGTCACTCTGTCACCCTGCAGCCTGCTAATGAGATCTCCCATTTAATTAATACCATAAGAATTTTAATTCTGACTGAATCAATTTAACGTGATGTGATTTTGTCAGCTCTATTCCCCAAGTAAAAAGTGAGCCTGATGCTTATTACATACATCATTTCACGGGCTCTGCATTCCCTGCTGACTTAAACAAATTCTAATTAAGACTAATTAAAGCATCATTTATGAAAGCGCTTGTGATAGCTATGCAAACATTCTGGGTGGGTATGCTTTGCATAATAATTATCCTAGTTAATATTAAGGCTAGGTCCTTGGCAATTAGGTCTTTGAAACAGAGAGTTATTCTGAATTTAGCCCTTTTCACTGTTAGCAATTAATAACAAAAAAATAATGTGCTAAATTTATGTAGTGGCTTCGTTAACCAGACAAATTTCGAAGTGGTAGTATTGTTTGCATTTTTAAGTTTAAGCATGACTTTTGAGCCAGGCGGCGGTTGTTAAAGCAGAAGAGCAGCGTTTGGCTCCCGAGACGGCGCCGTGCGGGGACGAGCGGCGACCGCGCATCACGCCCCGGCTGCGGAGGCGCTTCGGTTTGGGAATGCCCCGTCCCGAGACGAAACAAAAAAAAATGAGTTGGGTTTGGCTCGGTCTGCTCTTCTGAGGCAGGATGGAGAGCTGTGCGAACTGCTGCGACAGCAGCTGACGCTGGGGAGCGGGGCGCAGGAGGGCCGGGCGGGACGCTGGCTCCCTCGCTGCGGCATCCGCGCTCACCCCGAGCCCGTTTCCTGGCCTGTGTCCGGCCTCATCAAACCACACGGCTTCCCTGACCAGAAGCAGGACCTGGCTGCGCTCCCAGTGGGTGCAGGGTGGCACAGCGTCGCGCAGGACGCTCAAAATACTCTGCTGTCCTCTTTTTTTAATGTCCGGGGCAGCAAGTGGCCCGGGGGGTGAGTAGCGGCTCTGCTCCCTAAACACTTCCCGGGGGAATAAAGCTGGGAACTCTGCTGCGAGCCCCCCAGGCTGGCGTGGAGCACGTCTCGAACGCAGCCCCAGGAGACACCGCAGCACCCACGGTGACGTTAATAAAAAAGGATTAAAACCCCCTACTTTCACGCACCTCCCGAACACGTCGAGCGTTTGGCATCAGACAAAGGCCATCCCACGGTCCGAGGGAGCCCTGGCTCCCCAGGGGCTGCGTGGACCGGCCGCTGGGGGCAGCCTGGCCGGAGGCGCCCGTTCCCAGTGGCCATTCCGTACACTAAAACCTGTGTGTCACTGCAAACACGTCCCCGCTCTGCTGACGCACCACAAAGTTCTGCCTGGCCTATAACGTCCTCTATCAAATTAAGGTGACGTTTAGTACATCCAGCGGCTTCCTAAGGAGAAGGGTCTATGCGCCTTGAGGTCAGCTATTGTTTAGACAAACATCATCCCAGGAAAACCCGGTGAGGTGGGCTGGGGGCAGCAATTTCGCTCTTCACCCCTATTTTCTTTCGACTTTTTTTTTCTCTGTTCTTGGCTGTTATTTGTAATTTGGAGAGAAAAGTGCACGAAAGCCGCCTGGCTCAGCTGAGACACCTCTGAAACTCTCTCACAAGTTATTACGGCTCGGTGTGCGCAGGCTCTGCCGGATAACCGGGAGCCAGGAGAGCCGCCGGCCTCAGCCCCCAGCAGCAGGGTGGAAATGGGGAGATGCTGGTGATCCCACGCTGCGAGAGGAGACGTCCTGCTGCGCCTACGGCTGTAACCATCCTCGCTCTGGCAAGGGGAAACGCTGTCCTGAGCCGGGGTCTGTCTTGAAGGAGAAGCAAACGAGAAACCCCCGATAAGTCCGTGTCAGGAAAAGAGATGGCGTCGGAAATGTCGGGAGCTCCTTCCCCACCCCGGAGTCCCCACCACGCGCGGGAACGCCGGCCAAGCCCGGGACGCTCTCCTCCAACGGAGGACTTGGTGGACTGAAAGGTCTCTTCCAACCAAAGCGGTTCCAAGTGCCTCCAGCCCAACGTGGGGCTGGCGTCCGGCTGAGCGGGAGCCAGCGCGGTCCCCGCAGGGCGACAAGGCTGCCCTCGGTGGGACCGTCCCCTCC
Source organism: Vanellus vanellus (assembly GCF_965231255.1). Classification (NCBI taxonomy): domain Eukaryota; kingdom Metazoa; phylum Chordata; class Aves; order Charadriiformes; family Charadriidae; genus Vanellus; species Vanellus vanellus. The sequence goes on from NC_138910.1 coordinate 954,422, forward strand.
TCCCCGCGTCCGTCCATCGGGGCGCACCGGGCAGCGCCGGGAGAGGTGCCCGGGTACGGGCACTGCTCGTCAACCCAGGGAAGGCAACACGACCGTGCGGGCCGTTCAGCGGGGCGGTCGAACTGGAAACACATACTGTATAAACAGAGGAATATATCAATTTATGTTAATTTTGCCTGGTTAATTTTAACAGCTTTTTGCTATATTAGCTTTCTGGGTTGTACTATATGACTTTCTGGCATTATTGGATTGACAGGCAGCTGGCGCAATAATAAAACCGCTATTCCCATATCTGCCGAGGGCTCAGGGAGGGATGAGTACAAGACAGATATCTGCCCACTCACCATTTAACGTGTACCGCTCCTCACTGAACATGCAGATGGCATGGCGGTCCCAGATTTCATTTGAGTTAATCTAATCCCTCCACTGCTCCCACTAGAAAGGAGGGCATTAGCAGCCATATGTCAACCAGATTTGTCAGATTATTCATTACAATTAATTGCTGTTCTCACTTAAGGCCTTTAAGGCTGTGAATTGCTCGGAATTCTATTGCAAACACAAAATTATGAGTAAAAGACTTTAGCCCTGTCATTCAAATTTCACGCTGACCTTTATCAGCTTTTGGCTTTTCCATGGGTGCCGGGCTGAAAGCTTTCTAATTGGGGCTCCATTTCTTCCTCGCTACAGGTAAGCTGTCGGCCAGAGCTGGCACCACGACCGGCAAGACAAGAGGAAAACTCGCCGGTCCCAGCAGACAGTATTTAACTGCCAACTAATAATGCATTAGGAGGGTAATGAAACGAGCTGGGTGTCATAATGACCCGATATACTAATTAAGCCTCTAAATACTGCAGCTTTTTAAGGCATTTTCTGTCCTGGGCAGACTTTTTGGAACTGCGTTTCTCCTCGCTTTGTTTCGTTATCCAAACTCTCTCGCAAGTTATTACGGGCCGTCGTTAGGAAGGGGCCCGGCTGGCGCTCCCGCGGCGGGGAGCAGGGCTGCCGCAGCCACCTCCTCGGAGCCGCCCCAGGAGGACCATCATGCCCAGCTGGTGGTCGTCCATCCACCAAGACTGTCAGCCGAGGAGCCTCCATCACCACGAGGTGCCCGGCACCACGGCCGCCGGCGCGGTGCGCTGCCTCGGTCGATAGCGTGTCCGCAACCTCCGACAGCGCCTTTAGATACTTCACCACCCTCGGTGTGACACTCGTCCGCGGGATGCCCTGGAGGGGCTCCGCCGGCAGCCCGGGTTTCCGGCACATCTTGCTCGCTCGTCCGCCATGTCTCCGCTGGACGTGGCGACTCTCCGGCGGCGGCGCCGGGCTCTCCTGCCCCGCCGAGAGCGGTGGGCAGTGCCTTCAGCCCCTTAAACACGGGCTCCTCGCCTTCTTTGGTGTGCCCAGTGTGATTCTCCAGGCTGAGGAGCCACTATTTAGTCAAAGCCTAAAAGGAAAGACGCACAGTGAAGAACTATTTTGTGGTCACTCTCATGGGATGAGGAGCATCAGCTCAGGGCGGTGGGAGGAGGGACAACTTCACAGCAGAGAGGGGACTGGTCCTGCACCCCGGGGCTCTTCTTCACCCGGAGGGACGCCTGGGCTTTGCTGGGAGCGTGAGCCGAGCCCTGGGACGGGAGAGAGGAGCACCGCCGGGGCTTCTCCAGCTCTCCTGGGTCACAGCAACCGCCCTGAGCCACCCTGGAGGGAGTTTCTGCAGGAGCTGCAGCCCGGGCGCCCTCCGGGGAAGCAGCAGACACTTGGAGCCTAGGGAAAGCAACGCTGGGTTTGGGCTAGCAGCTCTGCTCCCGGTAACGTTTGCTCTGTCACATCTGGAGGAATCAGCTGCAGACTCTCTCTCCCTCCACCAGCACCCACACCTGGAAGCCCAACCGAAGCCATACTCCCTGCACGGACCCCCGGGAAAAAACCTGGGGGCCAATTGTTATTGCGAAGTGATGAATACAAAGCACCCGGCCCGTGCCCGGTGTTACGGGGTGCCCTGCTCTGCCGCGGGGCCGACAGCTCGTCCCCGCGCCCGTCCCCCGGCTCCTCGCTCCAGCCCCGCGACGCCTCTCCCCCCTCCGCCGCCCGGGGCCCAGCGGCAACAAACCTCTAAAACAGCGGGCAGACGGGCCTGCGCCACCAAACCCCGGCGGGGCAGGGGCCGAGGGGCCGTCCACACTCATTTCACAGTCGCAATGTTGTCAAAAACAGGTAGTTAATGGCATCGCATGTCCCGTTTAATGGAGCTCCTGCTAGACGAACAAAAGCCGTCACTCTCCGGCTGAGCGTCCCCCTGTGTGCCGTCACCCGGCGGCGAACTTTCCTCCAAGAAAAAACACGCCTAACGAAGGGAAGGGATTGCCCTCAATTTAAATTTTGAAAAATTAAAAACCATGGCTGCGGGGGGCCACTGAGGCACAGGGGGGGCGCAGGCGCGGTGGGACGCGGGGCGGCAGAGCCCCCCAGGAGCCACAGGAGCGCGGGGGGACGCAGAGAGCCGGCTGCCACCAGGACCGACAACACCTCACCCTGGTTTGAGCCACGCAGGACCGGTTTATCCGCTAACGCCTGGGAAACTGCGCGTTCGGAAGGCTGCAGTGTGTGAACGTGTGCAAATACGTACTTTACACGCAGCCATGGGGTGCGGGTGTCAAGGTGCCGGTGTTTCCGAGCTCGCCGGGTGCGGGGATGAGGAGGAGCGAGACCCGGGCACTGCGCCCGCGCTGCCCCACGGGGTTAGTTCATACCACGGACGGCACAGGCGGCATCAACCAGAAAGTTTGTGAGGAGTTCTCTCGGAGTCCCGAGAACTCCTCGCCCCGGTGCCGCAGCCCCGAGCCCGTCCCTTCCTCCCGCGGCCGCGGCGCTCGCGGGGTCCCGCAGCGGCTGTCACTGCGGGCAGCGCGCGGCTTCTGCGGGTAGAACGGGCTGAGGGTAACCCCTGTGTAGTCCGTACTGGTATCGGGATCGATACTGGTCCTTTAGTGCTATTAATGTTAACTATCGAGTCTTCTCCCATTAAATCTGTGTAGATTTCACCCCTCGGGTTTCCCTTTTTTTTCCCAGTTCCCCTTCCTGGGTGGGGAGGGGTCATCAGGTGGGAGAATAATTATCTAAACGACAATAGATTGTTGTGGGTTCCTCAAACCACAACAGACCTGCAAAGGGGAGCCGCGCAGCCCCGGCTCTGGTTGTGCTGCAGCTGCCGTGGCCGCGCAGACGGCTGGGGACGCCCCTGCGGCTGCAGCCCTGCTGGGCCGGCTGGAGGATGGCATTAAAACAGAAAAAAAAGTCCACAATGAATTCGTTTTCCCAATGCTCTGCCCCAAGTTACCCTCGCCGGCACCAGCACCTCCCTTGTGCTCACGACAGCGATTTTGGGGTGGTTTTGGACCCGGTATCCGCCTGCCTCCTCTTCGGGCTCCGGCTAGCCCTCCTTGGCCACAGGCGTGACATGCTGTTAGCCAAACGGCACGGCCTTGCGGGCTGCCGCCTCCCCCGGCTCTTGGTCGTTTGCGTTATGCATTGAGCACAACGAAGCGCCGTTGGTAGGAAACCCTGCCCGCCCCTCCGAAGGCGCCGCTGCCCCTGGGGGAGCGCACTGCCACCTCCCACAGCACTTCTTAGGGTTTCTCCCGCTCTGAGGGACACAGCCACATACACATAAGTCTATATTTAGGTATAACCCACACGTTTTTATACAGAAGGGTGTATATATATAGGTGCGTATATATATATAGGTGTGCATATATAGGCAAATGCCTGTGTGTAAGCACGTATATAAACATACATTTTTTATGTATATAAAAATATATACATATATAAAAAGTATGAATGAATAATTAGTAAACAGATAATCTCACAGTCTGTAAGTACTTTGTATTCCAGTCTATCCTCCCTGTGAAGTGTTTGGATTCACCGGCTGTAATCTCACATCTCCTGCCAAAACCCCAACCTGAATAATGTCTATTTACATTTAAACGGCGCTGAGAGAGAGAACACGCAGCCCCCGCCCGCCCTGCCCACCGCCCGGCTGCGAAGGAAGGCACCACGGCGGGCAAGGGCAGCCAGGACAGATGTGCGGGCAGCTGGAGAGCGACGCCGCCGGGGGGGCCGGCATCCCGGCGGCGAGCATGGGGGATGCCCGGGGCCCGCCGGCGTGCCGGGCGAGGTGGGCACGGGGCAGGCGGCCGACGGCAGCGGCCCCCTGCGCGGGGCAATATTGGCCGGGGGTCGCCGTTATTAAACATAGAATATCCCCGCACGAAGAAGTGGAAGAAGTGATATAAAATTTCATATAGGCAACCTGGTGTATAAACAGGCTAAATCCCTATACATTTTGAACCTTCAGCAGTCTAAAGGTTAAAGCCTGTCAGCTGGATTTCACAGATTCCGGGAAGGAATGGAGAAGTCACGCCAACTCCTCATTGTATACCAGTGATCAAACATCTCCTCATTACACTTCAATATTGTTGCCTCTAAAGGTCACCATTGCTGAACATAATCACACAAAATCAAAACTGCAAACTTTATATATCATAGAGGTAGTAAATAGCTCGGAGGTTTATTTTCTGGTGCCTGAACAACATTCCGAGCCCATTTATAAATTCCTGGGTGCCGTGGCATGAACCGAGCGCGTTCGCGGTGACTAACAAAAGCTTCAATTAAATCAATTTCCTGTAAAAAATATTCAAAATAATTTATTAGGTCAGTACCGACTGGTCTAATCAAGCAATTGTTCCTTGGCAACTTTAATTTGCATAATTAAAAAAGAAGAATTTTGATTATTTAAAAAAACCAGCAGATTTTTAAGAAAATTATTTCTAGGTCAGATTCCTTGAAACACTTCGGCCTTGACGGGAAGAGCACCCCAGAATTTATTGAGAGGTTTCTAGGGTGTGCTATAAATCCTGCATCTCTCCATTATTTTCCTATTCACTGGCTTTGCTCCGCCTGCATTTAGCCGTCTGCCCCCTCCCGAGCCGAAGGCAGCGGCTCAGCCCCCGCTCGCAGCCGGGCTCGCCCCCGCGCCGCCCTGCAAAACTGTGTCCTCTTCTTTCACCGAAATGAAAGGCCGGAAATTTGGACCTGGGATGGACGATTTTGCACACTCAGGTCAAGTAAGACACCGGAGACTGATGGGTACAACAAGCGATTTTGCCAGAGAGGGTGGACTCGTGGGTGAAAGGGCAAATCCCCAACAGGCCGGCTGTCAAACTCAGCCCAGGGCAAAGATGAAAGAGAAGGAAATGTAAACCAGAAAGATTTTGGCTATCGGATGGATGTACTTGCCAAAGGACGATTCAGCCAACTCAAAACAGAGTTTTTTGTCCCTGAGAAAAAAAAAAAAAATCCAGGAATTTTCATGCCAGCCCAAACGGAAATGATTTTATGCCAGTTCTCAGCTCAGCCCTGAACGAGAAGACCTGTACCTGTGGCCAGAAGGTCCCGACTCTGGGACGTGCCCATAGACAACGACCGGGGGACCCTCACCGGGGCTGACGCAGCCCTGCCACCCTGCAGGGGTCTCCCTGGGCTCTTCCCACCTCTCGAGCAGGAAACAGGGTGAGGGTGGACCCCTCCTGCCCACGAGGACAGCCCTCGGGGAGCGTCCCTATGGGATCAGCCCTCAGGGAGCATCCCTATGGGATCAGCCCTCAGGGAGCATCCTTATGGGGACAGCCCTTGGGGAGAATCCCTATGGGATCAGCCCTCAGGGAGCATCCTTATGGGGACAGCCCTTGGGGAGAATCCCTATGGGATCAGCCCTCAGGGAGAATCCCTATGGGATAAGCCCTCAGGGAGCATCCTTATGGGGACAGCCCTTGGGGAGAATCCCTATGGGATCAGCCCTCGGGGAGCACCCGTGGGATCAGCCCTCTCCTCTGCAAAACTGAATGGGAGATGGCTCAGTAACCCGGTGACACATTTGGGGCTTTCACCACAAGACTTAAAATCTTCGAGATAACTCTCAGGTGTATGTGTGAAAAGCTGAATCTCAGTGGTTCATTCGAATCGGAGTGTAACGCCTGACTGGCTCGTTCCTGCGCCTGGAGGGCTTTCTTCCTCTTCTTCCCGAAGGACGCTGCGCAGGTATTAAATAAGCGTAAGAGTCGAAACCTGACCGCCACCTGCTAGAATTCTTCCTTTGCAAAGTAGAGACTCAGAGGAGGTGAAAAGCCCCATTAATAAGATTATCACCACGCTTTTTGACATCTAAATCTGTGCCACCAGGCCGTCCTTTGCTGAGCAGGAGATTGCAATCGCCGCCGAAGCCCCAGCCTCTCGCTTCTGCGCGCCGCCGCGCAGCCGGGCTCCGTCGCGGAAGGGACCCCGAGCAGCAGCGGCGCCTCATCGGCGCATCGCTGAGAGCAACGAAACCACCCAAAGCCAGAACCACCGCAGACAAGCAGCCAGCGTGCCAAGGGCTGCTGCAAAAGCCGCTCATTTTCGCCCCGCTGCCCTAACGAGGCCTCGTGCCGGGTTACGAGGAAGCCACCTGCAAAGCCATGTGTTCGCGGCGGGACGCTGCTGGCTGTTTCCATACTCTGCCTATTTCCCCCGTAGCCGGGATTTCCCCGTACGCTGTGCAGCCGGCGGCGGGAGCCAGGGAAGCCGCCCGGCGCGATGCTTCGGCTCTCCGGCCGCAGCGAGGAGCATCACCGGCGCCGGCACGGCTCGGGATCGACAGCGGTGCGGGCGCGTGGGATGAGGGGACGTGGTGGGGGCGATTAGTTATCACTCCGCTGAGTTACCGAGGCCGCGGCGCTGAACTGCTCACCCAGGAGCTTCCCCCGCTCAGGTTTAGGTCTTGTCACTGCTCTGCTTCTAATTTATGTGCAAATTGGGTTTGCCCAGCGCATGCAGTGCAGTATGCTTTACTGGAGTCCTCCGTGGTGCGGAACGGCTCTTCCACTGGTGGGTACGTGTCTTACGTGTACGAGACATGAAAACCCTTGGGTTTCAGAACTTTTTGCAGTGTTTTCCCTGCGAGCCCTGCACCCAGCCCGGGGCCAGCGCAGCCAGCAGCAGCGGTGCCGCCCGGTGAGCTCAGGGCGGCCGAAGGTCCCTTTGCGCAGGGCGGGAGCATCGTGCCCAGCAACTCTCACTGCGGCCATCCGCCGGCCCGCAGAGCAGCTGCGCCGCACGCACAGCCCGCCGCCGCCTTCGGCCGCCCCCCGCAGGCTCTCACCGCTGCCGCACGTCGGGGCTGCGGGTCACCAAACCGCCTTCTCCGACCGCTGCCGGACTCACACGCCGCCCAACGTGCTGGTGGCAGCAGTGGGAGGTTTCCTCGGATTTACTCCACCTGCGCCTCCGTGCTGGGGCTGCTCCCGCCCCGGTGTCTCCGAGGTGATGGGTGCACCCAGGGGTCGCTCGGCCTCGGGCCGGGTCCTGCCCGCCCCGCTCCGCCAGCCAGGCACAGCGCCGCTCCGGGCCACCGCCGCCACGTGTCTAACGCCCCAGCCGTGCTCCCCTCCCGCCTCCTCCAGCCGTCGATATTCCAGCAAGCCAGTCGAGCCACTGCGGATTTCAAATGGGCATTGGAAAACGCAGAAGAACAAGCCTGCGTGTGTCCGCGTGGGCTTCGAACCTCAGCCCTCACTCCCCGCAGCACGCTCTGCTGCGGAAAAAAAACATCCATCGCCTCTTTGCTGCTATCGCAGGGATGTAGCAGGGGCTGGGACACCGCTCCCCTTCCCATTCAGCCCTGGCTGCAGCGGAGCATCCTCCTCCCCCGCTCCTGCTGCTGCCGCGGGGCGCAGAGCCGGGGGAAGCCCCGGGGGATCCCTGCTTGGCATGAGCCGGAAAACACAGCCCCAAAGTCTCTTGGAAGCGGCAGGACACGTCCCCTGGCAGTGCGGGATGGAAACGCGACGCCTTTGTACAGCACAATGAGGGCAGAGGAGGGTTACACCAGCGGTGCCAACGCTGCTGAGAACACCTGAGATGAGCCAAGCGGGGTGCCAGGGCCCCCCCGGCCGTCCCCAGCAGCCGGGCGCGCGCGGCCGGCCCCGGTCCCCAAGCCGGGGCGAAGGGCCACCCGGGGTGCTGGGCGCCACGAGCAGCCATGCCGGCTGGGCCGTCACCAGGAGCACGTCCCGGCGGGCGGGCGGCACCTTTGTTTTCCCTGCATTGTCCCCCGTACCTATTCAGTCGTTAAATAAATGTGCCGCGCGGCGGGTCTGCAGCGCGCTGATACGAGAGGCGGTCGGTGGCGGTGCTTGTGTTTGTACGGGTGAAAGGTTTTATTTCTGCTGCTTGGAAGTTAAACACAATGCAACAGTTTGGTAAATAAAGATGAGGCTTCTTGTTCGCGGTCGGCGAGGGACGGGGACCTCGGGCAGGCGAGGTCCTGCCTGGAGCCAGCAGGAGCAGGGCGGAAGCGGGACGTCCCCAGGCGTACGTGAGCTGTATCGGCTAAATGCACCTTGTTGTGTCTCTACCAGCGTTACAGCAAAGCGACCGAGTGCAGGCTGGTTGTGTGCGAGTCACCCAAAACGTGGCTCTGCCCGGTGTCCCTTTGGCCGGGCAGGGCGGTCCCCGCCGTCCCCTCGTCCCTCCCCGGCCGCAGCCCGTCCTCTCCCTGCGGGGGCTCCGCTAGCGCAGGAATCGCCCCGCGCGCTTTGCCCGCGAGACACGGTCCACGGTGGCGGCTTTAGAAGGCCCGTGGGGAGCGGCAGGGCCGGCGGGCAGGAGGGCTCCCGCACCAGGGGCAGGCGCTGAAGCGCGCTGGAATAAACGGCGTCATTCAAAGCGGAGCTGAAAAACACTACATTGATCCGATGGTTTCAAACGGCTTTTCAATGGCAGCGAACAGTGGTGTCCCGCTGAGTTCAAAGGATGGTCTTGTCTGGGCTGGAACAAGGCCCTTTAAGCATTGCCGTCACTCAGGACATTTCAGACACACACTCTTCTGCTGCCTCCCCCCCCTTCCCCCGTGGAAACTTCCCCATATAATTGATCTTTTCAGGAAAAGAAAATAACAGACTCGGGGGCCCATCCTCTTGCGGCGGGAGTCAATGGGAATTTGGCTAATGACTCTCCCGGGAGCGGAGCGAGCCTTCGATTTCCAATAGGGAAACAGCTCCGTGCTCCAGGAGAAGGTTTAACGCAGTGCCCGGACTGCGGCGGCTGGCGGAGGGGACGGAACGGCGTGTGCGGCTCTGCGCACCGCGCCGGGGACCAGCGTGTCCCGGGAGCCTTCCCCTGCGCAGCTCGTCCCGTCGGGGGCAGGGCAGCGCCATGCTCACCGCACCCCAACGGGGTTCAATCCCGCGGAGAATGCGGGGTTAGAACCAAACCCAGCTCCCTTCTGTCCCTTTCCAAGTGTTTGTCATGTGCTTTCTCCTGTTCCCCAACAGCATTCTCTGCAGAAAAGCCAAAGCCTTACTGGGAGCCGCAAGGGCGGCCCTGCGGCACGGCCAGCCCTGGGGGTCCCTGGCCCCCGCGCCGGCACTCCTCCTCTGCGGGAGATGTCCCCTTCACACAGTGACACCCGTCACGGCCCAAACTCTCCCGGGTTGAAAAAGAGATCTCACTCACGTTGCTATTGGAAGCGAGGAGATGACTCGGAGAGCAAAGCTCTGTCTCAAAGATCTCAAAGATCCTGGCTGATCTGTGCCGAGAGATGCGGAAACGGATTCCACATTTTTCCCGGAAAACTGTACCACAGTTATTTGATCACTGCACTGGTGCTCAGGGCTGGTGTGTTACACTGGTGTTACACTGGTGTGTTACACTGGTGTGTTACACTGGTGTTACACTGGTGTTACACTGGTGTGTTACACTGGTGCCACACAGACGGGCGCTTCGCACAACCACATTTTGCTGCTTTTTACCATGACAAAGGAAACGGGTTCGTATGAATAAATCTGTAACTAGACCACACACGATTATTACGCTTAATACCAATTGTCCCTCATTAATGTTTCAGAGGAGCGATTAGCATTTTGAGGCAAACAAGGTGTACTTAGTTAGCGGGACATGACCCAGCTGTCAGTAAATTATATCTATGATTAATGATCTGCGGAGGCAGAGAGCTCGGTGTGGGCAGCGGCGAGCAGCCGGGGAGGGAGGGGAGGTCGCAGCCGGCGCTGGGCCGGCCGCGGGGACGCGTCCCGGCGGGACCCCCGCCTGCCAGCCTGTGTGGGGCAGAAACAGCCGCACTAGTTAAACCGAAAAAGGGGTCTGAGGGCATTTCCCTAAAGGAAAGGGTACGGGGACAGCCCTAAAGCAGGTGCCCGGCGCGGCGCGGCCGCCTCCTGCGCTGACCGTCGCTGCCCCCAGAGCACCTTCGCCCCCCGGGCGCCCTCGGCCTCGCCGCTCAGCCTCCCCCCCGCACCCCAGATGGCCTCAGCAGGACGGTGCGGCCACAACAGCGCTGTCCCTGCGTGCCCACAGCGCAGTCACACTTTTTATGCCTAATCACTTCGGCGCAGCACCGGTTGCTCATACATCACCGTAGGCACTGTCCCGTCCGGGCCCCCACCCCGGCGCTGCCCCGGTAGAGGCTGCGCTGTGAGACCTGCGGTTCCATGAGTCTCTAATTCTGTCTGTTGGGCACCCATGGAAAAGCGGGATGCCGGCTGAGACCTCCGCCCCAGGGGCTGGATTTGGCGGGGCAGCAAGCAGCCAGGCGGCCGCGGGGGCTCGCCGAGCCTTTGGCTGGTCCTGGGGGGGGCAGCGGAGCCCGCGCTGCTGGGACGGGGGGAACGGGAGGGATGCTCCCGCGTGCGGGGCCGGGGCTGAGCGGGAGCTGCCTGGCGGCGGGCGATGCTCGGGGAAAGCCGAGCGGCCGTGGCGGGGGGATGCTCCGGGAATGGAACGTCCTTTCTGCCCTGCAGCATCTCAGCGCCTCGCGGGGCGCAGCGAGTGCCCCGGGGGGGTTGCAGACAGCACACACCACTCCGGCAGGGCCCTGGGAAGGGGGGCTACGCGTCCCGGCCGTGGTGCCGGCGGCACGGCTGCCCGGCCGTAGGGGTGGGTGGACACCGAGGGCGGCTGTGCCTTACCGGTGGGGATGGAGAGACCATCCCCTTCACAGCCAACAAGCCCCATCGCCGGCGTCTGGCCAGGCAAGTCTGCAGAGCCTCAGCGCCGCAGCTTCTCATGGAATTGTATTATTTATAGAAAACCTTATAACTCACTCAGCAACCGAAGATTATTATCAAAAGCGATTGAGGAAACGCAGCACAGAGGGTCGTTTTACAGCGAGGGAAAGTGTAAACAGCAGAGGTCAGGAGTGACTGTCATCAGCAGACGTGGCCAACGGCTCATGACAAACGTTAAAATATTTAGAGGAAACAAAAAGTTATTTTTGCTGCCAAATTTTAATTTAATTAGGGATTGTTTGGGTTTTGTTCTTTTTAACATGGTTTGTTTATGGCTGTTCACCAAGAGGCATCATTGCCATGGCAACGGGTGGCAAATACACTCTGTCCGTGGCACAGAGCGCCGTGCCACCCGCAGGCCTGCGCCACTCACGTGCCAGGGAGGAGAAGGCAGGATTCGCAACAGGAGAACATTAAAAAGTCTCAGAACAAATTAGGATTGCAAGTGGTGAAAAGTTATCTGTCTGTACTCACCAGAACACTTTCTCGGTCTTCCCCAACTTTTTGGCAGCGCTCATGCGTAAGCACTGAAGGGGAAGTTAAATGAAGCTGCGGGAAGAATGCTGAGTTCCCCATCTGATTTTGATTTGGGGTGTTTTTGTGGCAAAATCAGATTTATTTTTTTTTCTCGCTGGACAGACATTGCAGACACTCAGCAGCACAATCAAGACGCAATGTTTGGCAAAAAACGCTCACAAGTGTCTGCCTGGTAAGTGTGCAGCGGGAAAACAACCTGAAAAAATGCTGGTTTTTCCTCTTTTTTTTTGGCTTGCGGGAGAGAGAACGTTACGTGTGCTATGAAAACACCAGAGTTTAAACAGCTCAGCAGAAACGGCGGGAGGCGTTGCGGGGGTCGGCTGGGAGGGCAGGCAGGGGCGGCGATGGCGGGGGGGACGGGGACAGCGGGGAGGGCAGGGGAGCCCGGCCGTCCCGGTGCCAGGGCTGGGGACAATCTGACCATTTGTCCATCGCCAGCAAGTGAGAGCTCCCGGGGGCTCGGCGCAGCCTCGGCTGCACTCAGGGGCTCCATCGGGTCGCTCCTGCTCCTGCTGGGGATGACGATGGTGAGGGACGGGGAGGGCATGGCTTTGGGCAGCACCCCCCAGTGCCACAGCGTTTCTCGGTGACAGGAACCCCGATACATGTGAGAAGAGGCAGAGACAGGGTCGGCTGAGTGTCGGGCTGTCACAAGCGGGCTGGTGGCCAAGAAGGCCAATGGCACCCTGGGGGGCATCAAGCAGAGTGTGCCCAGCAGGGCGAGGGAGGTCATCCTCCCCCTCTGCTCTGCCCTGGGGAGGCACATCTGGAGCACTGTGTCCAGTTCGGGGCTCCCCGGGTCAAGAAGGACAGGGAACTGATGGAGAGGGCCCAGCAAAGGGCTGCGGAGATGCTGAGGGGACTGGAGCATCTTTCTGATGAGGAGAGGCTGAGGGCCGTGGGGCTGTTCAGTCTGGAGAAGAGACGACTGAGGGGGATCTTATCAACGCTTATAAATCCTTCAAGGGCGGGTGCCGGGGGGTGGGAACAGTCTGTCTTCGGTGGTGCCCAGTGACAGGACAAGAGGGAACGGGCACAAATGTGACCATGGGCAGTTCCATCTCAACCCGAGGAGGGACTTCTCTCCTGCACGGGCGGCAGAGCACTGGCACAGCTGCCCAGAGAGGGGGGGAGTCTCCCCCTCTGGAGCCATTCCAAACCCGCCTGGAGGTGTCCTGTGCCACTGCTGGAGGTGCCCCTGCTCTGGCGGGGGGTGGCACTGGGGGAGCTCCAGAGGGCCCTTCCCACCCTCACCAGTCTGTGAAACGGTCAGGCGGCATCCTCAGGCAGGCGCTCCCCACGGCCGCCGGGAAGGTGCCCCCGCACAGCCCCGCTCGCCCAGCCCTGCCGCCAGCACCCCATCGCCACGCGCCTGGAGGAAACCTCCCTCCTCCCGGCTGCGAGTGCCCTGCGCTCCGAAGCTTCTTTCAAGAGTAAATCCCAATTTGTGATAGAACAAAACGCACGGTTTTAGTCTACTGAAATGCTGAAACTCTAACCCCAACAATGTTTGGTTAAATCATAGCATCACAGAACGGTTGAGGTTGGAAAGGACCTTGAAGATCATCGAGTTCCAACCCCCCTGCCATGGGCAGGGACACCTCCCACCAGCCCAGGTTGCCCACGGCCACGTCCAGCCTGGCCCTGAACACCTCCAGGGATGGGGCCTCAACAACCTCTCTGGGCAACCTGTGCCAGTGCCGCACCACCCTCACAGGGAAACACTTCTTCCCAATGTTCAATCTGAACCTGCCCTCTTCCAGTTTAAAGCCATTCCCCCTCGTCCTATCGCTACATGCCCCAGTAAAAAGCCCTTCCCCAGATGCAGAGGCTCTGTATACAGACGCTTTCTCCCGGCTGTGTTTCTGTTGGTGCCCCTGGTTTCCAGCTGCACCTTAGCGTGGCACTGCACTGCCTTAGTGTTGTGGTTCAGGCTGAATCGGCTACTGGGGACGTGGGGCACCCCAGATGGGACACACAGATGCTCCCCTCTACCCCTCTGCTGAGAGAGAGGCAGAGGAGGGAAAAAGAGACTTATGAGTTTAGAAGGAACTAAACTACTTTAATGAAATATTAATAATAAAATAAAAAGAAAAATAATGAAATCTATGCAAAACCATATCAAGCTCCCAGGGTGACAATTGCATCACCGGTGGCACTGGGGCGGTCCCAGGCTGGACTCAGTGACGGATGGGAACTGGATTCCGGATCGGCATTCAGGATGGGGATCACAGGCAGACAAACAGAGTCCCCCTCAGATGTCAGCCATTGAAGGAAGAGCGCTGACCCTTTGATCCCTCAGCTTTTCTACTGAGCATGAGGCAGATGGGATGGAATACCCTGTCGGTCAGTTTGGGGTCCCCTGTCCTGTCGCTCCTCCCCGCAGGTGGGACCCCACTATGCTTTTCCGCTGCCGACCCTCCAACGGGGCTCATAACGAAGTTCACGGCCCTGGGGGGTTCCAGCAGTGAGTATGAGCAGAGCCCCTCTGCACGCCGTGCCCGGGCGTCAGCTATCGACGTCGGTCTGAGCTCTCTGAGGGCGAACACTGTCTGCACGATATGCTGCTAATGTCAGCAGTTAGAAGAGGCCCGGCTAAGAAGCAAAGTTACCGAACAAAACTGGTCCTGTTTTGCCTCAAACCGGGACGCCTGCGCTTGCTTTGCTTTGCTCTTACGAGCGTGTGGCAGTGCACAGTACCACGCAGTCCAACACGACGCGGTACGCTCCGGGTCCTTCTCACTGCCATCGAAGTGAGTGAAAAATCTGCCATTGACTTCAGCGGATCAAAACCTTCATAACTAATTTATAGCTAATTACATTATTAATATTTGAGTTCCTTACAACACGTCCTAGACGACAGCCGCCGTTCGAGGGGGCGCTGGCAGGAGCGTGCAGCGAGCCCGGCTGCGGGACGCGGGGACATGTGCCCAGGGGTCCCTCCGCCCCGCAGCCGGCGCGGGGGGCAGCAGGGGATTTGCATTCGGCGCCACTTACATCGCATGGGTTTGCTTCAAACCTGACCTCAGCGCAGGTTTCACGTCCTTTCCGAGGACAGCTGCCTGCCTTTGCCACCCAAACAGCACCCGAGCGTGACGCTCTGCTCGCAAACGCACCCGAAACTGCCACGCAAGCTGCCAGGCAGCCCCCGTGCCGCGGTGGCAGTGATGGGGCCATCGGGGTTTGCCTCTTCTCTCCAGGGCCACCACCGCAGGGGAGGAAGCGAGAGAGGAGAGACCGGAGAAGGCGGAAGGGACCTTGGTGTGGCTGAAGGCAGCATCCCGGCTGCCGCTGCCGCACCTCCCGCTGAGGCGCGTGTGCCATGCGCAGCCCGCGTGCAGAACGGATGCTATGGCACCAAGTCCCGGGAGCAGCGCAGCCCCAGCTCCTTCCCAGCAAAGGAACCGGTCCCCAGCACGGCGGAGGTGGCAGCTCGGCTCTGGCTGTCCTTCAGGAGCCTCAGAACTCCGCGCAAACCCCAATTAACCCCACCTCAACCCCCCCCCATGGGCACACAGGCCTGGAGTTGCCCATCTGAAAGGGATGAGGGGTGGTACCCAGAGGAGGTGACCCTGGGATGGAGCTCCTCGCTAACCCGGGGGCTCTGCTCCCGTTTCCTCTCATCGTTCATAACCCCTATTTTCAAAAAGGAAAATAGGAAGACAGGGAATAACAATCCAGTCAGTCTCACCTCTGTGCCTGGCAAGATCATGGAGCAGATCCTCGTGGAAACTCTGCTGAGGCACATGGAAAAAGAAGAGGTGATTGGCAGCAGCCAAAGGAGAGCTGGGGAGGGACTTTTGACAAAGGCATGGAGTGATAGGACAAGGCGAATGGCTTCAAACTGGAAGAGGGGAGATTGAGATGAGATATTGGGAAGAAATCCTCTCCCGTGAGGGCGGTGAGCCCCTGGCGCAGGGTGCCCCGAGAAGCTGTGGCTGCCCCATCCCTGGGGGTGTTCAAGGCCGGGTTGGACGGGGCTGGGAGCGACCTGGGCTGGGGGGAGGTGGCCCTGCCCAGGGCAGGGGGCTGGAACGTGATGGTCTTGAAGGTCCCTTCCAACCCAAACCACTCTATGATTCTATGATTCTGGTAAGGCACAGCCTGCACAGCATCTTTTCATGAACAGAGCTGAGACCCAGAACATGGCATACCTTGGACGCAACTCAAATCTATTTTTCAAAACCACCCTGCTCACAGAATTAATTAACATCTCTTTTTTACCCCTCACTGCAGTAGATCTGGTAGGACAACTGGCACTTCGAGAGATGACTATGGGTATTTTCCTACAGAGACATAACTTGGGGGATATGGGTTCTTGTTGGCGAATTGTTTAATAAAACTGTGTTCAGGGGGCTGGCACCGCGATCAGGACGCGAGGCTACCAAAGGAGCTGGCACCAGCACCGCGTACCGGTGTGGTTCGGTGTGTCGTACCCTCACACTCCAAATCACGGTGTAAACCCCGGCTGCCGGGGGAAGCACCCGTGGGACGGGCTCCAGCTCCGTCCCAGACCCCACTCTTGGCAGTCCCACTGAACCCGCGTGGTCACAGCTCTCTGTGCTGGGCCGTGGCCCTCCCCAAGGCATTGTGCCCTCTGTCCCGCAGGAAAGATGCTGTAGAAACGAAGTAAAGCAGAGTCACGTTAGAGCTGCCGGGGCCCTTGTGGAGGTGTGCACAGCCCCACTGGAGACCCAGAGCCAAGTGGGAGGAGGGACAGAGATGCCGTGAGTTTCCCTGGTGCATGGTCGGGGTGGCACAATGTGGCAGCGCTCTGTGACGAGCAGGCGGCCGGGCAAAGGGAGCCTGCGCGTCGGCTACTGGGGCTTCAGCCTTGTATGACGCATACAGGACTTTATCAGCCCCACAAAAACACCTTGAACTCGATGCTATTTCCTCAAACAAGAAGTGGACAGAGACCACTGGCAGTGCTGGGGGGGCACCCGGGCTGGGGAAGGAGTGGGACTCCTCACGGGTCAGTCCTGTTGTATGGCATCACCATCACCATTGTCATCACCGTCAGCACCACCATCACCATCACCATCATCACCATCACCATTGTCATCACCATCAGCACCACCGTCACCCTCACCGTCCTCACCACCATGACCACCAGCAGCCCTGTCGGGGGCTCGAGGTGCCTCCCGGCGATGCCCCGGCCGCACAGGGGAGCAGGGCGATGCCAGGCGGTGGGATGCAGGACCTGGGGGTACCGAAGCAGGACTGGCTGTGGGAGCGCAGGCTGGGACCGGGGGGCCAGAAGCATTTCTGCTGCCGCAGAGCACACGGGGCCCGCAGGATCCAGGAAATTACCTCGTTCTGGGGAAAAACAGAGACTGAGCCTGGCACGGAGGGGTGGGAGTCTCCACTGTGGGACCAAGATGGGGCAGAGTGAGAGAAGTGGGAATGAAACTCAGCCAAGTGACCGAGGAAAGGAGAAGAGAGCGAGCCGAGCGGGCAGGTCCCCCGCAGTGTCCTCCTCCTGCCCACCATCTCCTCCCACAGCCACCGGCGGGCGAGCTCGGTGCCAGGCGAAACGCCCCGCACGGTGACGGCACCAGGAGAAGGAGCGGAATAGCGGTCAGAAAGAAATACTTTTAGGCTGGAAATAAAAGCTTCCGGCCATCAGGGGAGAGCTGCTGCGGAGCAGTAGTACACACTGCTGAAAGGCAACGAGGGAACGGTGTTCCTATGGAATCCGGAGAAAACCCCGGTGGAAGCGGGAGATGCTCCCAGCTGGGAGCGCCTCTGTGCCGCATTGGGGACAGGGATACCAGGAACGGTCCAGCACAGGGAGAGGGACGACGACCAACAAAATCCCCCCTCTCCATGTCCAGCTCTGAACCTCTCCCTGGTTTTGCCACCTCCAAGAAAAACCAAAGCGTTCACCGGCGGTTCCGTTTCCAGCTCCGCCTGGCGGTGGTGCACGTGCCAAAGCAGTTGACAAACCTCACCAAGCGGGGCACATCCGCGGAACGCTGGGCAGTGGTGAGGCACAAGTCATCCCCTCCAGGGTGGGAACGGCCCATAATAAGTCACAAGAGACAGAGTAAGATATGAAGGTCACTCACTCACGCGTGGAAATAAATTATGTTGTACCATCAGCTAAGTTTCTTCAGCCAGTCATAAAGCAGAATACTGCTAAGTAATTTACTCGCAGATGATGGTTATAAAACACTCACACTCCAACAAATCACGGGTGCCACGCCACCCAGACCCCCGAGCCGGACCCGCTGGGGATGAACGGGGAAGGCTGTGACCCGCACGCTCCTGTCTTGCCCCCGCCCACGACCGCCCGGCACCCTCCGCGCGGCCACGTCCTTCCACTTCGCCTCTGTACGCCACACTCCAAGTATTGAAAAAAATGGTAATAAAATTAAAAATTATCAGTTGCCGCCCACAGTAACTGACCACTTCTTGTACGCAAGCCTGAGAAGCGATTGCTTATTTACAAGGCGCAATTATAAGGTTGATGAGATATTGTCGCTTTTTTGGCACCCGCATCACCTCTAGCTCGAGGCACGAAGACGCTGCCGTGGAAAAATGTGTGATGACCAGCGCTGCTGCCTGGGATGAGGTGTCAGTCCTCTGATGATGTCTTTCTCCTGACAAGCACAGAGAAATTTCATATCTGGAAGGCGCTTTCTTTTGTAACAAAGTTCAGATTCCGTTTTTTTCTTCTAGAAAACTGGATGCAACCACATTCCTGCTAAAAAGAATAAATACCGATTCTTTTGTGAGGCACCGGGTTGACGGGAGAGACGCACAAGACAATACCTCCTTCACCGCCTCCGTAGCTAACAAACAGAAGGAAGCAGACCTGCACTGCATATTCGTAAACAGAAGGTGATGCAAAGCACAACCAACAAGTGTTAAAATAACAGGGCAGAGACGGCAGCAAGGTTACATCGCCGAGAGGGTGGAAGCAGTCTCTGGAGTATAATAGGTTTTAAATTGGAGGCCTCTACTTAAAACCCACAGGAAATAAGAAGGGTCAAAAAGGCAAAAATTGCACAACTGTTATATTACTTTAAAAGACAATCTAATTTCTCCTTCAGAAATTGCTGCTTTTTTTTTTTGGAAGATGTCTTTGACAAAAGATGTCATAATTCAGGTCCATTGCTGAACGAGAGCGCGGCCGAGGACCCAGAGCTTTATTCAGCCGAAGCGTTTCCGCGAGCGTGCCGGAGAGCGGTGGCATTTCACCAAACTGGTTCACTCGAAGCCGGGGGGTTCAAGTGGGAAATACAAATTGCAGCAGGAGAGAGCTGCTGGGGGCTGGTGCTGGATGCTCCTACTTGGAAAACACGCAGAGCGCGGGCATGCTGGGGTGCCTGGCGGAGGAGCCCCAGCTCTCCGCGCCCACCCGCGCACATCCCACTGCGGCATGGGCCGGACCGGCAGAAGTCCCACACCAGGTCCGTGCTCAACCGCTGCGAATCCTGCCGACAGAAACTGCTGACCCATGCGGTGGAAAAAATAAAGCGTCTCCTTTTGCTCGTCCCCAGCCCGCCCGGCTGGCTTGGGCTGGGCTTTCCTTCTTGGTTTGTCAAGCACACCGCAAATACCGGATTTGTGGTGGAACGAGGAAGGTCTGCCGGCACCCGGAGCCCTCTCCCCAGGCGTGCTGCCAGCGAGCGGGCGGCAGCAGTGAAACCTCGCAAACACTTCTGTTTTCTCCCACTGCCGTGCCACTGCAGGAGCCGGAGGGAAGGTGGGGACAGGCGGGCACGGGCAGGGGAAGCCCTGTGGCCGGGTGGTGGGGCCAGCAGGGGCTGGCCATGGAGCAACACTATGTGCACGAGGGGCTGGACATCACTCTGTGTTTGCGGCAGGGAGGTGTTGGGCAGCACCTCTCAACCCATGACTTCTTACCACCCTTGGCTAGCAACCCAACCCAACCCAATCCCAACCCAATCCCAATCCCAACCCAGCCCCAACCCAACCCCAACCCCAACCCCAACCCCAACCCCAACCCCAACACAACCCAACCCAACAACAACACCACCCCAACCCAACCCCAACCCAACCCAACAACACCACCCCAACCCAACCCCAACCCCAACCCCACACCAACCCACCCCAACCCAACCTCACCCCAACCCCAACTCGACCCCAACCCAACCCCTACTACAACCCCACCCTAACCACAACACAACCCCAACTCAATCCTACCCCAAATCAACCCCAACCCCAACCTAACCCCAGCCCAACCCCAGCCCAAAGACCAACCTCACACCTACCCACCACTCCCCCGTGCAACAGTCCATCACAACATGGTCTGGATTCTAAAAGCTGGAAACTGCTAAGAAATATGGGGGATGATACAAATAAAATTTAATTCTCCTACACGCATTTTAGAAGTTTTCTCTTTTTCTGCTGTCTGTAACGTTTCATCTCTTCTCCAAATATCTAATTCTACAAGTCTGTTGTTTGGCTTTTTTTGGTTTTGTTTTTCTTTTACAAAAGAAGCTAAACTCTCTAAATCTTTCCTTGTATTAGGGAAATATCATCTGAGATGACACTACAGTTTTCACCGGGGCATGTTCAGGCCTAGTGTGAAGCTAATTTCTGGTATTACTATTCTCTCTTCCCAGGTATCAAAGGCGCAGGGCAGATTCTCAAGAGAGCTCAAGTTTTTACCAGTCTCTCCCAGCCAACAAAGCTGCGCCAGCCACAACAGCAAGGTTCAGCTCTACTGTGCCAAAGTATTTGTCCATCCTCTGTAACAAAATAAAACCTCAGTGATGCAAATTTTCTGTAGACTGAGAAATCTTCTTTCACACTTGAAATACTATTTTGTATTTCCATTTTTTCAGTAACTTACTAATTTGTGAGCTTAGCAGGAGTATGCCCTGTGTCGTGTGTCTCAATTGCATCCCATAAATATTTAACACTACTGGAAAACAATAATTTTCTAACTCAAAAAACAGTGTTACAGAAATTAAACAATTGCTAAGTGACCACTGCGCTTTTTCATGAATCCCATCTACTTTATTAAACCGAGACAAGCCAAGATAGCCAATTACAATGCACTAAAATGGACCGTCAGCTGACTGGGAAAGGCTATTAGATTTTCAGCTTCCATGTAGTTCAATGAAAATTAGAGTTAAATGTGTATTTTGAATGCAATAGGTTATTACTATGAAGTTAATCATACCATTACTTTTTATTGTGGGTCGGTATATAGAAGTTTAAAGGGACCCTGACAGAGAGGAATAAATGAGGCCGGCCCCCGCTGCTGCCCCTGCCAGTGGGGTACCGCGCCGGGCTTAATGCACCCTCCTGAAGTCTTCTCAAATTGTGTCACTTGTAGAATTTGCACTTGACTTTTGCAAACATTAAATGTTCTTGTCACCGAGAACTAATTAAGAAATCCAGACCACTATTGCCGAGCTAATTTTGTTCAGGTTGACTGCATGTTCAAATCTGACTCTAGATGCTCATCTAATGTATACTGTGACCAACTATTTCGGTTGGATTAAGGTAATTACCTAGCTCAACACTTTTCTGATACATTTTACAGTAATGGGATCCGAAGCTTTTATACGCTTCTCCATCTTCACTTCAGAGGATTGGGAGGGTGAAGCTGTGCTTGAGGATGGAAAAGCCGGAGCCCGGCTAATCACCAGCCTAGGGGACAGCTCAGCTCGGCCTCGGCTCCCGGCTCGGGAGGCACGAAACCATGTGTCGCCTTAAAAGGCTTTATTTCCCCAGCTCGGAGAAAGAGCCTCACCACCGGCAAGAGTGATGCAACCTGCTTGGGATCTGGGGAACCAGCGACTCCGTGACTGAGCAGAGCAGGTCACTGCACCCGTCCCCAGCACCTGGTCCTTGACACCGCGAAACACTGCGGTGGAGACAGGAGGCAAGCGGGGACGGGCAGTCCTGGGCCGGCCAGGTGGTTCCCGGACCATTAGGTCCTTCCCTTGCCGCGGCAGGCTGCTGCCCAAAGCATCAGGCAGATGCTGGGACACACGGCCAGCACGCCGCATCCAGCCAAGCTGAGGCCAACCCCTCAAAGGGTCTTCTTGCGTATTAAAGATGCTGTGACCACAAAGGAAAAGCTCCATAATTCTGTACCATGTTTGAAGCGCAATGGGCTCAGCAGGAGTGGAGGACCCGGGCCTGTGGGCAGAGGTGGGACATTCAACGTGACCACAGCTCACGTCCTTCGGGCACAGCATCCTTCTGCTGCTTGCCATGATTGCATCTCTGAGACTGCAGTCCTACGACTGCTCGGCATGTTAGTCCCCGTGGTGAGATACAGGGATACGCCATATGGAACTAGGCAGGGAGACAGGATTTCCCACCGCGCCGAAACACAGCCCGTTATCAGGAACTATGGGAAAAATTATCGTAACTAAACCAAACCACCAACCATTTCAGAGGGTGGCAGTGAACGAACACACGTGTGGCGTGTGGGACACTGGCATGTCCTGGACACAAGACTCCCCTCTGAAGGAACAGGTCATTGTGGCTTTGCCCCTGCCTTGGCGGAGGAGGATGGCCAAAGGGGCAGGAGGAAGGTCCACCCCAAAGGGCGTGCAATGGGGTGGCAGATGGTGACCTGGGGAGAGAGAAGGGGAACCTTCCCTGACACAGGACCCGGCACGAGGACGGCGGTGGCTGCCTGCACACGGCTGGAGGAAGGACTCATCCCGGGAAGACACCAAAGACACAGCCATGGCCCTGCGGGGCATATCACCCCACCTACGCCATGCAGGCGCTGGTGCGCAGACAGCTCCAGGGCTGACCCCGCCTGCTCACAAAAAGATTGAAACCCAGAAAAGCAGTCTTTCAGGAATTACTGTTTGAAGGGTTGGAATTTCCTCCTGAGCGCGTTAAACCTGGGAGGCGCAGAGTCACCACGCTTGTGACTCCCACCGTTCTCTCACGTACAGATGGACAGTTACCTCAGGGGCTTAGAGCAGCCTGCTCCAAACCAGTACACTTGGTTCAACACTAGGGTCTCTTACTGGGGAGAAGTGGGTGGGACGTGGCAGCCCTTGGCCCCTCCTCACTTCCCAGGAGAAGAGATGTCCATGTAACAGGGAGGGCTGCAGGACTGCTGAGGTGATGACAGTGTTTTGAATTCATGGACTTCCTACACGCCTTGTTTCCATAAAGCATCCCATCTCTTCCTCTTTGTCCTGCTGAAGTGTTTTATTCCCTCCTACTTGATGGTTTGCAGAACCGATGTCAGAGCCTACGCGTGTCTATTCTGTGCACAACAGACAATACTGTTCAACAGTTTGGGAGGGGGGTGACGATGGAAGTCTACAGGCATTTTTTAAGTGACAGTATCAGATTACCTTTGTTGTACATTATAACTGTGCATCACCACCACGCTGAAGACCCCACAGCTATTTGTAGTGAAATTAGTCACTGTGCCAAGAAGAGAGCTTTCTCCCAGAAGAGATTTTAAAGCTGGGGATTGAGCATCTCGGCATACACCTCACACGCTCTTTGAGACCTCCTGTCACTTACAAAACAATCTCCCTCCCATAATCTGCTTTTGCAGTCAATACTAACCACAACACGTCAAGAAAAAAGGGTTTAAGTGAAAATCTTGAAAATAGATACGGACTTACTTTTCATAACGTCATAGTAATGAGGGACAACAGAAATCTGCCAGTTTTTATTTTCTTGAGACTTCCGGGTTTTCATAACCGAAGGTGCTGCTGGTGGGGGATGTCACAGACTCGGGCTGATGTGGCTGCGGATGACTAGCAGGAAGGTTACTGGTGTGGCCTGAAGGCCACCAGTTGTCCTGTCTTTCTGCAGCCAACCACCTCATGTCCTGGGCTGTGCGGAAATGCACAAGCAGCGTTAGACAATAGATCCAGTCGGCATCTTCCTCCTCCTCCTCCTCCTCCTCCTCCTCTGCCTCTTGCTGCTGCCAGTGCAGCCTTGGGTACAAGTTTGGAGTTCTCTTTTTTTCCTGCTTTCCTCAGTCACTGGGAGTTTTTGCAACCCAGAGAGATACCACACTGCCCAAACCGTCACAAGGGAGCAGGAAAATGAGCAAACTTTGGTGAGATAATTAAGCAGTGCTTGCTACTGGAGGAACACAAAGGGAGCCCGGCCTTCCTGAAATCAGGCATTGCGTTCTCGGAGGCATTAAGCAGAAGTTTATCTACAGACCTGGTAGGCAAAGACCTCGCGTGCGGTCAGCTCAGGTGGTGTCACCCACTGGCACAGCCCAGAGGGAGACCCTAACACCTCCCAGTACGGCCTTATGCGAAAGGTGTGATTTCATCACCTCACCAGAGACCCTCCATGAGGAGAGCTGGCCCGGGCTGCATTGCGTGGACCTGCTGAAGAAGATGTGGAAAACGTCTCCTCTGCAGGCGGAGGTCAGCTGGGGCCGGTGGCAGGACGCGGAGGCACAGCCCGTCCCTCACCCTCGCCGGACGTACCCCCGCACGGACAGGGAGAGACGGGGCGACAAGGTAATCTCCTTCGGAGCACCGCAATGTCCTCAGCGCCTCAGAAAGGCTTTTAGTTACTTGTTCCAACTCAGCCCCCGGGAGAGAGGAAAGCGATCCCCCGCTGTTGGGGTTGGCAGGCACCGGGCCATCTCGAGAGCCGCCGCTGCCGTTCCTCCTCCCTGAGGGAAGCGGCCTCCACGGCTCGGTGGGTACGGCAGCAACCAGAGGCTTCACGTGCTGGACTGCCAACAGCCGGTGGCTTTCCCTGCTGCCACCGGAGCCCCCAGCCCTGGCTGGCTCCGGCCTGGCCCCCCCGAGAGCTGATCCCGTGTCAGACCCAGCTTGGGACAGCCTTCCCGGCACGGGAGGGTGACGGAAGCCCCAGGGAAGCCCCAGGGAAGGCCCACATCATTACAGCTTTATCACCATTTTCCTGGGCAGGCGTGGAGCTGGAGAAGTGTAAGATGGGGAATGTCCTGTGAAAGCTGCTAAGGAAAGGAAAGTCATCAGAAGCAAGAACCCAAATGCAAATTAAGCCACTAATGGTGGAATGCAACAGATCTCTCCTGGGAAGCGAAGGCCTTCGGTCCGTTGAAGGGAGGCAGAAGGGCGGCCACAAGAGCTTTCCATGTTCCACAGCCAACCCGCTCCATCAGAGGAGCGTGGCCTTCAGCCCCCTTCACACCTCGCCCTCCCCGTTAAGCCGCTAACAAGAGCCATTTATGATGGTTCATTCTGGGATGTGGTTGCCTCTATCTTGGGAAATTGGATCGAGCCTATTCCTCATACGCCACAAATTGGGCAATAACTTTCAGTCACCGCCCGCGGGCTAGACTTGAGGCAGCCAACCAGAACGCAAAGGCCCTCTAAAGCCTATTACCAACCTCCTGAAATATCCCCTCTCTGAGCGGACTTAGCACATGAGACACGGGAGTGCCGATACTGATGAGGCGCTCGCGCTGTCTTCCCCATCAATTCTGGCCACGACGCGAGAGGCGGTGTGCAGCCGCGCGGAGCACACGCGGCCGCGACAACGCCGGCCGCAGCCAGGTTCCCTTGCTCACGTGCGCTCCTATGGAGCGGGTTTCCAGCTCGGCTAACGGGGTTCGTGTCCCCACAGCCGGTCCCGGGGACGGGTCTCCCCGGCGGAGGCAGAGCTGGGGCAGCGCTCGGGGGCGCGTGGGCAGGAGCCGGAGCCGCTCACGCAGACGTGACCGCGCGCCTTTCTCAGCCCAGGGTAGACATCCCCCTCAAACCTGATTTTAAAAGGGTTTATTACAAAATGCAGACCACACAGGGCATGGACTCCAAAGGAAATCTCACCACCCACGAGAGAACCGGAGCCCGCGACGGTTACGGCACGAGGGGATGATCCCCAGTGAGTGAAACGCAGGCAGGAGGGATGCTGTCGCTTTGTCTCCGTGCAGCCATTAGCAAGAGGAGGGACATCTTATAAATTCATCATTTTTCTTCACGCTTTTTTTCTTTCTGCCATTATATGATTAGAGAGAGGATACAACTACAATTTAGCCCTTTGGTAGAATTTACTTCAGTGATTAAAATAACTGCATGGAATTAGCGCAATTCTAACATTATTTTTTATCTTGAGTGGCAGAAAATCATTGCTCCTGGGATAATTCTTAACCTAACAGAACGACCTCTATGAAATACATCCAAAAGTTTTATGATTTTCCCCTTCACGCTAATTTAATGTAGTCCAATTGTTTAATCTTAAAAGGAACACATTCCAAATAAAGTAATATAGTTTACAACAAGACACTGTAGGAAATAATTAGGTTGCGAGTTCTGGAGGCTTTAATACGGTTGAAATTATATAACTATCTTTGCATTCCCTGTATGGTCCTATTAAATGCAGTAGGCATTGATGTCGCGAGCTGTCAGGAAGCGAAATGAAAAATAGTTTTAATAGCTGCTCTTTGACCTGTTTTATATTTTATGTCAATTATAACAGCACACAACCATGCATAATTATGAAGCATAGATGCATTAAAATGTACACATAATTTGTGTTCTTATGGCAACCATTGCATTAGGATCTAGAAAACAAACTGATGACTTCCTATTGTTAAGTCGTCTTAATATCAAATATGCGAGAGTTTTGCCTCTCTCCTTGCTTTGTGTAATTTAGAGGAAAATATTCCGAGAGACAAACAAAAACCAGCACGGAAGTGTAGGGCTGCCTCCTGTGCGGGGTCTCAGACTGGAGGGATCGGTGCCACCGCCACCGGCAGCACGAGCGGGCGCTTCCACGCCCTTCGAGGCGCTGTTAGTGACAACGGTGAGACCACGGGGGTGAGTCCTCTGCTTCACGAGGCACCAGAACGGCCTCAGGGAACACAGGTCCTACCTGAAGCGGTTCCCTGGGCACCGCGGCCGCGTCGTGGCTGTGACGGAGGAGCTGCCCCTGCCCCAGGGCTGCCACCAACCTCAGGCTTTGTACATCTCACTAATGCTTCCAAACGCTCCAGCGCGGGCACACATCATCGTTTCCAGCGCAGGCACACACCGTCCCCTGGCTGCTGTCCTAAAGGCGAGTCCGTGGAGTGTTTAAAAAAAACCCCTGAAACCTGTGAAATGTGGAAAATTCATCCTTTGCGAAACCAAGATGCGTCGTGTTTTACCTGGGATCTTTCTTATCAAAGCCGTCTGCTCGTTCCGCCACCTGCAGGAGGTCGCAGGACCAGTGAGGGCACTGGGAGGGTGGTGGCAGCACAGGGAGCCCCCCAACGCATGCGGGGGCTGCGGGGAGCCCAGCTGCAGAGCAGAGAAACCCCAAACGCACCTGTAAGTGTGGGCAAACATCTGTCCTGCAGCTGGCCCTCTCCCCCGCCTGCACCGCTGGCCCGGTGCAGGGATGACGCCGGTGTCCTGCCCGGGAAGACCCACATGCACGTGGCATCACGGCTTTACTGGTGTGGGTCCAGCAGCCGGGGAGGAGGAGGAGGAGGATTTGCAGAAGCCTCAGGCGTGCCGCAGACCTTCCCCGCGCACAGATCGATGCGCACAGCGCTGCTGGGCGACTCGGCACGCTCCAGCCCAAACCGCAGCCCCGTTATTTGAAGAAAAAGTTGGCAGATCAAACATCTTATACATCGATTCTTTAATAACGTATCCCCGTGCTCTGCATGACAAACCGGTGCCTTTCTGAAAGGGTGTGCGGAATTTCATGGAAGAGCACGCCTTGCACCAGGTCTCCAAGGACAATTTTTTTGGGGCGTCTACAGGCAGCTTCCCATTTTAATCTGTTTTAGAACACCAGCTACGGAACGCTGTTGGTTTCCTTCACACTAAAAATACACCTGCAAGACACAGCTATGATATTTTGCGTGACATCCACAGCGGGTCAGCTGTGGTTAGCGGCACTGCCCGGCGGGGGGAAGGCGCGCTCCCCCGGAAGGGGGGTAAGGGACGGGCAGCACTTTAAGTTCTCCACGGAGCTGCTGCTTCGCCCGGAGCCTTCGGGGCAGGGAGTGCACGGCGGCACGAGCCGTCCCTCCTGGCGTGCACGGCCGCTGGGCTCTCCACACCCAGGGGGTCTCGGCGCGGTTCCCGCGGGGCTGAGGGTGGGCTGGTGGCGTTCCCATGCTCTGTGATGAGCTCTGGGGCTGCAGCGCGGTCTAGAGCTAATAATCTTTTTTTTTTTTTTTTTCCTGAGAACAGCTTAGACTTTTGAGTTAAAGCTTAGCTGCATCCCAAAAGCCAGGGCCCTCCCTCCCCAGCAGAAAGGACCCCTCGGTCGGGGAAGGTCCGCAGAAAGAGGGTTTGCGCTGGCATGGAGGCTCCTTGTGGGGCGGAGGGGGGAAGGCGGCACCGTGTAGCTCTGCTGAAAGCCACAGCTTCAGCCAAAGCAGCACCGAGACAACCAGCGGAGCTCTGAGGTTTCGCTCGAGCTGCTGCATCTTCCTCCAGCGCGCTCTCTGCTGCCTGGAGCCGCCCCTCGCCCCAGCCCCGCTCCGCGTGCGCTGGGCACCCATCCCTACCCCCGCCGGCATTCTCCTGGGAACAGCGAGCAGTGCACCCCAACCCAAAATACTTCCCTTGGAGAACACACCGAGCCTCAAGGGAATGCAGAACCGTTAGAGGAGAATGTGGTAGGTGACCCACTCAAGGGAGTTCCCCCCAAAAAGAGGCACACAAACCACAAGGGCAGAATAGAGCGCCCCGCATCGCCCGACCAAATTCCCCCCGAGACCGCCTCCCACAGAGCCAAGCACAAATATTCCATTCGGGATGCGCCATCCCCTGCTGTCGCTTCCACGGCTGCTGAAGCCGTCCTTCTGGAGACAGACCACGGATGAAGACCAAGCGATGAGCAAAACTCTGCTGGTTGAGCACGGCGTTGTCCTGACAGTGCCTCAGCATTCGTTCTGGCTTGCTAATTTCTCTAACGGTATTTTTTTACAAACGTGCATATTTCAGAGCCCGGCAGAAGTTACTTGGTAGAACGTCAAATGCAGAACATGACCTGCAATCTGGTTTCCACTTGCCTACGTATTTTCTTCACCGTGAAGCTGGTTAATATAGCGTCCTGGAGAACTACAACTTTCAAACGCTCATTTCATACATCCCCGGTCATTCCTCGGCCACGTGCACGGGCTGAGGCTGCTCAGACGCGCAGTACCGCCGCAGGACGCAGAGCCCCAGCTCCGTCCCGCGGCCTGCTGCAGGGTCCCCGACCTTCACCCTCAGCAGCCACTACGCTATTTTCCCCAGGTCTCTGTACGGGCCTCCCCGCTCTTCCAAAAATCTAGCTCCTCCGAGCTCTTCCAAGCAATCTCAGGGTTGGAAAATGCCATGTTCAGCACGAGGAACTCGCCCCCTAGGCGGCGCAGAGGCGAGCGAGCTCTCTGCCGAAAGGCCGCTTAGGGCCTGGGGCTTTGTTTGGTGGTTGGGGTGGTTTTTTGTAACAGGAAGGAAAAGGAACTGATTTAGGGATTTCCCTTAGATTTGCTCTGGTTTACACTCGAGTATAACTAAGCAATTTAGAAAATAAACCTAAAACTGAACTCTGTAGGCAGCCACTGGCACACGGGAACCGCCACGTAGCGCTGCGTGTCTTCACCCCGCGCGGGGACGGTGCCGCCCTCCGTGCTCCCCTCACCTCTGCTGCGGGACCCCTGAACGGAACACAGGGGCAGCACCCGGGACACGGGGCTGGGCCCGGACTCGGACTTGCAGTCACGAAACCATGGCGGGAGATCTGAAGGGGCTCCAGGAGAGCTGGAGAGGGACTTTTAACATGGGCATGTAGGGATAGGACGAGGGGGAATGGCTGCAAACTGGAAGAAGAGATTGAGATGAGATATTGGGAAGAAATTCTCTCCCGTGCGGGCGGTGAGCCCCTGGCGCAGGGTGCCCCGAGGAGCTGTGGCTGCCCCATCCCTGGGGGTGTTCAAGGCCGGGTTGGATGGGGCTGGGAGCAACCTGGGCTGGGGGGAGGTGGCCCTGCCCGGGGCAGGGGGTGGCACTGGGTGATCCTTAAGGTCTTTTCCAACCCAAACCATTCCAGGATCTGATGATTCTATGTGGCCAAACTTCCTTTTCTGCCACTGGCACGAAGCTGGAGCGCTCCTGGCAGGGAGCTGAGAGGGCTCCTGACACCGACTCTCTACACCAGACTCCATCCAAGCAGCCCAAAGGAATTGCTAAAACATTGTTTTGCTTAGATAACATTTTAAAAGTGGGTATCCTGCTTTGTTTACACAGTTTAGGAAGTTTAAGAGTATTACATACAGGACTAGGAGGAACAGGCCGGTGACTGCAGTTGGTAATTAACACTCATAGAGGATGAACTTCCGTGAAGATTTTTAAAATGCTCTAAAATGCTCCAAAATAAACCTAGAAGAAAACTTCTCAGCCCTGTTCAATTTACACTGCATATACAGCTGGTAAAAAGTTTAAAGTTACATTTTTCCTTCTTTAATTACTTTTCATGTTGATTCTGAAGATTTGCACAAAGTTGAGGTCCCGCCAGGAACAGGAGAACTGAAAAATAACCCTTTCCCTCTCCGCGCTCTCTGAAGGGATCCACCGTGCAGTTATT